>NC_141697.1:400413189-401613189 GCF_964263255.1 Lissotriton vulgaris | reverse complement strand
CCTCAAGCAAACAGTACAGCCCAAAATGCAAAGCCAGCACCTCCCTGGACCAGAAACAAGCATTCTGGGATCGGTTTGGGGGCATCACCCCTCATCAGCTAGGCTGGCTTGAATTCAGTGGCACAGTGAGCACGAGAGCCACGTCTGGACATCACCTTTCCACTTTGCGTGACAAAAGCAAAAGGAGCAAATGATGGATGGAATGCTGAACAATGCAAACGTTAACCTCCAGTCACAAAGATATGGGATTCATCCATCGTTCTTTTGCCACGCCACCCCTATGTTAGCCATGAGCTCCTTGAAACTGCCCAGTCCATGGAACCAGGCCTTTGTATGAAGAAGAAATCATCCAAGTAGTAGATTACAAAATCATTGCCTGTGTACCATGTGAACTTTCCCTGAAGAAAGGAATTGGAGATTGAGCAGCCCATCAGCAACACTTTATCAACGTACCAACATCCCTCAAACTGTATGCCCAGCAAGTAAAAGTGGGCAGGGTGTACTGGCAGAAAACGGAAATCCAACTTAATGTAGCTCTTAGCCATAAGTGCCCCTGTCCCACTTGGTTCACCAATATTAAGACTGCATTCACTGGGGAATATGTGACTGAGACTTGTTCCACTGATATATAGTTACTCACTGACTCGCCCTCTGACCAGGAGAAATGTGGAACTGACCTTGCTCTTTTTTGGGCACTACTCTGATTGGTGACATGGTGAAGTGTTCCATCGGCCACTCTTTCAATGGCCCGCCAGTCTCCCTTCTAGAATCTCCTTACTCAGTTTTTTCAGTCATAACTTACTTATGCTCTGATGCTGACTTCAAATTGGCCACCCAATGTCTCAGTTTCCGGCCTTCATATCTCAGTCTAGAACCCCATTTAAAACCTTCCATCAGCAGATCTGCATCACCACATTTATCATAGTGAGCAAGCCAAATTTCTAGCCTGTCCAATTAATACTTGTATGAGCCTTTTCCTGCAGGTCACTATCCCCCTCGTCCCACCTTGTATGCATTACCCCGGGCATACTAGAGCAGCCCTTTCTGTTGACCTCCTGTGGACCCCTGCTGCGGCTCATACCCCCCTCAAAGCAATTGACCAGGGGAGGCCTGTCTTCACATTTGGAACATTCTTGGCAGACTTTGCAGAATTTGAAGTGCAGAAGGTACAAAGTTCCTCGAGATCATAGGAGGGAGAGTGTGTGGAAAAGAGTATAAGGAGAGTTAAGGGAGGGAGCAGAGAGCTCCCTTGTTGGAACTCAGAGGCCTCACACACCCAGCGAGCTAGATGTCAAGCTCTTTTCGTTTGCATGTGTATATTTATCTAGCATCCTATTGTTTACACAGCTTTGACCTAGTTATGATCTCTTTGATATATATCAAATATTCACACATGGCCCCATAACATGTTTGTGGCAATTTTGGGGATTAACCGATTATCAACAGACTCCCCTCTAAGATGGCCGCCGCACTTCCACGTACTTGCTCCACGATGTGGCACTAGAACAGCGCACTCTGCGCAGACATTCCTCCTTTGAGACCCCGCCCTCCCGTACGGCAGTTGTCGCGGAGAAGCGGTCAGCTTATAACCTCGCCGCACCGGGATATCCGGTACCAGCTGTTCCGCGCTACTGCGAGAGCGCTTAACGTGTGGGTAGGTTTTCAAGCATTGGGCTGCACGCATTATAGGTAAGCATTGCGGTTTTCTGCCAGAAAGGGCTCATTGATGTCAAGGGCTCTGGTCGCATTTACATTGGCGGCGCTTAGACCGCGATGTCCCACGGAGAGCTCTTGCTCGTTACCCGGCCTAGCCGGTCCCTTCCTGATTTGGTGGGCGTGGCGTGTGGCCCCGGTGAGGCATTGTGACTCGACAAGCATTCTACCATTTAGCGAACCTAGTGTCCGGTTTCGCTCACTGCCTACGTTACTCGGGGTATGGTTGGCCAGAATTATGGACGTACATGCCTCACGTGATGTGCGCGGTGCCCTCCTGCTTACTTCTTAGGGCCATGCTGCATGCCGGCCGGACGGGGGGCGCTGGGGAGCCGTGTCCGGCTCGGTACTTTCCTGATATCGGGCTCTGGTGCTGTGAATGGCTTGCCTAGATTCCTGACATCATGGCACTCTCATAGCCATGATCTCCTCATTAGCTTAATCTCGATACCTACTTTAACATGGTACCGGGTTTGTGTACATACTTCTGTCTCCCTAGGTTACTACACCTAACTGTGCTGCCCCACGGAAACAGACTGCGAGGCCCTTTAAGGACTCCTTTAGGGTAAGCATCAGCCTAGACCTTCATTCAAGTGTTGTTGTTTTTAATCGTTGTTTTGCACCAAAGTGTCTACGGGCTTATTCTGCTGATATGCCCTGTGTTTTAATAGTCCTATGCTATGAGTGTGTAAATTCTTTTGGAGAGCAAGGGTGATCAACTGCCTAATGAAGCGATAACGCCATTACAAAACGCTTGGCTGATTATCTTACATTTTTTCTAGGTCACCCTTTTACCGCAGAACCACTAGTCCTGCACCCTTACAGACCCAGAGAGGTTGTATTGACTCCCTTTATTTGTACTTTTATGTTTACTTATGTTTTCACTGTGTAGTACTGTTCACTAGAGGTCCTGAGGAATTGCGTATCAAGCAAGAAACATGTCGACCTGATCAGAGGGTTGAGGTAGTTCCACTGTGCCCCTGACAGCCTCTTCCTCCCTTCCCACCTTTTAATCAAGGGAATCAGTCACGCGAATATATGTCCTTGTGAATTGATTCACCTTTTTTAATATCACTATCCCCACATGAATACACCCCCAACTTACCCCTCACACGCACACAACCATTGGCTGGAACAAAAGAACTCCGACAAAGAGCGCCTCTTAGGCGCCCGTCAGACATTGCAGCGCCAGTCTGACAAGGAGCAAGAGGCCAATGATGAAGCTTGACATCTAGCTCGCTGGGTGTGTGAGGCCTCTCAGTTCCGACAAGGGAGCTCTTTGCTCCCTGCCTTTACTCTCCTTATACTCTTTTCCACACACTCTCCCTCCTATGATCTCAGGGAACTTTGTACCTTCTGCACTTCATGTTTGTTTGGACATGTACACTGGACCCCGCTAAATATTGTCCAGAACTGCTTCCCCCTGTTCGTACTAAAGACTTTGCAGAATTCCCTCAAGCAGACTCCCTAAAAGAGTCGATATATGATTGGCAGTCCACTGGCAGTAAAGAGCATCTTGTCAAACTTGGCCAGGCCCATGGTATGCTGCCATAAATCCACACTGTTTTCCAGGTCAATCGCCATGCAGGCCCGAAACTCCTAGTCAAATTGCACCCATGCATAACCTTCATATTATAACTGGGACTTCCCTTTTACGTCCATTTATTTAAAAAGTGCTATGTACCTCTCTGCATGCCGTTCACAATAAACAATTGCGTATATGAGGAAAGCAGCCATTCAATTTTTAATGGTTACAATAACTCTTGGTCTACTGGAAAGTTCTAATGTTATTCTCTTTTGACCCCTCTGTAAACCTAAGCTCCCTATGGACGAGCTTCAACATTTCAACATACTTGCCCTTCCAGATCTTCTCCTTTGTTGAGAACATGAGGTGGCCCCTAGTGGTTTAGATGTCCCCATCTAGGGCAACCTTTTTAATTTCACTTCTGTACTCTCAAGTGTGTCTGTCCATTTGGATTACTGTTGTCCCTCACTTGTTGTCATTCCCATCCCTAAGCTAATACCTACCTTCTTACTACCTGCCTCAGGCTGTCTCGGACCTGGTTCCTCAGTGGATGTTTCCCCTTTTTTGCCTTGTTTTTTTACCACTGAACGTGTGTGTTGAGCTAAGCTTCCATCGGTGCTCACCCCAGTATCTTTTACATATAAAACCTTCCAGAGGCTGGCCTCCCTGCTATTCTGAGGTTCATTTGCCTCTATTTCCATGGAGATCATGCAAGAGGAGTGTGCACTGCTATTCAACACCTTACCTTGTGCCAAGGTTGGTGACCTCTCTGGATCCCGCTGCTTCACTACCTTCTCTTGTCTCCAGGTTCCGCTCCGACCTTTACGATATTGCTGCGTGCCGGTCTCCTGAAAAACACTAGTGGCAGAGTGATTAGAAGAACCTCCCTTTGCAATCAGGCAGACCCCTTTGCCTGAACTTCATCTTCGTCCCTCAACTCCCCTTTCTCTAAGCTTTTAATGTCATCAGCCTCATAGTCAAATACTATCTGCTGGTTCGTATATATCCTGCCCATGTCCTGGCCCTCATCCTCCACCCTTACGTGAGGGGGCCCTACCTCGTCCTTCTCACTATTCCAAAAATGCAGGATGTACTGTCCTGTGATCTCCTGCACTGGAGGCTGCTCCCAGCCATTTTAGATGTTGCACTGCTGAGGTTACGGGAAACATTTTTGGGGCAGTGTGTTGCAGTCTCTTCATGCCATACACCTGGCTGCCCAGGGGAACACCTTCCCTTATTCTTGGGTTCAATAATCCACACAAGGATCTCCCGAGTCAGCCCCTTCTTTACCTGAATCAACCTCTCCACTATTAGCTGCCACTGAGGTCCTACATGTTGGTGAACAGGCCAACACCGCATCTGCAACACCACCTGCTGCTTTCCTGCTAGGCCTACCTCCAGCAGATCAATATCCCAGCCGTTGCCAGGAACTGCATTGCTTGTGTCACCTGCTCTTCCTGTGAAGTTTCAGCCAACGCCATAATAGTAAGTTCTATCTTTACTCAATGTGACCTGTAGTTACTCGTGCCAATACTCCTCCTACTCTACCACAAACTAGCAAGCAAAACTTTAGGAAAAAACTACCCTGCCAATTACTGTGTCACCTGACAAAATGGTGGTGGACATACCAAATGCCTGTTTTATACCATTGAGCTACAAAAGTAGCCCACATAAAGCCCAAACCCCCGAGCACTCATCCGACTGCTCCACTTCCCCAAAATGCCCAAGGGGCAAACCTCCCTCTGGTCGGCTACCTCTCAAAGTCCCCCAGCCATGAGCATTCATATGCAAGACTGCAGGTATACATGAAACATTTGCAACTTATTTCTCATCCCTGAAATGGGGGCAGAACTAATGGCAGGAACTTGTATCTGCTCAACCTGCGAATGCGAGAAAACTTTGCATATATAACTAACGTTTCAACAGAGGGACAAATAATTTATTTGGGGAGAATTAAAAAATATATGTGACTAAACTAATTTCCTTAATATTGTTATGCTTGATTTCCAGCCTTGTTCACATTTTACATACTTACGTTTTCTACACTGACGTACTCACTTGAATCAATGAGCGTCATGGATTTCTAGGAGTATTCCTAAAATTGTTTTTGAATTCCACAAAGGTCTGTAATGAATCCACATTTAAGAGTGACCTACGCTGATTCTGTGTTTCAGACCAAGGGTTTTGTGAGCAGGCACTAGGGAAGTGTAAGCATATTTTTCATCCATTAGTTGGAAAATAATTGGGTATAGTTTTCCCAACTTATGGCCAACCAACATAGTCAGGATCAAGAAACAGACTAATATAAATACACTGCTTATCTGTGACCCACCCAAAACTAATGCAAATGTGATGCTGTATTGCAACTGCTATTTGTATGTGAATCAGAGTACTAGGAGACTAATACACAAAGATATTGACATTCCTTACTCTTGTAGTTCTCCTGAATTCCAAGAGTAAGAAAGGAATAAGCCAGGAATACGCCTGGCAACAACTCAAGCAAGAAACATTGGGCACCCTCTTCCTCACAGTTAAGCCGGCTAGGTTAAGGAGGAATCACTTATTTTCCATTCACAGGGCCTACCTGACTCCGCAAAGATTATTAAAGATGTTGAAAGGACCTCCTGTAAGATGCAAGAAATGTGGTTTGGAGATCTACACATGTTTTAGGAATGTCTGGCTATCCTTGATTTCAGGATTAAGGTTGGTGAAACCATTTCAACTATTCTGGGTTTCCAAGTCATGGTAAGCCTTTCTGCGATAAACTTTGGTATTTCTGATGATGTCACAGGACCAGCTAGAGCATTTCTTTTATATGCAATATTGTTGGCCAGGCGGGAAATCTGTTGGAGTTGGGTGGAATGTCTGCCTCCTCAAAATTCTGACTGGTTATCTTCTGTTATTTCGATATCTAAGTTAGATTTGAGTGGGTCCCAATCAAAGAGGAAGAAAGCTCCCTGGAACCTTTCATTAAAATGGCAAAATATTGAGGTGGGTGGAAATAGATAGAGCCTCCAGTACTTAACAAACATTTTGCCCTATGATTATACCTCTCTAGATCAGTCTGGACTGCAATGGGCCCCTCCCACTGCCGCTCGGCCATCTTAGCAGCCTCCGGTAAATACCAGACAGAATAAGAGAGTTGGGGACGGTACTATTCCACTGCATAGCTGTATTGGCAGGGGGGTAGAAACCTCACACTTGCTTGTCAAATACATTGAGCATAGGCGGTTTGTCTGGTTACTGTGGTCTGAGGTGAATGAGGACAAAAAAAAATAAGCCAGGAATACACCTGGCCTACTCCTAAAATGAATGAGTGATCAAGAGGTGATACAAACGTATGTCACACATACTCTTTCGGCTCAAACAACCTATTTTTTAGGTGCATTTTACGACCTATTTTTGAGGTGCATTTTACGACCTATTTTTGAGGTGCATTTATTCGGACAGGGTGGATATATGAATTTGTGACAATGAACAATGACATTTCCAATATAAAGCTTCATGGAAACATGAGATACATATGTTGAGGGTTATAGTAGAAAATATGCCCCGAACGTTACAAAGTAAACATATATTTTGCAGGCCGTTTCATTCCAAGTCATGATTTTAAACGAGAATGAACTCAAAATGTCATCCTGCCCCTCATTTTAACTCTTGCCTGTTACCTCCTACCATGCTTTGGCATAAATCAATTCATGGCATAAGCGCTAGGAAAGGTTTTTCATAGCGTTACTGGCATAAAACACACAAGCTAGCTAATTCTAAAAATAACCTGCATCCCATCGTGCTTATAATAGCAGTTATAAGAGATAGATAACAAGTAATAATCAAACTAAAATTTCAATTGTATGCACTGAAATATTTGCCCACTTTGTCTAGGAGGATGTTTCTGTGCACGGGAATATTTTAGAGTTATAATTTGAAATACTTCGCAGAAACCAATTACTAACTAATATTTACAATGGCTTGCGCTGTAATTCAAGTGTACCCTCATATATCCGAGTGGAAATGGCGCGATACATTATTCACAGCAAACCTATTAAATGATTTAGAGGTAATGCTGTGCTGCAGCCCCTTATTTTAATTTCATTGGAAACATTGTAGGTTGCAAATCTACTCCAGAACTCTTGCCGTAATTAAATCATTGAAAAGTATGTATGTTTTCATCTAGTATGAAACTGAATTAGAAGTTTATATAATATACAATTTTACATTTTCATTTACAAACGTAGTACAGTGAACTTACCTACTTCAGTGACTGTGTGCTCGATTACTATGTGCTCCGAAAGTACGTATGCCACAGGGTGTAGCATTTGCCTTGCTTGGTAGTATCCTCCTATTCTGAGTCTGTACCTCAGAAAGATGATAACTTAGCAAAACCAAAGGATGAACCTCATTTTGGGTGGCAAAGCTCAGAATTCATGGTATTTTCCCTGTACAAATTCCCCCCTTTTCTACCTGATGAAATTTGGGGTTGGAGTGCACAAGGATCACACTGCTCGAAGGGCCACCCTTTTTAAAATAGATCTTCCGATGGACATTTTTACTACCTGGTGCTGCTGTGCAAGACATCGGAGCCTCAAACAGAAACAAAGTATCAATGACCCACCATGCACAGGAAGAAAGCTCCCTTCATGTCAGGTCCATCGATTTTTTACGTGTCAGTAAGAAATAACCACGTGGTCGCTGCCATGTCACTACATTTTTTGCCAAGTAGATGCTTTCTGTCGAAACAATTCACAGATATATTTAAACTTTGGAGGGCATTCCTGTGCTGGGTAGATGGAGTGTGCTGAAATAGGGTATCTGTGGTCACTTTGTTTCACCGCCCTCAAGTGTTCCCCAATTCTTTCGTGTAAGGGTCGTGTGGTGCTTCCCACGTACATTTTGTGGCATCTGCATTCGAGTATGTAAACTACAAAGTTTGTGCAGCAGTTTATGTTTGTTTTGATCTTATATTGTTTTCCTCCCGGGCCCTTGAAATCAAGTTTCTTATTCTGGGCGGCGTGACCGGCGAGAGGGACAGAAACGTGAGGAAGCGCCCGTGAAACCCAAGAGAGGTAGGTGAATAAGTAACCTCGGGAACAGCACGCATGAAGTGCTGACTGTTTAAGGGGGCCTTTTTGTAATACGGACATTTTAAGGGGAAAGGGGGCCGGTGACAGCACGCATGAAGTGCCGACTTTTTAAGGGGGCCTTTTGTAATAGGGACATTTCAAGGGGAAAGGTAGCCCTTTCTTTTACCTTCTATGCCTAGACTTGGAACACCGATTTTCGGAGGGGACCTGAGCAATTTTGGAGATAGGATCTTGATTTCTCCTCATGCCACGGGAACACGTGGCCTGGAATTATCGCCACATGAGAAGTATGTACTTTTGATAATTAATTAGCATGAAGGCTAGTCTTTCAGCTTATATGGTTGTGATTTTAAACATAGGTTACCTGCTGGTGTACAAATGTTCCTTTTGCGTTTTGTATTCACAGAACATATTACTGAGAATACATGCAGGTCAGTGAATATCTGTGTATAGCTACACTACAAGCACCAGTCACTATAAATGGTGATGTGTTTCTGGAGATTAAGGTGTTTCTTCTCACAGACGTGTCACTGGGTGACGTAGTTGTGTGCTCTGATTAAATAGGGAGCGTAGGAATACACATATGGATAAATGCCAGCACATAAATAACCAGAATCTTCAGGCACCCCCTGGGAAAATTGAGAACTACGAACCATGCACTTTAATATGTATTAAGACTGTGAATGAATTGCATGCAAAGAGTGTCACGGGATAATTTTTGCATGCAACATTAACCTGTCCAATATGTATAGAATAAGGCACATTAGAATTTCACTTGGACGTTTGCTGTGTGAGCACGCGCTTTCACCCGAATTTGTGCTTTACGTAATATGTAAATACAGAATCTTACACAATGTACATATATGTTTTACCTAGCCGTGAACAAGTCGCATGTACTAAATTACAAGAGGCGACTAAAAACACGTTTTGTCTTCGAAAACCTGAACAACTGACATCAGGAAGACTGATTAAAAATAAAAGAGAAAAAGAAAGAAAAAAGTTTACTGATTTGTTCTACTTTTTGTGCTTTTACTAAACTCTGTGAAAAGAATGTTTCTTTGAATTACGTGTGCTTGGGTACAATTTTGCTTTGGTCTGTTGGTCTACCACAGAGATCTAGGGAGGCATGTGGTTCTCCCTAACCCTAGAGCACCGTCACCAATATTTGATGACATATGATTAATTCTTAGTGAATATACCCGGTAGCGCCTACAACCTATCACCTATACCACCAACCTCACTTTACATTATAGGTAAGTACATCATATCGTTGTCACCGACCCATTAATCACTGTCATCTGATATCGAATCTTTCTGCGGGGGTTCACATATGTTGCCCCGGAAAACATTCCACTTTCCCCATACCCTTGACCGTTTCTTCGTGGCACCCTCCATGCGTGTAGACTGCCCTTTCCGCTATCATTCATCCCCATTGTCGATAGGTGGGAGTCAGCCCGTTCCCCAATGCTAGGCTATATTGTGTTTCGCAATCACCATCCTCAGTGTTGCCCATTCCTGAGTCCTCAGTTTCTGATCTGTAGGTTCCAAAATATTACGGAGACATCCTTTTGGCTCTGGTGGGACACTAGCTCAACCGACCTGCAAGATCGTACTCATGACCGACTCCCAGTAAAGTGCAATCCGAGGACAATCCCATATTATGTGGTAGAATGTACCTGGCAGGCCACACTGTCATAAACAGAGGGGCGTGTTTGATCGACCAAGTTGGTCCATAATAATACGTGTGTAGTACATACAATGAAGGATTTTCAGTTGCACCTATTTGAGTTTGGAGGAGATCACAACTTCTCGTGGAGACGCGAGTGCCTCCTGCCAGTCTGTTAAATCTAGTTCTCCTATGTCAGTTTGCCACTGCTCCCTTAGGGCCGCTGTGGGATTTGGTTGATTGTTTATTATTTTCCGGTTAGTTTGGAAAGTGGCCTTTTTACACATGTAACCCGTAAGGAGTCTGTCCTTGACGGTAAGGCCTCTGGAAGTTGCGTTTCAGGTGAGATGACTCCCATGAGTACATGTCTGATCTGCATATAGTGGAAACTTTTCGTTGGCGCCAGGCCATACGTGTATTTTAGTTGGGCGTCAACCGCTTTGAAGTACATGTGGGGAACTGGGAATGGGGTGTTTTGCAGTGCGTATAAGAATCTGGGTAGTGCCATCATTTTGAAGAAGGCTGCTCTCCCCAGTAGTGTCAGCGGTACTGATCTCCAGTCTTTAACATCACAGCAAAATCTTTTTAGTGGCTCCATGAGGTTTTCCTCAATAAACTGCGCAGGCTGGTGCGTAATATATAACCCGAGGTATTTAAATCCTTTGACCTCAATTTGTAGTTCACAGCCCGGCGGGAGCCGCGGAGGGTGACAATGCAATACGTATAGAAGTGATTTTGCCCGATTTATTGTGTATCCTGAGACTTTCCCATATGCGGGGCAGATGTCCAATAAGTTATTAATGGAACGTGCCGGGGATGCCATGTACAGCAACACATCATCCGCATATAGCAAAATATGGTCTTCCCATCCCATTGCCCAGTTTAACCCTCGGATAAATGGGTCTTGCTGTATCCTTGCCGTCAGCAGCTCTAATACCAGTGCAAATTAGAGCAGTGACTGGGGGCAGCCCTGTCTTGTACCTCTTACCAGTGGGAAGTCCGCCAAGATGCGTCCGTTTACCACTCACCTGTGCCAGAGGTTCGGTGTATAACAGCTGGACCCACGCACACAACCTTGGGCCAAAATCCAGACACTGTAGGACCACGAAAAGGAAGGACCATTCGACAAGGTCGAATGCCCTGAGGGCATCTAAGGAAAGGATAACAGCGTCCTCTTGAATCGTGGGTATGCGTGCCATGACACCACATAGTCGCCTCAGGTTCAGTGCTGTGTTACAGCCCGCATAAACCCTGATTGGTCCATGTGTATCAATTTTGTAAGATGTGGTTGCAGCCTGATTGCAACTCTTTCGCTAGTATTTTGGCTTTCGCATTTATTAATGAAATTAGCCGATACGACGTACATTCCTGTGGCGGTTTGCCTGGTTTGTGTTTGGTCAAACTAGATCTCAAAGACGCCTATTTTACCATCCCTATGGCCAAGGAAGATCAACCCTTCCTACAATTTATTTGGAAGAACCGACTTTACCAATTCCAAGCTCTCCCCTTCGGTCTCTCATCAGCCCCTGGGTGTTTCACCAAAATAATGAGAGCAGTCGCCTCATCTCTAAGAGAGAAGGGTATTCGTATGATTATTTACCTAGACGATATCCTTATTATGTCTCAAGATTATACTCAATTTCTTCAAGATCTCAAAACTGTTATGGATCTTGTAGAAAACCTAGGATTTATTGTAAACAAAGAAAAGTCAATACTGTCCCCCTCGAAGTCCATGGAATTCCTAGGTTTCACTGTAGACACCACCAATTGCCTTCTCCTTCTTCCTCCGAAGAAGATTTCCAAAATCGAAAAGGAGATAAGACATGTCCTCAAACATCAAAATCTTTCCTTAAGAGAACTAGCCAGACTCCTAGGTCTTCTCTCATCCTCCATTCAAGCTATCTTCCCAGGCCCTCTAAACTACCGAGCCCTTCAAAGAATAAAGGGAAAAGCTTTAAGATCAGGTCTCTGGTACGGAGACCGTGTTTCCCTGAACCAAGAATCCATTTCAGAACTAACCTGGTGGTTGGAGAATTTGGATGCTTGGAACGGCAGAGCAATTTTTGGTTCAACACCAGATTTTATTTTGGAATCAGATGCGAGCCTTCATGGCTGGGGTGCCTGTCTCCTAGATCAAAATACTGGTGGAATTTGGTCTCGAGAGGAGTCTTCTCACCATATAAACTATCTAGAACTGACTGCGGGTCTTTATGCTCTAATGAGCTTCAAACACTCTCTTCAAGGCAGATCAGTAATTCTAAAAATGGACAATATTTCTGCTGTTGCTTACATAAATCGCCTAGGTGGAACGAAATCAGAGGACTTGTCAAATTTAGCCAAAAAACTTTGGATATTTTGTCTAGAACACAAAATATCTTTAAGAGCAGAATACCTTCCAGGAGATTTCAACCTATCTGCAGATTGGAATTCCAGATTCCTCTTGGATCATTCCGATTGGAAACTCAATACCTTAATATTCAGATCCCTCAACTATTTCTGGGGTCCCTTCCAAATAGATCTTTTTGCGAGCAGACTGACTTTTCAACTAGATGTTTATTACAGCTGGATGCCCGATCCAGGTGCTCTAGCAGTCAACGCCTTTCTTCAATCATGGGCGGGAGTCAACGCTTATGCCTTCCCTCCCTTTGCCATGATCCAGAGGGTCCTCCAGAAAGTGAGACTTCAACATGCCTCCATTGTCCTGATAACTCCGTTTTGGCCTTCCCAAGCCTGGTTCCCAACTACTCTGGAGATGTCTTACGACCTTCCTTTCCTAATTCCTTCTCTCAACGACCTTCTCACCGACATAGACGGTCTAATTCACCCTCTTGTTCAAACAGGGAAGTTGAACGTTCTTGCCTGGAGAGTGTCAGGAGATCGAATGATCTCTCTAGACTTTCGTCAACAGCTTCAACTCTCCTCGAAGAATCTTGGGACCCGGGAACACACTACCGGTATAACAACATTTGGAAAGTCTGGTTACGTTGGTGCTTGGATCCCGTGGAAGCACCTATCGTTGATATAATCCATTTCCTTGGAGAACAATTTGATAGAGGTCTGAGTTACAGATCTATCAATTGCTATAGATCAGCTATTTCTGCTGGTCATTCCTTAGTCAACAATAAAACGGTAGGTAAAAATCCTATTATTTGTAGTATCATTAAAAGTATAAGACTCAGAAGACCTCCAAAACCTAGATATCAATCTCTCTGGGATGTTAAATTAATTCTTGACCTTTTATGTAGTTGGCCAGATAACTCACTTTTGAACAGAAAGAACCTTTCTATTAAGCTAGCTACTCTTCTTTGTCTAATTTCATTTCGTAGAGTTTCTGATGTTAGAGCTCTAGATATTTCCTATAGATCGTACGATATGTTTGGAGTTAAATTTGAACTCCACAGAAGAACTAAAACTATGTCTGATTTCATTTTCTATCCTAGTTTTGATATTTGTAAAAAACTTTGTATTGTGGATTGTATGAAACAATATGATTTGGGAATGCATGTTCTTCGCCCTTGTGGTGTTAATCAGTTGCTTATATCCTTTGTTAAACCTCATATGGGTATCTCCTCTGCCTCTATTGCAAGATGAGTCAAAATTGTAATGAATTTTGCTGGTGTTGATCTAAACATCTTCAAACCACATTCTATCAGAGGTGCTATGGCCAGTAAGTCCTTTTGGTCAGGAGGTAAGTTAGATGATATTCTAAAAGCTGCAGATTGGTCACATTCTATAACCTTTGCTCATCATTATTGCAAACCTATATCTCACATGTCTGATGTTGTTTTACAAAGCTACCAACATGCATAATGGTAGCCTCCGGTCTTGTAATGAAATTGCGATTCTCCTATTAACATGACCAGAGAATCTGGATTTCATTAAAGACACGGAGGCTAGCATTATCCCTCCCACCCTTCCCTGGGTGGTTGATGGTTAATATTTTTTCTTACTGTTATGCATTAATAATCTTGCTTTTACAATGAACATATTACAATTAATAGAATGCTTTATTTTAATTCTTTAAATTCCTTTTCAGGATTTATCTTTGTTTATATTTCTAGATTTATTTACACTTCTTTTCTTTTCAGATAACCTCTCGTGAACTTTTGTTCCTAATTCCTTCTATACGGATCTCAGAGCTTTCACTTGCCTTTCATCTACCTTGGTTTATATGAAGTCTCATCGTTGAATTTCTCATTGGGACATTTCCTTTCTCTCCTTTACTCCTTATTTAAAAGAGGCTGATTGCCTGGTGCTTTCTAGAATTGTTTTGTTGGGATTGTTCCATTGGAACTTTTGCTTTATGACATATGCGGCTGTTTGGAGTTGCATTAAAAGTTACATGCATAATGCTAGCCTCCGTGTCTTTAATGAAATCCAGATTCTTTGGTCATGTTAATAGGAGAATCGCAATTGCCAACACTTTTGCTAGTATTTTGGCTTTCGCATTTATTAATGAAATTAGCCGATACGACGTACATTCCTGTGGCGGTTTGCCTGGTTTGTGTATTGCTACGAACGTTGCTAGGCACTGGTCCCTTGGCAATTTCCCCTTTTCAAGCTATCCTCGTACATATTAAGCAGATATGGCATGAGTGGTGTGGCAGCCTTTTTATAGAATTGTATAGGTATACCAATGGGTCCCATAACCTTTCCTGCGTGTAGTGCTCCCAGCGCTAGTACCATCTCGTCAGAGGTCAGATCACCTCTAGTTCTTGTACTGCACTGTGGATTAATGTAGGACTTCAAATATCTTTGAGGAAGGCTAGGTTGTCAGCTACGGTGAATGTGGCTGTAAGCGTGTACTCCTTCTCATACTGGGCCGCTAGTGCGTCCATTATCTGCTCTGGGTCTGTAGTGACAGTTCCGTTCTCCAACCGTAGTTGCGACACCCATCGGCTAGCTCTCTCCCGTCTATCTATCCAAGCTAGAAGCCTGCCTGTCTTGTACCCAACTTCATAAATGATCTGCTGTGTTGTGGTGAGCCTAATTTACACCTCTTACCACTCATCGGCCCTATATTCTTGCTGTGCAAGATTTAAATTATGCACTGTTTTTTCGTTGGTGTTCGTGGCATGTTCGATCTCAGTCTGGGACACTCCCTGTTCCAGGGTCTCCAAGTGGTGTCACTGCTCCTGTTTAAGTCTAACAATTAATAAGATTGTGTGGCCCGCAACACTGTTTTATATGACTCCCATAGGGTCGTTGGAGATGTAACTTGTTCATTCTCTGCAAAATATTGCCCTGTGGCTTTGAGTAAGCCTTTCCCTATCTGAGGTATTTCAAGATATCCAGGGTAGAGTGGAAAAACTCATCACCGGCCCTTGATAGTTTATGTGTATTTGATTTGGACCGGTGAGTGGTCTGAAATACCTCTGGGCAGGTGTAGTTTCTCTAGAACTCTCTCTAAGTCTGTCGCAATTGTGAAAATGTTGTCTATCCTCGAGCGGCTATTATGGACCCCCGAGTGGAAAGTGTATTGTCTCCCAAGTGCGAACATAGTTTGCTAAGCATAGATGAGCCCTAGGGCGCCCATGAATTCTTTTAATTTAAGATTGGTGCTACTGGGTCTCTGGGGGGTTTACGGTCTATGTTAGCATCAACCGTGGTGTTAAAATTGCAGCCCACAATCAATTCTCCTTGTGGAAGCGTTAATAGCAATTTACCCAGGTCTGGAAAGGGCGTCTGATGGAGTGCAGGCGGGATATAGACCGACACCTGATTGTAGAACCGTCCCACCCACTAACATGATATTGCTGCAAAACGTCCCTGATTATCTATCCAAGACACAGTTACAATAAGGGGAACATTTTTGTGGACCAGAAATCCCCACTTCTTGGGAACTGGAGGTGAATTCAGAGTGTGCCACCATTTTAAAGCTCTATCTATCTAAGGCTTTGCATGCCAAACCCACCAAGTGTGATTCTTGGATCAGTGCCACCACCAGAGTTTACGTTTAAGAAGTTGTAGGACCAATCCTCTCTTTATCTTGTCACCCAACCCATTGACATTCCAAGATACAATATTGAGGGGAGGGCCCAATGCATTCGGAATCAAGGATTGGGCGTTAGTTCCATCAGGTAGAGGTACCATTTGTGCCATGTAGGATGTCATCTGCGAACAAGTACAAAGCGCTCTGTGACATATGTGCCAATCTAACTTAGTGTATATTACCCTCCAATTTACTGTGTATGTGGAACAATAAAAACAATCCTAAAACATCGATCAGATACCCACCAATCCCCACCCCCTCCCTGCCTTCCTGCTCGGCCGAACTAAAACTACCCACCACCCCAACTGAGCAGAGTGCTTCAGTCCAATAATTTGTACTTGTGTGAGGGGGAGAGTCTTCCAGTGATCCCCGTAAGTCATTCCCTTGAAGAAACATTCTACAGCGGCTGGCTGTGCGTGTGGAGGTGTTTAGTTCCCAGAGAGGCATTCCACACCTTGTAGTATAGGCAGGCCAATCATAAACAGTAAACCATAACAAATAAGGTAGTGGTCTCTCAGGTCCCCCAATGTTCCAACGGCGGTCACTTCTAGTTGGCTCTGGAGTCCTGTAATTTAACATCTACTGCGGTTTCCATCGTCGTTTTTTCATCAGTCTCCCATTTCACTTGACTCTCTGCATCTCTAGAACTGCATTTCTGTCGTATGGTGCTGCTGTTGGTTTCCCATCCTCCTGGGTCCTGTGGCTGGGCACCATCCTTCCAGCCAGTCGCGGTTTCCGCCTGTGTCGTGAAGAACCAGATTTTGCCTCCCACTTCTACCCTCAGTCTTGCCGGAAATATATTGAGTATCCGAGCTTCCAGGTGCGCAGTTCTTTCTTGACTTCCAGGAAGCTACGTCCGTGCTTGGTTACCGCGGTTGTGTAGTCAGGGTAGAGGGTGATAATACAGTTCTCGATACGTATTGGGGGCCTATTTTTGCTGCCTGCAGGATCGCATCACGATCTCGGAAATTGAATATACGTGCCAGTACGGGTCTGGAGGGGCACCCAGCCAGGGCTTGCCACCTGGCACGCGATGTGCCTGTTCCACTGAGAAGAAGCTGCACAGCCCATGTGGCTGCAGCTGATTCTTGATGAGGTCTTCCACAAAAAGATCTAACGCCAGTCCCCCCACATTTTCCGGCACACCGATTACGCGTACATTGTTACGTCTTGATCGGCCTTCCTGGTCATCTAGTTGAGCCATTATTAACTTATTGTCCGCTTCTATTGGACGCACCAGACTTTGTAAAGCAGCTGTGTCTGTGGAAACAGCTGCCGTTGTGGTTTGGACCTTTGTCATTCTCGTGAATATTTAGGAGAAGTCTGCACATATTAATGAGATGTCTGTGGAGATCCATCCAATGGAAGCTTGGACCTTGTGCAGGGTGGCCATGATATCCAGCAATGTGACCTCAATTGTTTTCTCAGGTGCGGGGGCCTCTCTGTGCTCAGGGTTCATTGTCAATTTATCTGGCGGGTCCTTGCTGTATGCATATTTGTCTAGTTTGATGGGTTGTACATTGTGCTGGCCCCGGCCTCCCATCTTGTCGCGTCCACCAAGAGTTCCACCAAGCACATGGGTGGAGGGCAGTAATCACCACTGCCTGCCGCGTGATTGTCAGCCACGCACGGCCTTTCCGTTTCCTGTCTCCCCCTCCCACGGCGCCCGAGGAAGGCATTGTCTCGGTGACGGTGTGTCCTGGTTATGGTGCCTATTCAGGGTGTCTCTTAGTCTGTTCCTTTGGGCCCGTCACTGGGTATGCGGGTCACGTGGGGTCTGGCGGGCTCATGCGCTGTGTGACTGGTTCTGAATGCACACAACTTATGGTATCCCCAAGCACCCCTCCAGGTGTCGCCGGATCACAGAGTTGTAAATCCCAGTAATGGTGGGGGTAGTCATTTCGGTGAGCGAAATGTGTATGCCAGGAGTAAAGCACTGTCTCTTAATGGCCGGGCAAAGTAGAGATAACTATTTTGCATTGCAACACTTAGAGGCCTTAATGCATCTTCAGCAAAGACACTAGGAACGTCAGTACCACCGCCCTTGCCGACATAGGCGCCTCTACGTGGCACTTCCCTGCCAGTATTCTACAAAGGGGATCTTCAATGGCTGATAACACGAGTCCCAGAGGCACTATGAGTGGACAATCTGTGGCTCAGTTACGGGCCCTCCGGGTAACTTATGCCTCTGTGAGCCTTGCTGCAACTGCGATCCCAGTGCGGGGCAGGGTCCTCCATCTATTCAGATCGCGCTGCCTCTCCCTCGTTCGGCGGCGCCAGGTCTTGCGCCACTGCCGCCATCAGACCCCGGCTTCCATCAATTGAGTGAGAGACGATTCAGTGGTATGACCGCTACGAAAGCCAGATTGATGTTGGTCCAGGAGATTGAAATTTTCGATGTGAGCACAGAGTTGCGAATGGATGCATTTTTCTAGGAGTTTGGTGAGGGTGGGGATGTTAGAGATATGGCAGAAGTTGTTTTATGGTTAATGCTGTCTGCTGTAGTTTTTTTTAATGTGGGTGTTACCTTAAACTCAAAGATAAGTCCCGGAGCTTGAAACCAGCATATTCAGCTCCTGTCCACATTTATTAAAGCATTTTTAACCATCACACACCCAGACTCCAGAACAATAAATTGCAATGAGGGCTACCTTTCCATGATAGAATGTTACCGGGGAAGGGTTGAGTCCTTTATGTTCACTCAAAAATAATTTAATACTGAGTATATGACTTGGGATTCTGCAATCCCTGTATGCAAATCTGTCTCGAATTTCTTTTTATTAGGAGACTTGTGACACACCCCGTTTCCTTTTATAAAGACATGAAGTAGTCTCCCAACTGTAATAACTCATTACAGTTGACTTCTGATGTCACAGTACCTGCTGCCAGAGCCAGCACGTTAGGGGAAAGGCCCATAAGGTTACTGGAGCATATTTAAAGCAGCTGTTAAAAGAATGAAACTTAATGCGGCATTTCCTTTTCTGCTCTATTTTTCTACCTGTACAGTGACAAGCAGAAAGGAGAGATTTATGCCAACTTGTTTATGTTTTAGCACTCCTTAGTTAAATATAGAAATGTTAGATTTTTGTTTTGCATATTTCAACACATTACGGGCTACTACACCTTTTTTTTAAAAACTGACTTGTATCATTAAACTCATTCTAATATCATTGTGCACCAAATATCTCACATCTTTTTTGACGTATAGGTTTTGAACTACAAATTCTAGCTAGCAGCTGAGGAAAAAGGCAGTGAAGGCCACTCGAGCATATTTAAAACAACTGTTAAAAGGATGAAAATGAAAAGTGGCTTTATTTTTACTGTTCTGTTTTTCTACCTGCACAGTGACAAGCAGAACAGACATATGTATGGCAACATCTTTATGTTTTTGCACTTCTTAGGTAAATATAAAAAAGTTCAATTTCTTTGCATGTTTCTACACATTCTGAATTACTGCGCCTTTCTTAAAAAACTTATTGTATTATTAAACTAATTCTAATATCTTTTTACAACCAATATCTAACAGCTTTTTGATGTGTTTGGTTTTGCACAAAAGATTTATTTTTTTGTGTTTGCAAAGGTTCTCTCTCTTACATAGGCAAGAGTTACTCTCCAAGGATGGTGCAACTATGTATTATAAGGAATAAAGTTCCCCCTGCTGTACATGATAAGAATATATTGCATTTAGAGAACTATTGAACTCCCATTTTATATGGGTCATCCACCAGTCCCTACCAGTAGGGAGGACACTGAGTTACATTTTAATATTTATTTTATTTATATAGCAGATGAACAGGTTGATAAGACAAGTTGCACACATATGTTTGCAGTACATATATTGTTACAGGTCGGGTGGTTAGGAAAGCCTTGAACCATGACAAAAATGTTTGGAATATGTCTACCATTTGTATGTGCAAAATCGTCAAAGACAAAAATATTTTCTCATGCATGCACAGCATGAAAATACACATTTTTACAAGGTAATGAGGTAGGGTTTAATGTTTTTTTTTTTGTTTATTGATTTTCAAGCAAAGTTAAGCAACATCACCGTGCAAGGTAGCCTATGCATACAAATCAATCAAAAAACCAAAAACAAACAATACGTGATTCATCAACACAAGGGTATTCAAGCATTGCATATCATATCAAGGTCTCCAATGATCATTTGGAATGATACAATGTTCCGTGAATGAGATTAATCCTCTCCAAATTGAGAATCAGCCATGGCTTGTTGCTGCAAGAATTGATTCAAGGGCTACCACATGTTTTAGGCTTGGAAGACGTCAGGAGTTCTTCTAAGTATAGTTCCAAATTTTCTTTGCAGCATATCAGGTCTTTAAGCCAGTGATCATCTTTTGGTGCTTGTGCTCCTTCCCACTTGATGGCGACTCGGCGTTTGGCCATCAATAGCACAATTCATATGAATTTTCCCAGTGTCCCTTTCACATGAGGAACATAACACAGTAGGCACACCATTGATGTATATTGCAAATCCAATCCAGACATTTCCCGTATTTGTTGTACCACCTGCCTCCAGAATCGCGCCACTCTCTCACATTACCAAGCGAGATGCCTAAATTCAGCTTCTAAATGGCCACATCGCCGGACCGAACAAGAACAGGGGGTCGCTGGACCCAACAAGAAACAGAATTGCATATCAATTGCTTAGAGTTACTAGCAGGCTCGTTTGCGGTTCGCTGTTTTACTCAAGACTCAATGAAATGCTGCGTAACTTTACGAATGGATAATGTGTCTGCAGTCCGCTACGTCAGTAAACTGGGTGGCCCTCACTCCAAAGACTTGACAGATTTGGCGAAGGGCCTATGGAACTACTGTTTGAACAAAGGTATTTCAGTTGTAGCGGAACACATTCCCGGACTGAAAAACGAAGTTGCAGATTGGTGTTCCAGAAATTTCAGGGACTCCAGCAACTGGAGTTTGAACAGAGATGTATTTCTGTCCCTCCAGTCGAAATGGGGTCCATTCAAAACAGATCTATTTGCAGACCGTATAAACACCCAGCTGAAACAATTCTTCAGTTGGAGGCTGGATCCTCAAGCCACAAAAGCAGATGCTTTCCTACAAGACTGGACAAACCGAGCACCTTATGCTTTTCCTCCTTTTTCAATGCTCCCTCGTCTTCTTCTTCACGCTCGACATTACAAACAGAGCATGGTCGTGATAGCCCCTCTCTGGAGATCCCAAGCGTGGTTTCCTATCATCCTAGAAATGAGCATAGATTTTCCAATTTTAATTCCTTCCTTCACGGAAATCCTTCTAGATCCAGAAGGTCACACACATCCCCTTAAAGAACAGGGCCTTCTAATTCTGACGGCATGGAAGATTTCAGGAGACAGTGGAATGTCCCTGGACTTTCGTCAAATGCTTTCAGACTCATTTCAGAGTCTTGGGCACCCGGAACAAGGAAAGCTTATAGACTGGCATGGAACAAATGGGTTCGCTGGTGCTTTCAACGATGTTACGATCCCGTTTCAACTGATCTAGTCAATGTTATCAACTACCTTTCGGATCTTTTTACTTCAGGTCTTTCTTACAGAACTGTTAACGTTTATAGGTCCGCAATTTCAGCCGGTCATTCTTTAATTAACGGAACATCAGTTGGACAAAATCTTCTTACTAAAAAGATAATGAGAAGCATGAGGGTTATAAACCCTCCTGGCCCTAAATATACCACGCTGTGGGACGTCACTCTTGTTCTTAGGACTTTAGCGTCATGGGGAGATTACTCTTCTCTATCTCTTAAACGCATCTCTTTTAAAATTACTGTCTTATTGTGTCTGGTGTCTTTTTGTAGAACTTCTGACGTTAAGGCTTTAGACATTTCAAGTAGGGCTTTCCAACCCGAAGGAGTTTGTTTCTTCCTTAAGAAAAGAACAAAGACCTTGTCTTCTTCAATTTTCTATCCCTTTTTCCCTGCGAATGATAGACTCTGTGTGGTCAAATGTTTAAAGGAATATGAAAAAAGAACTAAATATCTTAGAATGAATGAATCACAACTACTGATTTCTTATAGATCTCCTCATAAGGGAGTCTCTTCCCCAACTTTAGCCAGGTGGGTTAAAAATGTCATGCATGAAAGTGGCGTTGATATTTCTGTTTTTGGTGCTCATTCTTTAAGAGGTGCTTCAGCCTCTAAAGCTTTCTGCTTAGGAGGAGGGTTACAAGACATCCTTAGGGCTGCAGATTGGTCTAATGATAGTATGTATATTTAGTATTTAGTATCAATTTATGTTCAGAGCATGTTATTTCAAACCAATATCTAATGTGATTGATAATGTTTTAATGCACTTTAAACTTGCATAATATGGCCTCCGTGTTGTGCCATAAAATTTAGATTTTTCACAGCCTGCTGGGCAGAAAATCTGGATTTCATTAAGGACTCGGAGGCTAATATTATCCCACCTCTTTTCTTCATACCCTCCCATTTGTATGAATTTACGATGTTTAACTTTTTTCTTTCAGAATAACCTGATTCTGGACTTTAACTATGGAGTTTTGGATCTTCAAGTTTTGGATCCTCAAGTGTATCTCACGTTGATCTTTCTTCGCAGTTTTTTTTAACAAAGAAGGATGAGAGATGGTTTCTAAGGAACTTTATTCTTACTCAGAATGTTCATTGAAGTTCTATATTCTTCAATTGTTGCTACTGAGCTGTGGTAATAAAGGAGATTTGCATAATATTAGCCTCCGTGTCCTTAATAAAATCCAGATTTACTGCCCAGCAGGCTGTGAAAAATCTAAAGTATAGTTCCAAATTTTCTTTGCAGTATATCAAGTCTTTAAGCCAGTGATCATCTTTTGGTGCTTGTGCTCCTTCCCACTTGATGGCGACTCGGCGTTTGACCATCAATAGCACAATTCATATGAATTTTCCCAGTGTCCCTTTCACATGAGGAACATAACACAGTAGGCACACCATTGATGTATATTGCAAGTCCAATCCAGACATTTCCCGTATTTGTTGTACCACCTGCCTCCAGAATCGTGCCACTCTCTCACATTCCCAAGCGAGATGCCTAAAATCAGCTTCTTAATGGCCACATCGCCTACAGCAACTAGAGGCTTGCAAACCATATTTGTGTAAGCGAAGGGGTTGTGTGATATGTCTGATGTAAATACTTGAAATGTATGATTCAGCGATTTCCATTCAGTGTAAGCTGGCTAGTGAGGTTGCAGACATGTTCCCACTCCGCAAGTGTCATAGGGGGACAGCCTATCATTCCATCTATCCAGACTCCTATCTGGCCTGGTGTTTTTCTCTGCTCTTATTGCCCTATATAGTTTTGTAATCAACTTTCTCCTTGTGGGTGTAGTCAATAGCAATTGTAGAGATTGTAGTGTAGTGCAACTTCATTACCAGTCTCAGTCTATAGATAGTGAACTGAAAAAGTGTGGTAGGATTAGTAATATACTGTAGATCCTCTGCAGCTATAAAAATGCTGCCCGGATAAAGTTCCTGCATTGTAGTTATGCCTACCTCTTTGAGTAGTCACATGGGGCCCGCTTCCTGGTCACCGATACAGCAGCATGATGCAGCAGAGGTATTGCTGGGGCATATATAGGCACTTTATTACCTCCCAAAATCAACCTGAGTAGAGACGTTTGCAACATTTTGAAAAACTTCTGTGTTCGTGTTATCAGAAGATTAGCGAATAGATATAAGAAACGTGCAACATCACCATTTTTATTAATGCAATGCGGTCTACTAGGGACAGCGGCAATGCTATCCATTTGTCTATTTGCTCATCCAGTGTGACACATGCCCCCCAATGTTTTCATGTCTAACAACGTCTGGGTCACGATGAAGCCAAACCCCCAGGTATTTGACTGGGTCTGTTGCCCAAACTAGTGGGTATTCCATAGTTGGAGGGGGTGTTTGTTCTCAGAGGCATAACCACTTACTTGTCCCAGTTAATATTGAGGCCCGATATTAATCCAAATCTAATATATTCTTGCAACACCTGTGCCAAATAGCGAGTTGGTTCTCTAATGAAGATCATCATGTCATCGGCATACAAAGAGATACTGACTATTCTGTAATCAAAATTTCGAGCTGTTTCCCTGTGCCGCTGGCGTATCACGTATGCCAGAGGCTCAAGCGCAATGGTGTACAGCAACGGTGATAAGGGGCACTCTTGAACAGGGCTGCGTTTGATGGAGAAAGGTGCGGACGTTAGGCCTCCCACCCCTGAGGAGTCTGCATACAGTATTCTTACCCACCCCAGAAAGGTAGGTGGAAACCCCATTTGCTGTAATATGCAGAACATATAGCTCCACTCAATGAAATCGAATGCTTTAGCTGCATCGAGCATCACAGCCACAGTATGTAGTTGCGAGTTGAGAACATGTAGCAATGCAAAAATGGTCCTCAAATTATGAGATGTGGATCGCTCCGGGATTAAGCCAAATTGGTTCAACAGGATCCAACAAGGCATCAATGACTGAAGCTTTGTGGCCAATATTTTTGCTAGTATTTAAGCGTCTATGTTAATCAGCGAAAGAGGCTGATTTGATTCACATGCGTCAGGAGGTTTGTCCTTTGTTAAAAGGGTGACAATTAAAGCCTGCCGACGGGACGGTGTAAGTACCTAGATCTCATGTGCCTCTGCATATACCTCAAGTTGGTATGGTATGATCTGCGTATTCTTTGTAAAATTCTATAGTAAGTCCTGGCCTGGGCGCTTTTGCACTGGGTGAGGCCCTGATCGCTGATTTTATGTCTTCCTCAGCTATCGGCTGATTCAGATAATCTCATTGGCCGTCAGCTTACCACACCCAAGCAATGTCCCCCAGATAGTCTTCCACTCAATTAATCAATCAATCAATCAATCAGTACATTTATACAGCGCACTACTCATCCGCGAGGGTTTCAAGGCGCTGAGGGTGGGAGGTGCTGCTACTGCTCAAACAACCAGGTCTTGAGGTGTTTCCTGAAGGTGAGAAGGTCTTGGGTCAGTCGGAGGTGGGTGGAGAGGGAGTTCCAGGTCTTGGCGGCGAGGTAGGAAAAAGATCTGCCACCTGTTGTTTTTCTTCTGGTGCGTGGTACGGTGGCGAGGGCGAGGCTGGCTGAGCGGAGTTGGCGAGTCGGGGCGTAGAACGAGAGGCATTTGTTGAGGTATTTGGGTCTGGCATTGTGGAGCGCTTTGTGTGCGTGGGTGAGGAGCTTGAATGTGATCCTCTTGTTGACGGGGAGCCAGTGCAGGTCTCTCAGGTGGGTTGTGATGTGGCTGGGGCGGGGGATGTCCAGGATGAGGCGTGCTGAGGCATTCTGTATGCTTTGTAGTCTTTTCTGTAGGTTGGCCGTTGTCCCTGCATAGAGTGCGTTGCCATAGTCGAGCCGGATTGTGACGAGGGCTTGGGTGACAGTCCTTGTTTCCGTGGAGATCCATTTGAAGATCTTTCGTAGCATGCGGAGGGTGTTGAAGCAGGAGGAGGAGATGGCGTTGACTTGCTTGGTCATAGTGAGCGATGAGTCCAGGACGAACCCAAGGTTGCATGCGTGGTCGGTGGGAGTTGATGCTGTGCCCAGGGTGGCGGGCCACCAGGAGTCGTTCCAGGCGGAGGGGGATGGTCCAAGGATGAGGACCTCAGTCTTGTCTGTGTTCAGTTTCAGGCGACTGATCTCCATCCATTCGGCGACGGCCCTCATTCCTTCTTGGAAGTTGGATTTGGCGGTGACTGGGTCTTTGGTCAGGGAGAGGATCAGCTGGTGTCGTTGGCGTAGGAGATGATGTTTAGGTCGTGTGCGCTGACGATGTCGGCGAGGGGGCTCATGTAGATGTTGAAGAGCATCGGGCTGAGTGAAGAGCCTTGGAGTACGCCGCAGATGATCTTGGTGGCCTCTGAGTGGAACGGGGGTAGGCGGACTCTCAGTGTTCTCTCGGTGACAAAGGAGGAGATCCGGTCCAGGTCCTTTCACTAGATCCCTGTGTTGTTAAGACGTGTTTTTAGGGTACGGTGGCAGACCGTGTCGAAGGCAGCTGAGAGGTCTAGGAAGATGAGGGCTGCGGTTTCTCCGTTTGTCGAGCAGGGTTCTGATGTTGTCAGTGGCGGCGATGAGGGCGGTCTCGGTGCTGTGGTTGCTGCAGAAGCCAGACTGGGATGGGTCGAGGGAGCCGTTGGTTTCAAGGGAGTTGGTCAGTTACTTGTTGACTGCTTTCTCGTGACCTTAGCCGGGAAGGGGAGCAGGGAGATGGGCCGTAAACTCTTGAGGTCCTTGGGGTCTGCTGTCGGCTTCTTAAGGAGGGTGTTGATTTCAGCGTGTTTCCAACTCTCAGGGAAGGTGGCAGATTCGAAGGAGTTCCACTGTGGAGTCTGGTCCTTTTCCCTTGTGAGGCATACATTTTAGCATAGTATTTCCAAAATTGTTCTATTTTGTCCGGAGGATTGTAATAATCCACACCTTGAATATCAATTATTTTATCAATATGTTGGTGTTCTGCGCGCGTTTTGTGTTTCTCGGCTAGAATGCTGCCTGGCCTCCCACCTTCTCCATATTTCCTTGCGACATGGCACCATGAAATTTACTTAATTACCAATTCTGTCAACGTCATATTCAAGGACCAGCTCATGGATACACGCCAGTATATCAGGGGAAGGGCGAACAGTGTAAGCCCTCTCCAACTCCTGTCGGGTAGTCTCTATCTTAGTCAGTTGAGCTCTACGGTCTTATAGGATGCCAGCTGTATTACTGATACAGAGCCCCCGGATCGATACTTTAAATGCCTCCCATAATGTCGCCGCACTGTCCACCGTGCCTTTGTTGATCTCAAAATAGTGTACTATGGCTTTACAAATGGTGTCATTGTAAGTGGGATCCTGCTGTGCGAATGATCGAAATCGCCATGTAAATGGCCGGTGAATCATAGTTGGGATGCTAAGAACCAGCTGCACCGGGTTAGGATCAGAGAGTGTGCGTGGAAGCGTGGTGATGTCCGTTACCCAATCAGCAGCCTCCTCACTAAGGAGTCAAATATCTGACCTTGACCAACTGTTAAGTGCAGATGTGGCGTGTGTTTCTTACCTCATTGTGCCATTATGGAGCCTCCGGACATCTACCAGCCCAAATGCCAGGCTAGACTTGTCTGGTTGAGGGTCCCGATAGGTATTAAGGTCCCCCCAAACAAAGGTAGACTCCGGCCTTTCTCTCAATGTACAATACATTCGCTGATATACTTCTGGTTCATCTGCTATTGGTCCGTACATGTTTATTAGAGTGATCATGGATGTACCAAGCTTGCCCTGAACCATCGCGCAGTGGCCCCCATCATCTATGTGTGTTTTATGTGGTGTGAATGGGATGCAATTCGTAACCAAAATGAGAACACCCCTAGCATAGGGGAAATATGAAGAGATTAGTTTAAACCCAGCCCATTTATGTGCAATCTTCACCTCCGTGAACTTAGTCAGGTGGGTTTCTTGGAGAAAAACAATCTGTATTCCATATTTGTTCATATATGCAAATGTTTGGGGGATTTTTTGAGGAGAATTCAGCCCTCTAACATTCCACGTCATGTACCTGAAGCTATCAGCCATGGACCCCTTCAGCACTGTTTATCATAGATGGATCAGTCGATTGATAGTCATAATACATCCAGCTGAAAATGTGCTTTCCACACCCAGCGTCAATACAATCACAATAAAAAACCTCTTGGTTACAACATCTAAACAAATATTGCCATAAAATGCAATTGACCCCTGCAACCGCCCCCCTCCCACTACAACCTCCCAATTAGGTTGAGAATGAAGGCCTCCCACCCTCCCTAGTCTTACCACAAACTCCATTTTAAAATTTGAACAGATAGAGGATCTCCCATTGGGGGGGAAGGAACGACGGCAAACACCTACCATGTGGCAGGGTGGCCAGGCTATTATAACAAAAACCCTTCCCTCATCTACATGTAAGGAATGAGAGTACAAGCCGCGTAACTCCCACATAGCTACAGTATACCATCAAAATATTTCCCTTGGCACATACGTGCGGCAAGTCTGAGGCGTCACATTAATAACAATAATCCAGTCCTGAACCATTATATTGTATGGGAATAAGTAACTTCATAGTGCAACCAGTAAGAACAAGATTAGTCATTGTCACTTAGATTTGGCGAGCTCCTGGAACCTTTTGAGGTGACCTTAGGGGCCTTGCGAAGACAGATATGATTTGTGAATCTCAAGGCCGACTTGTGATCTGTAAAGAAATTAGCTTGCCCATCATGAGTGATTTTCAGTTTTGCAGGGTAGAGAATGGCAAAAGGAATGGAAGAAGACTGTAGCAGCCTCTTTACTGGAACAAAATCCCTGCAAACAGCTTGCGCAGCTGGGGTGTAGTCCGGAAAGAAAGGCAGAGCATTACCCAGATGATTGATGGGACTCTTAGCCCTCGCCTCTCTAAGGATAGCATCCCTATCCGCATAATTGAGTAAGCGGGGGATGATCGGGCCCGCAGCGCACCCGGCACTGGACAGGGGACCAAGCGACCGATCATGACCTGGAAAAGTACCGAACCAAATAGCTCACACAAGAAAGTCTCAATAAAGGGCTCTATTCTTGTGATGGCTGCCGACTCAAAAATGGTAAGTTTTTTCAAGTTGTTTCATCGGGAAGAGCTTCCAAGTCTTCACTTTTTGCCTTGATCACCTCCAGCACTTTTTCCGTACTCAAAATCTGCGACCTCGATTCAGCCTCAGAGTCCTGTGTATCAGAAAGCCAGTTTTCCAGAACATCAAGGCGTGTTTCATGTATATCCACTATTTTCTTGACAGCATCAAGGCTGGAGGTAAGCACGTCTATTTAACAGTCAATGGTTTTGAGATTGGAGCGTAATTCCAGTAACATTGATCGCATGTCTTCTTCAGGGTGATCTGCAGCATCTAATGAACTTTTGTCGGTGCCCATCTCTGTTGATGAGTCCATTGTAAGTATCTGGCATTTACTTTCGAATTGAATTTTGGGTTGTTTGGGGTCTGTCTTGCCCACGATCATAAGCAAGTAGTGTTGTATATGGTGGTGCCCGTTTGTTATGTTAACTCTGCGCCACCTCACGGGTCCGGTGCATCCAACTCCAGCACTGTCTCAGTTCAGATCAGTCACCCACCCACTGCAACTCAAGAATACAAATGCTCCGTGGTGTGAAGAACACCAA
Source organism: Lissotriton vulgaris (assembly GCF_964263255.1). Taxonomy (NCBI): domain Eukaryota; kingdom Metazoa; phylum Chordata; class Amphibia; order Caudata; family Salamandridae; genus Lissotriton; species Lissotriton vulgaris. The sequence goes on along the minus strand of NC_141697.1, from coordinate 401,584,050 downwards.
TCCCACTCTCCACAGAAGTAGGTTGCACGATATGCAGAGCAGCACAGGTATACATGTCCCCAGCACGGCCTCCCCGTGGCATGTGAGGCAATGGTGATACTAGGACGGTGGATCCAAGGCACCACTACCCGAACCAATGGCAGCGCTGCACCTCCCAACCACTCAGCCAGTGACCAGCAGCAGTAGGATAGGTCTCTCAGTGTTGTATTTCCTCTTACAATCGACCATTATGTAGGTCAGCCCTTGCTTCTTGCTCTTTGCAAATGAAATGTCCAGCAGAAATTTGCAACATGAAGGCCCTTCACAGTGCCAATTTGCCCAGGGCTGTATGTCTGGGGACCCCAGTAGAGCCATGATGCGAGGGACAGGGGGCCCGGCAGGACCGCACACCGCCTAATTCGACCCGGCCCTAGTTTGCCATTAGAAAGCCAGGCGCTGCCCGCTGTCCACCTCAGACTGCCCCCCGCACCGAACAGCCCCACAAGAGTCGTCCTGGTTGGAGGGAGCAGGATAGGCCAAAAAAGACCCAGCAGGGGCCATCCGACACCCTCCGCCGTACCCAGGCCCCACAAGGCACAGGTACCATAAGAGGCCCAGAATGCTTCATGCAGGTCAGCTCACCCCCAACCCTGTATACAGGCCTCACCGCACTCACTTTGCTCTCGCCCGGCTCCGATCTTCCGCGGCGGCACCAGCATTGCCATTTCACGCGGAAGAATCGGGTCACTGGGAGGCATCCCACATCATGGCGGACATTTTCGCCTTGGTCCCCGCCGCACCTTTCTTCCTTCAGTCAGGTCACGCATATGGCTGTCGGGACAGTAAATTTCAGCAAACCAGTTGAGGGCTAAACCATAGTATTTACAGGATTAGGGAGCCCGGCCAGCGGATCTCCTTTACCAGGCAGCCATTCCACTCTGCGCCGAAATCACGCCCCCAAGGTAGGGTTTAATGTTGGTATTCAAGTTACAATGCATGCGCTTTTGGCATTACATGTACCCTTTGAAAAAGTGATGGTATATGTAGGTGTGCATTATGCCTTTGCACACACGTGTCTTTCACTTATACATAACATACGAGTTCTCTTTATTGTTTATCGCTTATGATCCAGCATTTCAGGAACTAACAGATTTATCATCTGGACCCAAATTCAATACCCTACAGTCCCTCTCACGCTGGGTGAGTTTAAACTAAACCTACCAATTGGTTCATATTTGTTTATCCTTTCTTTGGTGTTTATATCTTTATGAGTTAATCAGGGTTTGACAAAATAATATTAGAACTACTAAATCAACATAGAATATACCTTTTATATCACTGTACCGTTAATACTAATAATGGCAAACTCATTTGTGAATTAAAATGCTTTACATATATTAATTTGATTGCTCATCAAGAACAATGCAGTTAAAATTATAGATCACCACACAAGAGAAAATCATTAGCAAATAAAATAGCAGTTATACATCTCAAATGTCAGTGTAATGAGTGAGTGGATAGGCGTAGAGACAAAAGAATAATGAATAAGACATTTACAAATAAGTTATACAAATTCAAAATATCCTACTAACCAATCATATGAGGTTCAAGAAATCTGAAAAGCTACCCTTTGACCATGAGAGTAAGCTAGGCCCCTCAAAAGGAGTTAAGGAGCAAATTCAAAGAGTCAGGATCAGCAGAACAACAGCCAGCCCATAGAATATAGGAAAGAGCAACACAGTTCTCTCCTCTCATGAAGTTAGAAAAAACACCTCGCTCCAAAAACCCACCTCCTTTCTACAAATAATTATACCCTAAATTCACCAAATGTCCAACTATCATTGTGTCATCTCACTTGGGTTTGCACAATTGTGATTGGTCCGAAACAAGGGTTGTTTAATCACACCACTCTTGATGCGCCTAATTTCATAATGTCCCATTGTTCTCACTTTGCACACTGTAATCACTTCCAGCATAGGAAACTCTAGTATTGAGCTTCCGTGTTTGTACGTCTCTCCTTCTCACTCATGTAACATTTTATCATAACCAATGTCCTCAGGCTCCGCTCTTCAAGGAAGTTCTTTCTCTATTGCTTGCTTCTCTGCACAACATTGGCCATCATCAGGAATTTGCGAAGGACAGCTTAGAGTGTTAATTTTTCCCCTTTTACATTTCTAACATCCCATGTTAACTCTAAAATGTCTCTCTGGGCTTTTTTGCAGGGCAGCAGAATATACTTCTAGGAAAGACAAATACATGAATTAATTATAACTTTATAAAACTCTACTATCAAACGCACTTTGAATGCTTTAATTTGCTTTCTTTCCTTACGTGCTGCTTATTATTTTCTAGTTGTAAGTAGCAACATAAACTCTTGAGTGTTTACTTATTTTCTACATTAGTCATGTACATTTGCAGCTTACTCTAACACCCCCAGCACGTGTTTGCGCAGTTTTCATCTTTCCCCTTTAGTCTTATTTTATTAGTTTCACACGTCTTCTTTGATTAGTATTTAACATACTGAGGGGTTCAATCCGAGCATTTTTTATTTCACGAAAATCCTGCTCCATCAATCCCCCCTTTGATGGCAACTTGAGCCATCATAAAAACAAAACCCAAAAATCTGATTGTCATTATTTATACTACTTGGAAAGCAGTAGTTCTCTTTTTTTGACATAACCCAATCTATATATTTTACTATTTCATAGTAATTTCCTCTTCTGTCTTCTAATTCTATCTCTTCTCTCTTTCTTTTTCTTGCTCTCCAATTTGTATTTAGTGTTTGATTCTTGCATTTACAACACTTATACATTAACATCAACATTAGTATCCCTGTAGCTACTGCAATTATAGGCGTTAGTAATTTACCTAATAAGCTATTACCAAAGGTAGAAAACCAATTACCCACTGAGGAGAAACCCTGACCAAGTCTCTTCCAAGCACTATCAACCTTCAGTTAAGTTAGATATTCCAGGAAATGTGTAATATTCTTAATATATCCCTCCAGACTCTTAATTTTGTCAGGGATATAAGTATAGCACTGTTGAATTTTCAACATGCTACAGACTCCACCCTCTTTTGGCAATAATACATTAAGGGCAAGTCTATTCTGTAAGACCTTAGATCTTATAGCAACCATTTCAGTAAGCATGGGCGGAAAATCCGTTCCGCTCGCGGATTTTGCGGATTTTCGGTAAATTCGCAATCCACCAGATTCGCGAATTACCCGCAAAATCCGTGAGCGGAACGGATTGGGTCAAAAGTTCAAGCTGACTTTTGTAACTCTTTTAGAATGGCACCGGCAAGCTGCCAGAGCCATTCTAAAATAGTTACAAAAGTCAGCTTCAACAGGAAGCTCTAATAGATAAAGTAAAGCAGGTACTGCTCAAATTCAGTTACACATTTATTAATCACCCCAAACTTGGGGTGATTAATGATTGTGTAACTTAATTTGACCTTCAACTCCAGCACCTGCTTTACTTTATCTATTAGTGCTTCCTGTTGAAGCTATTTGCAGCTATTTTAGAATGGCGCTGGCAGCTTGCCGGCGCCATTTTAAGTGGGGCTGAGGGCAGAAGGGCACAAAAGTGGGACAGAAGGCAGAAGGGGACAAAAAATGAGAGGGGCAGAGGGCAGAAGGGCACAGAAACGAGTGGTACAGAGGGCAGATGGGCATAAAAAACACGAGAGGGTGGAAGTGATTAACCAGCAAAAAAAAAAACCTGCGAAAACGCAAAGCGCCTCGCGAACACCCGTGAACACGCATAGTGCCCCGCGAACATCCGCGAACTCGCAAAAATAAAAAAATCCGCAAATTCGCGCAAATTCATGAATTTTGTGAATTGCGAAGTCGCAAATTCGCAGATTGCAAATTCGTAAAATTCGCCCATGCTTACATTAGAGTATCAATCATCAAAAACCCACCAGCTGTGTCTATTAATAAACGATCAACCACTGTAGACAATTTTCTAATTGCATGTGAATTTAGGATTACTCCAACGTAAGGTATCAATGCTCCAAATATATCACCCATAATCTCTTTAGCACTAATTCCTCTTTTATTTAGTGTTAATTCACTCTTCTTTTAATTGATTCCATGATTTTTATCTAAATGATATACTTTTGGAAAAACTATTTCCATATAACAACATCCATACCAATGTGCAGGCAACCTATAATAGGCATTTTTACCACACACATCATATATTCCAGGGAAAACAGGATCTGTACCACCTCTTATTCCCCAATCTCCTGTAATTTGGAAAACATGATCACACTCACTGGAACCAATGAAATAATTGTTAAAATCTGTTTTTAATCATAGTAAGCACAGCTTTTCTCTATGATGCCATTCCATAGTCATTGCAGTATATGTCTCACCCTTCTAGTAATCACCTTCTCTAAAATCCCATGGTGGTACAGAGGACTTTTGCTCAGCAGCTTTTTCTTTAAAACGCTGGCTTCTATCTTCTACTAAATTTGTAAACTCAATCTCTTCTTGCCGTAAACTATAAGTTAAATTATTACTATGTGTGTTAGACCTGGCACCATTGGCGTGGGTCTCCCTTCCATTTTTTGCTGTTGCCTCATGTGTTTTTGCAGTTGTTAGATGCTTTGGGCACTGTGCCACTGCTGTCCAGTACCACAGCGCGAGTGCTCCCTACTGTAAATTGATGTATTGATTAGTGGTTCCATGATTGGATATTAGGTTTACTTGTCAGTCCCTAGTGCAGTGCACTGAGTGTGCCCAGGCCGTGTAAATCCAAATGCTGCTGGTGGGCTTGCAGCACTGGTTGTGCCACCCACCGAAGCGGCCTTGTAAAACGTGTCTAAGGTCTGCCATTGCAGAGCCTGCGTACAGTCTGGTACTGTCATGCTGACTGGGCAAGTGCACCCACTTGCCAGTCCCTAAACCTTCCCTTGACTTCATATTAGTCACCCCTATGGTAGGCCCACGGGCAGGGTGCATTGTAAGTATAAGGTAGGACAAGCCCTGATGTGTGTGGCGTGTCCTAATAGTGAATTACAGCCATTTACGTTTTTCACTATTGTAAGGCTATGTGTTATCCATAGGCCAGAATGGGCTGCTGGATTGCTACATGTTTATAATCCTAGCAGACTCAGAGTACATGATAGAAATTTGAGTTTAGTATGCCTGGACTCAGAATAATAAAATACATCTTTTAGTGAAGTTTATTTTAATATTCTGGGTTTGCAAATACCACTTTTAGAAGGTAGGTATTTGCTTGCCTAACCGTTTGAGTCCGCCTCTGCGAGGTTGTGTATTCCTTCGTCTGGTTTCTGTGCGTGACAGGGCTGGGGGATTCCAAAAGACAGGCTGGGGCAGACCGGTGGTGAATAGAGAGATCTGCATCTAGATGGGAGGGAGGAGTTGCACCTGGGACTTGAATAGGGCTGGACCTTCCCTCTACAATCCCGGCTCCACCCCCTGTAGTACTTCTGATGTCTTTGCTCTGCACCCTGAAAGAAGAGAAGGAAGACTGTCAACAAAGTGCTCCAGGGCTGTACTTGCCTTCCACAATGCTGGCTCCACCTCCTGTGGGGCGTCTGATGTGCCTGCCCTGCGCTGTGTAAGGAAAGGAGAAGTTTGGTAAACAGAGTGCTTCAAAACTTGCTCTAACTGGGCACAGGCCCCTCTCCCCTCAGAGAACAAAGGATTTAGGGGTATAAATATTGGAACCCTGATCCCAAGAAATTAGATCACTTCTGGACTTACAAGACGAAACCTCTGCTGAGGAGAAGGAACCTGAAGAAACTGAGGAGAGACTATTCCTAAGCTGAAGTGCTGCTTGGGGGATTGGCTTGCAGTGGTTGCCTGACTGCCAAAGAGAGGAGAAAGAACTTTGTGTACTTTACTTTCAACTTGTGCAAAAGATCTCCAAGGGCTTGGAAGAGAGCTTGCCCCTGACCGAAGTCCCAGGACCAGTGGACTTCCAACAGCCTTTGTGAATTGCTGCTGGAAACAAGTGCCTACAGAGGGAGGGAGCTGTGACCGACTCTCACGACTAGGCCGGTGTCCTGTAGGCACCGAACCAAGAAACGTCCGCCTCGAACAACGCAAGCTCTGAGCTCACCGACTCTGTCACCGAGCAGTAGCCTGCACCACGACTGGAAGGACACCTGACATGCGACACCTCGCTACGCCAAATCTTACTGGTCTGACCGACGCAGTCACTGCTGCTGACTTCGAGTCCTGGGACCGCACGGAAGTTGGGCACTGCCTCGCACGCTTTACGACGCACCACCCGACTCGCACCGCTGTCCAGACTGATCGACGCCAGCTCCCGAACTCCGGCTCGTTCGCCGCACTGCAAGCTGCAAGCACCGCATAGAAGCACTGACTCGCCCTGCAACGCAAGCCTTGGATCCACTGACTCTGTCCACGGGCCACTGCCTGCACTTCATCGAGGGACAACGCGTCCTGCAACGCTTCCTTTCTGAACCGCGACGATCACCGGAACCGGCTCGCAACTCCGTGCCAGCCACCCCAAGTAAAAGCTACTGTGACTGAGTCTGTCGACATTTGAGTGGGCCCATACTGACGCGGTCCGCTGGATTTTCTAAACTCTGTTATTTTTAACAACGCTGTAGCCCGTCCAAGCTACCGACTCGCACAGAACTTTGATTTAAGCCTTTTTAACAAGAACTCTTGAAATGTAATCGTACTGTGGATTCTTTTTGTCGTTTATTGGTCTTGTGGTAACTCTATATAAAATATGGTTTTTAGATACTCAAGGGGGCGCACCAAAATGAGAGTCCAAATAGAATAAGTAGAGAAATGTTCTTTATTTATCTCTTGCAACCATAGTATCAACATACTCCTATACCAATTTGGTAAAATAATTTATAGAAAAATCATTAATAGAGTTATCTTGATGATATATCATCACTGGTTATCTTTTCCATGTTAGTTTTTTGTTCTTCTCTAAGATTACCCATATCTACTTTTTTACTCAACACACTATTAGTAACATTATTTTTAGATGGATACATAAAATAAGGCACAACAAGTATTAGTCTTAACCAAACAAACATTACAAGAAATATAACTAAAAAAACAGAAAAAATATCATAAATACTAATGTATAGTGTATCGAAGCACCCAAGCACTTCTTTAAGTCTTCTTGCTTCACCACTTTTTTTTAGGTCAAGTCTAGCGTTGCAGCGCATGTGCTGCTCGCTTTGCGAGGCATGCAGTATTCAATATAGTGTGGAAGCTTTGTGGAAGCTCCGCCCACTCTCCACCCATCTTTTTCATTGGCTTAGGTCCTAAATGCTGCCTTCTGATTGGTTTTAGCCTTGTTAGTCCCTCCTCATGATAACCATGTTGTCATTTGTATCCTTCCAAGGCTACTGGCCCCTTTACTTTGAGTGTTGCACTGTAAATATTTTCTTCCTGTTCATGTCGTTGGTCATGTCTTGAACCAAAAGGAGGAAACTTCCACCGAAACTACAAGACCCAGGTAACACAGGGGTACACATCCAATAGGCGGCCGGCATGTTGTCATGCTGTCTGTAGTCTAGGATACTTGTCACTTATTAAAGACAGCACTAAGGCAGAAGTTGGAGGACAGTGACCACGACCAGGAACACTGCAGCGGCTGTGAAAACGAAGAGGAGCACAGCTACCGGGGGTAAATAGGGTTGCGGACTGAAGCAAGGGGAAAGTGTCTGGGTGTCTTCCAACGGGCTGTTACCGAGCGGCTACCTCTAACTAGCCCTGCTGAGACGGCACCACCTCCAGCGCGCTGATAGGCTGATGCTGCCTTTTAAAAGGATTTAAAATGGATTCTCGCATCTTTCGTTAGCTGCTGCGCCTACCAGTTAAGTTTGTTGAGGCGCGGTTGTAGGCTTCACGTTGAACGGGGTTCTTACATTGTTTCTACGGAGAAGAGATAAGGTTAAAATGTTTGAACCTGTGTATGTTATCCCTTTTAACGTTGGTTCGCGGTGCACCAACGCATGAAGTGCTTTCTTTTGGGAGAATGGGACTTGAACAGTATAAGTCATGAACAATTGGAAAAAGTAATGTGACCAAAACGGACACTTTGTGCATCATAGAAGCACATTTTACACCTGGGAAAAACTGTTCTGCAACGTAGTGCTATAGAGTGTGGATCGTTTGCCTCGTTTTTTTCTTACAGCAGTAGGCCAGGTTAAATCAGGGCGAGAGACAATGCCATTATTGATATAAAAGCAGAGTCAGTGATATGTGAAATGGGACCATATGTAGGTAAAAACTATTTACCGATTCTAAAATACCGAATTTTACAGATTCGGTATTTCAGAATCGGTAAATGGTTTGTAGCTAAAAATTTGGTAAATATATCCGATTCGGTAATATTCGGTATTACCGAATCGGTATTTACCGATTCAGTAATTCCCATTCATTCCTATGGGCCTGGAGGGCCATATTTATGAATGGGAAGCCATTCACTATTAATGATTCGGTAAATACCGAATGGGTAATAGGGGTATCACATTCAAGGGTGGCAGGATATCATATTGACACCCTGTTGCAACCCTGAATCGTGTAAGTGTGCACATGTGGCACACATTCATGCCCCAAGGGCATGTATGTCTGCCACATGGCACTGTTGAAATAGCACAAAATTGCTTTTACAAAGGTTTTCGATATTTACCACCAACTTGTAGTTAGTGGTAAATAACAAATCCTTAAAGCACATAAGCACTCTTAAATGTGCTGCCTACACACCCGCTTCAGTAAATAATGATTCGGTAAATTCAGAATCGGTAAATACTGATTCTGTATTTACCGAATCATCACCTACATCGGTAAGCCTGAAATTGACAGAATTTCGGGTTTACCGACCGGTAATGAACCACCTACATCGGGCCCTAGAGTCTTATTATGCATGGAGCAATATCATAATCTATTAAAAAAGCCACAATTTCTTTCTACATCACACACTGAACTCGTGTATTGTAAGGTGCTGTCATGTGATAATGAAACAAAAGGAGGCTTAGTGAAATTAAATATTTGCCTATGATAACCCAAGTTAGTCAGGTGGGAAGGCTGGGATGGAGCTACGGTTTCCTGGTATATTTGTGCAATTCAACCACTAGACTTCTGTTTTACATTAGAGGTTGGAGATATCTCGAATTCTCACTCTCACACTCATTTACTGCAGCTAGGAGGGAGAGGTGGGGGAGGATGAGCTGACCCTCTGCTGTTGTATGCCACGCATTCCTATGGCTCTGAGACCGTGATTTATCTCATCTTTTGGCAGGAGGGCAGCTTAGCTTATGGGTGTGAAATAAAGCAATATGAAGCAAGGGTTTCTCCCACTGCGGCAAGGGTTTAATATAGCAGGCGTTGTATGCCTCTGAAGAAGAAAAATCCTTTATTGTACGATTATTTGAAATCATTTTAATAAAAACCGATAGTTAATTCATGCACATCAGCAACATAGCGGGATTTACAGAGCCCATGAAAATCTTAGCCCTGAGTTGGAGGTGGAGATTATTAAAATTCAAAGAGAAGTATAATTAAAATTGTTCCGCATGCATTTCAAGAATACATTAATCTAAAGTGCAAGCATTAAACAGCAGAAATGCGATAAAAGTGCAAATGTTGCTCCTTGAGGGTGGCGGACTTACCCCTCAAGGCCACCATAATGTGGCTTGAAGAGTCCCCAATTAAAATGCAATTTCTAAAATGTTATTCAGGAGCAGATCTGCAAACTAAAACAAGTCTTCCAAATGTGTCACTTCATGGGATTTCGAAGGGGTCAGGAACTGTTGTTGAGGGGCATCACAAAGGGGGTACTTTTTATCACGGTTCCCGCTTTCATTTACACTTGTTAAACTGGGACAAAATCGCATGGCTGCTCGGAAAAGTTGGACCGTCTGTTGAGGCGTGCTGTCAGTTTCCCCCTGCTGGCAATGCTAGAACTGCTTTCATAAACTTTAGGAATCGAGCTGCCACCTGCGAGACTCACCTTTCAGGCATAATTCAAGTGCTGCACAACAGGTTCCAACCATTAAAGCACGCTGTATTGTGCGCAGCCCAAAAATCCTGAGATGGAGCAGCTTTCAAATATACAGAGGATATGAGTTAGTGATTCTTTGTGCTTTGCGCAGAATCTGCAGTGTCTATGGCTCTTCCCCGATTCTGCAATGGATGTATGACATTACAACGCATGCTTTTACCACGCATGACTTTACAACGCGGTTTTTACAACGCATGCCTTTACAACGCATAGTGCTTTGGGGCACTGGATAGTGAATAGTTTAATTTACAATTCCAACTCCAGTCCCCGTGGATAGTAGGGAAGGTGTTGGATAGTAAATTAAACCTATTCCCTATCCTAGAACGCCCCCCAGCGCAATGCGTTGTAATGGTTTGCGTTGTAAAAGTTGCGTCCTAATGGTAGTGCGTTGTAAAAGTTTTGTTGTAAAGGTTGTTTACCTCTGCAATCATTACAGTATGATTTTAACCAAACTAAACCAAGTTGCACTCTCAGTAGCTCCGGTTTTATTGCTAGATTAAGAGACAGGGGCAGGTAAGTCGGCAGCACTCCTGGATCATATAAGGCGAATGCTCAGCAGACATTGGCCAGGTTCTTGATAGTCCTAATGTTCTGATCCCTGGAGATGACTTTTGCTAGCTTAGTTATTAGTCTGGAGGTTGTTGGTCCTGGAAAGCCACTGGACTAAACATCTCACGCCTCTAATTAAACCAATGCAGAGCTAAAATACTTATGCCAATTGGTCCGGGAATTCTTTATAGTTTCCCAGATCACCTTTTACAACGTGTTTTCTTTAGCTTATTTAGCTTTCATGTAATATAATAGAGATTTGGCATTAAGTGCCCAGTGCTGTGAGATCATGCAAAACTCCTCTCTTATTTGTGCTGTGCAATTTGGGATGAAACATTTTCTTGAATAGCCCATTAATTGGGCAGGATCGAGACAGTTTTCCATTCTTTCGCTGAAGGTGATTGTGCCATGTGTTATAGTTGGAAGTAATTTACTGCCTATCGCCCTTAGCAGTGGTCTTAGACCTGGGTTCACTAGTGACTTCCACAACTTCCTGAAGGCCTGTTCCGGCGACTCGGCTGCTGCATGTTGTGCTTGGATATATGCTGAAATTCGGCCCTGTATTCCAGCCACACTCCAGTATATATGTATAAGCTTACAGGTCTTTCCTAAATAGACCAGGCCCCTCTTTTGTTTTCATTTTTGATGAAATTATCATGACTTTTGTGTTTTTCAGTGTTTATCTTCAGGTTTTGCTGTGGCAGTAGGCTACTAGTATGATAAAGAGGCAGCGTAACCCAATAGGAGTCTGGTCGAGGATCACAGTAACATCTGCATATTGTAGCAGCTGTATTCTGGAGCAATTTTTGGTGGAAAGGTCCTTGTCATCTGTAGCTGGATTAGCAGGTCAGCAAATTGAACAGGAGTGGTGCCAATATGCATCCATGTTTTAATCCTTTATCTGTCATGATTGTAGCGGTTGTGGCCCATCCTGCATTGACTTTCATTTTGATCCACGTGTCTGTATAAAGAGAAATAATGGCTTTTAGTAGAATGGGGGAAATTCCCCAGGCTTCAGTTGTGATCAGAGCCTCATTCTTGAGAAGCTATCGAATGCAGTATGAAAGTTTATCAAACTGGCATGGAGGGCGTGCACTTCGCTGCCATAGTTGCTTTGCTTTGCTTAAGTGGGACAGACAGATGAGATTGTCCTCACTGTGGCATTCTCTTTTGGTAGTCCCTGGTTCATAGGGATTAGATCAATGCCATCTACTCAGGCTTTTAGCTCAGAGTTTAAAATGCTGGAGAAGCACTTGCCTTCTGTGTCCAGGGGTGCAATTAACTTATTGGTGCCGATAGTGACATCTCCATAACTGGATGGTTGACCCCAGCAAATATTGATAGAATAGGGGAGGCCATGACAGAGGTCTATCTGATGGGGGCCCATTTATATACTGCAGCCAGAATGCCACTGGGGCCTGATGCGCCTCTTGGGCACGTTGTGTCGATTGCTGTGGTACATTGAGCCAAACTTATTGTGATCCGGTTACTGGTCCGGGGGTTAGCAGGTTCTGGGGAAGGTAGGTGATCATGCCACGAGGGGAAACAGCCACTACAATGCGGGCATCACATTGCGATGCCCTTACAATGCGGTCATTACAACAACTGCATTGTTACCAAGCACTGCCATTACTACGCAAGTCATTACATCGACTTTCAGTAGATCGCATGCTAACATTAGAAATAGTACAGTTTACTATTCCAACACCTTCCCTACTGTTATGTAGGCTGGAGTTGGAATAGTAAACTTTACATTTCTAATGTCAGCACACCATCTACTGCAAGTCGTTGCAGTGACGTGCTTAGTGAAGATTTAGCGTGGTAACAACGTGGTCATTTTAAAGACGACGTTGTTATGGCAAGCATTATGTTGACTCGCGTTGTAGCGAGCCATATTCGCCACGAGCCGTGCTTTTCATTTGAAATTCCTTTTTTGTTCCCTCACCCCGGTTCCCTGTATAGGCTTCTGTACTATGATTCACAGTCAGTGGTGGCAATGTTACCACCTGTCACCTGAGTCATTGGAGTTATGTTTTCAATGATCCAGAGCCAATGTGTCCTCTGGTCTTTTCACTTTAATATCATAAAAGATTGGGCCTGTGATCTGGCTTCCTCTTCTTTTCATTGGCTGTAGAAACCTTTATAAATTTTTCCTTAACATGGCAATCTGCAATCATATCCAGTTGTTCCCTCTCTTGTTATTTCTGGAGTTTTAAGGGTTTTATTTAATTGATGTATTTAAAGCTCTACGTTGGTTTTTGCTGCTTGTTGAGGGCTTTTTCTCAGATGTGTCCTTATATATGACCTCTATTGTAGTAATGATGTCTGACTCTTTTAGGAACTTGGCCAAGTGTCCTCAAACATATGAATTGGGAGGTTCTTTGCCTACTGTTGGATTCGCCTCCAAGAAGGAGTCCAGGCATGTGCCGTACTCTTCTTGATTGTCCTTGTCCCACCTTATCCTATTGATGGGTTCCAGTTTGTTTTGCTGTACGATAAGAATGACTTTTTAGCAACTGGAGCGCCATATTTAGACTCCGCAGCTGAGGATGGCATGGTTGTAATAACTTAAAATTCACCTATATATTGGAAATGAGCTAAAGACATCCACATCCTAAAAGGGGAAGAATGCGTGTAAGCTGCAGGGATGTCTGGGATCACTTTACCATTCATAAAGCAGAGGCCCAGTTGATTTATTTATGCTGCAAGCTCTTTGCTTGTCTGCTCTTTGGTGTTGCACTTTAATTGGTTGGATAGCCCAGATCCCATCTTGTAAACCTAATAGGATGTTATTTGGGTCATCTTGCATTAAATTGGAGTTGAAGTAATTAACCATATATCATCCGGGTTCGCAGCACTGAGACCCTGGAGAATTGGGAGCAGAAACGTCAGAGTAATTTCCTCTTTTTGCCCCGTGGGATATAAGTATTAACTGCCTACGATGAGAAAAATCCTAGAATGCTTGTTTAGGTTGAGAATTTGAGACCTCTTGTATATACTTTAGTATATACTTATTATATATGTGTATGTACTTTGTGGGCTCTGGAGATCACCCGTAGGACTTGTCTGCTTCCCCTTAGGGACTTTTGTTTTCTATTCAACTGCCTCTATTTAACTGTCTTGATAGAAAACGACCAGCAGAGGTCAGTAAAATACCATATTTACTTTCTGCTGAGGGACTTTCTTTTTTAAAATGGTCTGGCAACTGCCTCAATTTAACTTTCTTGATAGAAAACGACCAGCAGAGGTCAGTAAAATCCCAGAATCACTTTAAGATTCTCTAGATTCCAGTCCATAGAAATTGTCTTCCACAAGCACCCGTAGACAATAATTTGTTTTACAAATCTTGTATTTTCAGTGATATGACCACCAAAGGCCCTGATTTTATATTAAGAACTGAAATTTGGACTATACCATTTCCAGCTGAAAGGCACTATTTCTCTCCATGTGTTAACATACCTGGCATATCACTCAGTTTGGTGCTTACTTTCCCTCCATGTTAAAGAGCAGTTGATGTGTCAGCACCCAGGCTAATGTGCTGCATAGCTAAATATGTATAAGGTCCGTAAGGATTCGTAAGGACGCCTGCTGACCTCTTGCTGCCACGGACCTTTTTCTGCCACAACTAGCGGAACCCGCTTCGCGGGTCCCGCGTCGCAGGAGGGAGTTCTCAGAGGCAACTGTACGTGTTGGGCGGTGAGTGTGTGACAGGGCTGCGAGCAGCAACCCGGACTCAGTTTCCCAAGAGTCCCGGGTTGCCCAGGCCGATTCCAGCTGGCCCGCTCTCCCTGACCGCCCCGCCCAGCCCCACCTGCCTCATATTCCGCAGAGATCACCAACTTCGCTGGGATTCGTAAGGACGCCTGCTGACCTCTTGCTGCCACGGACCTTTTTCGGCCACAGCTAGCGGAACCCGCTTCGCGGGTCCCGCGTCGCAGGAGGGAGTTCTCAGAGGCAACTGTACGTGTTGGGCGGTGAGTGTGTGACAGGGCTGCGAGCAGCAACCCGGACTCAGTTTCCCAAGAGTCCCGGGTTGCCCAGGCCGATTCCAGCTGGCCCGCTCTCCCTGACCGCCCCGCCCAGCCCCACCTGCCTCATATTCCGCAGAGATCACCAACTTCGCTGGGATTCGTAAGGACGCCTGCTGACCTCTTGCTGCCACGGACCTTTTTCTGCCACAGCTAGCGGAACCCGCTTCGCGGGTCCCGCGTCGCAGGAGGGAGTTCTCAGAGGCAACTGTACGTGTTGGGCGGTGAGTGTGTGACAGGGCTGCGAGCAGCAACCCGGACTCAGTTTCCCAAGAGTCACGGGTTGCCCCGGCCGATTCCAGCTGGCCCGCTCTCCCTGACCGCCCCGCCCAGCCCCACCTGCCTCATATTCCGCAGAGATCACCAACTTCGCTGGGATTCGTAAGGACGCCTGCTGACCTCTTGCTGCCACAGACCTTTTTCTGCCACAGCTAGCGGAACCCGCTTCGCGGGTCCCGCGTCGCAGGAGGGAGTTCTCAGAGGCAACTGTACGTGTTGGGCGGTGAGTGTGTGACAGGGCTGCGAGCAGCAACCCGGACTCAGTTTCCCAAGAGTCCCGGGTTGCCCAGGCCGATTCCAGCTGGCCCGCTCTCCCTGACCGCCCCGCCCAGCCCCACCTGCCTCATATTCCGCAGAGATCACCAACTTCGCTGGGATTCGTAAGGACGCCTGCTGACCTCTTGCTGCCACGGACCTTTTTCTGCCACAGCTAGCGGAACCCGCTTCGCGGGTCCCGCGTCGCAGGAGGGAGTTCTCAGAGGCAACTGTACGTGCTGGGCGGTGAGTGTGTGACAGGGCTGCGAGCAGCAACCCGGACTCAGTTTCCCAAGAGTCCCGGGTTGCCCAGGCCGATTCCAGCTGGCCCGCTCTCCCTGACCGCCCCGCCCAGCCCCACCTGCCTCATATTCCGCAGAGATCACCAACTTCGCTGGGATTCGTAAGGACGCCTGCTGACCTCTTGCTGCCACGGACCTTTTTCGGCCACAGCTAGCGGAACCCGCTTCGCGGGTCCCGCGTCGCAGGAGGGAGTTCTCAGAGGCAACTGTACGTGTTGGGCGGTGAGTGTGTGACAGGGCTGCGAGCAGCAACCCGGACTCAGTTTCCCAAGAGTCCCGGGTTGCCCAGGCCGATTCCAGCTGGCCCGCTCTCCCTGACCGCCCCGCCCAGCCCCACCTGCCTCATATTCCGCAGAGATCACCAACTTCGCTGGGATTCGTAAGGACGCCTGCTGACCTCTTGCTGCCACGGACCTTTTTCTGCCACAGCTAGCGGAACCCGCTTCGCGGGTCCCGCGTCGCAGGAGGGAGTTCTCAGAGGCAACTGTACGTGTTGGGCGGTGAGTGTGTGACAGGGCTGCGAGCAGCAACCCGGACTCAGTTTCCCAAGAGTCCCGGGTTGCCCAGGCCGATTCCAGCTGGCCCGCTCTCCCTGACCGCCCCGCCCAGCCCCACCTGCCTCATATTCCGCAGAGATCACCAACTTCGCTGGGATTCGTAAGGACGCCTGCTGACCTCTTGCTGCCACGGACCTTTTTCTGCCACAGCTAGCGGAACCCGCTTCGCGGGTCCCGCGTCGCAGGAGGGAGTTCTCAGAGGCAACTGTACGTGTTGGGCGGTGAGTGTGTGACAGGGCTGCGAGCAGCAACCCGGACTCAGTTTCCCAAGAGTCCCGGGTTGCCCAGGCCGATTCCAGCTGGCCCGCTCTCCCTGACCGCCCCGCCCAGCCCCACCTGCCTCATATTCCGCAGAGATCACCAACTTCGCTGGGATTCGTAAGGACGCCTGCTGACCTCTTGCTGCCACAGACCTTTTTCTGCCACAGCTAGCGGAACCCGCTTCGCGGGTCCCGCGTCGCAGGAGGGAGTTCTCAGAGGCAACTGTACGTGTTGGGCGGTGAGTGTGTGACAGGGCTGCGAGCAGCAACCCGGACTCAGTTTCCCAAGAGTCCCGGGTTGCCCAGGCCGATTCCAGCTGGCCCGCTCTCCCTGACCGCCCCGCCCAGCCCCACCTGCCTCATATTCCGCAGAGATCACCAACTTCGCTGGGATTCGTAAGGACGCCTGCTGACCTCTTGCTGCCACGGACCTTTTTCTGCCACAGCTAGCGGAACCCGCTTCGCGGGTCCCGCGTCGCAGGAGGGAGTTCTCAGAGGCAACTGTACGTGCTGGGCGGTGAGTGTGTGACAGGGCTGCGAGCAGCAACCCGGACTCAGTTTCCCAAGAGTCCCGGGTTGCCCAGGCCGATTCCAGCTGGCCCGCTCTCCCTGACCGCCCCGCCCAGCCCCACCTGCCTCATATTCCGCAGAGATCACCAACTTCGCTGGGATTCGTAAGGACGCCTGCTGACCTCTTGCTGCCACGGACCTTTTTCTGCCACAGCTAGCGGAACCCGCTTCGCGGGTCCCGCGTCGCAGGAGGGAGTTCTCAGAGGCAACTGTACGTGTTGGGCGGTGAGTGTGTGACAGGGCTGCGAGCAGCAACCCGGACTCAGTTTCCCAAGAGTCCCGGGTTGCCCAGGCCGATTCCAGCTGGCCCGCTCTCCCTGACCGCCCCGCCCAGCCCCACCTGCCTCATATTCCGCAGAGATCACCAACTTCGCTGGGATTCGTAAGGACGCCTGCTGACCTCTTGCTGCCACGGACCTTTTTCTGCCACAGCTAGCGGAACCCGCTTCGCGGGTCCCGCGTCGCAGGAGGGAGTTCTCAGAGGCAACTGTACGTGTTGGGCGGTGAGTGTGTGACAGGGCTGCGAGCAGCAACCCGGACTCAGTTTCCCAAGAGTCCCGGGTTGCCCAGGCCGATTCCAGCTGGCCCGCTCTCCCTGACCGCCCCGCCCAGCCCCACCTGCCTCATATTCCGCAGAGATTTCCATATAACCCCCGTAGACTCCTCCCCTTCGACAGTATATCACCAACTGAGTTACCAGCAGCGCGGGAGCGCGCGGGAGCGCCCGGGAGAAGCCCGGGACAAGGGGGGGGCCGTCTAAGGCCGTCCAAGGTCGAACAAGGTCGGGTCGGGGCTACCTCCCTTTCACCAGTGATCCCAGATTTCCCATCCTCTACTTTTTAACTGTCTAGTCATAAGTTTCTGCACTATAAGTTGTGCCTTTTTCCATAATTCTCATGATGTCCTTGCGCTCAGGGAAGGGCAGACAGATCACCGTAAAAACGAACAATGGCAAAGCCACTGGAACTTTGGACGACTTTATAAGTCGGGCAACTGTAATTCTAGAAAAGGAAATTGCCCTCACAGAAAAGCGTTTGTCACTTGATCTAATTACAGGAAAACGCTCATCATTGGGAGATATTGCATCGAAAACTACCCCCAATAAACTACCTACTCCTGAGCAAAGTGTAGCTTGTTCTGATAGTAACTTGGAGGCCAGCCCAAATCTAGTGATAATTTCTGATTCACAGACAGCCTTGATAGCAGATCCAGGGGATTCCCAAGTCGAAGCACCCATACTCACTCCTATACTCACTCCCATACCTATCTCACCAGATATTACGGGGGAAAATGCGGTAGATAGCAACCCGAGTAAATTAAGCAATAATGGGCCTATCCTCACACAAGATCAGATAGTGGTTTCTGAGCGGGAACCTCACAACCCAAATACACGCAAGAGAGGTGGC
This sequence comes from Lissotriton vulgaris, assembly GCF_964263255.1. Lineage (NCBI taxonomy): Eukaryota > Metazoa > Chordata > Amphibia > Caudata > Salamandridae > Lissotriton > Lissotriton vulgaris. The sequence goes on along the minus strand of NC_141697.1, from coordinate 401,565,831 downwards.
ACCCATAGGAAAGGAGCAAGATCTAAGTTAGCGAAGCCAGCACCATCTAAAGCCCTGACAATTCCTACTAAGCAAAAGGGCCCCCAATTAGCTGATGTGGGACAGAAAATTTTCTCTTTCAATACCAACAATAATGACCGTCTTCTGGGGGAAATTGAAAAATTAGTCCAGATGCTCTTGTTACCTGTCCTAGAGAAAATTCAGATTGTCAATCTAAAATTAGATCAACTGGAACACATCATTTCCCTTAATACCAAATCTCTTGAAACTCTAGCAACTAAGAATAAATCACCTGAAGAGGGGGGTATAAATAATAAGAATAAAAATGGCAATATTAACAACAGTGATCCAAAAAAGGGGGGAGAGAACAAAAATACGAATAAAAATTCTAAAACACCTACAACTAGTAATCCTAAGGTGGTACCGGTACCTCTAGTTCGAACAAAACCTATACCACATCCTCGTTCTAAACCTGCTGTGGTGGATACTGCAGGGACCTCTAGCCAAAAAACGGGCAATGTAGCACCAACGACAGAAGCTACTACCCTTAAACAGGGAACTACACAAGGGCCCAAACAAACATCTTCACATGGGCCCGCAAAAAACGCAAAAAGCAATGATAACGAGAGAGTATACAGAAAGAAACCACCACCTTTGAACTTGCCCCCAGACTCAGCCCCTTTTATGGTAATACTTACTGGAGTACCCCCTCTTCTTCCCAATAAAACGGAATCAACTCAGGAACTAAGAAACAAAATAACACATTGGCTCAATATTAACAGACCACTTCCTCCTGATTCTAAAACAAACATACTTAGTGTACGTAGAGTTCCCTGGGTGGGCCCGAGTGAGAAGGATCTCGAGGGGGATTGCATCTTGATTAACTTCAGTAACACCTGGGTAAAAGATATTATCTGCAGTAAACCGAGATTTGCTAGAGTTGGGGATATCCAGTGTATAGGTCTGGAATATTTCTACCCAAGCTTGAACTTTGTACCCCAAACTCTCCCTTATAAGAACGCTAGGCAGGTATTTAACAATGAAATGTATCCTGTGTGGGCCCGCAGAAATAGGGCCATATGGCCAAGCCAAAATAACTGGGGACCCCCGCAATAGAGTGATGCCTTCTCTTGGGGTCCAACTCATAGCAACAATTTCTCTCTGCAAACTTGGCACAACGACCTAAGACCAAGATATCAGGGGGAGGATTATGTAGGATGGCCCCCAAACAATGTTCCTTTAAGAAACCGCTTCGATCCACTTGTAGGCATGGAAGAGATAGATTGACCATCACAAAATCCTCCTAGTATCATTAATAATCTAGTAATTGGAGAGCTCGGCCAGATGGAGAAGGGGATAGTGGTAACGACAACTCATGGGAGATTGCTTCCACTGGTGATGATCGTACTTCTAATGCCCAAGTTCTTAAGGCATCTCCTACCAAAGAATGCGATTTAAGTCCAATCCTTTTTAGGCATAACCTGGAAGTTTTACCTGAACCAGACAGGAAAAATAAAAATGATCAAAGGATGGGTTTAATTTCTTGGAACATTGCTGGACTCGCATCAAGACTGGAGGATGAGGCATGGCTGGACTTTGTGGGTGATTGTGACATCCTGTGCCTGCAGGAAACATGGAGCCGAACCGCCCAGAGTATGGAGGGTTTTCAAGCCTTTAACACCCTAGCAACACCCTCACAAATGGGTAGGGCAAAAGGTGGCCTAATGACAGCAACCTCCTTAAAATTATGCAAACTTGCAACTTCTATAATAGTTGACTCACCGTGGTTTCAAGTGTTAATGTTGGACAATTTGTTTCCTGAACCATTGTTGTTGATTAACTGGTACTACAACATCTTTGACAACAATGAGACAACCGTAATTTCAGAATTGGAAAAGGCCATAGCCAGGGCACGCCAAGAACAACCCCAACTATTTGTCATCTGGCTGGGAGACTTTAACTGCTCACTATGCGCCCATGGGGATTCAAAGGTGTGTGGTTTGACAGATTCACACGATCAACCACTGTTACATTTCAAACACACACCCCAAGGGGATGCGTTAAATAACATCATTATTTTAAATGATTTATGCATAGTGGAGCCCTGGGTTGGTCCAAATTCTGCTCCTATACCGACGTTTCAGGGAACCAGAGGTACTATGAGTTTCATTGACTTTGTAATTGTCTCTAGTGGGCACTTTTACTATGTTGATAAGTTGGAAGTAATTCCTAATGCTGCCAGTGACCACAATCCTCTAATTTTAACCTTGTCTTGTCCTGTTAAACCCAAACACTCTGTTTGGGAGCAACCGGTAAAGTATAGTAGAAATCAAGGTATTACCCTTAAATGGGGCAAAATAGATGCGGTGGGTCTTGAGGCAGAGATCCTAAATGGTTATAGTGCTGAATATGAGGCATGTCTCATACCTACAACCAGTCCAGAAGAGGTTATATGTAACTTTGAATCTTTATGTGGGCATGTAGCAGAACGCCTCATAAAACCAATTGGGAAAAATAAAAAGTTAGGCCCCAGATGGTTTGATGCTGCATGTTCAGCAACGCACAGATCGCTGAAAGCAGCATTAAAACAAAAACCTAGGGACACAGAATCGGTTAGAGCAGCTAGACTGGCCTACAAAGAAGCTATTAAATCAAGGAAGTTGGACTTAAAAAATCAAGCCTGGGAAGATCTAGAAAAGTCCACGGAATTAAAGGATAGCAGGCTTTTTTGGGAAGTCATCAATCGCCCCCTTTTTGCAAATAATGGTATGGACAATATTGTGATGGAGATTGATTGTGAATCATGGGAAACTCACTTTGGGAACATTTTTAACCCACATAAAATCCAATCGAATGAGTTATTGTCAGGAGATGCAAGGGTATCTGTGGTTTCCCAATCTACTCTTTCCCTGAGTTTATCGTTGACCCTGCAAGAAGTGGAGGATGCTCTATTGAAGGGCACACCACTAAAAGCACCCGGCCCCGATCGAGTACCCTTGGACTTTTTTAAGCACAACGTCAAGGTATGGGCACCTGTGCTGTTGAATGTTTTTAAAGCAGTTGTCACTAGCCATATTCCGGCATCATGGAAGGAGGCAGTGGTGGTGCCAATTTTTAAGACGGGCGATAGATCAGACCCCCGATGTTATCGCCCAATTTCATTAATTGATGCATCATGCAAGGTTTTGGGCAGGGTTATTTTAGCAAGACTAGAATCATGGGCGGACTCAGTGGGCCTCATTGTGAATTCCCAATATGGATTCAGAAAAGGCAAAGGCACTGTTGAACAGTGCCTTAACCTGGCCCTAATTATTGGGAAATACACGAAGGCAAGAAAATCTTCAATCCATCTTGCTTTTATGGACCTCTCAAGTGCATTCAACACTGTGTGTCGTAGCAAGTTGTGGCAAATGATGGAGGTCATGGGTTTTGAGGAACCCTTGGTCACTCTGCTTTGCAGACTTCACGAATCTACTACTGTGGCCATAAGGTTTGGACCAGGGGGAGAGAAAACCAAGTCTATTCTCTCGACTGAGGGCGTCCGACAAGGATGCATATTAGCTCCTTTTTTATTCCTTGTATACACAAATGGCTTGGAAAAATACCTGTTGGACCACTGTCACGATTTTCCAAAAGTCAACGGCAGAAGCATTCCAATGCTTTCCTATGCCGATGATACGGTACTCATGACACTTACAGCAAACAGTATGCAGCACTGCCTCGATGCCTTTCATAAATTTATGTTGGACCTAGACCTTAAGGTAAATTTAGCTAAATCCTTTATCATGATCTGTGGCCCTAAGGGCACCAAGAGCAGAAAGTTTGTAGAAGTAACTCCGTCATTGACAAGGTTGAACATTTTAATTACTTGGGAAACCTTTTTAATCACAAACTAAGCTGGGACCCGTTAATGAAGACACGAGTTCAGAGTGCTAGTCGCTCAATAGAGGGACTGTTCCGTTTTTGTGGCAAATTAGGCCAAAAACCTATTATACATTTAAAAACTCTGTATAAAGCTAAATGTTTGTCGATTGCTACCTACGGGGCAGGGGTTTGGGGGACAGTTAGCCCTGACACGATACAGATTATGGAAAACAAATTTCTAAAACGTGTATTGGCCATTCCATCAGGCTCCTCAAACAGATTTGCCCACAATGAAATAGGTCTAAGCTATGTGAGTGACATTATTCGTCTTTCGCCTTTATTGCTATGGGGCAAAATATGGCTATCGGAGGATCTCCAGCTTACTAAAGACATCCTCCAGGACTGTCTAAAATTGTCAAACATGAATCAAATCCCCTGGCTATCCTATGTAAACGAAATGTTCCATAAAATAGGCTTGGGTGATACCTTTGACAATCCTGAAAATATACAGGGAGATATTAAAAATGTAATTAAATCAAATTATTGGAAATCATCGATTGTAAGCTCCCTGGACAGCCCCTATGCCCCTAAGGCTGCCTTACAGCACCAGTTTTATTTGACCTTCACAAATCATGTGCAATGGCGTTTCTATTTGACAAGATTTAGGCTACACACTTTGCATTTTCTTTTTGCATTTCCTATACAGAGGGGCTGGTGTGAGAAACTGCCCCCTTGTACCTGTAACAACAAAGATAGCCAAAACACAATGCATCTTGTTCTTTTTTGTCCCTTATATAAAGACCCGAGAATCAGGTTTATCAAACCGATTCTCAAGGGAAAACAGCCATGCCATTATAAAGAGGGTTATGATTTCTTATTATCCCTGTCATCCCCTGCAGTCTGTTGTGCAATGTTGAATTTTATACGAGTGTCACTCCTGATTAGAAAACGGTATGGCTAAATATTGCCCCAAGAAATTGACCACTTGATATGTACATTTTATACTGCTGCATCGTGATCCTCTTTACTACCTATTTTACTTGTTTTTAAAACACCCTAGCACAATGAATTATGTACCTCCCCGAATCAATTAATTGAAAGTAAAAATATGGTTTGTGACTTCATCTGCTAATGAATTTTATAGTGCCATAAACTGTAAAACTGTCTTTCAAAATGAATTTTAAACTGTGTTTGTAAATGTACTTTTACTTTTATGATTCTCTGTATTGAATCGAATAAAGTTTTGAAATGAAAATGTATAAGGTCCCAAAGGCAAGACCGATTGCATTGCAAATGCTTGTTTTTTTATATCTTCACAACCTTCAACTCAATTCTAGCTTTAATTTTCTGAGCTTTTCAGAGTGACTTTTCTCAATTTTCTGCACCCCAATTTTAACACATTTCATTTAGGGTGGCTCATAACAGTTTCTGTGACTCGATTCTTCAACAGTCTTTTCCCCACACTGATCTGTGTTCAGCGGCTTCAGTAGTCACCACATATGTCCATTCAGGTGCTGTATACATCTTGTTTGGAACTATTGCTCTTTTTGTTCTTCAAACTGTATCTTCTTCAGAGTAATTTTGTTCAATTAGGTTGGATACTTCTAATATTGTGTTTGGAACTTTTTCTTTCAGAGTGTATTTCAGTGTTTCCACTCTCTTTGGCCATATATCTAATTTTCTTGCTTTTTCACTTGCACAGTTTCACTAGATTCAAGACTAAGTTCACAACTTATTTTATTTGTTTCTTATCTTGTTTGTACTGGTTCTTGAAACACATTCTCTCTATCATTAGTGTTGACAACAGTCTCTCGAGACCCAGTAGCTGGTGCCCTCTCTATTCGACTTTGCTCAGGCTCATGCCCTCTCTGACTCTCAGCCTGTTCTTGCACTTCTTCTTCTGGTCATTCAAGTGGACTCTGGACTCTTCTTGTGAGGCTAGCATGAATCCAATTCTGTAAACCACCACACTTCACTGCCGTAGTTGTCACCAGTTTCACTTCGTATGGCCCATGCCAACGTAGTTTCAAACACAACCTTCTCACGTTTCTTCATCAGAATCCACTCTCCTGGATTTAGGCCATGTGCTTGTTCTTGCTGTGTTATGGTTGTGTCTTCCCCAACCTGACGAGACACAAAACACACCACATTTCATTTTACACAAAAGGCCCCTACCTAACATGATTACTGGACTTGCATCACACACCACAAAACGATGCAAGTCCCTAAACTCTGCAAAATGTACTTTCATCGGTTTGTCACTAGAGTTTTCATCAACTGATTAGTAACACCTACAACTTGGAAAGTATCTCCCCGAAGGGGTATGTTTGGGATTTCCACAGTTCTTACAGTAGAAAGGGTAGCACTAGTGCATACACGGTATGTAACAAAATGACCTTCAACTTCTCCATCCACAAAAATACCATACTAAAAATGGCTGGTCTCACTTTCTGGCATGGAATCTCGGCTAAAGATGAAATTAAATTTACAAATGATTTAATTATGGATTGTTTAGCCCTCGATCAGAGTAGGAAAATACCTAGGCTGGAGTACATTTTTAGTCTCCAAAACTATTGTGAAGTGGATCTTGATAAGAAGAATCCTATACTTATACAGGAGATTAGTAAAAAAAGATCTGAAGTTAAGATTTTTAAATGTCACGGATAATAAAAGAGAAAGGAGTACCAGCCATAAGCACAGTGTTGTTTCCTATTGTGAACGTCCACTTATGAGGGGTAAACAGCCGTATTAAATACTGGTGAGAAAAGTACAACAGAGATTTCATTTAACTAGACTAAGGATAGGTACAATACATTATTTTGCTACATTTCCCAGAATGGATAAATGGTATCATAAATTACCAAATTATCGATGCGCGGGAAAATCTTAACAATCCTAGTTGCATTTTACTCTTTTTTGCAGTTTTTATAAAGACATTAGGATATCAGTTTTAACACCTCTCTTTTTATCAAGCAGGTTTTTTAACTATAAATATGCTTTTAACTTTATATGCAGTCTGGAAAATGTGAAAATTATTAGTGCTGTCTCTCTCTTTGTAGAACTCACAATTAGGAAAAGAAAAGACTATTCACATTTAGATGTATTGTGTATGAAAATCAGGATGATTTAGCTTAGCCCTACCTCCTTGTTCTGACTTAGGCGGTAGCATTTGCACTTTACGTATCTCAAATGCACTTTCTTGCAAAAGCACTTTATATTCCATATATGTATGTTCCGCAATTAGGTAAGTTTGAAGTATATAATTGACTTTTAAATAACGATACTCTACACCTTGCACTTTAGATTTGTCCTCATGTACTAATACCTGCTTTATTTTAAACATTTTCTTTGACGATTTTTAAACTGTTAAAAAGCATACCATTCATGATATAATGTAGGATTAGTATGCTTTTATGGTGATATTTGTTGCACAGAATAAAGCTAATTTTGATTTGACCACACTGATCTATCTCTAAGGATGCGCCAAGCATGCACTCATCCTCCCCCTCAGGCACCGTCATTGAGATGTATCTGAATCCCTCTCCTGGCACTGCAACCAGTAATGTGAAGCCATTTGTACATTTTGATTATTACCAACCTGTTCTTCCGTATGCAAACCCACATTCGCACTGTACTTCTGTGTTTGAGCATTCACATTATTTGGCATCTGAGCTTGTGATATTTGTACCTGTTGTTGCTGCTTCTGATTCATGTTCACTTCATTCTGCATTTGCTGATTAAAATTCTGATTCATCCAATTATTTTCTAGGAAAATCCTACACTCACATTTCCAGTATCCAAATTTGCTGCACAAGGAATTTTCTTTTTCATTTCATCCTTATTACCTCTTCCTATACCCTTTCCTTGAGTAAGAACACATCCATTCATCATAACACCTCCCACATTAGAAATCAGACCATTTTGAATATTCTGATTCTGACCTTTTCCTTGGAGACCTGTTTGAGAGTAATCCACAAAATGTCCACCTTTTTGTGCTGCTTTCATTTGTGCCCACATTAATTTCTCTTTCAACTTCTTATGTCTTGATTCAATATCATCAATGCAATATTTTGCATATCGCAGTATTTCATCTACACTTTTATTTTGTCAACAAATCAAATGCTGTTGAATCATGTTACGAATTTCTGACTTCAAAGCAAACACAAACTTGTATACAACATGTCCAATACCTTTGTCAGTGATGCTGTCAAAACCATGATACTGTTTATACACCAGTAAAAGACTCTCATAATAAGCTTGAACTGGTTCTTTAGTCTCCTGAGTTCTTCTGTGAATGTTTACCCAATCTGTCTCTTTTGGTGAAATTTTACCCTTCCAGTAGGTAATTATTTGATTATAGTTTTTCAGCACTTCATCTGACGGGGCGCCAGTCATTGAATCTCTTGGATATTCCTCTTTTGGCCAATCGATGGAGATCTTACACTCAGTCCACAAATCAACTGGAACCACAATATCAAACAACCCATCTAAATCTTTCAACAAAACTTTTCAAACCTTTACAAACCACTCCACCTGTTTGTACCACTCAACTGTTTTTCTCCCAATCTCGGAAACTCATTTGTAAAATACAATAAATCCTGTCTTGACCATGGAACGTGAACATATCCACCTCCTGGCCCCTCTCTCATTGGATATATCATTTCAGTTTGTTACCGTTCCCATCCCTGTCTCCCTTACAGGATACATAGGTGATGCTCCTTTATTTGCAAGCATTTCTTCTTTCTTCTTAGCCCATTTGCCTTTCCAAAGTTTCGATTTTCCCCATTGTTTAAAAGTATTAATCAACTCTTTAATCTGCAACCTTTACCAGAAGCATTCAGACTCTTTAAATCTTTGTCACTAAAATCCAATCTATATGTCTTTTGCAAAGCCTTTGATTTCCTAATGTCAACTCCATAAGTTTGTGCAACTACAGCAAACCTTTCATGAAGACTCTTAGCTCTCATCGTAATATTTTTACACAAACACAACAACTCTCTTCCTGATTTTTACTCACTCTCTCTGGGCTAATTGTACCTAGAATCATTTCTTCCAAATCTGCTTTTAATCTGCTCACATCCATGCTCAAAGTCACTTTATTAGACACCATCACTCTAATACATTCAATTAACTCTTTGGGTGATGGTCCTACTGAACCCCCTGAAGTTGGTGTCACTTCTCTCACATTTTGTACTAATCTTCTTGGTTCTATCTGTACATGTCACCTCTCTGTAATATCAATCAATGTTCCTATCTTATTTATGTCAGCACCACCATTACCTCTAACATTAACAGGTATTGTCAAAGCATGCACTTGTGAAATATTCTGACCCTCACTATATAAGAAACTATGAGACCAATTGTCACTGGAACTGATTAAGCTTCGGCATTCAAATTCAACCGAGTAATCCTTTGTGTCAAATCATCTTTCGCTTTGCTCATTTCATTTGTACGACCCACTTGCAAAGGCTGGGAAACCTCAATTTGAATCAAAGGAGCATTTGGAGTAGTTCTTTTCTGCTCTTCCTGATATGGTGGAGGTCTGTTTAACAATAACTCATCTAATAACTCATCATCAATTTAATTTTGATCTGGATCTGTACATTCTTCATTGTTCTTTTTCTCATTGCATTTTCCACCAGTCTGATCCCCAACTACAACAACCAGACATAAACCTTCACCTTTGCGACCATATCTCTTCTCCATTTTTTTCATCTGAGCATCCCATTTTGCCTCTGAATATCTACTCACAGTATTTCTATATTTGTTTGCAGATCTGTCTCTTTCTCTCTTATACGCGTCATGTTCCCATTGCTCAAGTGCTTCATTCTGCATGGGTCTAGGATTTGGTCTCGATTGATTCATCTGGTATCTCAGATTCTCTAAAATCATCACATTAAAAGTACCATGTTCTGGAAATGCCATATTCCCATCTCCTTCTGTATACTTCACCCGATTCTCCAACCATGAACACGTATGATATCCTCGTTCTAATGAAATAAAAGAAACAGGCGTATCAGCTGGTGGCACAGGAATTCCCTCTCCAATAGGTGTAGGCTCATCTTTTCTAAATAAAGTCCTTATCATTTTCATTAACTTCATTCTATTTTTTCTGCTACGCCAAGTTGAAACTAACCAAAGAAAAACTCTTCCATATTTCTACACTCGCTATTTGTTCACGATGCCCAATACCAGCGCCACTCACACCAACCAACCAATAGTAACCCAGCACCTATTCGTGACGATTCACACTAGCTGACCAATGCCAGCGTGACTCTTCGTGACATTAGTATAACTCCTACTGCTGACCCTCCCTTTACAAAATATTTCAGCAGTAGATTACAAACCTTTTTAAAAGGGAAACAATATTAGAAACAAGACAAAACAAACCTGCTTTGTCTGCCCCACTAAAAAGAGATAGATTCAATCAGACAAATACATTATTTTCCTACTAGTGGAATATCGTCAAGCATTACTTCACTCTCAATCAAGTGAAGAATTCTCGGGACTTCTTCAGCTGCGCTTTGTAAAGGTACCCACATAAATCTCCACTATACTTACTTTGGAGTTCCCTATGCAATATTAACTTAACAACCTCTATCGTTGCTTAATATCACAGCAACAGACGACGCAATACTTAGTGCATGCCACACTATTCCTTGCCCATTAGGATAATACCATCCCAGAATCTTAGGCCACTCCATGCCCGTCTTTCTTAAGCTCAACAACAGACCACTGCATATAACAATAGTACGTTAGTTAATAACCAAAATTATTAATTGATTTGCCAAATTAATTAATCTAACCATGATCCAGAGTTTCAGGAACTAACAGATTTATCATCTGGCCCCAAACTCAATACCCTACAGTCCCTTTCATGCTGGGTGAGTTTAAACTAAACTTAGCAATTGGTTCAAATTTGGGTTTGGCAAAATAATATTAGAACTTCTAAATCATCATAGAATATACCTTTTATATCACTGTATCAATAATACTAATAATGACAAACTCATTTGTGAATTAAAATGTTTTATCAAAATTAATGTGATTGCTCATCAAGTGCAATACAGCTTGAATCATAGATCACCATACAAGAGAAAATGATTAACAAATATAATGGCAGTTATACATCTCAAACGTCAGCGCAATGAGTGAGTGGATATGCGTAGAGACAAAAAATAAAGCATAATACATTTGCAAATAAGATATACAAATTCTAAATATCATACTAACCAATCATATGAGGCTCAAGAAATCTGAAAAGCTACCCTCTGGCCATGAGAGTAAGCTAGGCCCCTCAAGAAGAGTTAAGAAGCAAAGTCAAAGAGTCAGGATCAGCAGAACAACAGTCAGTCCATAGAATATAGGAAAGAGCAACACAGTTCTCTCCTCTCATAAAGTTAGAAAAAACACCTCGCTCCAAAAACCCACCCCCTTTCTACAACTAATTATACCCTAATTTCACCAACTATCATTGTGTCATCTCACTTGGGTTTGTACAATTGTGATTGGTCCGAAACAAGGGTTGCTTAATCACACCACTCTTGATGCGCCTAATTTTATAATGTCCCATTGTTCTCACTTTGCACACTGTAATCACATACAGCATAGGAAACTCTAGTATTGAGCTTTCGTGTTTGTGCGTCTCTCCATTTCACTCATGTAACATTTTATCACAACCAATGTCTTCATGCTCCGCTCGTCAAGGAAGTTCTTTCTTTATTGCTTCCTTCTCTGCACAACCTTGGCCATCATCAGGAATTTGCAAAGGACAGCTTAGAGTGTTCATTTTTACCCTTCAGCATTTCTACCATCCCATGTTAATTGTAAAATGTCTCTCTGGCTTTTTCTGCCGGGCAGTAGAATATACTTCGAGGAAAGACAAATACATGCATTAATTATAACTTTATAAAACTCTACTATCAAACGCACTTTAAATGCTTTCATGTGCTTCCTTTTCTTACTCGCTGCTTATTATTTTCTAGTTGTTAGTAGGAGAATAAACTCTCAACTTTTTACTTATTTTCTACATTAGTCATGTGCATTTGCGGTCTACTCTAACACCCCCAGCAGGCGCTTGCTCAGTTTTCATCTTTCCCCTTTAGTCTTATTTTAATAATTTCACACGTCTTCTTTGATTAGTATTGAATACACTGAGGGGTTCAATTCGAGCAGGTTTTATTTTGCGAAAACCCTGCTACATCTCTTATCTTTTCTTGTTTCCTTTTGGATTTGTTTCTTTGTGTTTATACTTGGAGCTGTGGTGTTCCTGAGTGTTCAAACTGTCATATTCTGGGCACCTGTGGGTTCCTCTGCTTCCTGGTGCACGCCTTTGCTCATTAAACCGGTCATTTCTTCATGAAGCCACATTTAGATTTCCCACCAGCTCACACATCAGGTACCACCTTGACAAGGGAGTTGCATGAATATCTGGTAAGAGTGATCTTGAGTGTACTGTGCCCAGAAGGTGAAATGATCAGAATTTGGTTGAAGCACAAATTGGCTTAGGTGCATGTATAAGACTATGGTAATGTGAATCTTGGGTTACAACACTGTATGTATCAATATCAAATGTCAGAGCGGTAGATAGAGACCATATCATTGCTAGCCGTGGAAACAAGAGTCAGTAGCATTTAAAAGGCACTTGATCTTGGCAGTAAACCATCCAGCTTTGTGGATTTATGAAGAAGTGGGATTATGTCTTGCTAGGCGATATAGTGTTCAGGTGGAGAAGATAAGGATCATGAGTAAATGGCCAAAGGTGTAGCTGGAGAGTGTGAGAAGGTGGTTCTGACCATCTGAGCTGGCCAGATTTTTCTCTTTTTGATCATCTGATTTTTGGCCTTTTACTGTGGGAGATCCTCATAACCTGAGACTCACCCACAGGCAAAATAGACTGCACTTGTTTTCTGCCCGGGTCTGCCTTATGAGATAAGGCTGCTGCGATACACCCAGGCTAAGAGGTGCCTGGCTGGTTACATTTGGACACATGTGAACATGTGTGTGCAACTGTGTAAGGGCTGTGTGTGTGAGATTCCTGTCATGCGCAGCACATAGACTAGCACAGAAGGGACAATGCAGAGTTGGGTGGTGACATGGTGTAGACCTTTTAATGTTGGGGTACACATGTAAGGGATAGTCAGTGTGCTTTACTGTTTCATTGTAGGAACACTCAATTATACTCCTAAGGAAAAGGAGACCGCATGGGGTAGTTTCAGATCCCTTGGGCCTACAAACTCCCGACATGCATGATAGTGCGCTGTAAGTTTTGTGAAAAGAATCATTCTGCTATGTCCAACAGCATAACTGTACCACTTATGGGTCATCCAGAAATATCATATTCCTCTGACTCAACTCAGAACCAGAGCCCATGCCTTGTGTGACCCTGTCAGGTTGGATAATTTAGCTTCCTCCCAACCCTGTAGCATCAGAGGCCTAGCTCTTCATGACAAGCATTACACAAGGTGGAGGTCTTCTCTCCAGGAGGGAGAGATGAGGTGTAGCTGCGGGTCATTAATCAGCAGCAGTCACCTGGTGCCAGACCCGGGCCTTGATGTGGGCGAGTGGGGGAAGTGGGCTTTTCATTGGGGCATGGGACCTGTGGACAAAGCCATATTAAAGTAACCCAGAGTCCTGTGCAGGAAGGTGAAAACAGGGGCAGAGAGGTGATGCAGCACTGCAGGTTAGGCCAGAGGTGCATTCCTTCCAGCATCGTTCACTCCTTAAAAGGTCTGTTGCAGAAAGAAGAGCTCTCTCTGGGATGTGCCTTTGCTGAGGAACACTGGACCAGAGGCTGACACCATGGGCAGTTGGAAAGACTGTCCCCAGGACCCTGCACTGTGCCTCTGAGGGAGTCCATGACCAGTGAGAGCAATCCTGGGTTTCTGCACAAGGAGAGAAGCCCAGAAGAGAAAACCAGGTGAGAGGCTGGGGCAGCGAGCCAGTGAAGCCCGCTCCCTGATGCGTGCATCCTCTTTGATGCAAGGAGGCAGACGATGAGTGCTCCCAGTGACTAGAGACAGCCACCAGTAGTGAAAAGAGGCCAAGATCGATGAAAATGGCCCAAAGGAGGCCAAGATATGCCCCCCAGAAGGTAGGCAACAGTTGACCTCTGCTGAAATAATCACAAAGAGTGTGGGGCTCCATGGTCTATCCCCGATGTGCTCCAGGGTGGGTCAGGGCCCGGGGACTGCCCCTAGAAGAAGACAAAGCTGGGGATTCCATTGTACTCACCGTGAAGTGACTCCAGAAGCCAAGAAAGTTTGGGAGCTCCGTTCTGCTCCCAGCGAAGCTGGTGGGGGATTCAGGATCCCATTCCTGGGTCACAAGTAACCGAGAAAGTCAAGGAGGCAGCTGCACCCCCGTGAAGGTGCCTGGGGGCTCAGGATTACATTCTTGGGCCCCAAAGAAGATGAAGTCAGGGGCTGCGATGAAGGTGGCTAAGGGCCCAGGATCCCATCCCTTGGCCCCAAAGAAGTTCTAGTCAGGGAGCACTGTTGTGCCCCCACAAAGCTGGACGGAGCTGAGGATCCAATCCCTGGGCCCAATAGCAGGAGGGGGGATGGCCATCACACTCCCATGTGACCAGATTAATAAAGGGGACTGCTCTCACACTCCCCCTCGGCTGCAGAGGTCCGGCTACAGCAAGAAAAGTAAGAGTGTGGCAAGAGGCTGCTTAACTGCAGGGGGAACCTGAGCGGCTCTCCACGGGGGAGCTGCTGCTACGATATGCACTCACCTTGGTGAGCACCCCATAAGGCCCTGCAGGACCTGGCCCCTTCTTGGCGGGAAACGTCTACTTTTGTGGCATGTGGTGACTCCAGCAGGAGGGGGTCACTGCCAAATTGAATCAATTGTGTGGGGAGAAGCTGCAAGAGCAGCATAGGTACCCCCTGAAATAGTTGGAAATGTCCCAGACTAAGTCTATTGTGACTCTGAGACAATAACCCTTCAAGGGTTTTGAAAGTGTTTCAGGCCTTCCTAGTGTTAGAACTTTTGTTCTACAGCTTGGACAGCTAAGGATTAGGGCTACACACAGGTGTGAAAGGATTAATATTGGATATCATGTTAGAGACATTCTCTAGGGGTGTAATGGGTAATTGCAGAGATATGTATTTACATTAATGTTATCCATTGCTTGTTTTATGCTAAATGTGATTTTAGAATGTATGTTGCTAGCATCCTTGACATGGTGCCTGATTATAATTGTATATTCATGTAATTATAAACATGATGCCCTTAGGGGCTGGGATTGAATTGTGTTATTCAGGCCAACAGTTATTATAAGTACACCACACTCCCCATCATGCTTAGATATTTATTCCTGAAAATGCTTTATTTGTATAACGAGACTGTCAACCGCTGTGATTAAAGTTTGTATGCTTTATTGTCAGTATTCAGTGCTCTTGGTCAGAGTTCTATGTAACTAATGCAGGTGTTCCCATTTTGACACGCTTATTGAAATAGTGCGGTGGGCAGCCAAATTCTTGGTGCCAGTGGCAAGGGCCCTCACTCGAAGTTCTGGTCAACCTGTGGCATTTAGCAATACCAAATACAAATACCAAATCTATTTTAAATAATTAAATGCAGTTCGTAAAAACCTTATTTTAACCTTCATAGGTTCACTGCTATTGCACTTGAACCACTTTCTGTGCAATTGGGACCTATCATTAATTGATACATTACATTTAAAGTGCAAGTATCCAGACCAGAGTCTTTTAGAGTCCGAATTGTATGCCTGTCTTTGCTCAGTTCATAGAAAAAGTACATATGCCTTGTGCAGATCAACGTTCTAGCAAGTCGCCTGTCCTTAGTACTGTCTTGTTCTCCTGCCCTCTAATTGTCAAATCAACCCTGCACCTATTGTCGCTTAGTGTACAATACACATGTCTAGTGCCTAACAATAATCTTTTGAGTAGGCGACCATTGCTGTTTCATTACCCAAACTGCTAATTATAAGGTGCTAATTGCTTGTGCAATTAGTTAAGCTGTGATGATAGCTTCCTAGTTGGCCTTCCATAAGCAATAATGAGGTGTCACTTACTTGTGTTGTTGTGTGCTCCTCGGACTTGCCTGCCTATGAAAATGTATGCTGGGTTGTTGATTCTAAATGAGTCAGGCATTGCTTGCTCGCTTGTCTAATTTTTTTAGGAGTGGTTTTATTAATCGTGCTCCCTTGCAGGCAAAGAGGATTTAACTTCCACATAGCCAAGTAATTACTTCTTGCCTGCAAGAGCGGTTTTGCAAGTTGACTATTGTTGGTTTCAACAGGTTTTTCCTTTGAGGCAGGTGAACCAGATATAAGCATAATATGTGTATTAGCGTCTCTTGTTTGTATCCAAAGAGCTGGCATTTTAGATTTTGTTCCAGATTCTTCCAAGGTGGAATGAGATTTTTTGTGTCTATGATCCCAAAGCGAAATACCATAAATGAATGTTTTAATACTTGCGAGAAGTGCGGTGCAAGGTATTCCTGAGGTCTCAAGTTGATATGTGAGTTAATCAAAGCCCAGGCATTCTGTCTGCTTGTGAGGGTGTTTTTATTAAGCATGGGCGGAAAATCCGTTCCGCTCGTGGATTTTGCGGATTTTCGGTAAATTCGCAATCCGCGAGATTCACGAATTTCCCGCAAAATCCGCAAATTCGCACGCAGCGGATTTTTTTTTCTTGGTGATACAATTTTGCGGCGTGTGGCGTTCACTTACCGTCATTCAGCGTTTGCCAAGTTGTTTTTCTTGATATTTTGCGAGTGCTGCGCCATTTTGGATCTTGCTGCGGGATCCCGCGGGAGTTTGGCGACACATCGTGAGAGTTCGCAATTGCGAACATGTAGGTGCGGCGTGCAGCAACAATCTCACACTCGCGAAATTACAAAATTTGCAATTCTGCACAAGAAATCCACTAGCAAGCAGCATAGACCTTCTGAAAATCATGATTTTTATCAGAATAACTCCTCAGGTTGACATTTGCCTGCACTTTTTTGGATTTGAGGCCTTTTGACTCTCTTTGGATCACTTTTGGATTAGAAATCAACTTTCATAAGTAAGTTTGTTTGGGGCATTACAGTTGCTGTTCTGCAGAAAGCACTCAGAAGGTGCAAAAGTTCACTCATCATTAGTAACCATTCCCTGTAGTACTTCCTGAGGGCCCTCTCCAGAGTTCAGTTGCCTATGTTTGTTTGGGGCATTACAGTTGCTGTTCTGCAGAAAAACGAATTTTGCAAAACTGAAAGCACTCAGCAGGTGCAAAAGTTCAAACTCGTCATTAGTAATAGTAACCATTCCCTGTAGTGCTTCCTGACTGGGGCCCCTCCAGAGTTCAGTTGCTAGTTGCAACAATTGTATGACCCTGCTCTGACCCTCACAGCAGGCTCATAGAATAGCTACAAGTAGGCCACAAAGGTCCTGGAAAAAAAATTGCACTGCAACAGAAAGCAAATTACAGATAAGGAAGCAGGTGCCAGACTGGAATTTTAAAACAGTGACACATTAATAAATCAACCCCAAATTAATTCATGTCAGTTGAAGCAGGGCAGGTGTGCTTCCTTTCCCCCCCTCATAATCTACAGTGATGATGAACCAGAGGGTGGCATTGATGTACCAGAGGGTGGCATGGGTGAAACAGAGGGTGGCAGTGGTGAAACAGAGGGTGCTCGGAACCTGTGATGATGAACCAGACGTAGAAACAACATAGTCGCGACCGTTGCGAGCCGACAAGTAAGTTAGCAATTGCGAACTGGTACAAAACTCTCGCAAACTGGCGGAAACCCTTGCGAACACAACAAAAAAATCTGCAAATTTGAGAGAATTCGCGGATTTTGCGGATTGCGATTTTGCAAATACGCAAATTCGTGAACGCCAGAATTGCAAAATTCGCCCATGCTTAGTTTTTATCTATTAGCTGAAACAGAGTCCGAGTTGAGGTATTAGTTGCTTAGTTGAATGCTGTTTCTCCAGTACAGCTAGCCCAGGCCTCTTGCATACCTAATGCCTTTATAGCCTGGTTTAAGTGTTTTCCCCAAGAGTATTTTGCCTTGCTCTGTTGTTGCTCCTCAGTGTTATTAATTGTTCCCCTCGCTGAGGCGCGCAGTCTCCAGCATAGTTTGATAAAGGCACTCTTCCTTTGTAGGGTTGGTTTTCTAAGCCAAACTCTTGTCCTACCTGAGCTGGTGAGGCTGATATTTGGGATGTAAAACACCACTTTGTATATTTTAGTTTGGATCTTATTTAGGATGGTTGCTTCTTGACCCCGCATGATTTCCTTGCCATGGGTCACTGTTGGCATTAACTTTGCAGACAGTACGGCAAGAACATGGCTTGATGATAGGCAGATAGTTTTCTTCTTTAATGGTTGGAACCCATAAATTCATGAGTGAGCTTTAGCCGGAATAGTGTCCAGATGATATTTATTTCATTCGATTTCCAAATTCTCGATATTTGGATGTGGAGGCCATTTCCACTTATTTACTGTCTAGAAACTAGGTGAATGACTTGTATTTGGAGTATACTAATCAGGCCACATTAGTTCAGTGGAGGTTTAACTCTAGCCCTTGTTTGTCCATGTAATTTCTAGGGCAGTGATGTTATGTTGCAGGCCTATTGGTGCTTGACCCAGTAGGATGATCCCTCAGGTTATTACTTGCATCCTAGTATTTCTGAAGCCAGTGGTGGGTGGGTATTATCTTATTGGAAGGCACCTGCCAGAACTGCAATATATAAGTTGAACAGACTTAGTGGCAGAACGCATCCTTGTTTGAGGCTGTTCATTGTGGCTATTTTATTTGTCACTCAGCTACCATCGCCTAGTTTGACTTGTGCCCAGGTTTTTGTGTACAATGCCATGATTGCATGCAACAGTCTTCCTGGATGAGCCATTCATCAAATTTCAACCAGAGGTGTCCACTGGGAATCCGATCAAATGCAGACTTGAGGTCTACAAAACCTGCAAATTGCCATGATTTTCTACATTTGGCCTTCTCTGCAAGGAGACTTTAAGCTGATAGATTTGTTAATGTCCCCATGCCTGCACTGAATCCTGTTTGTATTTGTGAAATCATTTTTTTTCTTCTACCCAGGATTGTAAGTGCTAGAGTAAGCAAGACCTATTGATTAATGCATTAAGCCTGTAGTTGGTTCTTTAGGCTAGGTTTCCACAGACTTATTGGAAGATATTTCCTTTCCATCACTCCGGAATGCAGTTGGTGTTAAAAGGGCAATTGGAGAGAGGTTCGTAGTAGTGAGCCCAGTAAGGTGTGTCTCCTCTAAAGAAAGAATTGGGGAGGCCATTTGGGCCAGCAGCACCTTCTGGCTTCAGTTCCCTTAATATTTGTATTTGTTGCTCCGAGTCCACAACTGAAGCTTCATTGCCTTGTTGATGCAATGATGACTTGTAGTACTTGTCCTACTTCAGGTAGTCACCATGAATTTCGGTGTCAAGTTGTGTCTATTGCTGCCCCCCACTTTTTGCTTTAAGAAACTTACATTTCTCATCTCCTTGTATTCCTGGTGCAGCATACATTGTACAAACATGGGCTTCACATGAGCCTGCATCAATTCCCGCACTCTTATACCTGGCCTTTCCAGATGTCAGCCCGTTCACCAGCTGCCAGAATTTGTACTATTAGGCTGTTTGCTAGACTGTAGGAGATTGTTCCTCCTGATAGCTTCTTTTTTCTGTCCGGCAGTTTTTCTGATATTGCGCTTTTTTTTAATTGTTTCATGTATGTTTTTAAGGGGCTGTATTTTTACTGGAAATGTTTTCAGTAAAGTTCTTATTAACTTTAGCCAAGCTTTCTCTAGGTCACCTGGGTCGAACTATTTTCTGTCTTTCTTATTCTTTTGTATGTCTTTAATGGTTCCAGAATAATGGTAAACTTGTTCCATCAGCTTCTCAATCCCTGGGCCGCGCCATTTTAGACTTTTAAGGTTATGTGTGACTGGGGCAGAGATTAAAACATTTGTTTGACATAACTGATTACTCTTACATGCGATCCGAATGGATTGAGAGAAATGATCACTCTCTATGCGGGGCATGCTTTAAAATGTACACACCTGAGGCAGGGCTGTGTTACTTATCAATGTGTGATCTATTATTTAAGTTTCCCTGCCGCTTACAAAAGTAATTGATGGTGGTGTCATCTTTTGTGTTTCCATTCAGGGAGCTTAAACCCAGTTTTTCAGCGGTTTTCTGAATTTACTTCCGGTTTGGTTATTGCTCTTTTTTTAATAAATTTTGCATTGACCTGTATTAAAGTCCCAAAAGATAATGAAAGTGGCTTGCTTATTTTGGTTCTGTAATGTTTTTTGTTATTTTGAGCAGGACTTCCATGTTTTCCTCTTCATTTGCTTTGCTTTGTTTGGGTGAATCTTTATGTTAATAAACAGCATTGCCTTGTGAATGGTGCCACCCTTGTTGGGATCTAGCCAGATTACTTGGATCCAGTTTTCTCCAATATCCATTGTTTCCATGGTCCAGTTAAATTAGGTAGAGCAAAATGTAGAGAGTCTTCCCTTATTGCAGATATGTGATGCTCCACGTATCCCACAATTGGTGTTGGTTCTAACCACCAGGTTTCCTATAACAAGAATATATCATAATGCTGCTGAAATTACCTTGCATCCCCCTTTTGTAGTAGGTTATCTGGCCCATTGGTGTTCAATGAACATATGTCGATGCACTCTCACTCTATTTTTGGGTTTTTGTTCCTCTTGTCAGGACCAGTTAGTGACGTAAGTTTCAAGGTGCCAGAGCCTAAACTGGATATTAGGGGCTATGTAAACGTAATGCTCCTGTTGGGCTTGGCCCTGTTGGTCCTTGCTTGGGAGAGTCACTGTTGTTAAATTTTCAAAGTTCCTTGAGTCTGTACCTGATCCTGCCGCACCCCTTACAAATGTGCTACTGCTTGCCTTTGTGGGCAGCAACGGCCCAGGATATCAAGGGAGTTCGATCTATTGTAGCTCTATCCCCCATGAATTAAAGATGGCTCAGTGAGCTAGTATCTCATCTATTGAGTCCAGGGAGGTCCAAGTTATTTCCTTTGTCTCTTGATCGCTTCCATAAGGATGAGATGTAAATTATATAGATGTCAAATCAGAAGAGGTGATATGTGCAAGTTACCTTATCTCATTTACCAGATTTATGATTGTTCCTCTGTTTAATATATCAAAGGCACCTTGTGACATGTAATTGAGAATTAGTAAAATTGTGTGGGCCAGAGGACCCACTGTTGATAATTGCAAATCATATGGCTTTGTCGTTAAAAGATTAGGGGCTTGAGCCTGCTGTCCCTTATCTAGCTGGTGGAATTGCTAATGCTCATTGGCCTGCAATGGCGATTCATCTTGCTGCAATGGGCAGTTTCTGCACCCGAGTTCCATGCCCGTAGGCTGATTTAGCTCCTCCTTACTGTCCCATGGTTTGAGCAAAAAGTGGTCCTTAATATTCTCCAGAGTTTTGTCTGGTTTCCTGATATCTTTTTCTTCCTGCTGTGTTATTTTATTGCCACAATATCTTTTGACCTTAATGCTGTGTTGTGCTCCTTCCTTGACTAGGTTACATTTATTGGTGGGGCATTTTGTTGCGTGCTTGGGGGGCTTAAAGCCTTTTTTGTCCCTTGTGTGTGTGTTTTTTTTTTATTAGTTTGGTTTCCTCCTTTTTTTCTTCTCCAGCGTCAGAGCCCACTGAATTTCTGCGCTGGGAGAAAAGCTACTGTATACTTTTTGATTGCACTGATTTGCCTTTCTTGAATGCTTTTCTTTGCCTTTTAATTTTTATTTTTGAGGGCATTTGGATCTGGCTCCCCTTTGACCCGGCCTCCTAGTGCTTGGCTCATCCTTCCCACATCAGCTGTATCTTGCAATGGGGAGCATACAAAGGCGGTGCTTGCCGGCTTTCCTCTTGTCCTAGCGGGTGTGGGAGTCTTCTAGAAAGCGCAGCCTTTTGAGAAGTCGCACTGCGTGGGACCTGACTTCCAGCAAGATATCGTTAAGGATTGAGGATAACACCTGGGGTTTGTCCTCTAATAATATGCACTGCCATGTGACTTGCTGTGTATAAGTGTGATTTTGAGCTCTCTGTGTCAAGTCATTAATGGCTTGTCACTTCTGATTTTCTACTATGTGTACTGTTATGATGTCAAGGAGATCCACCTGAAGTTCCTGTTTATCTGCTTGATGATGAATCGCTGAGGACATGGCATCCATGGTTGACACGAGTGTGTCCCATGCAGTGGGTGGTACCCCAGGATCTGCAGTTTCCAGTGTTTCTTCACCTGTTATGTTTAAATTTGCAGCTGTTGTCACACTACTTGATTCCACTAGGTCAATGGTGGGAGCTGCAGCATGCTGAGGTCTTTTTATACGATCTTGACAGGGTTTTTATTTCAAAATTGAATTTATCCTTCACCAGTGAGCTGCTACTGCCCACTTGGAATGGGCTAAAACTAACTGTGGTATTATTCATCTGGCTCCCTGCACCTTCTTCACCTTCTAAGAATGGTACCAGTGGGTTTTTGATCTGCAGTACACTGGTTCCATATGTTTTTGCAGCTGTGTCTGAAATTTCGATTAAGGATTTGTCCTGTGATTCAGAGAAATCTCATTTTTCCTGGTGGGTATTTAGTGCTGCCTTAGGACTGAGACTATCCCAATTAATGAGATTTAGGGGTGAGAATAACTCTATGGAACTGGTTTTGTGTACTTTTGCCTGCGGTGTGTATGGCATTACTGCAACCACATTTTGGGGCATTGCACTGGAGTCAGACACCTTTTTTCTGCATCCTTTAGCTATGGGAGTGTTTGCGCTTCTTGCTGTGGTTGCCATGTTTGCGCGAACTGAGTATGAGCTGTGATTCAAGGGCATTAATTCCTAGATTAGGAAATCAGTGATTTTGCCCCACTCTGTTTTTTGTTGTGGCTATAATCTTGCCTTTCTTTGGAATCCGTTGTTTACATGGGGAGTTTGATTCTGTAACGCCATCCAAACATATCACAGAGTCCTACTCAGGGGATATTAGCCTCTGTCTTTACGCTGATGTTTTTCTTCCCAAGTCTGCCCCCCACTAGATTTACCAGACTGTATTAAATATTCCTGTACTCCTTGCCCGCACGATTTCTGGTCTCTGGATTGTTCCCATATGGGGATTCTTCCTGCTGTACTGATGGCTGCTGTAATTGTTCTTGCTCTTGGGCTTTTGGGCCACCTAAAGCTTAAACCTTTGACTGTGTGACCGTTTCCGGTAGGCACAAGCAAGTGTTTGGCTGTGTTTTGCGACAGCTATTGTTTTGGGCACTTCTTACTACCTTGCTGGAATTGCCAGCAGGCCTTGGTTTGCCTTTTTTGCTTTCCGTATGTGTCTCTGTAGCAGCTGTGACCGAAAGACTTACCCAACTTCCTCTACTGTGAGTGAGTTGGCCCTGTGGTGGTCTATGTATAACTGATGATAAGGCTTCTCATGTGGGCTGCTGGCCCCCGAAAATTACTTTTCCGGCACCCCTTGCCTCGCAGTGATCATAGCCCTTGACTTAGCCCTTTTTTGCTACTTCACAAAGAATTAGAGCTGGAGCTGGAGGTTTATGGCGATCCTGGTAGATGTAAGTAAATTACCACCCTTGCTGAAAGACGGAGGGGCAGCTGCTAACTCCAGGTGGTGCAAGTTGAGCGAGTGGTGAAGCACCCTTTGCTCACAATAACTACACAGTCCTGATGCCTGCCACCTTCGTGCTCAAGGTCTGCAGCCTATTACCACCACACCACTTTCAGCCTCCCCTTCTGTACCTCTGAGCTCTTTCAGTCGACCTTTACTACTACCCCCTGCTCCAGCCACAGTGCTGCTGTACTGATGGAGTTGATGCAGAATGAAGCGGGTTAGTCGCGTGTTAATGCTGAGGGTGAGCAAGGGAAAGCAGTATGAGCTGAATGGGTGGGTTGGGTGGGCGGTCAGGTGGGGAGATGATTTTTAGAGGACGAGTGAAGTTGCCCCGCCATTCCCTGGTGAGGATCCTGCACCAGCCCTCTCAGGCCCCCGCACTTCCCAGCAGTAAGTTGGCTGTAGAGCTGCCCTCCCCTCTCAAACTGCTCCTTTCCATATCAAACACGCCACCGCCTCAGAACTCTGCCCCGTTCCTTGCTCTAGCCACTTGCTCTGCCTCCTCCTCGGGACTACAGATCAAGCTCCAGTGATCACCTGATCTCAATAGAAGTGTCCTCATCTTGATTTTAATAGTCAAATATTAGGTGATAGTAAGAGGTGTAGGTGAGGGGGTGTAGGTGGAAGGCATGCAGTGGTTACTGTTTATTGCAGACTTGTTTGATTTTTTTCAAAAAGAAATATATAATGTGTGGGACTGGAGCTAGGCCATTATGAATCCAGTGTGGGAATGGCAGGAGGAGAGACTGGAGTGTTTCTTATTGGAAACTGGTGTATTATTTCAGGGAGGACCACTTGGGGATGTTGATTTGTATGTCTATATAGCCATTGTCAGACAGACAAGGGTTAATAGTTAGTTTAAAGTGACATAGTTTGTACGAAATTAATATGTAGCTGAAGGGTTTACTATTCAATGTGCTGGTGTGAGGAGGTGTGAGTTGACTAACTGCGGCCAACCACAAAACCACCTTCAAAATAGTCAAATAATTCTCGAACCCTACAGCCATAAAGAACAACATCCACCACTCCAAAGACCTCTGTGACACCCTATCAGACTACTTTAACAGAAAGATCACCAACATCTACACCAATTTCAACCCCCAGCCCACCACTGTCAACCCCAACAACCTCAACCAACCAGCGAATTTCAGCCATAACATTACCACCTGGTCTCCACTCACCACCCTGACAACCTCAGCCATCATGTCTTCCATCCACTCAGGGGCACCCACCGACCCCTGGACCCACCAACTCTAATACCTCACAACTAACCCTATTATTACACAACTCACCAGCATTCTCAACTCCTCCATTTCAACAGCAATATTCCTGGACAGATGGGAAACGCAGACTTAAAGAAAGCCTCCGATGACCACAGCAATCTCAAACCGTATTGCCTTTTCTCTCTGATATCCTACACTGCCAAAGTACTCAAGGAAGCCATAAAGCAGCAGCTCACTGAATTCCTGGAACAAAACCACCTACTGACGCCTCAAAATCTGGATTCCGTGTCAACCACAGCATTGAGACCGCACTGATTGCCGCCAACGATGACATTAGAACACTTCTCGATCGCGGAGTAACAGTGGCCATGATCCTCTTTGACCTCTCTTTGGCATTTTACACTGTGTCCCACAACACCTACATCAACAGACTCTACAACATAGGCATAGAAGCAGATGCCCTCAAGTGGATCACCTCCTTCCTGACAGGATGTACACAGAGCATCCGACTGACTCCCTTCACCTCTACACCCAATGGCATAATATGTGGCATACCACAAGGTTCATCCCTCTGCACCTCCATGTTCTACTTTTACATGACCCCCCTTACAGATGTCATCAGATCCCACGGACTCAACATCGCCTCCTATGCAGAGGACACTCAAGCTCACCGAATACCCCTCCAACGCCAAAACCAACTTCTGCCATGACTGACGTAGCCAAAAGGATGAGAGACAACTGCCTCCATCTCAACTCAGATGAAACTGAAGTACTGATCTTCAGGAAGAACACCTCCACGTAGGACCACAGCTGGGGGCCTGCAGAACTTGGACCCACACAGACCGACCATGCATGTTACCTAGGCATCATCCTTGACAGCCAAATGACCATGAAACAACAAGTCAATGCAGTCACCTCCTCCTGCTTCCACACACTTTGTATGCTGCACAGACTCTTCAGATGAATCTCAACCAACACCAGAAAGACCCTCACTCAGGCCCTTGTCACCAGCCATCTCGACTACAGCAAAGCCCTCCAAGCTAGCATCTGTACCTAGTCTTCAGACCATACAGAACACTGCAGTGAGACTCATCCTGGACCTCCCCATATGAACCTACATCTCCCCCCACATGAGAGATCTCCACTGGCTGACCATTCAGAAGAGATGCCAGTTAAAGATCCTCACGCATGCCTACAAAGCCCTCCACGAAATAGAACCTGCCTACATCAACCATCAATTGAACTTCTAGACACCTTTGCTCCTCTTCACTCTCCCTCGCTTACACAACCTGCATTCAATTCAGCCACAACGATGGCCGCTACTTCTTATACATCGCCACCAAGACCTGGAACAAACTTCCCCTCCAAGTTCATACAGCCTCCTTGCTGGCAGACTTCAGAAAGAGGCCAAAGACCTGGCTCTTCAATGGAGAAACAACACCCATATACCCCCCCCCCCCACCAGAGTGATAATGCTGCACTTTACAAATGATTGATTGACTAACAAGTGATTAGAAAAAAACGGTTAGAGTAGGACATGCTGTAGTTGGTTATTAAGTGGAAGGATAAAGTCACAAGGAGGGATAATAAGAGTGGATATTTGAAGTGAGTGATGGATAGTGCTGAGGTGTTTTAACACCCTCACCTTCTCCAACCATCTGCCATTAAACACCCACTACTGTACGGAAGTTGGACACAAACCTCATAACTACTGTTTTCTTTGCCCTCGGTTTATCCCACTAATCTGGGCACAGCTTACTGTGGCAGCAATGAGTTTTAGCAGCTTATTAGACATCTGGGATAGAAGTGCCATTTTGCCTTATAAAGCAGAATTAGTATTGGACTACTTAGAATTCTTGGTGTCAAATAGCAATTGATGTGAGTGCTTGGGGTAAATCAAAGAAAAACCTATTGAGGTGAAATGGTGCCTTGCCTTGTTCCAATCTGTTTGTTATGAGTATACCACAACATTATTTCATCTTCCCTGAAGCTGAAAACTGGTGCAAATGTTTGAATGAAGCTCTGATATAAAGTGCTGCAACTTAGGGCCTTCCCTTTTATCATGCAACTTCCCTTTGTAAATGCTTCCCATCCTTTAACGACTAAAGAGAGGTCTATAAAGCAAACGCACAGGTCTGCTTGTGCTGCCCCTGCATATTGGAACTCTGAATAATTTATCATTAATCACACACATTAATGGGGAAATATTTGCTGTAGACCTTCTTTGTGCCTTACTAAGATTGTTATTCAGCATGCTTAACTTTTCCAGATAGTATAGCAAAACTGAAGCAAATATGTTCAAAAGCGAAATTATCCTTTATGAACCCGGATTGCGGTGAGCACTCTTTTTGTGCTGCTACCCTTCTATCTCTTCAGAATCCCACTGGAAGAAATGCACTTATTAAATAACGTCAAAGGCAAATATGTTGCCCATAACTCAGTGCTTTTAAATGAAGTTATAGGCACACCATTTAGACTGACTGCTCCATTTCTGGATGTATTCCCTTACCACAAGTGAAGTTGTTTGAGGCTAAGGTACAACAGAAGGGACAGGGGATTATTGATACAACCTATGGTCTGTCCTTTGTTTCACTCCAATGTGTGAGGGGCTTTCAGTTTGAATATTCACCAGACTATTTGAAATCAATTTCTGGAAGAATCAAGTATATTTATGCTGCAAAGCAACCTATGTTTCGCCCAAGTTCTTTTTCACAAATACTGCGTTCTTTTAGTGTAGTACTTTTAGTGTGTTTCTATGCTTTCTTTTGCCTCGAAGCAGTCACTGTAATGAAATCTTTATTGTGTGTTATTACTCTTGAAATGGTGGTGCTCTAACAAGTGGTTCACCAACATTGGGTTCCAATTCCTTTAGTGGCAGAGGGAGAGAAATATAGCTGGTGTCAATCAATCTAAACCTGGACCCAAAGAAAGACTCGAGATCCACCTCATGAATTTTCTAGTAAACTAAAAGGGAGCAAAACCTTCTCCTGAGAATTTTTTTATTAAAAACTTTATTTTCCCTTTTCACGATCTTCCCCTGAGAATTCACTTGTATACTGCTATGTTGGTCTTGTTTATGCTTTGTTCCATCCATTGAGGTAAGTGATAACTTTAAGTTATTTTTATGTTCACAGAGCTGCTTATTTCATTCCTTAAACCAGGGGAAACAAAAATAAATCTATGCTTTAGCAGACACCAAATGAGATTAGATTTGACTTTGCTGGGGTATCTGAACTCCTCCTGAAATTTAGAACTGGCAATCAATATTGCAGATTTGAAGTTAACATTTGTTATCAGATCTGTCGTGGTATATTGTGGGAGCTGCCCAAAAAACGGAGACATTAATGCTGCCATTACTACACTCAGGGTCCCTTACTAGATTATTGGGTTGCTGTTGGGGAACCACTAAGGAGCAACAAAACTGCCATTTAAAAAAAAAAGAGATAAATTGTCATGAGGGTATACATCGAGCAGTATAAAAGCCTTACTAATAATACTAAGCACTTTCAAATGAATCGGGATAGTTATTACTAAGGGAAGCTCAATTTAAGATGTAGAACTCAATAATTCAATAATCTCTCTATTTTGTTAGTCCATGTTTGTTTCCCCTATGCAATAGAATCCACATAATCATTCTGTGCAATCTTAGCAAGGCTAGCTAACCAGAAACAAAGAATCTGGTTAGTTTTATAGAATTGCATTAAATATTTATCACAGCGATGGTAGGTTAACATAGCTATATTCAAGGAAGGTATTGGATTGATGCCTTTTCCCCTGACTTCATACTGTAATGTCTAATCTATTTCATTGTTGAGTCCAAAGAGATATAAATATTTCGACCATGCTGAGTTATCACCTGTCTCCTCTAGGGGACATTGTTTGTGATTCCCATTGGGATCGCAAATTGCATACCTCATCAATATTCATGAGGCACTCGCAATTTGCGACCCCATTGGGAGTGGCTGGCCCTCCCAGGTATGGTGGCCTGCTGGGCTCAGCAGACCTCCATGTCTGGGACGGCTTTTAAATAAAGCTGATTTTTTTAAATGCAGCCCATTTTCGTTAAAGGACAGGTAGTGGTCCCTGGGACCATCGCCTGGCCCTATTAAATATTTTACGCTGCATTCACAAAAGGAATGGGGTCACCTGGGGACCCCTTCCCGTGTGCAAATGGGTTAACGCCCTCTTTAAGAGGGCAGTAAATTGTGAGTGTGTTGGTACCGCAAATGCTGTTGCAAAACATTGTTACATAGGATAGCGAGTCGCCATTAGGAAAGGATGCCCTTGGAATGCCCCTTCCTAATAGCAAGTCGCAAATCCTATTTAGCGAGTCGCAAAAAATTGCGACTCGGTAAGTAGGGTTTGTACATGGCCCTATTGTATTGTGCATGCACAAACGGGCCGCAAACGTGTTTGCGCATGCAAAATAGAGTCGTACATCTGGCCCTTGGTTACATATGTAGAAAAGACCTGCAAAATGATCTATGCTTCCAGCACAAATTAAATAGACTGGGGCAGAATTGAATAAAATCAATCATTCCTTTTAGGCGAATAAACTAACTTCATTGGGGTATGTAGAGTGTGGATATGTTCTTCTCTTACATCTATTCTGTGACAATTATCATTTACTCTGTTTAAGATGACAATGCAAAATAAAGGAGATTTGAAGGATACCTTTGCCAGTTCTTCTGCCTGCCTGACCTTGAAGCAGGAAAGCCAGACCTTTATCCCACTTCTTATCCTACTCGTTTAGGAAAGTTGTCAAGTGATGTTTAATAAAATAGACCTTTTAAAAAACACGCAATTCACTCTGTCATTATAACTTCTACTTTTGAAGATCGAGCAATTTTGCCACATTAAATGCATAGAAGGAATGATCTAGAAAGATTCGCAATTCCCTACGTTCATCCACTTTCCACCAGGGTCATAAACCCAGCACTAAAAGTTGCTTTTATTTTTGGAGGGTTTCTGCACATACCCAGCTCTGAATGGTCATTCACAGACCCATTTAGATCACTCCAGGGAGAAATGCTGATCTTGAACATGTACATGTTAAGCATTATCAAATATTTGCTAATCAATTCTAATCGATTCATATGCAAATGTCGTTTCACATTAAACAACTATGGATTATTCTGGACTTTCTTCTCACTTTCAGTTGCCTTAATTTTCTATCCGTTGTGCTGCTGCCAGACAGCTGGGTAAAGACCACACAAGAGGAATGGACCTAATCCCTCCTTGAACACTACAGGGCAATTAGCATGAAATCCTTGTCAGAAATTCTGGCCAGCTAAAGATACCAAAATAATAAACAACTTTTTTACCCACTTTGATGTAAAAAAGCAAAGCTTCCGATCCAGCCTGATCGAGATTAATAAAGAACATATGATCTTGAAGACGATGATGGCTGAGGGGTGGGAAGGTGTCAATAAAATAGAGCAAGTGGTACTATATATAACATCAGGGAACTGCTGCAATCGACTCAGGATATGGTCTTCATATTATTGAACCTGGCAGCTAGCTGCCTGTCATGTAGTAGATTACCAACTACTGCAGATATAACAAGATGGTGTGGCAATTAGCCCCTTCCATTTTAAAAGTTCATATTAAACCATCTTGGTTATCAGACTGAATACTTCAGTAACACCTAGCTAATGGTGCAATTGCAAAGAACAAACGAGGAACACACGAGTGCTTGAAGAACACCCAGCCTGAATCAGGAGAGCATGTCGACCTTCAAAATTCCAAAAACAATCATCAGTACTCTAGGTGTTCATTCTCTTGTATAGCCTCTTTTTCTTTGTGGTTACTTGCTGCTTACAATTTGGAATCTCAACTATTAGTTTGTTTAAGTAATGGAGTGTAGTATTCCACACCAGTGTTTTTGTGGTCGGGCTTTGACATTTCCTTAAGGGTGAGTTCTTAATCACCCAAGACTAAAACATGGTCTTGAAAATGCAATCATCAGCAGGAATATTAAGTTCAGTATCAGACCTTTAGTGTTTGTTTCAATTTGTGCAACTGTAAATCAGCCCTCCTCAGTAAGTAATTCAACAATGTGTCATAGCTGATATGAGTAGTGCAGATCATAAATAAAGCCGAAAAACATAACATGACATTATGTGAAATATTAGAACATAATATAGCCTAATGCAATCTGTTGAAATGCAATGTAGCATTCCATAATACAATCTATATATATAAAAACGAATGTATGTCTGTCTGTTTGTCCTTTATACATTACTACACCATTCATCCGATCGGCATGAAACTTTGGGAAGTTGTTGAGTACACTCCCCGAAGGTTTCTGGCAAAAAAAATAATAATAATAATTGGTTAAAAGTTGAGTATACTTCCGCGAAAGTTTCTGGCAAAAAAAAAAGAAACATTTGTTAAATATCGGCCACCGGGCCCCCCAGGGCCCTTATAATCTTTCCAATACTAAACGTTGTTTACAGTTTCCGGTGCGACTTGCTTTTGCAATGACCATCAACAAAGCACAAGGACAATCGCTGCAAGTGTGTGGACTAGATTTGGAGAATCCGTGCTTCTCACATGGACAACTGTATGTGGCCAGCTCACGCATTGGAAAACCTTCTGATTTATTTGTGTATGCACCAGACAGAAAAACAAAAATATAAATAAAAAATACCGTGTATTCACAAGCACTTGAATAAATAAACAGAATTAAAACACACTATGTAATCATAACAAGTTTCCTTAAATTTAATTTCTTCTGAGATCGCAGCAACGCGCGACGGGTAAGCTAGTAAAATATAAAAAAAACAGCACAAAATAACACAACTGTTAGACTGTTAGACCTTTGGTGTGGTTTTCCCCTTTAATTCTTTGCCTTCAACCCTCCTGTTTTTCTGACTTTGTTTTTGCTGGCTTTAGGACCCTGAGCACTTTCCCACAGCTAACTAGTGTTAAAATGCTTGTGCTCGCTCCTTAAAACATTTTCAGAATTAGCTTATACCCAATGGGCATATTTAATTCCCTTGTAAGTCCCTAGTAGAGCGGTACTGTGTGTGCTCAGGACCTGTAAATGAAATGCTACTAGTAGGCATGCAGTGCTGATTTAGCCACTCACTCGAGTAGCCTTTTAAACGTCTCTGGCCTGCCGTTGAACCCTCAGTGTGCAGTGTGCAGTGTAACTGCCATTTCGACCTGGGAAAATACGTTGTGGTAGTGAAATACTCTTAAATTTGTTTTTCACTACTAAAAGGCCTAACTCTCCCACAGGATAACTTTAGAGTCACCTTCTTATATTCATTAATTGATAATGTCCAAATGGGAGCAGGTAACCAGCTCATGTTTGTTATCTTTGGAGTTGTAACGAAAAAGCCTCTCTCACTGTGAAGTTGAATTTGTGATTGCAATTTTGAAAACACAATTTTTAGAAAGTTGGCATTTTCTTGCCTGAGCCATAAAGGCATTTAGGGGAACATGCACCAAGCCTTTCTCTGTTCGTAAACTGGCTTATTCTGCGAATCGGCCCATTTTAGGAATGGAAAAGGCCTTTTCCTATGCATGTAGGTTTCGGCATTCGCAATTTAGCGAATAACAATTTTTTGCGATTACCTAAATTGAAGATGCATTTAGCTAATTGCAATTTGCGATTCCCTAATGCGATGCATGCAGGCTTTCCTAAATGCGAACTGTGTGTGCATTTAGTAAACGCTAATTACCATCAACTGCAAGGTAATGGTAATATATGCATGCTTTAAAAATGCAAAAAATGCATTTTTTAAAGTGCCATGTAGCGCACATATGCCCTTAGGGTATATGTGTGCTTTACATGTGCACACTTGCCTTTTTTGTGGGGTGGTTCAGGGGGGCCTTTGGCCCCCGGGCACCCTTGGATTTGCATTTGCTATTTGCGATTATGCCTGTACGCCCATAGGAATGAATGGAGTCACATTACCTAATGGCGATTCCGGATATTGGGTAATGTTAAGGAGTCACAATTGTTTTTGCGATTCCTACATACATAGCATTTTGCGATTCCCAAAAAGGGAATTGGTGAAATTCGCTATTTGGGAATCGTAAAATGCAGGCTTGATGCATGTGCCCCTTAGTGCCTGCAACCTGTCACTGGGTCACATGACTGGGTGTAGCTGACAGTTGAGCTTTGTGTATTCCTCCTAGACAGCCACACACAATAGAGACCTTGGGTGTGGTTGCTTGGGCCTTCACTGACAGGATGGGCAGGCAGAGCTGGGCACAGCCCTACTAACAATTGCACTTGTAGTTTGTCTGCAGTCAGGACAGGGGAGGCAGAAAACCTCTGCACTGAAAAAGAAAACCCAGTTGAAAATATTAGACGTAAATATTAGAAGTCAGGCACCAGCTCGTCAGTACACTCCTGGACCAGTGGTGACTCTGCCAGGAAAAAGGACTCCAGTGCTGGTCTGCCACCCTGATGAACTACTTCCTTGGGGGACTGCTATATTACTGGATTGCTTCCCTACTGCCCTACTGCCCTGCTATCATTCTGCCTGAGTCAGAGAGATTAGACCAGCACTTGAACCCAGGACTCCCAGAGAGACTCAGTGGGCAAATCTGCTGGCCTCCTGTTTAGAGTCGCAGGAACATAATAGGCACCCAACCGCCTGCACCAGCACCCAGATCCAGCTGGAGAATGCTCCAAACCCCCACGTGTTGCTCCTAGGGGGCTGGACCTGCTGTTGTGGCCTTAAGGAGTCTAAAATGAAATTGTGAGCTCTTTGCGACTTGGAACAGATCATTTGGCGCCGAAAACTTGTCACTCAATCACCCCTCCAACCTGAAGTTTGGTCACCCCGACTCTTTGCGCTACACCATTGACTGCTTACTGGTTGTACCACACCGAAGCTCCGGCCAGCCCACTTGTGATGACAACAAGTTCTTTGCACTTCTTTGATGACCGTCCTCGATGCGCGGTCTACTCTTTGTGCAACATCGGTGACTGTCCATGTTGCTTCTCTGCATCTCGCGGCCCTCTCCACCGCAACCTGGACTGTTTTCGGCAGGACTAACCTGGCTGCTGTATCTGGCCTGTGCTTCATTGTGGTTGGCTTGAACCTGTGAATATCTCCTGGCCTTGCATGACCAGCAAGCTGCGAGTGGTGCTTTGGGCATTTTGGCACTATTTTCACTTAAATCTTAAAAATTGCATGTCTCTGGTTCCATGGATTTTTTATTATGTAGCTCTTGATACATTTATCAAAGTTTGCTCTATTTTTCTAAATTGGTGTGTTATCTTTCTTGTGTTTTCACTTTCTACAGTTTGAAGTGCTACATTAATACTTTACACATTGCCTCCAAGTTAATCCTGACTGTCTGTGCCAAATTAGCAGGGGGGTACAGATTCATTTGGGATGTGGTTGAGCCCCAACCTGACAAGGATTGTGGTTCCTGCTTGAGTAGGGTTTCACCCCCTTCATCTAGCAACGCAATTTCTCACAACAAAATAACCTAACATATCTGTGTACATCAATATGTACTAGTTATTAAGAAAAGTAAATACCATAACTTTTGTTGAGACCTTCTGCATCGCTGCTGCAACAGAGACACCCTCAGAGGCCCCTAATAACGGACTGAGTGAGTTGATCCATGGAACTCGTTTTGTGCACTGCCTGTTCCCAAGTCTCATTACGCTGTTACAGTAACATGGTTTTTAGACAGTCCTTCATGGAGAGCTGTTGGCATTAAAAAAGACAACAGCTGAGGACAAAGCCATAATAATTGAAACGACTTTAGGAAAAAGCTAGGTTTTAGTAAGCAGGTGATCCTGAAGAGAACTGCATACCTTGGCTGAGTGCACAGAGAAGATAAAGAAGCTTAGTTAATTTTTAAGGAAAGGAGGAGGTATTAGAAGTTTGGCTATAGCAGAGCAGATGAGGCAGGGGGCAATGTCTTCTTATCCACTTCTCTTTAATGGAGCCTGCTTCTAACAGGATAGCTGTGAGCTTTTCTAGCGTCTGTTTCTGCAATCTCTGGGGCGTATAGGAGTTAGTGTAATACATGTGGA
This sequence comes from Lissotriton vulgaris, assembly GCF_964263255.1. NCBI lineage: Eukaryota > Metazoa > Chordata > Amphibia > Caudata > Salamandridae > Lissotriton > Lissotriton vulgaris. Next base: position 401,531,085 of record NC_141697.1, on the reverse strand, counting down.
GAGCCAGTTGGAATAGGCAATGCCCATATTTTTCCTCTTTCATTCAGGAAGGGCATTAACTTTACTAGCAACTTCAGATAGAAGAAAAATGTAGAAATCACAGAGGATATTTTGTCTAACATAGATAGATCACAGTAAAAAAAAGCCTAAAATCTTCAATGATTTGCATGGATTGGTAGTTCAGATATGAGGCTATCAGATTACTGCTAATGCTCCTTTCTTTCTGCGTTGTTTTAGCCGCTTGCTGCCATCCAGTTCAAAATGGTCTTCATGTGAATCCTCCTATCAATTGGATTAGTAGGTGGGTATCATAAGCATATATGTGTCCACATTAAACCTTAGGACTGAGAATAGCTTGGCCAGGGTCTAGCATATATTTAAAAAAAATACGGGATAAAGCAGAACCTAGGAGAACAGAAAATTTAATAGATACATACAGCCAGAGCAATATAGGAAAATACATACTGACAGATTGAGGATATTTCAAGGAAATTTTAAACTATGCTAGAGCAAGATGAGTGATGCCAGATGCTTTCAGATCATCGTATACAAGGTGATGGTCCACAGCATTGAATGTCGCAGATAGATCCCATACTATAAATACCTCAATTCTACCATTCAACACTTTCAGTCTGAGATGAGCAAGTACTGCAAGTAGGACTGACTTAGCGCTGTATGCACAGCAGAATTCTACTTGTATTCTTTCAAGTATGTTGGCTATTTAGATGTTGTATAAATATTTGATTACTTGGACTTTCACTAGTTTAGCTGCTCCTGGTATGAGGAATCTATGTTAAAAAAATTGATTGGTAGGATAAGCAACTGTTTTGTTTTTTATAAACTGCAGGCTTGAAAGGTTTGAGAACCCTACTTGCATAAGCAAGTAGAAGAGTAACAACATTGACAGAGTTTCGAATAGTAAATCTAACCTGACCAATATATACTTATCTTGATGATATATTGGTAGTCAATATTCTGCAATTAATGTTCTTGTAGAGCAATAGTCTTGACTTTGCTGTTTTGACATGCAACCCCTTTCACTTTCCTTAACCTGCATTATTACACATCAACCCATCGGTAGGCAATTTCACATTTGATTGACTTCAACTTTTGTGTCTGCGTCAACCTTTGGGTAATGTTAGAAATGTGTATGTTGTCAAATATAATCAAAACATGATGCAACTAACAAGGGGGCATATTATCAAGGGGGTTTATCTCCACTTTTTTGGCTTTAAAAGCCAAGAAAGCGGAGATAAAATTATCTCCCTATTACCTAGCTATCGCTAACACCAGTTAGCGACAGCAAGTAGGAGATAGTGACCATCTTGGGCCCCACTTTGCATGTCAGTGATATTTATCACTAATGACATGCAAAGTGGGCGTGCCAAGATGTTAGCGACTGGAAACAGTCGCTAACATCGCTATCTCCTGTTACCAACTTTTGGAGATATTCGCACTAACCGCGAATATCTCCAAAAGCTAACACCTGCCCTGAGCAGTTCTTAGCCATGTCATCCAATGGGAGGTGGATAACATGGCTAAGAGCATTATCTCGGTATGCATGAATATCGCTGACTTTTCAGCGCTATTCATGCATTGCGGCCGATTTTTATCGCATTTGAGATAAACCTTGGTAATACCAGGGTTTATTTGCGATAAAAATCGCCGCAGCTCAGCAGTAAATTTTTGTCTCTAACCAAGCAATAGCCATAATTATCGCTATTGCTTGGTAATATGCCCCAAAGTTCCCCCTTGCTGGTGGATTACAGTACACCAACACACAGGAGATGAAGTGCAAAACAACCAGATCATTGACCCTTCTTATCCAACCACCCACTGGCTCTTTGCTTAAGCCTCTGGTTCTGACAGTTTTTTTGTTTTTGCCAGCATATCTCCGTGAGGTCACTGTTTTCACTTTAAGAACATTTTCACTCAGTCATTTCATTTATGCCTCTAGGATCTACAATGACTCCCCTTATGCAACAGGACTGCCCCAACTGTACTACAATTTTGGAACGATCTTCTTAGAAACCAACTACCACTTCAATCACATATCCACTGTTTCTTGTCCTTTGACCCTGTAGAAAGCTCTACTGACTATCAGATATGTTTGTGCTATACAAATAAATACATACATGTATATACAGTGCATGTGTCACTGCCTTCTTGTTTTTTTACTATCCCACAGGAGTCATGTTGTTGATGTTCCAGGGAATGCAATTGCATGCTTTGGAGAGTTACTCTACCTGATACACTACCAGCAGCTTTTTACAAACCCACAACCCTACCTGCTACTTTCTTCTGAAGACAGGCAGAACCCAAAAACACATGTCCAAAAATGCAAGAACTGGTTGATCCCATTTTGGTCATCAACAATGTACTAGAGTGTAATTCAAAAACTCTATGAACTGCAACTTCTGTGAGGAAATGAGAGAACTGGCGATGACTTCCTGCTAGAATGCAAACCTCTTCTTAGATTGTTATGTTCCTCTGAGTCATTTGATGGAAAAGTCATTGGATGCACATGTATGCTTTGGATTGGTAGTTTACCTGATTTACTACAAGCAGCATTTCAAGCACCCCAAACCTACCCGATACTTTTTGCTGAAGACACAGAAGAATACAGAAACACATGTCCAGAGCTGCAAGCACTAGCTGAGCAAACACGTTGTTCCTTATGAGTAATTCAAAAGCTGCAATGAGCTGAATCCATCATATTACAATAGGAACGCTGTTGTGCCTTACTTTAAGTTTGCTCCCTCCCTTCTTGGTTGATGAGGAATAGATTGACAACACACACTGTTTGGACATAGATGGAGTTAAAAAGTTTGTGATTACAATACACTTTATCAGGTTTTTTTCTCCAGGGGGCTAATCCAGAATGTTAGCAATCTATTACTCTTACCACATATGGTATAGCTCCTAATTAGTTGATGCACAGAAATAGGTTCCAGAAATGAAAACCCACATTGTGCCTGCTTTTTGTCTCTCTGGTGTTTCCCCTTTACCCATCTGGTTTGGTGTCTCATTCACTGTAATGCTTCTAAAAATGGATTTGCACAACAGTCTACAGTGCCAGCCTTTTAGATGCCTATGGGCAACACGTTTAAGTTGACTCAGGGTATATGTTGGAAAGTGGGTTATTGGTAGGGACAAATGCAGGTCTGCCACTAGCAATAAGGCCACTAACAGATGGTAGGACTCAGCATAGGTCTTAGAAAACATTCCTATGCTCAGCCCTTGGTAGCTTGGCTGCAAGCAGACAGGCTTAACTTCAAAGACAGGTATGAAAAAGCATTTCAGTAAATAATTAAGACACAACAGAAAATAAAAATCCAACACCAATTTATAACAACAAGTAAGATTTGTATCTTTTAAATGCACCAAAACAAAAAATATCCACTGCAGGGAACCATAGATATGAATTTTTAAAGATGAGTCACTTTCAAGTGCTTAAAAAGCAACAATGCCCCTTTTAGTCATTTTGTTTTCTCTGACATGGACCCACCTATAGAAATTGTTCTGGAGAATCTCACCACTGTGTTGTGCCGCCTTCTCCAGCAGGCGGGGTCCAGTTAGTACACCTTCCTGAAGTTCTGCTTGCGGTTCCCTAAGTATCCAACACACAATCCAAGATTCTGGAATCTCCAATAGGGTCCTTGAAAGTGTGAAACTTCAATTCCGCAATTCACTTGCACAAAACCCTTACAAATCCACTGGTACTCCAGGCTGGAAATTCTTTGTGGGGATGACTAGGTGAGCTCTGTTAACCTGTAGCTTGCAGTGAGTCTACTCTTTAGTCCTTTTGAGCAAGTTTGATTCTCTGGGCTGTAGTTTCCAATGGTGCAAAAAGGGCAAATTCAGAGTCCTGGCCTTTGAAAATGCACTTCATAATGTTCAGCGCAGACAGACCCTTCTGATTCTCTTCAGTTTCAAGCAGCAGATCTGGAGGGCTCTGCCCCTCTCAGATACTTATTCCAAGTTCTCTGGGTCTTGGAGGAGGTCACTTCTGACCAGTGGAAGCAGGGTAACTCCTCAAAGTTATGACCACATCCTGTAGAGTGTGGCATTATTTTGTCCCAGAGTGCATCAAATCTCCTGAATCCACAATGGCTGATTTTCCAGCAAGGAGGTAAGAGCTGGCTAAACACACCCCTAGGATAGCTAATTGACTTAGACTCTCACCTGCCTCTGCTCATACCTTCCTTAATCCTACCATCTGCCTAAGGTGGGAAGTTCATAGCTGTAAATGACAATGGCCTCTGCTCTAGATTTTGAAGAGCATAGTTTATCGCCCCCCCTCCTGGTCTGGCATTCCTATGGAACAGCACTCTGCCATGCCAGCAGAGCTTGTTAAACCCGGGGGCTCTTTATCACCTCTTCAAAGCAGCCTGGCTAATCCACTTAACTCTGACTAATCAGGGTAGACCACTGGAAGGCTGAATTTGGACCTACACACAAGAAAGTCTTAGTTATTAATCAATAACTTCCTACCATGTTAACCTATTTAATAGGAGATTTGCAATGGGAAAAATGACTTGGCCCAGTTTTCCAGCACGAAGACTTACAAAAACATATTTTATAAGTACTTACCTTATATCTGCAGGAACCCCACCCCATGTGCAACTAGGGGAGACTTTAGGGGTTTTGAATGTATAAAAATATTGCAGATTCTCCCTCTACAGTGCCCCTAGCTTCAAAGTCGAATTTGAGCAGCACTTTACCACAACGTGGGGAGTGAAATGGGAAATTTCACTTCACCTAGGCATATAAAAACACATTTTATGGGGGCGTGGCCAAGCCGGCGAAAATGGCGGTCGTTTAGAGCCTGAGCTCCGGCCAGCCTGAAATACTTCTGTTCATTTATCCTGGCCCTGGGCATCAGAAAGAGTTCCCTGCCACTGCAATCGGCAGCGGACACATTAGGCTACACTCTGCAGAGTTTACAGCCCTGTAGCAGCCCCGGAGAAGGTGCAACGGCCCAGCAATGCAGCGGAGTCCAAAAACGTCCGTTGCGGCCTAGGCAGCCAGGACCTCGATTTTGGGGCTGCCAGTTCCAGGCTTGTCCCCTGCCGCCGGCGTGGTGAGGAGCGCGGCGCCCGTGCCTGAAACCGAGTGCTGATCTCCACTGGAAGTGCTTCTGTGGCGGCTCTGGTGCAGACGATCTCATTGGGCGGCGCAGCTGGTTCGGAGGAACTCGGTGGGGCCTACGCCACCGGGACCTCAATTTTGGCGTTGCCCGGACTGGGTGGGCCTGCCGGCACCGCGGTAGGAGAGACCTGACGCCCGTTCTCTCCCGGGTGTCCGGGTGGCCTGAGACCCTCCTGCGCCTCATTGCCTCCCTCGCCCTGGGCGGCTGCGGAGGCGCCCAGCCGGGAAATCAGTGAGGGTGCGCCAGGGGCGGCCGCATTGGAAGAGGGATGCCACCTTGCATCCCCATGCGCAGACGGATGTGACGCTTGGCCGGATACTAGCGGCGGAAGGCTGGGGACAGTCGGCTCTGGTGGTGAGAGCTGCTGACCCCTCTTACAAGCCCAGAACAGGTGGATCCGGCCAGTGCAGGGCAGAAGATACCCCCATTGCGGGACAGACCGGCCCCCGGGGGTACAAGAGGTGTGCTGCACAGGCTGCTGGTGAGTGACGTGAATACTCGGGGACTGAATCGGGTCCCGGGGGGAGGACTGGTGGCGCCTGGGAGAGGTCGCAGCCACCGGCGGAAAGATCCTTAAGGTGCTACGGATTGAAGTGCCCCCGGAGGGAGGGTTAAGGCCCGACGTGTTGCAGTCTTAGCAAGACGAGGAGAAAGAACTGGCACCTTGGTGTATAGCCCCAGCTATTGGAGACCCCCTGTGCTTCCTTGCTTGATATATCCTTCAACCTCTCCATCTCAATCAGATTGGGAGTGGGGTCAATACCTGCCTGCAAGGATCCTGACATTTGAGGCACCCCAGAGGGCCATGACGCAAGGTGGAGCCGGAGGGGGCCAGGGCAAACAAGGGCCAAAGGACAAGTACACAGAATCAACGGGCCCGAGGGGCTCTCAGTCGGTGGCGCCCGACAACGTAGCACTACTGACCGCAATCGTGCAGTCGAGGGACATGTTGGACACCAAAATAGGCGCTGTTGGTGCCGATGTTACCCTGCTGCGCCAGGACCTGCGAAACGCTGTTGAACGAATCACTGGAGTAGAGACCCGCATCTCAAAGGTAGAGGGTGATGTTACGATCCTGAAGAAGAAGGTTGCGGCCATGTAAAAGATTCAGAAGGGCCTGGCAATGAGAGTGGAAGATGCTGAAGGGCGCGCTCGAAGGAACAACATTTGCTTTGTTGGATTTCCGGAGGGCTGCGAGGGGGACACAGTGGAAACATTCTTTATCCGGTGGCTGGAAGATTGGATCCCGGCAGATACCCTGTCTCGCTGTTTTGTGGTGGAAAGGGCCCACCAGGCGCTAGTGCAGAAGCCCAAGGCTGATTATAGTGAAATTCAAGGGCACGCTCTCCTATGAGAACTCTAATATCCTTATATTCCCGGACTACACAAAGATGGTGCAACAGCAGCATCAGTCTTTCCAAGCGGCCATGGCCTGACTCCGGGGCCTCAAGCTCCAATATGCCCTGCTTTATCCGGCGAGGTTGCAGGTCATCTTTCAGTCCTGCACCCTGTTCTTTGACATGCCTGAGGAAGTCTTCCAATGGACGGGTAAAACTTTGAAGACCCGTGTTAATGTTGCTAGGGAAGGGGAATCAGACTCGTCCACCGGCAGTGTCGCCAGAGGGGGACTCAGAAGTCAGCGCCGACGTTGCAGGGGATTTCTCTCGAACAGGGGCTCGCGTGCCGGCTCAGTCGCCCGGCAAGAGGACTCCGCGCAGGACCAGCAGATCAATGCCCCCTGACTGTGATGGGACCTGGATCATGACTATTTGCAGATGCCATATGTGGATGCTCAGGTGCTCTGTTATGATGGGCTGGGACCTTGCCCCAGCTGGATGGGGTGGGAGGGTGTGACAGCCTAGTTCCTATGGGTTGCCATGAGGGGATTCATTGGAGGACGCGGCTCTGGTTCTCCCGTTGGAGATAAGGCTGGGGTCCGACAGTGACAGGCGCTTCCATGTTTAGGAGGTACGGGGAGGGGGGTGGATGGGGAATGTTTGGGGTTAGGACTGGGAGTTTGGGGGAAGAGGTTGAGAATGATTGGATGCAGAATCCTGGGACTGGAAGGGGGAAAGGTGGGTGGGGGCGTTGGAGGGGTGGTCACTTCCCATACACGGTGTCAATGCAATTGTCTACTCTGATGTGTGCTTTCCTCCTGGATCCATCGCATGGTCAATTTGTGTGTTTGCGACTGGATTGCGGTTGACAGTCAGGAATCTAGGGCGTCTAGGGCCTGCATGCGGGTGGTGAGCTGGAATGTGCGGGCGTGCTGGACAACATCAAGAGAGGAGCAGTGCTGCAGCTTGGGAAAAGAGGATTGGATATTTTATTACTGCAGGAGACACACTTGTTGGGTGATAAGGTGCTTAGTTTGAGAAGATATGGGTTTGACCAGGTCTATCACACAGGGTTTACAAGCGGCTCCCGGGGTGTGGCCATTTTGGTGCATCGAAGGCTGTCCTTTGTTTATGACTCACAGTGGATAGATCCGCAGGGTAGGTACATATTTATTAAAGGTACGATCGGTGCTGAAGTGTGGGTGGTTGGAAGTGTGTATGCTCCCCCTCCACTACAATGGGCTTTGATCGAAAAGCTACACATGGTGTGGTCTGAAATCCCTGAGAGCTTAGCGGTAATAGGGGTGACTGGAATGACGTCATGCAGTGCCAGATGGACAGATGTAGGCCGGGTGGCACATCATGGACTGACGCACCTACTAAGCTGTGTGATTTTGCCTGAGGAATGGGATGGATGGACACTTGGCGCTGTTTACACACACATAGTCAGGAATACACCTATGTTTCGGCGGTGCATAAATCCTTCCCCAGACTGGATTATGTTTTCGTTCCAAATGCTATGATAGGGAGAGTGAAATCAGCATCCATTTTACCCCGGGGGCTCTCGGATCATTCTTCAGTGGCGGTGGCCCTCACATTAGGGACGGAGAGACGACCATTCCGGTGGCGCCTCTCAGCTTGGAACCTACAGCAGGAAGACTACCAGGAGCATATGGGAGAGGCCATTGCTCATTATTGGGACGAGAACTTTGGCTCATTGGCCGATGCTCAGATAGTTTGGGAGGCCCTCAAGCACACGCTGCGAGGGGTGGACATCGCCAGGTGTTCCACAGCCCGTAAGAAACAAAGGGAGGGACTAGTACAGGCGTGAGCGAAAGTGGAGGATCTAGAGTCCTGCTGTGGCGCATCAAGCGATGACAGAGCAGTGCAACAGCTGCTCCTGGCTCAACAGTCCTATGCCTCTCTGTTACTTGATGAGGCGTGTCAGGTGTGGCTGGCAATGAGGAGCAGGATCGATCAATGGGGGGATAAGTCGAGTACGATGCTGCACAGACTCTGCCAAAACACATTTCACCCACAGGTGCTGCTGAGCCTCAAAGACGACACTGGGGCACAGATTTCAGCCCTGAGGTCTCTGGCCGACAGCTTCCCCAGATATTATGCGATTCAATATGCCCCGCGAGACTGTCTCTCCCCACTAGATATTGATACATTCCTTGGCGACCTGCCACCACAAGCACTGCCCGAAGCAGTGAGGGGCCGCCTCGAACTACCATTATCGGCCGAGGAACGCGACACGACTCTAGAGGAACTTAACACAGGCAAGGCCCCGGGACCCAATGGGTTCCCGACCGAATTTTTTAAGAAATACCATCTTCAATTGGGTCCACACTACAAGAGAGCCCTGGAGGCAGCGAGAGAGGGCGGGCTTCTGCCCGTGGATTGGAGGCATGCGGACATTGTGGTGTTCTGCAAGCCGGGTAGACCGTCTGACAAACATGAGTCATATCGCCCAATCTCTTTGTTAAATGTCGAGGCCAAGATACTGGCCAAGGCGCTTGCGATCCGACTTCTCCCATACATAGCAGAGCTAATACATCCAGACCAGGCGGGATTCATGCCCCATAGGGCTATACGGCACAACATCCGACGCGCGCATGTGGTGGTGGCAGCGATTGGCGGTGCCAAGATCCCGGCAGCTTTGCTTCTGGCGGATATCGATAGAGCTTTCGACTCCCTCAGCTAGACCTACCTCTTTGCTCTACTCTCGCAGCTTAACCGGGGGCCGCATTTTCTGTCAAAGGTGAAGCTCCTATATACGGGCCTGACGGCCTCAATGAGGGTGCCAGGCACCACGTCAGTGGCCTTTCCCATCGGGCGGGGCACTAGACAGGGGTGCCCCCTCTCGCCTTACCTATTTGCGCTTGCCATGGAGCCTCTGGCAGCATGGGTCAGGATGGATGCTCAAATATGAGGGCTTGAGTGGGAGTCAGGGCCATCGGATAGAATTGCCCTATATGCGGACGACGTCCTACTATTCCTCACAGACGTGAATAGGTCGGGACCTAGAGTCCTGGAGGTTATGAAGATATTTGGGGAAGTTTCAGGACTGTTCTTAAACCCGTGGAAGTCTACTATCTGGACGCTGGGTGGTCAACTAGAATTGGGGCAGTGTGCGTCGCCCTTGCAAATAGCAGTTGGAGGCCTTAAATACCTAGGGGTGTTTCTGACGGCCTCACTGGATGTCTCCTGGGAACGCAACATGGTGCCAGTGTGGGACCGGGTTCAGTCTGAGATGAGATCCTGGGCCCGGATGCTGCTCAATATTTATGGTAGGTCGGCGATCTTCAAAATGGTCGCCTTCCCGAGACTTCTATACCAATTACAGAATCACCCGTTCTAAGTCTCGCCGCGTTGGTTTCAACAAGTGAACTCGACTCTGGGTCAGTTTCTATGAGCGGGAGGTGCAGTGCTCGTGGCCCTTCGTGCCTGCTTTTTATCCACGTATTGTGGAGGGTTGGCCACGTCGGATATCTTATCATACTACCAGGGGTCTCACCTCCTTATTCTGAATGAGTGGTGGTACAGGGACTGAGGAGACCCGGCCTATGCCCTTGAGCGTTATTTGATGGAGCCGCACTCGCTTCACACTATTCTATACTCGGCACCACTGAGGAAGAGATTGCCGTGTGCTACACAGTTGGTCTTTCAGATTTGGCGGCAGGCACTGCGCCGCATGGGGTGGTGGGGTAAACTTACAGAAGAGACCCCGCTCTGGCGAAATGGCCAACTCCCGACGCTGGCATCCCTACAGGGTTTCCGGGGATGGGATTCCATTGGAATCTCGACCTTAGGACACGTGATGCGGGGCACGACCCTTAAATTGTTTCAGGAACTCAGTCAGGAATATTGCATGCCCAAGAAAAGTTTTTTTAGGTATCTGCAGTTTGGACATGCTATTACACCTGCCTTGGAGGGTCTGGATTCTCTACCCGAATTTAGCCCGTTAGAAGCAAAGGTGTTCATGGAAGAACTAGAATACAAAAAGATTTCCCGTATTTACCAGACCCTGGCTGTCCATTGTTCATCGTCCCTACAACATCTGCGGGAGGTTTGGGCGGGGGAGGTGGGAGATCTGGCGGAAGAAGACTGGCGGGAAGCGCTTGAGGCCCGGCGGGGAGCAGCTATTGCTGTACGCCTCCGCTTTATACAATTTAAATACCTGCATAGGGCCTATTACACCAGAGAGAGACCACTAGGTATCCATAAGCCCTCAGCAAAGGATGTATGGTTAAACTTTAGACTGGCTAAACCACTTACCGGAACATCTAATTTCACTACCATGTCTTCTCCCCAGGGCGTATCATTGCCCAATGTAACACAGCCAGAGTACACCAAAATTTACATAGACCAGACAAGTCAGACCGAAAGGGCAAGTACGTCAGATAAACTATACTTGACAGAACTGGAACACCTAGTTAGATCCCTCTTGCAACCTTTAAGTGATAGAATCATTAGTATAGAGCAAACCTTAGTGAAGCTTGAAAAATCCCAAAAAAAAGAACACTACGAGCATTTTAAATATTCTCACTGCACCCATACCGAAGGATAGCTCTCTACCATCTAACGGCAACCATAAGCAATCTAACATTAAAAAGACACGAGTCAAGAATAATACTCAAAGTGATAGCTCTAATTCGTCATCTACCCCTTCTATGGGTGTCACAGTTCATAACACCCCAAATTTGCCTATATGTGCAAATACCGATTCAGCAGTAGCACCGACCCTGCCCACTATCTCAGAGGGTTCTACAACTGGTAGTGATGAGAGTGAATGGGCTGCGGAAAGTTTACCCCCTGACCCACTCGATGACCAAACTGAATCTCAAAGGCCAATACCAATACAAAGTGCAGCCATAAACACACGACCAGCACAAACACCTAAGCTGACACAACCAAAAAAATTCACTTACATTAATCTCCCTCCTGAATCCCACTTATACACCATAGTAATGATTGGTGTACCGCAACTAGAAGTGGGCAAGATAGAGAGTTATGGGGACTTGAAAAATAAAGTGAGTCATTGGTTAACCGCCCATAGACCGATTCCTCCCCACATTAGTGGCAAAATAACAAATGTTAGGAGGGTCGACTGGGTGGGTCACAGATTTAAATCCACTGAGGGCGACTGTATTGTCGTCAACTTTAAGGATAGTCGTGTGGCAAGGTACATCACCGGCTGGAAGGATAGCCCGATTAGCAGCTTGATCCGTACCATGGATCTAAGTTATTTTTATCCCTCAAATGATTACAGTTTAAATAAAGCATACCCATATCCCATCCCAGAGCAGGAGAAAACTCATGACAATTTTAATCCATATCACAATGGAGTAACCCCAAGGAATCGTGGTCACTATACTGCAGAAGATCAAAGACAGTATAGGAGAGATATACCCTGGGAGACTAGACAGGTTACCCACCCAGTAACCTATCAAGAGAGATGGGAGGCTTCACATGGGTCGTATCTCCACCGCAACCATTCTCAATTAACATACCCCAACACCCACTACAATGTACCTATTTCAAACAGGTTTGATGTTTTCTATGATCAGAGTGGTTTGGAGGGAGTCGACTGACTTCATGCTGCCCCAGTCATACCAATGCCTACTGGTCATATGCAAAGTAAGCCTGTACAGGGGGAAAATAGGGCTACACATACACAAGCAATAACTGTTCCCTCTCTGATCGCTGAATTAGATAACAATAGCCAGGCAGAGCTAGACGTAGATTCCTTAACGGATAGCTCCGTATCATAAGAGCACAATAGTATATTGCATGATCTGCCCGAGGCTCCTAATCTTCTTCCACCCCACGCAGAACTAAACCCTTCTAGAATAGGAACTCCGGGAGACATACACGCAGAACAACTTAATCAGTTACCAGAACCTATAATCAGAGAAGTTGCCCTTGGAATAGAGTCTGGTGATTGTAATGTGAGTTTAGTCTCCTGGAATATAGCAGGTTTGGCTGATAAAATATGTGATCCCGCTTGGTTGGCATTTGTTAAGAAATATGCAGTTATATGCCTACAAGAGAAATGGATGGAAGATAATAATGCCTTTATTGAGGGTTATCAAAGCTTTTTTACACCTGCAGCTCCCTCAATTAGTGGAAGAGCAAAGGGGGTCCTGGCTATCTTCATTAATCTGGCACTTTGCTGCAAAATAAGTAATTGTTACCATGCAAATCGGAACATTCAAGTGCTCGAATTGAAGAGAGGCAAACATGCCCTGACTTTAATTAATTTTTATAATGCTATTAATAGTCAAGGTGAATGTAATATATTGCCTTTGAATGAGATGCTGAGAAAGGGCGCAAGTACACTGTCACGAAAGGAACTGATTGTAGGTGATTTTAATGTACACCCATCTGGTAACCCAGGTGTTACACCTATGGGATCCCTGGGGTGTAATAGTGTGGATGGTTTTCATTTCGCTCATTCCAGGCGTGGAGCTTATCTCAACGACCTGGTGAATGAAAATATTCTAACTGTAGCCATGTCCATGGTTCCCGAGTCCAAGGTCTTTGATGCCCCCACATTTAAAGGTTCAGGCCAGGGGTCTTTTATAGATCACATACTATTATCTGCAGACCTTGTCAACTGGGCCTCCAGATTTACCATTCAAACGAATATCTATGGTGATCACAACCCCTTAACCATTAGACTGGGTGGGGGATTATTTGAACAGCGAATGAACTGTGAAGACCGGGGAACGTTAAGATGTATTTATGGCAAACGTCGATTGAAATGGTCAATGGTAAATTATGAGAACCTGTACACCGAAATTAATAAGTCATGTGGTGAGGATCTTGCGGCCTGTGTGTCACCATCCACATCCCCAGAGCAAACTTTAGCTTGTTTTGAGGCTGTGGTATTATTAGTAGGCTCTATGTTAACAGCTCCAGTGAGGGGTCAAACTAGAAATAATCCTAAATGGTTTGACCATACCTGCTCTAAGGCAAGCAGAGACTTGAGAAAGGCGCTAAAAACCAAACCCAGAGACCCAGGCCAAATCAAAAACTTGCGACTGATTTACAAGAAATCACTAGCTACACGGAAAAAAGAAATTAAGGCTTGTACCTGGGAGTCTCTACTTGACCCATCAGTTCTGGGCAATAGCAGCAAATTTTGGCAAATTATTAATAAACCTCTGTTTGACAATCGTAGTGACACAGCACTTGGCACTAATATCCCAGAGGAGGACTGGGTCACTCATTTTAGTGCAATTTTTAAAAGCAATGAGCAACAGGCACAAAATGTTTTTTCAACTCCTACGGAGAATGTTTTGTGCTTTTCAGTCAACGAAGTAGAAAAGGGTATCCAAGGGTTAACTAGCAATAAGGCCCCAGGCCCGGATGGCTTGCCTACGGACCTTTTTAAATCTTGTACCTCATTATGGGCCCCTGTCCTTACTGTTGTAGTAAATGCAGCCGCGGCCTCTGGGTGCCCAAGGTCGTGGGGGTTATCGACCATAGTGCCCGTGTTTATAAAGGGCGATCGTAGCAGCCCGTTATGCTACAGGCCAATATCTTTAATCAATTCTGTAGCCAAAGTGGTAGGGGGTATAATCTTGAAAAGGTTAACCGTATGGGCAAATGAAAATAATGTTATATCCCCAATACAATATGGCTTCAGACCTGGTCACTCGACAGTTACCCAGTGTCCGAATCTATATTTGATTTTAGGTAAATACACCCTGGCCAGGCAGGGAACTGTCCACATGGCCTTTATGGACTTATCGTCCGCATTTGATTACGTGGACAGAGGCAAATTATAGGAACCTTGCTAAAGATGGGTGTAGAGCAGAATCTAATTAATTTTCTGGCTGACCTGCACTCCGATACAAGAGCTAATGTTCGATATACTCAAGATCTGAAAGTGACGGGGGATATCAGAATCAACCGGGGTGTTCGACAGGGGTGTATCCTGGCTCCATTCCTCTTTAACTTGTATATCAACGAGTTGGAGGAACATCTGTTAAAAACAGGAGCCGATTACCCCTATGTAGGCCGAAAAGGCGTTCCCGTTCTGCTCTACGCGGACGACGCTGTCCTTATTTCTAGGACAGCAATCGGCCTCCAGACACTTCTAAACTCCTTCTTTGATTTCATGGAGTCCCGAGGCCTAAGTATTAACAACTCTAAGTCCTATGCTATGAAGACAGGCCTAGGGTCACGAAAATCTAATCTATTTAGCATAAATGGGGAAAAAAATCCAACCACCAAAACTTTTTCATAGCTTGGGGTCCTTCTTGATCACCAATTATCTTGGGGTCCCGCTGTTCTCAAGAAGAAGGGCGAGGTAAACCGTGTTAATGCGGCCATACTTGGCTTTGCGAGAAAGATAGGCAATAGCCCGGTGGCTGCTTTACTTAAACTATACCAGGCCAAGAGTGTTGCCGTCGCTTGCTACGGAAGTGAGCTCTGGGGCTACAGCCAGTTGCGGGATTTGGAGGTTGTAGAAAATAATTTCCTGAAGAAAATACTGAGGCTGCCAAGGGGAACCGGAAATTTCTCAGTACACGAGGAACTAGGTGTACCCTACTTAAGTGATAGAATAGCAGCTAATGCCGTATTGTGTTGGTTGAACTGCTGGCTTAACAACGACATACCTCTCACCCATGATATATTAAAAGAAGCCTTAACATGGGATGGTAGTTTCAAGGTCCCGTGGCTGAAGTATATCAATGATCGCCTTACCGAAATAGGGCAGCCTGATCTGTTTTTAACCCCAAACCTTATTACTAAATCAGATGTCATTTTTGTGAAAAACACATTTATGACAACCAGGTACACCGCCCGGGAGGTGGTTGAGCTGCAGAAGGACAGTGTTAGGAAACATGTTCTACTTAAAACCTGTCTACAAATGGAACCATATCTATCATGGCCCATGACTGGCTATGAACGTTATCTACTAACAAGGTTCCGTTTTGATCTGTTTCATTTCTTACTGGCAGTACCGAGTGGGGCCCATCGAGGTCAGGTGTTGCCAGCTTGCGGCTGCGATGGAAAGTCTCCGCAAGATCTGGCACACTTTTTTATTTATTTGCCCTTATTATACAGTACCTCGGAGGCTATATCTAAAACCTTGCCTCAAAAAACTGAAATTTGCACAGATTAAACCAGCACTTTACTACCTTCAACTTTTGAAATGTGATTGCACTTTATTTGTTTGTAGTTTTCTGAAACTAGCAATTACCTTCAGAAAAAGTATGGAGGGATAACTATGCTGCTATTGCCGTTAGGTATTTTTAACTTTTTTATCTTGCTGTAACTATTTGTATTCTTAAAATGTTTATTCTGCCTGTTACTTCTGTTTTTTATTGTTTAAGAAAATTGTTGTCTCATAAATGAAATGGTCGGATTGTTTTTAACTGTATGTTTATGAATTGTGCTTTTATGATTGTAAGGTTTACAATCGAATAAAGTTATTTGAAACTTGAAAAACCAGAGAGAGACTGTGGAAAGCTGGGCTGATTGTGTCCCCTGAATGCCTGAGGTGTGGTCAAGCGGTTGGCACTTTCCTACACACGGTGTGGAGCTGTGACATTTTAATGCAATGGTGGACAGGTGTATGGGACTGCCTGTCGGAGGTGCTGGGTTGGGAACTCCAGCGCACCCCCAAATTGGGGCTCCTTCATGCCCTGGAAGGGGTGGGGGGCAATATATATAAGAGACATTTGTTGTTACTGGGCTTTACGGTCGCGAAGAGAGACATAGCCAAAGCCTGGAAAGATCCTCGGGCTCCCAGAGTAACGGTGTGGAAGCAGGGTCTTGACTATTGTATGGGATTGGAGAGGCCCATATATGAAGCCAGAGGATGTCCCAAGAAACATTACAAAGTATGGAAACGGTGGGCAGACTACCTGGGGATTTGGCTAGAACCACCGGCAATCCTCAGAGATAATGAGAGCCCAGTGTGATGGTGCCGAGGAGTGACATGGTACATGGATTTTTAGTATGTGTTTTCTGATTTTGCATTAAACGGAGACAAGATGACGCTGTGTGGGGGGGCCTGGGGGTAGGGGAGGGTGTTACGGGAGGTGGGAGATGGGTAGGTGGAGGGATAGGAGGGGAATTGGTGGATATTGATATATGTTTTGCTGATCGTAATTGATGATGTATTGACTTGATTGCAGTACCCCCAGGGATTGGTGGACTGTGGCTGTATTGTGATCTTTAATAAAAAAAGAGTTGTTAAAAAAACAACTCATTTTATAAGGGTTTGCCTTTTAAATACCTGGCCCCCACCCCTGGGATACCTAGGGGAGACCCTTGGGGTCCTTAATATGCCACCACATTGTATATTATCCATTACTTAAGTGCCCCAAACACCAAAGTTGAGTTTGGCACAATTTACTTTTTAAAAGTAGTCCTGTCACCCAGTGCTGCATTGAAACTGACCTCAGGATTCAGCAGTATACACATGCAAGTGCAGAAAAAGGCTGCTGGCCTCTAAACTGCCATTTACCAGGGTACTTCTAGTTAGTTTCAATCCACCTGCCCTATTATGTACTAGCGGCCTATAGGGGAGTTTATGCCAATCACAGGGGTACCCGACCACACCATTGTGTACCCTAGTGTATGTAGGAGTTTTAACTAGATTCTAATGTGTCTCTTTCAGCATAACACTTGCCCTGGGCCTGGTTAGGCAGAGCCCAGAGTCAGTCAAAATCAGTTACCACCAGTATCAGTCAGCAAAATGTTTGGGGGTGCCCAGGGCACAGGAGGACTTTGCAACATAGCCCCCCAAAAGATTGGTGATGGGTTACTAACCTACACCCTGGTAGTCCTCATCAGCTAAGTAGAAAAACCTGGAAAGTCCATCCGCGTTTGCATAGGCAACCCCAGGTCTGTGTTCCATTGTAAAGTCCATCCTCTGTAGGGAAATGGACAACATTAATAGCTTGGGATACTCCCCTCTTATCTGCATCTGAGAGGTTATGTGGTCAGTTTGAACACCAAAGTGAGTCCCAAACAAATATGGTCTCAACTTTTTCAGGGACCACACCACAGCAAAAGCCTCTCTCTCAATGGCACTCCAACCCTGCTCTCTGGGAAGAAGTGTCCTGCTAGTAAAGGCAACTGGCTGATCAAGACCTCCTTCAT
This sequence comes from Lissotriton vulgaris, assembly GCF_964263255.1. Classification (NCBI taxonomy): domain Eukaryota; kingdom Metazoa; phylum Chordata; class Amphibia; order Caudata; family Salamandridae; genus Lissotriton; species Lissotriton vulgaris. The sequence continues at coordinate 401,513,466 of NC_141697.1, read as the reverse complement.
TTAGCTGTAACAACACTGCCCTAATCCCTTGTTCTGAAGCATCTGTCTGAACCAAAAATTATTTTGTGTAGTCAGGGACCAGTAGCACTGGTGCTGAACACATAGCAGCTTTCAGAGTATCAAAAGCCTTCTGACACTCTGGGGTACAAATCACCTTCTTGGGTCTCTTTTCAAAAGTGAGTTCTGTTAGGGGGCCACAATGGTCCCATCATTTTGAACAAACCTTCTATAGTACCCTGTCAGTCTGAGGAATGCCCTGACCTGAGTCTGGGTAACAGGAGCTGTCCAATCCAAAATAGTTTGGATTTTAGCTTGGAGAGTCTGTACATGGCCCCAACCTACCAGGTGGCCCAGGTGCACCGCAGAACACTGTCCTATTCGGCACCTACTTGCCTTAATAGTCAGGCCTGCCTGCTGCATGGCCTGAAGCACTTCCCTTAGGTGTCTTATGTGCTCCCCAGGTAGAACACTATACAGCCATATTGTCCAGTTAAGCAGCATGCACTGCTCCAACCCAGACAAGACCCTATTCACCAATCTTTGGAAGGTGGCAGGTGCATTATTTAAGCCAAAGGGCATTACCTTGAACTGAGAATGTCCCTCTGGTGTGGAGAATGCTGACCTCTCCTTTGCTCCATCAGTGAGGGCAATCTGCCAGGAACCTCAAGTCAAATAAAATGTACTCAGGTACTTAGCAGTCCATAACCTATCAATGAGCTTATCAGCTCTTGGTGTAGGGTGAGCATCAGTTATTGTGACTGCATTCAATCCTCTGTAATCCACACAGTACCGTAACTTCTTGGGTCCCCCTGAGGATTAGGTGTGGGTACCAGCACCACTGGACTCGCCCATGAACTCTCAGACGGTTCAATTACCCCCAGTCCCAGCATCTTAGCAACCTCAGCTTTAATGCTGGCTCTGACATGGTCACTGTATAGTTATAAAGATTCCCTTTGAACCTATACTTTGGGACAGATTTATGTTGGTAATGTGCCACATTTGCGTCACGCAACTGCGGTGTAAACGTGGCGCATCCCTACGACCAATTTACAATGTGACGCTGTAAAGCCCTGCGCCACATATGGGCGTTCTGGCGCAGGGTGGGCGTTCCGGGGCAGGTGCGCCTCGCAAAAAAGGCTGAGTGAAATCTATAAGATTTCACTCAGTCACTTACAGGCCAATGCTGCGTCAAAACCCTGCGCCTGCTTGAAGCAGGCGTAAGGCTTGAGGCAGCATTGGACAGATAGGGCACCCCCGAGCCTTGCTGGAGCTGCGTTGCGCTTGCGACGCAACTCCAGCAATGTGCCACCTTTACGGCACAGATGCGTCACGCATCTGTGCCGTTTTTGCACCATGGTGCGCCGCATTGTAAATGTGGCGCACCATGGGTGGCGGAGCTGCGGCGCAAAATAACTGGCGCATCCCTGGGGATGCGCCACTTATCATAAATCTGCCCCTTTGTATTTTTCTCAAGCATCCAAAATCACACCACTCTACTCAAATTCTCACACACTTGGAACAACTACACTCTAGATATGAAAATACTTATATTAAAAAGTTTTTATGTATCAATTATGAAATTCACAAAGATAAATCATAACATAAAAATTCATAATAAAAACACATCAAAGAGTAACATGATACCCTGCAAGGGCTATTAAATCCATATTAAAAAATTCATGACTAATACAGTACATATGTCATTGTTAAAAAGAACAACAAAAGAAACATCACATGGAAGGGAAATATAAAAGGTAGTCAAAATATGCTTTTGCGGTGTTAATTTGAACCTTATGTTGACAAGATGTAGCAGAGAACTACTATCCCTGACTTCTGTGGTTCTTGTCCCATATCAAATTTAACCAAACTCTTTGCATCAACGAGTTTCGGTGGGTATAAATGGATAGGCTACCTTCTTCAGGACTAACAATGACTTTCCATCCTATTCGATATCCATTAGTGAACCTTCACTCTTATTTTAGTATTTAGATGAGGACAGGCATCTATTTCTTTGATGATAAATGTCAAAATAGTGGCGCATCCCTCAGAATAACTGAGTAATGACCTTGGTATGCCCCATGATATCTGCATTAATATAAAAAAACTCTATGTTGAGATGGACCGGATCATATCTCGGTAGATCTTTGAATTAAAAAGATATCTTTAAATTGGATGAAGGGAGGATGGACCCTTTGTTGTGTATGTCAATACAATTCTTAAATTGTCCTCCCTCTGCCCGGAACATCTTGGGTAGGCTCTATAGCTCTAAACCTTGAGTATTCCGGAGACAATCCTCTGCGTTTCAGCTTCCGGTGGAAAAATGGTCAGACAACCTGTACAGTTTATGTTTGACAGGTAGGTTGCCACTAATGTCATTTTGGTGCACACACCACTCAGTGATGCCTGGGGTCAAAGAAAACAGGCCAGCAAACTGCTCCAGCACTTGCTTACAGTCTCTCTGCTGCTGATCTATCAACTTGGGCGAGAGGACAACTCCCTCCACTAACCCATCTTGCACAGTAGTGGAGAGGAGGTTGGGCACAGGCACAGTTTCCTCCCCCACACCCTCATCAGTGACCAGTAACATAGTCATGCATCCCCTGTCATGGTAGGGTTTCAATCTATTCACATGCAGGACCCTATGAGGGTTCCTGGGGGTACCAAGACCAACCAAATAGGTAACCTCACCCTTCTTTTCTAAGATTGGATAGGGCCCACTCCACTTGTCATGGAGGGCCCTGTGAGCTACAGGCTCCAACACCCACACCAATTGCCCTGGAGTATACTCAAGCATGGTAGCCTTTTGATCATACCAGTGCTTCATGAAATTCTGGCTGGCCTCCAGTTTCCTGTTTGTCTTGTACATGTGCTCTGCCATTCTAGATCTCAGGCATAGCACATAATCAAGCACGTTGTCCTTAGATTCTTTGAAAGGCTTCTCTAAAGACTCTCTTAGCAGGCTCAATGGCCCCCTCACAGGGTGTCCAAACAACAACTCAAAGGGACTGAAACCAACCCCTTTCTGTGGTACCTCCCTGTAGGCAAACAGTAAGCATAGGAGGAGAACATCCCATCTCCTTCTGAGTTTCCCATTTATCATGCCCTTCAGGGTTTTGTTGAATCTCTCAACAAGGTCATTTGCTTGTGGGTGATAGGGCATAGTGAACTTGTAGTTAACACCACACTCATCCCACATAGCAGTCAGATAGCTGGACAGGAAGTTTGTGCCCCTATCTGGCACCACCTCTTTTGAAAAACCCACTCTGGTGAACACACCAAGCAGTGCTCTAGCCACCGCAGGAGCATCAATGGTTCTAAGAGGTATGGCTTCAGGGTACCTAGTAGCATGGTCAACTACAACTAAGATATACCTATTCCCTGATGTAGTAGGTGGGTCCAGGGGACCAACAATATCCATCCCCATCCTTTGAAAAGGAACCCCAACCACTGGCAGTGGTATTAGGGGAGCATTTGTCTTGCCCCCTGCCTTGCAACTGGCCTGACAGGTGACACAGGAGCTTCAAAACTCCTTTACATTTTCAGACATAGGGGCCAGTAGAAATGGTTCACCAACCAGTTCCATGTCTTTGTCTGTCTCAAATGTCCTGCCAAGGGGATATCATTACCCATATGCAGAATGTACTTTCTTTACTTCTGGGACACCACCAACCTCCTGGTGGCCCCCTCCTTGAGGTTTTGGTCTCATTATGAAGCAGTCCATCTTTCCAGTAGAGTTTGTGAACACCACTGTCATCCCCCTCCTCTTGCTTAGAAGCAATCCGCCTCAAGCTCTCAAGGGTATGATAGTCATGCTGTTCCTTTCTGGAGGGTCCACCTGCTCCTGTCATTTCTGCCAAATCTGACAGCTCTGGCAGGGATTGAGTCCCTCCCTCAGAGGCCAGATCCTCCCCATTAGGGTTAGATTCTTCCTGTACCTCTGAAGTTCCCTGGGTTGGCTCACCATGCCCTGTACCCTTGTCCTAGTATGCTTGGCCCTTTGTTCCAGGGTCCAAGTGCCCAGCCCCTCCCTTCCAGCTGGTCTGTGACCTAGTCACAGCACATACCCACTCAGGGAGCTCCAATATTTTCATATGGAGTCCTCTCTCCACCTCTGACCACACAGAGGCTTCAAGATCATTTCCCACTAAATACTGGACCTTCATAGGGCCTGTCTCACCTCCCCATTCCAAATCCACCACAGCCAAAGAATAGAGTTTGGTAGTGCTGTCTGCATAAGTCACCTGGTGAAACTCACCAGGTAGCAACCTGTCTGGAGGCACCAGCTCATCCAGGACCATAGTCACACTATCCCCTGTGTATCTGATAGCCTCAACCTCAGTCCCATTCACTTTAGGACTCTGCCTGTACTTATCCATGTTTGGAGGTAAGACAGCAAGGGTTGCAATATTCACCCCACCCAGGGACACTAAGGTTGCTTCCACCACCTTCCTACCCCTCTCTGGGACAGCACTCTCCACCCCTACACTTACACTGGCAATCCCTGTGAATGGCCCCTTAGGGGGGAGCTTCTTGGCGCAGAGAGCATCTCCGTGTTCTTGCCCTGGCTGGTTACAGTCAACGCACTTACCAACTTTTGAGGGATCAAAGAACCTACCATTCTTGCCCTGATTTCACCTCCCTTTGAATTTGGGTTGGCCTGGGGCCCCCTCCTTGTGCAGGTTGTTGTGGGTCTTTGGAGGACTCCTTCTGGTTTTGACCTTCTTTTCACTGGTCTTTCCCCTGGGGTGGGACCTGTCCTCCTTTCTTCTGGTCACCCCACTGCTGCTGAATGGAAACCCGGGTTCTCACCCACTCATAAGCTGCTTCCCCCAGCTCTCAATGGTCTGTCAGCTTAGAGTCCACTAGATACTGGCATAACTTCTCTTCTGCACAATGAGTGAAAATATGTTCTTTTAAAAACAAATTATTTAATCCCTCACATGTGTCAACTGTGTTACAAACAATCCAGCCTTCCAGTGCCTTCACTGAAATGTCCACAAAGTCTACCCAAGACTCTGAACTCAATTTCTGGGTGCCTCTAAACTTCACCCTCTACTTCTCTGGAGTCAGACCAAATCTATTGCCCGAGCATGCCTTCATTTGCTGGCATGATTCTGCATCCTCTCCCTTCATGGTCAGGAGCCTATCCCTCCCAGATACTGGAATCAACTCCAACAGGAGTGCACCCCATACCTATAGTGGACTCTACTCATTTTAAGGGCCCTCTCAAAAGCTTCTAGCCACTTATCAATGTCATCCCCCTCAGTGTACTTGTGTACTATACACTTGGGAAGTTTGTGATCAAGACCACCACCCCTAGACATTTCAAAATCTTCATCATTTTCATTGCCACCATTTCTCTTCAATGACTCCTCCCTCTCCCATCTCTTCTCAGCCAATTCCAGTTTCCTCTGCTCCAAAGATATCAAAGCTAATTGAGCCTTAAGCTGTCTTTCTGCAAGGGATAGTGGGGGTTCTGGAGTAAGGAACCCTTCCTCCCCTCCCGCCACCTGGAATCATATGGCTAACACTAGAAAAAATGGCATCATCCTCACCTCCCTCTGGGGTTAGGTTGGGGGGCTCACCCTCCATCCCCCTTGAGTCTCCTCAGCTACCCCAGCCCAGGCCATTAGGGACTTAAGCAACGCTGTCTTCTTAATCTTGTTAGAAGCAGGTACCCCCCGAAGCCTACACTATACCTTGAGATCACCAACTGCGAACTTGGACAGTTTAGCCAGGTCCAGCCTCATGGTTACCTAGTTTTGGGTCACAATAACTTGGCAGAACAGACTTAGAACATTTTGGAAAAATCAAAACAATGGATTAAAAACAGTTTAGTCCGAATTCCAAAAATAAAACTCAAAAGTTTTGTTTTAAAGCACTTTAGAGGATTTTTACAATCTTAATTCACTTTACTGAAAGGTGTACACTTTAAATGCAAGACCTCATCCACACAGCTGAGCACCAAATGTTGGAAAGTGGGTTATTGGTGGGGGCAAATGTAGGTCTTCCACTGGAAATAAGGCCTCTACCACATGGTAGGACTCAGCATAGGTCTTAGAAAATTATTCCTATGCTCAACCCTTGCCAGCTCGGCTGCGAGTAGACAGGCTTAACTTTAAAGACAGGTATGTAAAGCATTTGAAAGCACCATTCCAGTAAATCATTAGGATACAACACAAAATAAAAATTCAACACCAATTTATAAAAATAGATAATATTTTTCTTTTTTAAATGACACAAAAACGAAACAAAAACACTGTAGGAAGCCAGAGATATGAATTTTTAAAGATTAGTCACTTTCTAATGCTTAGAAACTAAGAGTGCCCCTTTTAGTCATTTCATTTTCTCTGACAGGGACACACCTTTAGAAATTGTTCTGGAGAATCTCACCACTGTATTGTGTCGCCTCCTCCAGCAGGCGAGGTCCAGTTAGAACTCCTTCCTGAAGTTCTGCTTGCGGGTCCCAAAGTATCCAACACACAATCCATGGTTCTGGAATCTCCAAGAGGGTCTTTGAAAGTGTGAAACTTCAACTCTGCAATCCACTTGAACAAAACCCTTACAAATCCACTGGTACTCCACGCTGGGAATTCTTTGTGGGGATGTCCAGGTGAGCTCTGTTAACCTGTAGCTTGCAGGGAGCCTACTCTTTAGTTCTTTTGAAGCAGGTTTGATCCACAGGGCTGTGGTTTCCAATGGTGCAAAAAGGCGCAAACTCAGAGTCCTGGCCTTTGGAAATGCACTTCAAAATCTTCAGCGCAGACAGACCCTTCTGATTCTCTTCAATTCCAAGCAGCAGATCTGGAGAGCTCTGCCTCTCTCAGACACTTATTCCAAGTTCTCTGTGTCATGCAGGAGGCCACTTCTTACCAATGGGAGAAGGGTAACTCCTTAAAGTTATGACCACATCCTGCAGAGTGTGGCATTATTGTGTCCTAGAGTGCATCAAATCTTCCAAATCCATAATGGCTGATTATACAGCAAGGAGGTAAAATCTGGCTAAACACACCCCTAGGATGGCTAATTTACTAAGACTCTCCCCCTTTCCTCTGCTCATACCTTACTTAATCCTACCATCTGCCTAAGATGGGAATTTCATAGTGGTAAATGACAATGGTCTCTGCTCCCCCCTTTGAAGACCATTGTTTACAAACCCTCCCTCTGGCCTGGCATTCCTATGGAACAGCACACTGCCCTGCCAGCAGAGCTTGTTAACCCCAGAGCTCTTTATCACCTCATCAAGGCAGCCTGGATAATCCACTCAAGTCTGACCAATCGGGGCAGACCACTGGAAGGCTGAATTTGGACCTACAAACAAGAAGGTCTTGTAACTTCTTGCATGTATACTTTAGGAGAAGTTCAACAATATGATATTGTTGGATTTATTAATACCATTCTGGGAAGTCTTGGAATGGCATTTCTATCCCTCTCCTATCAATAGTTATTAATCAATAACTTCCTACCATGTTAACCTATGTAACAGGGGATTTGCAATAGTAAAAATGACTTGGTCAATTTTTCCAGCATCAGTACTTACAAAAACATATTTTATAAGTACTTGCCTTATATCTACTGGAACCCCACGCCAAGTGCAACTAGGGGAGACTTAAGGGGTTCTGAATCTGTAGAAATATTGAAGATTCTCCCTCTACAGTGCTCCTGGCATCAACGTCGAATTTGAGCAGCACTTTACCACAATGTGGGGAGTGAAATGGTAAATTTCACTTTACCCAGGCATATAAAAACTATTTTCTTTAAGGATGTACCTTATAAGTACCTGACCTCCCACCCCTGGGATACATAGGGGAGACCCTGGGGGTCCCTAACATGCCAGCACATTGTAGGTTATCCATTTTTAAGTGCCACAAACACCAAAGCAGAGTTTGGGCACAATATACTTATTAAAAGCAGTCCTACCCCCAGTGCTGCTTTGAAACTGACCTCAGGCTTCAGCAGTGCACACATGCAAGGGCAGAAAAAGGCTGCTGGGCTCTAAACTGCCATGTCCCAGGGCACTGGGGGACTTCTAGGTAGTTTCAATCCCCTTGCCCTATTATATACTAGTAGCTTATAGTGGAGGTCATGCCAATCACAGGGGTACTCCACCACCACATTGTGTACCCTAGTGTATGTAGGTGTTTTATCTGTATTATAATGTGTCTCTTTCAGCATAGCACTGGCCCTGGGCCTGGTTAGGCAGAGCCCAGACTCAGTCAAAATCAGTTACCACCAGTATCAGTCAGCAAAAAGTCGGGAGTGCCCAGGCCACAGGATGAATTTGCAACAGTATGTAACTGAAGTGTACATCTAAAGGCTGAGCGATGCTGATTGTTGTATCACTCATCATATCATATGTGCATGTGGCAGATAAGACGAATTCAGAATTTTGATGTAGGTCCAATGCATAGTGATCTTGTGTGAGTCCAAAAAGAATATGCAATTAGTTTTGACAAATTTGCTACCTTCAGGGATTTTTGGTTTTTTTAAATAGTCTTTTTATTGAACAGTGACATTACAGCAGTTAAAGAGTTCAAGACCAAAAAATAGCAAGACAATATAATAGGCCAGCAGTGACTAGTTCAAACATTTATTTTGGAACGTATATTTTCCCCTATCACACTTGTAGAAGATTAATTTTCATCCTTCCTCTTCATGGTTCCTCCACAGGGTTCACATAAATCACCCCTCTGTACATTCCATTTAGTCCATTTTTTATTCCTATTTCTTTGGGCAACCTCTATGCTTAAATACCTCATTCTCCGCAATCATTGCACTGTCCATATCGTTAGCCCATCCTCGATATGTTGGCAAGTCCCCTGTTCCCCATTTCTGAGCAATATTCCTTTTGGCTAGGGCGAGTCCCAGTGAGACCTGTGTACGTTTGGTGTGGGTTAGATCGTTGTCCTCCCATATGTTTAATAGGCATAGTCGTGGGGAATTGGTGATTTCTTTACCTTCAAGGCTTTGGAAGTCAACAGTAATTTGGTCGCTATATTGTGTTCAAATATATTTTTTGATTGATCTTTAGAGACCAGAATCACTTTTCATGTGAACTGGGTTTCCATCATATACTTGCACATGGATTACAATTGTCCTAATCCTTTAGCTAATGATATTTACTCTTGACTGGCCTGTAGGAGTGAGGATAACTGTTGTCTTCCTTGATGGGAGATCCGCACCTAATACACAATAGTCTCACAGTTCAGAGGATATTAACCTGTGCCTCCTTAAGGAAGGAGGTGGGCTGTAAGTTTCACCGGGTGTTTGGACATCTTACTTTTAGTCAAACAAGAAGACATCCTTGGCTGGATAAAGGGAAAAGGAGAGCATCCTGGCTCCACCTTACTCTAGGAGGACTATTTGAGGGTAGTGATTAAGAAAGGAGTTGCCTGTGGGTGGAAGAGAAGTGTGGAGAAAGCAGATGTGACCATTGTATTTGAAACATCAACCATCATTATAAGTCACAGAGCGCTGTCGAAGGGCATTGTGGCCAAAAAGCTGACCTCAGAAGACATGGATTTGACCCTGAAAGGTGGTTCAATCAATCAAAGGCTTGTGAAGTGCGAGGTCTTGAGGTCCTTCATGAATTGAGGAAGTGACAGTGATTGCCTGAGGTGGAGAGGCAGGGTGTTGCAGGTCTTCTCTGTGAGGTAGGAGAAGGATCTTCCTCTGACTGTGTTTTTTTTGGATATGTGGGACGGTAGCCAGGGCCAGTTGGGTGGAGCGGAGGTCTCTGGTGGGGACATAGAATGAAAGCCAGTGATTGAAGTACGCAGGTCCCACCTCATGTAGGACTTTGTAGGCATGTGTGAAGAACTTGTAGTGATTCTTTTGTTGACTGGGAGCCAGAGGAGAATTTTTAGGTGGTTGGTGATGGTGTTGCGGTGGGGTACTGAGAATGAGTCTGGCAGAGGTGTTCTGTATGTTCTGCAGTTTCTTGAAGAGTTTCTGCATGATGCTGTTGTAGAGTGTGTTGCCGTAGTCAATTCTGCTGCTAATGAGTGCATGGGTGGCCATCTTTCTGGACTCGGTGAAGAACAATTTGAACATATTTCAGAGCAGGCTTAGCGTGTGGAACCAGGATGATGAGACACCGTTGATCTGGTGATTCATGGTGAGCAAGGAGTCCGGGATGGTGCTGAGGTTCCGCATGTGGTCTGTGGGTGTGGGGGGGTTCCAAGGGCTGCAGGTTACCAGGAGGCATACCAGGCAGAGGGGTTGGAGCCAATGATGAGGACTACAGTCTTCCCTGAGTTGAGCTTGAGAAAACTGTTCTTCATCTAGGCATTGACAGCCTTCATCCCATCATGAAAGTTGTTCTAGGGAACTGTTGGTTCATTGGTGAGGGGGAGAATCAGTTGGGTGTTTTTGCTGTAGGAGACGATGTTGACTCCATAGTTCCTGATGATGGTTGCAAGCAGGGCTATGTAGATGTTGAAAAGCGTGGGGCACGCCGCAGCTGATCTCTGTGGGTTCTGAGAGGAACAGAGGTAGTCTAACTCTTTGTGCTCAGCCAGTGAGGAATGAGCAGATCGATTCCAGGGCTTTGTTGCGGATGCTGGCATCATGGAGTCGTGTGCATAGGGTGCGGTGAGAGACAGTATCAAAGGTTGCCGTGAGGTCTAGGAGGATGAGGGCTGCAGTTTCACCTCAGTCAATTAGGGCACGAACATCGTCTGTGGCAGCAAGGAGGGTGGTCTCTGTGCTCGGGTTGCTTCAGAAGTGAGATAGGGATTGGTCCATGATGTGGTTTGCTTCGATGAACTCAGTGAGTTGGGCGTTGATGACGTTCTTGATGGCCTTGGCTGGAAAGGGTAGAAGCAAGATGGGTCTGAATGTAGGAGGAGGGATAAGATAGAAGAGGTATGGGCCTATGGTCTCTAAATCCCTCTAAACCTACTACAGAAGGAGAAAGAACTGAGAAGAAGAGATTCACTTGGAACGTAGGAGGTAAATAGAAAGGACAAGCTTTGTGTTATCCCCTGCCAGTTGCCATCGGTGATGTGCCTGCTCTGGACTTGTATCTCTGCCTTTCACCAACCCCAGGCCCACTTGATGACTGGTGGCACCAGAGCACTGATTCTCCCCCAAGCCAAGTGGGTAGTGCACATGCTTTAGTGCAGGGGAGAAGCCTTGCTAAATTGACCCTTCAAGGAGTGGCCATTTCTGACTCTTGTTTCTGAGCACTGCCTCTCGAGAAAATGGTGTGCACCTGGGTGGCCAGAGAGTGCTGGTGCTAAGTGTAGTGGTCGCCACTGTGTAATTATGGTTATGTCAGAGTCCCCATAGGAAGAAAATGTGTCTTTTAGTGTGGAAATGTCTGTGCATATTTGCTGTTATTGTTTTACCACTCCTTTTATGCCACTTCTTTTGGTGTGCTACAGGCTGTTAGGTTTAGCAAAGGTGTCACCTTGGTCCTACTGAGCTAAACCCCCTCCCCCAAAAGTAGCAGTGGAGTTACAACTTGTCCCTTCCTTTTAAAGGATGGGTTTCAGAGAAACAAATGAATCAGTCTTATTCCCATTTTCCCCTTTCTTCACCCGCATAATGTACACATTCCTTTCATTAGTGTGCACAACAGCCAGAATGGATTACCGTATTTTTTTTTTTATATAAGGTATTCTATGCAGCTGCACGTCTTAGTGTGGTTCAATTGTTAAATCTGGAGTTTGCCATTGACGTGCACAGCAGGTTACATACTGATGTTAGTCATGTGTCTTTCATTATTCTCATACGAGTTGAGATCAGTAACCCTTTGTAACAATGCATTTTATTTTGTGCCTAAAATCACTTAAACCCTGTAGCACATCCATTTAATACAGCGGGTGCTTTTGAAACCTAGGGAAACCTTTGTAAATGTTAAAAGTCTATCCTGCTAAATTACAAAAAAGTACTGCAGTGAATTTTTATCAAATGCAAATTGGTTTCAGTTCCATTATATTCTCTTGTTCAAAATGTCTTGCTGAATACTTTGCTGTTTCGGCTTTTATTTTCTGCTATTCTGTAGGAGCTAGCCATTATCCTCGTTGTGACTGATTAATTACCCTCTGAATAGTACATTTTGACATTTTCTAAGCTCCTTTCATGGCTACCATGTATTTTCTTACTTGACCAGAAATGTAATTTCCGGTTGAATTGGGGCTAAAAAGGAATGCTGTACAATTCCATGAACAGATGGGAAAAAAAATGAGGGGGCAGGTTTACAAGAAACTAACGCAGCGAAGTGCCGCAAGTAATTTTGCTGCACTGCCTTAGTTTCGAAGCACAGGGATGCAAAATATTTAGAACAATATGTTTCATCTCTGTGCTTCCCCCTGCGCTGGCGCACAAACTGCTGCCATGCGCCGGCGCAGGTACCCTTGCATCTAGGTGCAAGGATGCCTGCGTCGTTGCGAGATTGTTTTTGTGAAGGAAGGGGCACTTTCCTGCACAAAAACAATCAATTGAGATGATCTCGTCTTCCAATGTGTGCTGTAGAATGCAGCACCCATTGAAAGAGGAAAAAACAAGGAGAAATAAAAACATTTTTCCTTGTTGAACCACGCTACGCCACCCTTAAGGTGGCGTCGCATTATGACCCATTTTCAGATTTACGATTTCTTGTAAATCTGGAAATGCATCATTGGACATGTTGTGTGGAAACACCCACAGCAACACCCATGTCACACACCTAACACGCAAAGTGTTGCGTGAAAAGAGGCGATATTTACAAGCACAGGTAAAGTCACGCAGGGTGACTTTACCTATGCTTGTAAATATCACTCAGCAGGCTGCGCCACTGGTGCGTCACGCAACGTGATGCACCGGCGGCATAAGTGGCTTGTAAATCTGCCCTGTAGTATTCCCAATTCCTGTATTATGTCCCCAGTTCTTAGGTGACCCCTACAGGCAAACCTGGAATCCTAAAGAATTCGCCCTCCCAAAATTAACGATACCTGCAGTAAATGGAATTTTGGGTGCAGAAAATCTGTTGTGGTATTGGGAAATAGGGGTGCAGTACAACCACTGACCATCTTGTAAAGTGTGAAAAAGGGCGCTTTATTGAAAAAGGTGCACATGAACAACTTAATCCTAGGGAAACTGTCTTACAAAATTGAAGCTTCGCTAAACATCTAATCAGCTAACTAATGTACTACCCGCACCCCTATTGTCCCACCCCCCAAAGATTCACCTGCAAGTATCTTATTGCTATTGAAACACATTTCAACATTTTCAACCTTAACTTATACCTCCAGCCTGTGACTGAAAGTATTAAACCCTAAGCAACTAAACTTCTTATCCTTGAACTTTCTGCCTACCCTCCCGTTCCCTGTGTTTTACCAATGGCAATGGCAATCTAATTTCTGTAAACTCCTAGAAACCTTTTGAGGCCACTGCTATATGCCTGGTTTGAGCATTAATTTTACAACCATAAATACCCCTGTGCACCCCTCCCTACAACTGAACCCAGGAAAATATAAAACTTTCAAAACCTGAATACCCCCCAAAAAATGAATGAGAGAGACCGATGGCAGGGGAAAAGGATAAAGAGGACTCCCTGCCACCAGGTCACTGGGTCACCTAAAATAATAGCAGGGAGCTCAAAAATATCCCCTTATATCACTCTCTTGGTCTACATTTGGCTCCATTAGAGCCCAAACAACAAGGTGGGTGGAGGGCAGTAACTTTGACTGCACTCTGTCCCTAAAGCCCTGGGAGGCAGAACTCCCTGCAGTCCACTGTCCCTCAAATCCCCATTAGGAGATAGGGTTGCAGTACAAACCACTGACCATCATGTAAAGGATGGAAAAGGCTGCTTTATTGAGACAGGTACACATGAACAACTTGTTCCTGGGCAAATAGCCTTCCAACACTACCAGCTCTCTCTCTTCGTTCATTTTGAGGTTTTTCCATTGACTTCTCAGCCCTCTTATGGGCCTTTGATCAGAAGTTCCTTCTTGATGAAGCTTTCATTACCTCTATGGACAAGAAGGTAAGGATCTTTTTGGAGCAGAATCTTGGTTAGACTTCTATTCTTTCGGTAACAAATGCTGTTAAAGCTTTTTGCAGAGGTAATACTCTAAAATATTCCCTAGTCCACCCAAAAGAGCTAGGCCAGGGTGAAGCATGCATACGGTCTTCTCTTACTTACATAGAACACCTTCTGGTACGAAGTGTAATCTCTCAGGATAGGGTGACATTTACATTCCTGTCATATGTATTAGCAATCGCTCAAGCTACCCTTTGGGAATTAATATTTGATAATATTATCAAGAAGGGTCGGGTTAAGCAATTAACTACTTTTGAAAAAAATGATGAAATGGGGCAAACTTTTTCTTTCAGGGATAAGGCTATTGCTAGCATCATCCATGTAAGTATGAATGATAAAGGGAAGCAAGTGACTGATCATGAAATTATCCCCAAGGAATTTCTTAGGTTTTAATAGAAGCTGTATCGTGAGGAGGGGTGAAACTTTGCAGATGTTTTCGATCAGTTTATACAGACACATAATCACTGGAAGCTGTCTTATTTGGAATGGTCTAAGTTGGAAGGTCATAACTCCCCTTTTGTAGTTGAGGCTGAGATCGGTTAGATATCAAGGGGGAAATGCTCTGGCCCTGATCAAATTCCACTTGAGTTCTATGCCAGGCTTTCACATGTACTGGTGCCTGTCCTATGTGATCTCTTTAAATCTTTCGAGTCCTGGGTGGAAACTAATATTGTCATGCTCCCCAAAAAAGAGAACAACCCTTCATTGTTTGGCTCACACGGTCCCATATCACTGATCAACGTTGACTCTATGATCTGTACTCAGGAACTGGCCGATAGACACCCAGTCGAAATGATAATGTTTGATGCAGAAAAGGCTTTTGACCAGGTTTCCTGGCCATTTCTTTTGGCAACTATGAAGGCATAGGGATTCGGCCTGGAGTTTATTACCCGAGTTCTGCAATTATAGCATAGTCTTACTGCAAGAGTTCTCTGCTTGGGTAGTCCTTCGGACCCTATTCTTATTAACCAGGGTTCCCGTCAGGAGTGTTCTTTGACACCTCAGCTCTTCGAGGTCTATATCGAGCCCTACAGTCAAGCCCATAAGGAAATTTAGCGATATTCTTTTATTGCAATCTACCAACTTGATCTCACAGTTCTAGTGTATGCAGATGGTCTTGCTATTTTTACCTCAGCTCCGGCAGCCTCTTCATCAGCAATTAAAACTATAGCTAGCAAATCTGGGGGTATCTCAGAGTACAAACTTAACTTTGATAAGACACAGGTTCTTGCTAACACATCTCCTCTGGGACAAGATACGTGTTGGGGTCAGCTCTGTCACATATTGAGAAGTAGAAATATATCTAAAGATGGAAGAGATAATCAAGTTCAATTTTGGACTAATCTTCACAAGGGCAGTAGGGATTTTTTATAAGTGGAACAGAATATATACTGGGTTAATCGGAAGTTTCAATCTCATTAAAATGATCATATTGCCATGATATCTATATGCATACTTCTTTACTTGCCTAAAGCCTTTTTTTGTCAGAGCAAAGTCTCTCAGCAGATATACATATATAGGGGTATAAAAAACGTAGATCCATCATACAACTTTTTCAGATGCCTCAAGAGAAGGGAGGTTTCTCTTTACTAGACCTGAAGGTTTACTATTTAGCCGCATTCATGGCACGTCTAGCCAAGTTCATGGGCAGCGAATCATGGGAGTTAGATTGTATGTACCTAGAATATCTTCCCTGGGGGTGGTTATTGTTACGCACAGTGGTAATATCGATATGCAATGTTTAAAAAAGGACTCGGTTGAAGACCTTGCAGGTTTTTCATTACCAATTGGCATATTTAAAAACAAGAGTACTGGGAATTACTCTTTATAATTACACACATATTTATGCTATAATCCTAATTTCCCTTGGCAAGTTCACAAGAGTTTCATGAAGTGCTGACAGGTCTTCAGACTTTTTTAAGCTGGGTCAATTCTATGAGGATGACACTTTTCTGATGTATGAATTACTATGTCAAAGATTCTCTCTTCCCCGCTCTGGGTTCTTCCTTTATCCTCAGTTCTGGCTTATCCTCATATCCTCAGGAGTTTGAAGACGGCGGATGTAGACTTTTCTTCAAATACCTTCTTGGATGACTTTCGGCTCAGTCCATCTAAGAAGGACATCAGTCAGGCCTATAAAATGCTCCGATCGACTGAGGTTGGATGGCTGTCTGTTCCTTTTCAACATGCTGTAGATAAGCTAAGTCGGCATCTTGGTGTGGAATTAAATCTTGACGACTAAAGGCATGTAAACATGTTCATGCATAGTGTTTTAAATGTCTTGCGGGTTAAATCTCATCAGCTCAAAATCATTGATTATGTTTTAATACACCTGCACCGTTTATATATTCTGAAACGTAGGCAGTATACTAAATGCTTTCGATGCTTCGCAGATCAGGGAGATGCTGTCCACATCTTGCCGCCTATCCTGCTATCGCTCATTACTGGCAGACAGTTTTCAGAAAACTTAGCTGGTTCTGTCAGACCAATGTGGTCTGGGGCCCTAAACTAATCATTTTAGGTCATTTACTGTATATTGCGGACCATATGGACGGGATATATTTTTTTGTAATAGCTCACGCACGATTAATTTTGGCCCGTCTTTGGCTACTTGCTGAAGCTCCTAATCCTATGCTTTGTTGGCATGACTTTTTAAATATGGGTCTCCTTAAAAATCTGCTAATTGATAATGATGAGCGAAGACCAAGGCTTAGGAAAATCTGGGATATATTGAGGGGACTACTGTCAGGCTCTTTGGCTGCTCATGACTATGCACCATCATAGTGGGCTTCCTCTTTCCCTTCCTTGTTGTCTGTCTTCTAAAGGTCTAATTCCAGTCACACCCTGCATAGTACTGTAAGCCTTTGTTTTCCATTTTGGAAAAAAATGATGGTATATCATATTTTCGTGTGCAAAATAAAAAAAACATAAAATGTACCACCTTGCTAAACATACCCTCCCCACAAGTATCTCTGTTAACAAATTGACCAACTTCCACGGGAACGAAGAAGAATCCCTCTACCTCCAGGACACCGAAGCAAGAATGTGATATGAAAGACACTCCTGTCTACTGTCCCCTAAAAGTATGAGGGAAAAACCCAAGGAGCGTCCACCACTCTCCTCATACGAGGGGGTCAGCTTGCAGGAGGAAGGGTCTCAGGTAGTGGTCCAGGCTAGGAAACAAAACCAGGATGCACTATTTAACATACACTCTTAGCTAGATATTACTGTAACACTTAAAACATTGACATGCGTGGTTGTACCAGGTATTCTTACCCCAAATGAAGGTCTCGATCCCCGTATAGATGAGTTCTGTGAAGAGGGGAAATCAGGAGACCCAAATAACAGGCCAGGAAGGACAGAAATCACGAAGAACTCACACACCAAACACACAAAAGAAAACAAGATAAGGAGTGAGGTGTACCCACCGGCTGTGTAGGGGTCAGAACAGCGGAGCAGTAACACACTCCGAAGGAGAGACACCCGGCCCCGAGGGACTACCAGGGAGGAGCGCTCACTCTCAGAAGGTATCAAATATAAAAGGGAGAATAAAGGTTGCTTAGTGCCACAAAGCTGGAGGCTAAAGAAATGAGCCGAGCAGGACGCCCACAAAATGCGTGAGGAAAGGTAGGGGAACCAACCAAAGCTTGCTCGAGCGCGGTAACAGAGAAATGCCGAACACCGGCAAGAAACTTGCTCACTGAGCACAAGGAAAGCGGGGCACTGCGGTAAGGGACGGCAGCAAGATGCAGGAAGGATTTTCTCCACGAACGCCCAGAGGGAGCTGCAACACTCCACGGAGAACGCGTTCAGGAATCAGGAAGTAGAAAGGGGGGCGTGGTACTGGAACAGTAAGCCAAGCAACGGCTACGTTCCGATGCGCCTCTTTACTCGCACTAGGGAGCGTCAATAAATGCAACGAAATACAGTGGTTAGGGATAGGGCCTAAATACCGGAATGTCTGCACCAATCCCACATGTCAAGGTTTCTAATTCCTAACAATCTCATTGCTATTAAAGGGCATTTCAACATTTTCAACCTTTTCCCTTCATCCTGTGTCTGCGAGTACTAAACTCTAAGCAACTAAACTTCTTAACCTTGAACTTCCTAGCTACCCTCCCTTTTCTTGTGTTTCACCAGTGACAATGCCACTCCAATTTCTGTAACCTCCTGGAAAACTTTCCGAGTCACAGCCACCTAGAAAAAGGCAGCTTCCTGCCTCTTTCTGCCCTCCAAAGATAACTGTCCCAGGGGCCCCTTATTTTACCACAAATGTTCAGAGACCACACCACTACATTCTTTAACTCCTAACGGTACAACTCAATCCATGCCCGGTAAAGATGAAGACCATCACTCCAAAAAAACTCAATGTTGCCATACATGTTATGTTAAGTTATGTTATGTTATGTTATGTTATGTTATGTTATGTTATGTTATGTTATGTTATGTTAGGGGGATTCTTGTAGAGCGCTCAGCTACTCGGGCAGAGTGTCCCTGCACTATCAGACCTGACGGGCCATAAAGACCGTAAATCGCGGAAGGCTACTGTCCAAACAACCATGTTTTGAGCTCCTTCCTAAAAGAGAGCAGGTTATCTGACTTCCTGAGAGACAGAGGCAGTTTGTTCCACAATTGGGGTGCCAAAAGTCTGAAAGAGCGTCCCCCAATGCGTGCTCATCTAATTGCCGGGACAGTAGCCATTGCTGAGGAGGCGGAATGAAGGGATCTGGAGGGATGGTAAAACCTCCAAGTGGCAGATCTGGCCAAAACCAAGTGCCCTGCATTAACCCTGTTAATGTTCCAGTGCACTCTGTTTACTATGGCTTGCTTTCTGCCCCCCCTCCACTACCTGCAGGCTATAAACTCCATCCAGAATACAAAGCAAGCGGACTACTGGGATTGTAACTGCATTGAGTCCTGTTTCATAGCCCTCGTCAAAACCACACCCTTGTTTGTACAAAGTCATTTTCCTCCAAATGGAGAACCATTATATCCAGGCATCCTCCTCCCACCAGCATTCAATTAAAACACCTCATCAACTTGTGCAATCTCATAACCCCTTTTCCCTGCCAGGTGATGGGAAACAACCGTTGGTTGAATCCCAAGTGTACCCATCTGAGCCTCCTGTTGCTTTGCCCATTTGATGACGGAATGTTAAACTACCTAAATGTATAGCTCCTCCACCGCCAGTCCTGCAAGAAAACCTGAAACAAAAACATCAGTAAATGTTAACAACACAGCAATCCCTGTTGTGCTACCCCTCCCCCATTGGCCCCACATATCTTTGAAAGCAATCTGCACACCAATGTCCCAGCCTCAAGATGCCTCCCAGTGCCCAGCCACATTGCCACCCTCGGTCGCCGTAACAATGTGTTCCATATTTAGCCAAGTGGGCCCCCAATGCCACAAGTGCATTTTGCAAAACAGAGAGGAGCAGTAACCTTCGCCCTAAACAAGTGCCGGAAAACTATCCTCCTCCAATAAACCTGCATTACGCAGCCCACCTGTCACCCTGTGCCACTGGGCAGTGCCCCCATGGCGGAAGCACCTGAAACACCACATCTCTCCTTTGTGCTCTCCGATCAGTCTTGGAGCTACGTGGTCACACCACCAACCTACCTTCTATCCTCATGACCTCCTCCCAAGCCACTCCTCCCCTGCCCCTGCTACCCAGCAATTCGACATTCAAAAGGTACCAAAAAACATCCAGGACATCACAGTAGAGACCACACATACCTCCTCATCTCCCATGCAAACATGCAGTAATTGCTGAAGGACCCAGCAGAACAGATTCAAAGAAAAGGGTCATGGAGGTCTCCCCAAGCAATCTTGCTCCCCCACCCTGTCCTCGAGCATCTTTTGCCCCACTTTCCCCGGCTGACAGGGCATAGCCCCACAACAATTTGCACTTGAAGGGAATATCACCAAGCTTAAAATTAACCACATCTTCTGTCCTATCCCCCTGTCTCCATGCGCTACGTCCATGATGACAAAAAATCCGACCATGCCTGACCATGAGCACTTGACGATTCAGCTTGGGATCTTACCCTCAATTGCACTGTCTTATGTTGGCTACTGTCCATAACTTCACTGGTATAGGAGTCTTGCATCTGTCTGCTTCCTTGGCCAGTCCACAAAATCTCTCACACTGAAAATGAGACAAAGCATCTGCAGTGAATTGTCTACCCATGGCACATGCCACTACTTGAAAGAGATGTTATGCTGCAAGCAACCAAGCACAATAACATGCAACAATTTCAGCACCTGCACATCTCTTGCTGACTGTCTGAACACCACCGGCATGAGAGCCATGTTGTCCACCTGGAACAGCACCCTCTGGTGTGCCAATTCTGTTCCTTGAAATGTAATTCTTATCACTAATGTAAAGATTTCCGTAAACACAATGCTTCTTCCTCCTGCTTTCCATTGTGCCAGCCACTGCTCTGCACACCAGTGACCCTGACAGAACTTACCAAAGCCATAACCTCCGGGTGCATCTAAGAATATCCGCACATCCCAATCAAGATTGTTCCTATGGGCCAATGGAATTCTATTGAAGGAATTCAAGAAGAACATTTTGAGATCCTCTTTGACTCCAGACGATATGCATACGTGATGGTGCAGCAGTGACCCCCCTGCAAGCACCAAGCCTACTACAGAATATTCTCCTTGTCCTGAGCACAACACACATTAAGGTGATCCAACAGGACCTGCACTTCCCTCACCTTCACCTTCTCTCTGGCCAGCATGTTCAACAGAAATGCCTGCATAACTTCCTTTTTATCATGTGGAAACCTTGGCTCTATATTGTCCCCATCTAGTTTAATCTCTCAAAAGGGCAATAGAGTACTTGGACCCATTGTTTTTTTCAGGGGCCAACGGAAAGCCCAGGTCACTCTTAAAGTCCTGGAAACTTACTAAGCCCAGCAGGGTGCCCCCATAAAAAAGAAGTCATCCAGGTAATGTGCCACCAGCCTACGGCCAGTATGACATGTGAAGAGCCTCTGCGGGAATGAACTGAAGCACGCACAAAGTGCACATGAGAGACTACATCCTATCAGCAAAGCCTTTTCTACATACTATTTCCCTTAAAAGTGCATGCCCGGCAGTTGAAAATCATCAAGGTGAACAGGAAGCAGCCGAAAATCTGACTTCACATTAAATTTAGCCATCTGTGCCCCTTCCCCTGCTGACACCACCAGTGATATGGCCACATTCACTGAAGAATAGTAAACCAAATCCATTTCTTCAGGAATTAAATAATTTACCTATCCACGTTCGGGCCACAACAAATGCTGAATTAGACCAAACTGCTCATGTTCCTTTTTGGGCACCACACCTATAGGCGACACAGTCAAGTCCACTATTGGCCAATCCTTAAAGGGGCCTGGGATTCTCCCCTCCCATCTTCCATATAAAGTTTGTCCTGCACTCTACTTTGTGTTCTTTTGCAGACTGCAAATTATCTGCCCACCTCTGAATTCTGGGGCCCTCAGACCCCAATCAAAAACCCCTTCTGAATCTTTCCCTCAAGATTTCTGCCTCCTCTGGCAGACCGAAGAACCCCAGTCAGTATTCCATCCTGTCCCATTTAACTGAAATACAAGCTTTACATTCCAGGTCCTTGTGCCGCTCCCCCCCCCTTTCTTGCTGAAATGGTGATGCTGTGGGTGTGGCCCTTGACAGCCTGCATAAGGCTGCCACTTCCCTGTACTTCGTCCCTTGTAACCACCTGCTACCTGTGTTCCCCAAAGACTTTAAGCACCCATGCCAAAATTTTAATTACTCGCGAATAAACATTCCATTCTTGTAGTCCCAACCAGCTCCCCCTGATTCTGCCTGACCTTTGGTTTTCTCCACCCCACCCCCCCCAAGTGGGGTGCCACTAAAATGGTGAGCCAGTGGCAGCGAAAATCGTCTTCCCGAACTTAGCAGGTCCATGGTATGCTACCACAGATCTGTATCCAGTTCCCCCCTCTTAGCCTCAGGGTCCCAAACCAACCGCACAATGAATTCCTCATCTTTTTGGGCCCAGGCATGGCTCCCCAAAAGTCAGTTGGGCCCTGTGTATTACATTCATATACTTGAACAGGCCAATACAAAATTCAGGAAACTTCCCGTTGTAGACACTTATGTAAATGAAGAATGCTAAGGTCCAATTCTTTATTGTGAGGGGAACACACTGCTTCTTGTCCATCTTGTAATCCTCCTCCTACAACCCCTCTTTAGAGCGCAGCTCTTTATGAAGGAGCTTGAACATCTCCACATATTCCTCCTTCCAAATGTTCTTCTTCTTTGCCAACATTAAGTGTGCCTCCAAAGGCTTTGACATCCCCATTTATGGTAGCTGCTTAACTTTCAACTCCTTGCTGTCCACCCATCCTTCTTGCAACCTGCATCCCCCATGCCCCTGCATTTGTGTCCCCTACACTCTCCCTGCACCTTACCCCACTTTCCTACCACTCCAGTTCCCCTCACTTTTACAGACCTGGCAGCTGTTCCATCTGTACACACACCAACATCAGAAACATACTTACCCCTTCCCAGTTGCCTCCCTGTTGTCACACCCCCATCCACACCATTGGATACCAGCACAGGGTCAGTGTCCCCCTCCTGGCCCTTCCCTGGCTCCCAGGTCAGTGTCTGTACAGGTGCTTGCTGTCTTACAAGTGGCCCCTGTGTTCCTGATGCTGCAATGTGCTGGGCCTCTCCCGTTTATAATACACTAGACACAAAAGTGCTAGGTATACCCTGACCCAAGCCTTAACCTGTGCCTCCACAGGTTCCTCCTCGTCTTGCTTTCTTTGAGGCTATCCTCCTCATAATCCACCAATGTTACCCCCATGGTGCCCTCCTTTCTGGCCCAACACAAGACTACCCGTACCAACTTCCTACTTTCTGTTAAATTGCAAAGGTGCACCACTTAATAATAACACAAGATAGACAAGCGATGGCAACAGCGGAGTATCTGCGATAGATGGATTTAACAAGTAGAGTTTTCAAGTTTGTATCAGCAGGAATGACTGTAACAGCAAGAAGTGCTTCTCTATTGAGAGGAGAGAGAATCCAAGCTGTAATAACGTTTGTGTGAACTATTAAAAAGGCCCCACCACGATAAGGCGGGCTTAGGAGGAATAGGACAATCACCCGATGTAGCCTCAATCCGGCTGTAATCCGACAGAGAGCACCTCCTGCAAAGCAAAGGCCATATAACTATACCGAGAGCACTTCTTGCCGTTACAGTCATTCCTGCTGATACGAACTTGAAAACTCTACTTGTTAAATCCATATATCGTGGATTCTCGAATGTTGTCATCGCTTAGGAGTGCCTAGTTACTTGTCTTTATGCCCTGAAGAAGTCCATTACTGGAAGAAACACGTCGGCTGTGTGTTTTTTTATGACATAATATTGTGAATAAAGGCAGAGACTTAAAGAAACAACTCTCTGGACACGGACCAATTATAATTCTTCTACTTGTCTATCTTGTGTTATTATTAAGTGATGCACCTTTGCTATTTATTGTTGGCATAATCCTGTATTGCATTGCACCGTGGCAGAGAGTGCATTAACAGTGTGCACACATGATTGATGGGTGACTTCCATTACATACATAATAATTAGGTATAGTAGGTCAGGTGCTAGGTCTTTACAGGGTACACTGTCAATAGTTTGTTTTACTTGTCTAGTTATTGTTGTTCTCGACAGAGCCTTGGGTTGACACCCAGTGGGCTGTGGGGCCATATGAACCCCACCATACCAGTCTTCCAACACCACCGATCCACTCCCTGCACTGAAGGGGCCAGAGTTTGACTAAGACCTACTTATTGTTGGAGCCAATGAGGTTGTCCTGGACCTACTTCTGCTGGCTACATTGGGATCCCTATCGGACATCTGACAGACCCTTCTGGGCCCAGCCCTCTCTTCACCTCTGTGCCTATCAGCCACGCCAAGCTCACCAGTCTGGAAATCTGTGCTGCTCTTCAACCTGCAAAAAAAAGTCTGAACTAGTATGCTGGCCCCCTCTTATCCCCCCCACCTCTGCCTCTGGGACCAAAGACCACTAGCCCTGCCTGGCGCAACCATCCCCGCCACCTAAGGGGTACCCTCCCATGGCCCTGCCCTCTCCACCCTGATCACCCCCTAGAAACCTAGCCCCCTCCCCTTTGTTATCAGACTCTTCCCCCTCTTCCTCCCACTTCAGCTACCATGGCAGCCACAAACACTGTGCCTGGGCCTGTCTGGATCTCTCATTTTTCCAACCCCACCCCAAGGCTTCCATCCATCCCTCTCTCTAGAAGGCCCAATGGGGCACTCTGGAGACAGCCCCAAAACCCCAGCCAGGGTTTCTCCCCTAACCATAGGAAACCCCTCCCTGGCTTGGCCTGCGCCTACTTGATGGGACCACATCCTCAGTAGGGGCCACAGGAATCTCTCCTGAAGCTCCTGCACCACCCTCACCTCCCTTGCTCCTACTACACTGGTTTTGGCCAGTGGTATACACTGTAGTGGCCTCCTGCTCTGCTCCCAGTATTTGTGCAATGGGAGCTCATCAATGCCCCTCGATCCATTTTCATCCCCTGGGATTACCACCATTTCTTTAGAAGGAGATGCTCTTCCATTCAGTGTGGATGCCTCCCAAGTGTCTGCTGCCTGTCCACACCTGCCCCTAGCCTTCCAAGGTACAGATGCAAGCTGCTAGGGCACCAGGTTTGCTGTTAGCATTCTCCTCCCTTGCCCAACCACAATGAGGCTCCACCCCCTGCGCAACTCAAGCAACTATCCACAGTGGCATGGATCAGCATTGGGATCTCAGCTGGGAAGATAATGCCTGCAACTTGTGGGGCAACGAACAACCAAATATGGCCACAGCCACGTGGTCACACGCCTGCTGGTCTTGCTGTGCCAGTTTTGGATTCCCTTCCATCACTAGGTCCATGCACCTTGCTTCACGTTGCATATGCATGGCTTCTGCAACATTGTCAGCATTAGACGCCATCCTCCACCTCAATATTTTCAAAACCATGGTGCCCTGTAAAAAAAAACGAGCAGGGCTTACTGTCACCATGTCACCCAAAACCTAAAATGGTGTCAGAGATCTCAAAAAGAGAACCTTATATCCCCCTCTTGGGCTACATTGGGTTCCATTAGATCTCAAACAAAAATTGGGTGGAGGCCAGTCACTTTGACTGCACCCTCTCCCAAAAACACCGGGGGCAGATTTCCCTGAGGCTGGTTGCCCCCCAAATCCAGCATTCTCAAGGGACCTTGGTGTTATATTTATTACAGATGTGTTATATATTTAGTTGGTATTTAAAAAGTATCCATAAGGCTAAATCAATGAGTAGTAATGTGGCGCTCTATGTGGGAAATATATTAAGGCCTCCCTTCGAAGATTTGGGATACAGTTGGTAACAAGAGTTGTCAGACGAATAGGGATTACAAGGCCCTGGAAAAATCTCACTGCAGATGTTTCTACTACCACGAATATTTTATTGCTAACAATAAGAAAAATATGCAGGGTAACGCGGGTGTATTTTACAAATAATCGCTCTTTGTTAAATTGATGTAGGAATATCAGATCAGTATTCCTGGTCACCTAAGAATGTAAGTGAATTTGAGTGAACAGGGATCTCATGGTTAACTTTACCAAAGGCTGCTGGCAGGTTCAGTTGAACTGAGAGAAATGTCTCTTTATCATTGAGCAAAGGCAGAGCATACTCCAATTTGTTGTGTAGCTTAGCAGTGCTTAACCTAGGGTATGTGACTGTTCAGAAAATTAAATAATATTCGTACATTACTAAAAAATATATACATAATTAAACGGCAAAACTGAAAATTGAACATTTTAAAATCTCTGTACATAGGAAAAAAATTGACATTGGGATCCAAAAATTAATTTGTTATACTGATTTTTGTGAGCATCCACATTCAACACTTTTAATCTTCCACAGATTGTTTTTATTTTACTGAGTTGTATAAGCGCAAACCTGACCCGAATCGGGTATCAGAGCACCTTACGTAGCACCAGTTGCATTAGATGATGATACATCCATTTTTGCTAGGTACAGAGAAATTAAGTGATTTGCCCAGAATCACAGGATGTTCAGCGTCATTGCCGAGACTCAGGCCCAGTTCCCCGGATTCGAGGTCGACCGCCCTAGCCGTTAGGCCAACTCCTCTCCCCTGATGCTGGTGGCCTCAATGGAAGTACTGATATGCACCAACAAAAAGAGGGTATGCAAAGAGCAAAAAAGTCAAAGTTATATTCTGCATATGACTTCATCATTTAGAAAAAAAACTACATTTTTCAAGTTGCCTATCATCTCCTGCACATATAAAAGAGGGAGATGTGTGGAAAACGGCTTTACACATCCTGTTTGGGAAATTTGGAAACGGTGTAATACCATTTTGGCTGTGCCCTGCCATTCCATTTTTAGGTCTCACCTTCTACAGTACATGTGCGGTGCTGTGAGATTTATTGTTTAAAATGATGTGAGCTTACGACACACCAAGGCATACCACTTGTTTTTGTTGTCACTCTTATTTGTTATCTTTCCACTGTTTAGCTCCCGCTGGCTTTTCTTCCTTTCTTGTGTTAACTGCTACCTTGGGTATGGACCAAGTGTTCTGTCACATAATTTTGCCAAGCACTTATTTTGGTCAGTCTTCATACTGTCTAATATTTAGACATAAATAAAGTATGCTTCCCTCCTCCCAGCTCTATGCGTTGCTCTGAGGCACAGCGCTCCACTTTACACTCTGTTGTCTGTTTTTGCCCTCCACCACCCACACCAATATTGCTCATTCTACCCTATGTGCTTTTCTGTGCCCTGCTCTCTGCATTCGTGGCCTGTGCTTGTGCTTCTAACTGACGACTTAGATTACAGATTGCAGCTGCCAAGATGACTGCATTCAGCTGATAAACCAGACTGGTTCTCTATAATAAAACAGGACTGAAGTAATAGTGGACTCAATCAATCAATCAACTGCACTTTATTCGGTTTCGGCATAAAACCATAAAAGTATTCTAAAATCATACATAGTATAAAATGTAATCTAATACAATGTGTTTATGCAATAACAAACACATGAATACCAAATCTAAATTCAAAATTCTCAAACAGTTCATAATAAACTAAAACATTATAAAGTGCATATACAATAAATAAAGCATTAAGAATAAGAGAGAGAGGGAGAATAAGCACAAAAACCGTAAATGAGTTATATGTGTCACCAGCAGGCCCAACAAGGCGGTACACCTCATTTATGATCAACCTTTAATTAATCGCAACAGGCTCTAAGCCTCACTACTTATTTCAGAAAAATAAGAACAAAAAAGGACAGTGTCATCAGGCAACAATTGTAAGTAAATAAATGCGCCTGCTTGAACTCCAGCCTTTCTACAATTGTGATAACAGTTTTCAGAGGAATCACATAGTGCTTACAAAACATTAAAAAGTGAAGCATATCCTGTGGAGACATACTGTGGCAGCCACAGGACTCTAGAATCTGACCTCTGGTACACCAACGTGGCTGAGCCAACAATAGGTGGAAGAGATCAAAGCAGAACCTGATCAGTAAAAAACGTTCATAGGTGCAGAAATACCCTAAAAGATATGGCTCGGTCAATTGCACAATTTTCAGAGTGATGAATTTAATGACACTAAGGGGCACATTACCTACAAACAGCGATATTTATCGCTAAGTAGGGATAGCGGCAAAAATATTATCGCCGGGCTTCACCGATTTTCATCGCTGAGATCACTTGCTATTAGCAAGGTTTATCTCAAAAACGATAAAAATCAGGCGAAATGCGTGAATATTGCTGACAATACAGCAATACTCACGCATTAGCGTGAAACAGCTCTTAGCCATGTTATCCACCTCCCATTGGATAACATGGCTAAGAACTGGTATTAGCAGGCGTTAGCTTTGGGAGATATTCGCGCTTAGCGCAAATATTTCCATTGCTTCACCTTTGTAGGTAATAGGCGATAGCGATGTTAGCGACTGTTTTCAGTCGCTAACATTTTGGCACGCCCACTTTGCATGTCATTAGCGATAATGATCGCTGACATGCAAAGCGGGCCCCAAAATGCTCGCTATCGCCTACAAGCTGTCGCTAACTGGTGTTAGCGACAGCTTGGTAATTGGGCTAAAATTATTGCCGCTTTAGCGGGAAAAAGTCCAGCTAAAGTGGCGATAAGGCCCTTGGTAATATGCCCCTAGGTTTCCTCAGTTGACACTCTTCCCTATCTAGTATTCTCTGATTATAAAAAGCTGCTCGCTCCCAAACCCAGTCTTTCTAAATCACTATTTCTGGGTTGGTAAATAAGTCGGCCATTCCCAGTCTTCCTAAACAACTCTTTATATGGTTTAGCCAATCCAAGCCCCAGGATCCTGTGCTCTCCCAGGAGGGAGGAGGGAGGAGCGTGTTTTGGGACTATGGACCATTTTACGGACTAGTATCAGCTGCCTGTTGCTCGTTGAGGTACTGTTTAAACTTGCATTCCTGCAATATTGCTGTTGCCCTGTGATGTGGTGCCTCCAAGTATAATCTTGATTTGAACTATATTGTTTGAAAAAATGTGCTCGGTCTGATTGTTGTCTGGCTATTACTGAGACCTGAGCTCGAGAACACATTTTGGAAGGAGTTTCTGGCCGGCTTCCTGCCCCCTCTTGTGAACAGTTCATAGCTCAGAAGGATGGGGAAAAGAGAAACTATGAATGGAAGTGGAGGTGGAGGTGGTGGGCTAGGTGTTAATGGTCAGGATGCTAAAGTAAAGAAGGCCAGGAAGTCCGAGAATCATGCAGGCAGTAATTGTGTTCGAATAGCTACCCTCATTAGTGAGTGTGACGACATCTTAGGAGGTGATTCAACTACGCCATACAGTACTGACAAATCTCCTCACAGACCCACCCAACCTACCAATTTAAGCCCTTCCCCCCACCCAGTCATTCCAGTAATTATTCATAAACCACCTAGAAAAGGGGGCCCCCACCGATTATGAAGGGAAAACTGGATACTGCCAGGGTCTGCAAACTTCTGATCAAGCCTCCTGGCAGTAGTTACTAACAGCCGGTTGCGCTGTTATTTGTAGAAACAGATTTTCTCTTTTGGCGGACCCGTGAGAGGGGGAACAGGAAGCAAGGCCCACATCACCCCAGCCCTCTTTGCCCCTTACAAAGGGATAGGGCCTAGTCCTAATATAGACCCCAAGAAATGTACCGGCTTATCAACACACTTAGATTAGAAATAGAGACTATGAGAACAATGATTGAGGGCCTTACTTCTATGGTTAATCTTTTATTGCAAAAGGATTGAACCAGTTCAGGGAGTTATAATCCGAAGCAAGATGCCCAGCCAGATCAATCACATGAGAAAATTACCCAAGATAAGGGCCTCTCCCCAATGATTCCACACTGCGTACTCATGTTACCCCGACCCATAAGCCAGTGCAAATCCTACCGATGGCTAACTGCCCAATTTACCCAAGTACTAGCCATCAAAATGTAATAACACAGGGCCATCTAACCTGCACTAGACCTTTTACCTCATCCTTGGCCCAACACCCCTTGCATAGCATTCCACATCGGCTGGCTGACTCAAACACTTCTAACTTGACCCAAGCCCCCAAAATTTACATGGCTAACGTAGCTAAGTATGACTCTAGAAATGGTATTGAAAATGGGGGCTCGCTGACCAATAAAGTCATCCATTGCATTTGCCATGTTTGGGGCTGTTGTTCAATTATATGGGAACACATTGTTAGAGCTTGTAGGCTTAGCTCCGGAGCCCAAACGTTAGACTAAATTGAGCTTACCGTGTCCGGAGGTGATCTTGCAGAAAATCTTCTTGCCTTAGAATTTCGCAATTGTCCTCCAGGAACTTCTTCCATTCAGTTTAGATGATTCTTACCTAGTAATCAGGGCAGGCAACCCACCAGGCAAATACCTACACATCTAGTAGGATGCTCTCCATGGAGGCTAACGACTGACTACAAAGCGAGCCCCAATTGTATTTAGGATCTCATAATACCTCCCCTACTTGCAGGTTTACATCCTCTATTACTCTGACCCCATGTATCACTTCTGACAGGGTGCCTAGGAATATACTGAGAACATCTCTATTACCTGAGGGTTTGCGGGATACTAGAGGTATATCACCAAACTTGTCCAATGGGCAAATTACATCTTTCCATACTTCATCAAAGCTAGAGGTGATATCTTGGAACATCGCAGGGCTGAGGTCAAAGGTTACATCTCCGGACAGGCACACCTTCATAGAGCAACATGACATTTGTCTTTTTCAGGAAACTTGGTTAGTGGACCCCCTCTATTGCTTGCGATATTTAAATGCTCACATCCCAGCCCTTAGTCGGGGAAAAGGCCGGCCATTAGGGGGTTTGAAAATCTTGGTTTACCAAGTGATTGGCTTTAGTGTCCAGGCTCTCCAGACTCAATGTAAGGACATCCTTGCAATCAGGTTGAAGTTGGATTCACAAAGTATAGTTCATGTTTATAATATTTATGTGAGAGGAACGAAGGGGAAGAAGTCTGAAGTTTTAGCAGCTTGCGATGATTTATTGTACCTGCATTCCCGGGATTCTCAAGTCCTAATTGCAGGAGACTTTAATGCATCCTTTGAGCCCTTGGGAAATGAGGAGTATGTTCTTATAGGTGAGGAAGACGCCCAGTGGAGTATTCCTAAACTAGAATTAGCACCCATAAAAAAATTCAATTTGTCTATGGAAAGGTTTACGGGTGGTAAATGGAAGAAGCTTATCAAGCAAACATGGGGCAAACACATTTAATAATGGTCACATTGCTAGCTGCATTGACTATCTATTATTAATCTGCAGCTATACCACGCCTTTGGGGATATGATTGTGAGGGACTTGCTAGAGAGCGATCATAATCCTCTTTGTGCCACGTTTGATCTATTGCCACAAAGGGTATCTACGCACCCATGTAGCAAACTTCGCACTCTTGATGTGATCCCCACAAAAGACATGAGACAATTAAAATGAGTAAAGATATTAGAGAAGCCTGACCTCTTAAACACTATCATCATGGATGTTGATTGCACCATAGGTGAGCTAAAGGCTTGTGCGGCCATTTCCCTGGTTTCAGAGCAAATAACGACCATTCATAATAAAATCTTTGCCCATCTTCGTACTATCTTTGTCAGGCATTGTAAGACAAAAAATCTCAACATAAGAAAGTGTGCCATTGGTTTAATAATGAATGCAGAGTGGCGCGCAATTCCTTATGGGCCGCGATTAAAGCAGGAGACCCTGGTATAGTACGGCCAGCCAGGCAAACATACAGGAGTGCCCAGTAAAAGGCTAAGAAAGCATGGGATGAAAATAGATGGCAGGACCTCAGATGGGCATGTACCAGTAAGAGTTCCAAACAGTTTTGGAGCATAGTAAAATGGGGTAACGGAGGCCAGCCATTATCTCCCCATAATCTTGTTACCCAGGATCAATGGGTTAACCACTTTAAACCCTAATATGCCCTTAGCCTATCCGAGGGTGAATTGGTCGAGCCTCCACATTCGTTCTACCAAGACATGGTCTTTGACGGGCGGATGTCAACATCGCTCTAGGAGCGGTAGCGGTTGGGAGAGCTCCGGGACCAGAAGGCATCCCGACCTATATACTTCTTTATAATAAAGCCAAATGGTGCCGGTATATAGCTCTGCTGGCTAATGCAATTGCCCAGGGCACACCGGTCCCCGATTCCTGGAAAGGGGCAAAGATTATCCCTGTTTTTAAAAAAAGGGATAAATCTCACCCTGGGAACTACATGCCCATCAGCCTAATAGAATCTCTGTAAAGATAATGGGTCAGAAAGTCCCAGATAAGGTCCAATATTGGATAGATGAGAGATGTATTCTATCCTCATTACAGTCTGGCTTCCGGGGGCACACCAGCACTATTGACCAGGTGTTTCGATTCATCTTACTGTACTGGAAGATGGTGGTCAACCTTTGGCCTTATCCCTTGTAGCAAATTATGGGCAGTGTTGCAGGAGATGGGGATGTCTCCCGAATTGCTAACTCTTATTGCTAGACTTCATGAGAACAATTATGCTCAAATTCTTTGGGGTTCAAAGGGTAATGTTATAAATCCTTTTCCCATTGAGAAAGGTGTACGCCAAGGGTTTGTGATGGCACCCATTCTATTTTCCCTGTTTATTAACAGGATTGCAAAATGTTTGAAAGTTACTCCCACTGATGGCCCAGTCCGAGCAGCCATAAAAAATCCTATTTTAATGTTTGTGGATGACACGTTTATTATCTCAAAAACGCCGAGCAGTGAGCTCTGCTACTTTTTGTGGAGTTCTGTTTTGTACGGGGCTTGTTAATTAATGTGTCAAAAACAAAATGTATGTCTTTTAATCCCAATAGAGCATTCAAAGGAGGCATATTGTTAAATAACAGTCCCTTAGAACAAGTTAATGCCTTTACATATTTAGGGGTCATTATGCAGAAAGACTTGAGGTGGAATTGACAGCTTGACATAGCCACATTGAAGCACCAACAAGTATCTTGAGTACAGAATGTAACACCTCTCTTACAACACTAGTGAGTCAAGTGCTTCAAATATACAATATGAAAGTAGTCAGCTCTGCCCTATACGGTGCAGAGCTTCGGGCTATGAGAATTTGTCCAAACTGACTGTAGCGGAAAACAGGTTCCCAGAGGATCACCAGCCTCCCGCAAAGTACCCCAGTGTGTCCACTGCTTTACGATTTAGGGAGAAAAGCACTGGCTGACATAGCAAGATAACGCCCTTTACTTTATTGATGTAGAATCTGGTGTACACCAGAACTGGCAACATACGCTGCAGGCCTTAAGGACCCTATTAGAGCAGATCACTCTTACAAAATTAAATGGTTGCGGGAGGTTAGAGCCTCCCTAAAAAGTATAGGCATGCCAACATTTTGGGAAAATCCAACATGCACCCAGTTCCCCTCTAAGGAGACCCTAAAAGCAAAATGCTGGGATTGGCTAACCCAGAACACCTACAGAAACAGTGATTCGTCCTCAATAGCATCTTACACAGCAAGATGGGTTAACTTGGGTGGCAAATTTTGTTCCGCTTATCAGGCCCATCTGGAGTCATTGTCCCACATGTTGTTTGTTTGTCCTGCATATGCTGCCCCTCGTTGAGCATGGCCGCCCCCTGTTTGTAGATCATTGGGCACCAGCAGCAACAGTATCGCGCAAAGACTATTGCTAACGGATACATCAACCCCCATTGTTGCTGCACAAGCAAGTTCTTGGGATGGACTTGGGCTATTAGGTCACATTCACTCCCGGTTAACTGAAGGCTTGTCCCAGCCCCGGCTTTTTTTGCTCATGGACAGAGGGAGTAGACACCTATATATTTATGGTATCATTGCATATGTGTTTACCACCCGTGATTTACATTTTGTGTCCCTGTATAATTCAACCCTATGAATTGTAAATGGATTTTAAGTTTTGGCATTTCCAGTTATTTTAAACTGTACTAATTGTATTTTATCATTCAGAGGATAGATTTCATCACATCAAATATGGTTTTAATTGTACATTTATTCTGTGATCTTTGAAATATATATTTTATGTGTTGTGCTTTTATGACATCTTTGTCAAATAAAGCTTTTTGGATTGGATTGGATTAGTTAAGCCACAGAATATGGTTAGCATGATCAAGAACCATTCATTCCTTCAGGATCCGTTTAGTTAGAGACAGTTCTTCACTCAACCAAATCTTTAACCATAATATTAAGGGACTGAGAGCCAATAGAACAGACAGGTAGGGCACCCCCACTTCTTCATGTACCACCATAGTAGATGTTCCCTGGGGCACACATAGAAAGATGTTTCAGGAACGTATTTGCAGTGACTTGTAATTCATCCATGGCAACACAACACAACCCATTATTTCGCTACCATAAGAGGCTTTAGTAACGCCGTTGGCATAATATAACTGCAGGAGTGCCGCAATCGGTCTGCTGCTTAATCTTAAAGCAAAATTAAAAATAGCTGTATTAGCATCCGCTAGGTCTCCCCTCTTTTTCTGTTTTAATGGCCCCCATTCCATTTTGTCATCTATCAGGACACCAAGGTACAAAAAAAAGTCTGTAAGAAGGACCAACCGTAAACTGATAAAGCTTTCTGGAGCGAGGTCCCACCTGAATCATGCAGGATTTGGAATCTTTTATCGACAGGTCCATATCTACCATAAAGGAAGAAAAGGAGTTGGGAAGTGATTGCAACCCTCTTGCGGTCCGCGACATAAGGACTGCATCATCTGTGTATAGTAAAGGTGGCAGGCCACGCTGACCCACCTGAGGGTAACCTACCTTTGTTTCCAATAAAACCTTTTTCCAATTTATTGAACAAAAAAGGGGCTAAAATGCACCCTTGACGTATTCCTCTTTTTATTGAAATCTGTCCGGAAACCCTAATGTCTTGTGAGTATCTAACCTCTGCCTTTTGGTCTCTTTGGAGGTCCTCCAAGAAATAAACAATATCAATATCTACCCCGCTGGCCAACATGCATTCGGCAGTTCGGACTGGACTGTTCCCGTGAGGGACAGGGTCAAGATTAATTTGCATATGGCCATGTCTGAACGGGGGTGGTGTGGTGAGCAAATTAACAATGGATTAAACAAAGATCTGTGACTGGGGCTGAATGTTTTGCCAATGTGCAATGTTCCATCCATCATCTTGAGTGTTTTGCTGCTTGCCCTATGTGGGAAGGGTATGCCCAGACGTGGGTCCTGTACTCACTACGCCACTGGAGTCAAGCTATCCTGGCTCATGACGGCTGAGAGCCAGAAACCGGTCCTAGGATGCTTGATTCCGGTCCATGGAAGACATGGCTTGGCACTCCGGGCCGGACTCTTCCCATGAGGAACAGAGTCAAGACTGATTTGCTATGGCCATGTCTGAACTTGGGTGGCGTGGTGAGCAAATTAACGATGGATTAAACCCAGATCTGTGACAGGGGTTAATGTTTTGCCAATGCGCAACATTCAGTCCATCATCCTGTGTGTAAAGCTTAACTCTAGTCAAGCGATCAAAAGCGGATGATAGATCAATGAAGGCAAGGTGGAAAGTACTGGGGCAGGCGACTGTCTATTTATTAAGAATCATAAATAAGTTAAGACCCTGGGTTACGGTAACCATGGGTGGGTAACTCCACTCCGTCAGCGTGGTTTGCAGAGATTTTCCAACTCTGTGCTCCGTTGCGAATGGGAAGGTAGGCAAAACACTGACTCCGTGGTGGAGCGGAGTTATCCAACCCCCCCTAAATTATTTAAAATTTTAAAAAGAAGGCACTTACCTGAGTGGCCACCTCCTCCCCTGCCCGGACACTCTCCTTCCTGCTCCTCGTGTTCTTCTTCAATGACAAAACTCCTACGTCTTGCGCGTGCTGTTTTTTTTTAGAGGGAATCTTTGATCATTCAACAAAGTGTTTGGTATTTAATCAAGCAAATCACTCTGTCTTTAACAAAACAAGCTGGCGATCAGGCATGAACTGATTCTTACCACAGTCCAACTACTGGACTCTCGAATTTCAGAGTTCCACAGGTGAAGTTTTTGGTGGCCGTGAGATTTAAGTAACGGGGGGAATGCCAACAAGCCCTTGGAGATCACTTGGCAAAAGGCAAAGTGCAGCTCTCCTTCAACAGAGTCAGAGAAAAACAGGCAGCAGGGTAACAAGCAGAAAAGCTGTCCTTCCAGAAAACCAGTCCAGTTCAGTCCTTTAGGCAGCAAAGGCAGAACTTCGTCTACAAAGTGCCTTTAATGTAGGGGGTGACTTCAAAGCAGCCCTCTGAAATGCACAAGGATCTTTTTCAACCAAGTCCTGCCTGCCAGGCTGTTGGTGGGGGTAAATCAGTGTTTTTTATGCGGACAGGACACTACCTATTGAAGCGTAAGTGTCAACCCCTTCCATTCCTTCCTGACTAGGAAGACCCATCAGAATGCAGATGAGTGCTCAGAATGCAGATGGGCCTCACCTTCCTGTGTTTGTGGCTGTCTAGAGGGAGTGCACAAAGTGTGGCTGTCACTCACCCCAGATATGTATTGGAGGCAGGTTGCCAGGCACATAGAGCAGTAAGAGCAGAGAAATGTAAACTTTCTAAAAATGGCATTTCTAAATAAGTAGTGTTAAACCCAACTACACCAGTATTGATGATGTATCATTACCATTCCAAAGATATGAAACATGAAAAAGCTACTTGTGGTAAATGAATGATGCACAGTCCACTGTGTAAGTCAAGATTCTTTATTGCACGTTCCTTCCAATTCAGGTATACAGGTCAAGATTAGAAGTACAGATAAGGAAGACCCCACCAGGAGCAAGCTGTTAGTAGCTCAGCCTGAGTTGACCATCTGCCACAGTAAGATAGCGAGAGAGGCACTGTGAGCCAAAGGGACACCCAGGCATTCTATGATGTCACAGATATCATAGTACAGTCTATCCAGAGAAAAACAGTGGAGAAGACATTTACTACACATTTACTACACATCCTATTCCCTTATGGGATAAGAACAGAATCAAGAAACGATAGGCAAAATACCCCAAATGCAACATCAGCAGGAAAGTACAAAATTGAGATGAACCAAATGTAATAATGTACGTCATGAGATAACGTTAGCATGAGGTATCATTAGCAGAGAAATTAACAAAGAAAACGACATTATGTCACAATATGCCTCATCCACCTCCCTTAATGGAACAGCATGGTTTCGAAAAAACAAGACCAACAGCTAAGTTAGCTGGTGACACTCATAACCTCCCCACAAATGGGTACACCACAGGGTAAACACCCTAGAAATAAAAATGAGTGTAAACTGGGAGAGACACAATAGGGGTAAGATTGACATAAGATAATTCAAGAGAGCAAACCCCTTTAACAAGAATTCACCAAAGAAAAAAACAAAAAACCTACCCCTGATAAAGATTTGCTGACACTAAACGTATGATAAATTCACATCTCAAAATCTTACCAAAATGAAACCCAGGCCAGTAGCTACAAGAAGGTAGACTTCGACAAGAACATAGTGCACAAACAATCTCCACCAAAAGCAGGGGACAGCGCAGAGTATGGAGAATGGACTACCCGCAAACCCTCAACCTCCCCTGAAAAGGATGCACCGCAGGGTAAGGACATAAACCCTGGGAAGAGAGATGGGGCATAGACTACCCGCAAACACTCAACCTCCCCTGAAAAGGGTACACCGCAGGGTAAGGACAAAAACCCTGGGAAGAAAGATGGGGCATGGACTACCCGCAAACACCCAACCTCCCCTAAAAAGGGTACACCGCAAGACAGTAATCCTGGGAATAAAAATGGGGCGTTGACTACCCGCAAGCACTCAACCTCCCCTGAAAAGGGTACACCGCAGGGTAAGGAAAATAACCCTGGGACGGAAGATAGGGCATGGACTACCCGTAAACACTCAACCTCAAAGGGTACACCGCAGGAAAGTGATCCTGGGAACAAAAATGGGCATGGACTACCCGCAAATACCCAACCTCCCCAGAAAAGGGCACACCGCAGGGTAAGGAAAATTACCCTGGGACGGAAGATGGGGCATGGACTACCCGCAAACACTCAACCTCAAAGGGTACACCGCAGGACAGTGATCCTGGGAACAAAAACGGGGCATGGACTACCCGCAAATACACAACCTCCCCTGAAAAGGGTACACCACAGGGTAAGGACAATAACCCTGGGAAGAAAAATGGGGCATGGACTACCCGCAAATACCACTACCTTACAAATGGGCATTGACAACCACAAATACACAAGCTCCCATAGATAGGGTACACCTCAGGATGACAACACTGACAGGATGGATGAGGATAGAGCACCCATCAACACCAAACTACAACATCCCAATGCAGGGCGCACCCACAAGAAAGAAGAACAACACCCTAAAAAGAGTGTCAACCACCACAACTATATAAAAAAAACTTGAGCTCCGGTGAGCGATGTCTCATCCGAGGTCTGTTTCAGAGGTCCGTCCAGTTGTGGGGAAGTAACCCTTGTCCCAGTGTAGTCCCGCAATTAACTGTGAAACGGTAATGTTCCAGGTGCTGATCAGAGAATGAGAATGCTTGTGTCCCATCACTGGTCGGCTCGGCGGCACGAAGGCGTATAGAGATCATCGTTACCAACGTTGCCGGCACACTTCGTGACTCTAACGCCAGGACACAGCGTGCAAGTTGCAGCCACAGCCCTGTACTCCACTCAATGTTGCAAGAACAGCACTAGACACGCATAACCTGGGACAGCGCACTGATTCAGACCAAGATGGCGGCACGCTGTTACGCCTCCACCGGATGGTTCACGGCAAAGATGTGCTGTGGAGAGTGACGACCGGGCAGTGGGCAGACGTCACAAACAATGACTGGAGCGAGACAGGTAGAGCTGCGCGTGTGGAGGGTGTGTACTCGTGATAAGTTTGAACTGCAGCGGTTAAACTGCCCTGCCACAGTAACTGCAAAAACATCGAGAGATGTCCAGTAAAATGCCTTAACTCACCCAGAAACACGCGGCTACAGTCACAGTCAGTGCTCTTTAAAATACTCACCAGCGAGACTATTCCTCCAAAATAAATGTTATGTTCGTCCCACTTGTTGCCCAACAGCTGAACACAAATCGCTGACTTGAATGCGATCCGATGCCAGAAAGCGCTGGCACTGCAAAGGTACTAAATCACCGGGAAAGTAGTTCACAAAGTCGCCGTAGAAATGCCAAAGTGACGGGAAAAAAAACCACGCTTGTTTCTGCCTCCAACAACTCGAACACACCTCTCACTA
The DNA here is from genome assembly GCF_964263255.1 of Lissotriton vulgaris. NCBI lineage: Eukaryota > Metazoa > Chordata > Amphibia > Caudata > Salamandridae > Lissotriton > Lissotriton vulgaris. Next base: position 401,474,597 of record NC_141697.1, on the reverse strand, counting down.
GACCTGGTGCCTTCCTCCAAGGTGCAGGGGCAGTGTCGGTTTTAGAAAGACAGACTCTCCAGAAAGCGCCCGTTTCCAAACGCTGGAAAGACACAGGCAGAGTAGGCAGAGGCCGTTGACAAGTCACTTATAGCATAAAACACCCAGGTTGCAGGCTGTTCAGACGCACGCAGACATAAACACAAAGACACACACCCAGGGTGCAGGCTGTCCAGGTGTAACAGGACACTGGTGGAGTCAGCTGGGCATTACCTTTTCACTTAAGTTTGCGTTCTCAATGTCTTTGGTTCCTTTCCTTGTAGTTGCTTCCTTAGTTCACATGTAGGTTCATCCTTTTCAAAAAACTTTGCCAAGTTGTGGTAAATGAATGATGCACAGTCCACTGTGTAAGTCAAGATTGTTTATTGCAAGTTCCTTCCAAGTGAGGTAGACAGGTCAAGATTAGAAGTACAGATAAGGGAGACCCCACCAGGAGCAAGCTGTTAGTAGCTCAGCCTGAGTTGACCAACTGCCACAGTAAGATAGCGAGAGGCACTGTGAGCCAGAGGGACACCCAGGCATTCTATTATGTCACAGATATCATAGTACAGTCTATCCAGAGAAGACCAGTAGAGAAGTCATTTACTACACATTTACTACACTACTCCTCTCTGATCAGAAATTACAGCTTTAAAATTGTATTAATGAATTCCCAATGCTGGCCTATGAGAGGGGTAGTCCTCACAGTAGTGAACAACTAAAAAGGTTGTTTTTCACTACCAGGACTTGTAAAATGAAAAAATTACAAGTTCTACTTTTCACTTACATGGCATCCTGCCCTTAGGGTTATTGAGGGGCTACCTTAGGGGCGACCTACATTTAATTAAAGGGGATGTTAAGGCCTGGCAAGTAGTTTTACATACCAAGTCAAAGTAGCAGTAAGCTGCACACACAGACGCAGGAGTGGTAGGCCTGAGACAAGTTTGAAAGACTACTTCTGTGGCAGGCACAATCAGTGCTGTAGCCCACTAGTAGCATTCAACTTACAGGCCATGGGTATACCACCTTACAAGGGACTTACAAGTAAATTAAATAGGTCAATCAGGTATACATCAATCACACACATGTTCAGTGAAGCAGCACATGCACTTTAGCACTGCTTAGCAGTGGGAAAGTGTTCAGAGTCATTATGCCAACAAAAAGAGTTCAGCAAAAAAAGGAGGAGGAAGGCAAAACTTTGGGGCGACATTTCAATGAAGGCCATTTTCCAACAGCATGCATGTTCCAGGTGTTATTTTACAGGTCCAACATGCGTTAGATATGAATCAGTAAATTGGTAACCAGGCATTGAAAGCAACAATGGGTGCTCTGCAAGAGTTTTGGGAATGTAAGAGAGAAACAATTGTCTTGATCTGTGCTTCTAGGAAAGAAAGGCTTGGTTACCGAAACAACCCTTATAAACCCCTTAAAGGAGGGAACGGTCAAACACCAGAAATCCAATCTGAGCACACTTTTGCAGTCCAAAGTCAATAATATTGTAAACAGAAAACGTTATAAGTGTCCACTTTAATCCAGAATCACTCGAGATCCGGTCACATGAAATCCAAAATCGCAGTTTTCTCATGTAAAACCTGTAGTCTTTGTCATACAGTCAATGTTCAATTCAATTTATGCAGTCAGCATATATTTTTTCAGTAATATAACACAATTCAGCCAACACGTGTTTCATCAATCGGTAATTAATATCTCGACTTCAGGTCTGCAATTGATGAAATAAACAACATCTAGAAATTCATCATACCTAACACTAAAAGAACCGTCACCCACCAATTGTGCCACATTAAAGAGAGGAATTAAAAGTCTAATTCCATCTGGAAAAAGGTGTGATACCTAAAATATGCATAGAAAGGGAAATATAGTGTTTGAAATTATTAGTACACAATAGTTAATAATTAATATGATCAATATAACTGCAACAATGGGTCTCATGATTACATAGTAAATGATAGCTTTGAGAGTCTTAAGAATTTATCAGTGTTGGAAATCAGTACCAGGTGTCCTAATAGAAGAAAACATCAAATTTGCAAGAGCCAGGCATGATAAAAACCAAAATAAAATTAAAAAGGTTAATAGTGTGAAAAATATTGAAAAAGAATTATAGGAAGGCGGGTAAAAGAGAAATGACCTAATCCTGTTGTAAGAGCCTGACACAATAAAAGAAAGAGTGAAAAGAATAAAAACAGAAGAAATAATCATAAAAAGGCAGGTAAAGTAATAACCTGTTGATAATTTCAAAATGAATAACGAGTTTAATCCATACGCATTACCGGCACTGTATGGATGATACTGTAGCCTAGTATCGGTATGTTATCTGTAATATGATACAAAATAAAGAGTACTTCTCAGCCAGAGTAAAGAAAATAAAGATAATATATAACAAGATGGCATACAGGTTATCAAAAAACATAATTGTGTGAGATCAATTCCCAGTCGTACAATCTTAAACGCGTATAAATAAAGAAATATGCCTCTTCATGACTATTGTGTGGCAATAATAAATAAATAAATTCCAAAAACCGCCAACATAACAAGTAGGTAATATTCTGAGTATAATATTAACCTATGTACTTACTGCCTGAGTATGCAACAAAAAACAAGTTAGAATGGGCTCAGTAGACCACTCAAAACTATTTGATATTAACAACTAATACAGTATAAGTAGCACATATGACAACAATTCTAATGCATTGATTTAGAATTTGAATGGACGTCACAAAAACGTTATCAAGTAGTCCACAATGGAAAACAAGCATATTTTACTCGAAACAAAGTAGAAAATTACGGAGAGAACTCCCAGTGTGTCTATGGTATGGGATCCCGCACCATATTTGAAACACAGTATATATAGTAGGATTTATCATGTGTAATGCATAGGTATCCAAATGGGTGCCTTTTTGACAATGTGTGTTGGTTACCGTGTCAGAAAAATAGGGGGGTTGGATAGTAAGATGAAAGTCAACTAGGAAGCAAAAACAACAAAAGTGATCGTAGTTGGCTAATCCAGCATAAGTAACCTAACGCAATGACTATATCGCAATAATACGTTTTTTAAAGAAAAATGGCGGCCATCTTGGAATAGTAAAAGTTCAAAAAGGTATTGCGTTGTAGAACAAAAATGTGGCGGCCATCTTGGAACAATATAATCATATGTTGCAGAGCGATCGGCAGTTAGTACGAAAATCATATAATCTTAACCAGAAAGAAAATATGTTAGTAAAGAAAAAAGATAAAAGGGTAGAAGTAGAGAAATTTATTTGAAAAAAGGAGTGAGAGAATAGGGGGAAGGATTGTCAAATTGTATCAAAATATATCTATGCATCATAAAGTACACTCAAAGAAAAAAAAAATGATTAAAGCTATACTAAAACATATTCCAAATTAGGGGGTGAATATGATGGCGGGCGAATCGCCACCGCCCGGCCGGCCGGGGCGATCCTCCTGCCATTACAATCACATTTACCCCCGCCAAATTGCCATGGCGGGGGTACTGCGGTGGATGGAAAGTCTGTCTGCTGCTTTTCCGCTGGTCGGCAATTGGCACGATTGCCGGCCGGGCGGAACTGGGGCATATCATGGTGGCAGTGCCTTCCAGGCACCACCTTCCATATTATGATGTCTGGCAGTTCAGGCCCTTCCATGGAATTGCTTTGGGGCCCGTTGCGGGCCCCCGGGGAATATGGGAGTGGGGGCTGCACTTGGGGGATACCTATAGTATCCCCTACATTTCCATCCTCAAGGTGGCAGGCACAGCGCGGTGCCTGTCACGTTGTGCATGGCAATGCACAGCATGACTCTTTGGCATTGCGGCGGGTGCTGCTAGGGTGGCGGGTGGATGGGGCCCTTAGTGTTATACATGATTGTCAGAAGGTCCACATGAACCATCTGGACCTAACACATTAGGATTTTTGTAAGTATGCAGTACTCTGGGCATAATCAGTTATCAGCAAGAGAAATTAGATCAAAAAGCTCATTTACACTGCCTAAGTTAAATCATTACAGTGATAGAAAACACAATTTCAAGGACAGACCCTATTAATCTCTACGAGTAAATAGTCCCCAGGGAAATATTACATTGCATTCAGAATATAGTAACAAGCTCCACTGCTCGAAGTTTCATTATCCAGGTTGCTTCCTGACGTCTTAGTAAGAGTTCTCTGCTGCCACCTCGTACATCATTTTTCACATAATCAACACCATGCAATCTAAATTTGTGAGTTTGGGCACCAGGTGCGCTTTAAGTTTAATGCAACACAATCGGATATTTCAAGTCATTGCTTTTCAGCGTCCTGAAATGTTCGGCAATGCGCTCCCGCAAAGGCCTTATGGTGCTCCCAACATACATTTTTTGGCACGTGCATCTGATCACATACACAACAAATCTCATATCATAATTAACACACATCGGTATGGTATAATCACCTATAATGTTAAAATAATATCTGACACCAAATCAACTGCCCATCTACATATAATACAGTGTCCACATTTGAAAAAACCTTCGGTTTAGTCACTGTGCCAGTTACCATATCTAGTTGGTTATGGTAACAAGAGTAGGACCTCTCCTGAAGGTCAAACTCAGAATAGTTGTCAAAAATGGAGCAAGTGATTTGTCGGAAGTAAGAATGCACCAATATTTTGTAATGCACAATACAATTTACTAGTTTCAGGGTGAAAATTAGTTACCAGTCTGATTTTCTCAGTAGATTTAGATTTTCTCTTCTGTATCGGTTTCAATGTGTTTTTACTTACTACCCCCTGTGCACGTAATGATACTTTATCAATTGTCTGTATGTTGTATCCCCTCTGTGAAAACCTTAATTCCATGTCTGATATAGTTCTGACAAACTCAGTGTTCTCGCTACAGTTTCTCCAAGCCCTGACCATCTTCCCAGAGGGAATTGCATTGATCTGAGATTTTGGGTGACAAATAGTTGCATGCAATAAGGCATTACAATATGTACTTTTCCTATATATTTTACTACAATTCCTATCTCCAGAAATGTAAAGTTCTACATCCAAAAAGACAGCACATTCATTGCTATATTAGAATGTCAATGAAAGGTCATAATCATTGGAGTTCAAATATACAAATAAATCATTCAATTGCTGTATGGAACCTATCAAAATTGGAAGACAATCCTCTATATAACTTCCCCAATAATATATATATATACATTTAATCCAACAAACTCCTTGCAGGCCCCAGATCCACTCCGCCTCGAACCATCCCATAAAGAGATTGGCGAAAAACAGAGTGAATCTCAAACTCATCACAGTCCCAAGTAGTTGTTTCTACCAATTACCAATGAATAGGAACACATCATTCTAGTATAATTTTTGTCATTTTCAAAATCATTTCTGTGTGTTCAAAATATTCAATAAGGCTGGTGTGTAGAAAAAATCTTAATGCTCCCAGTTCCAAGTCATGTTGTATGTTAGTTTACTGAAAACCACATCCATGGTCACCAGAATCATTCCTGGTTCCCATATCACATCAGTCAGTAGGTTCAAAATATGTTTGGTGTCCTGTATATATGATAGTAGGTTTGTAAAAAAATGGTCTAAGAAAGGTATCAGCATAATATGATAATCTTTCAGTCGGTCCTCCTATTCCAGACAATAGGTCTCCATGGCGGAGTTATAGGGTCCTTGTGTATCTTTGGGAGATTATATTGACATGGAAAACGTGCACAGTCATTGAGAAGATAAAGTACTTCTCATTACCTAGCAATCCCAATTCACACCAGTGTATAAGTTCTTTGTTGATCAGCAATGTCACGGTATAGGATTCATATCAAGTCTTATAAAATAAGCACAGTTATTGAGCTGTGAAAGTACTTCATTATCATAATCAGTCTTATTCATCAGAACAATATTACCACCTTTGTCAGCTTCCTTGATTATCAAATCATTGTTAGTCCATAAGATTTCCAGAGCATGCCTTTCTTGTGTTGTTAGATTGTCACGAAAGGGGGTCTTTTTTTTCGTCTGTCTGCATCTATCAATTTATCAATTTCATGCATTATTGTCATATGGAAAATGTGTATATTGTTACCTGTTGTTAATTGTAGAGTCCATTTAGATTTTGTTCTAAGTCCACTTTCCTTCCTCCTTTTTACTTTCCATTTTGGGGAAGAGCACAACAGGTTGATGTATTTTAAAATACCGGGGCTGAAACCTTGCCATGGAACGTGATCAGAAGCCTTTTCGGCATCCAGTGTAATGGCAGAAATAGGTATTGTACTCTTTGTTGCAAGATGTAGTATGTCCAAACAAGAACTATAGAGAACAGTCATATATTTGCGCTTCACAAAACCAGTTTGTTCTAGACCAATCAAGTCCGATGAAATGCGTGATTCAAAGAGCTATAATATTTTCCAAAGTTTTGGAATCTAAATTAATTAGAGAAATTGGTCTGTAATGTACACAATAGGAAAGAGCTTTGTCATTTTTAGGGGTTAAACATATCATAGCTTCCAAAAAAGTACCACTGGCCTCTCTAAGGGAGAGAGAATATTGGCAGAAAGAAAGCAGATGTGGAAGCAAAATATGTGTGAAACATGAGTAAGTCAGTACATTTATTGCGCAGTTAATTAAAACCATTACAGACAGTCATCAATCTACAAAATTTCATGCTAAAAAGGGAATGTAACATATTACATTAGTGTTGCAGCAGTTCATCGCTAAAAGACCACTTATTAAGAATACTAAATAAGAGCGATTAAAATGTGGTTAGTATTTTTTGAACCTCAAATTAACCCGAAGGTTAGCCTAAACCTCTTCTATCGTAGCTTCAGTTACAGCAGAGTCAGTTAGGAAGGGAGTAAAGTGCCATGTGTGCTAGTGGGTCAGAGCCTTGGCCAGGCGAACTGGGAGCAGAGGCAAACAGTTTTGTTACCCATATGGTGTTATACTGGTCGTAAGAACAGTTAACCAGGTCTATATATGCTAAATTGCCTTGCACAATGTAGACAAGAGTGCCGGGGCATAGTTAAAATTCGTACTTGGGGATTGACGTAAAATGGAAAGAGTGCTTGGCTTACAAATATTTCTAAAAGTTCAAATTTGGGCAAATTAGGCCTGGCATGGGTTAAGGAATAGAAGGTACTTAGTACAAAAGACGTCATTAAGGGTGGGCACAGGGTATCATAGGTTGGCCCCCCAAGTGGTTTGAGCTTGCTAGTTCTCGATTTTTATCCCCTGATTATTAAAACATAGTGCAAAGGGGCGGCATGGGGTAACCCATCGCATGATCTTAAGCTTACTTTGTTTCAGTCCATCAAATGATTAAAACGTGTAGTACTGAAGAACACACATTGGAACAGAGGAATTCCTAAAAGTGCCTTTAAAAAAACCTACACACAGTCAGTTGCTCAGAGAGCGGGAGTTTCAGAGAACCTTCTAAGCCCTAATGGCATAGGTTTTGAGATCGGTGCTGTTGTCTCTTCAGGTATAATAATTTGGAACAGCAATGATTAGTGAGGACCAATTTTCCAGCTTAACCCTTGTTCCCACCAGATTACTTTGACCTCTTGGAGTATAGGAAGTGCTCCAAGTGCCGACGCTGTACTTCCTATTACTTTATTAATGCGTTCAGGAGCTTTTTCAGTGAGGATTATGGAGCCATGTCCAGCTCAGCAACCATACCGCTGTTATCTTTTTAACATTCGTTTGGTATATTAAGGCGAGCTTCAGTGGCTATGATGAATTTTACCATCCGTCAGCTCAGTTGGATATCGTCGCCGAAAAAGCCTGCAAGACTGTGTCTGCTTTTTGTTGAAAAGTGGTCTCAGGAGGGCCCGTTTTTTTTGTAATCGTTCCCTACAAATAGTAATAGGATGTACTATATTTTCTTTGCCTTCAACACAGAGACGGCACTTTGCTGGTATCTGATTACGTAGCCAAGGGGGTAGATGATTTGCAGAGGGCAGCAGCCCTAGGCGCAATATCAAGAACTTCTCTTTTGTCTTTTTAGAGAAGCCAGTCTGGAGATATTCTTGGGGCGAGAGTTTAGTGTAGGATTGTACAGTGATCCAGCCATGAAACTTGAGTAGAATTCAACAGTAAAATCCTCTGGTTCGGGGGCTTTGTCTTTGGGTAATTTAACAAGGGCAATCACTCCTACCCCTGCTCACACACCCTTGTCTCCAACCCTACTCACTCCCACCCCAGATCTCACACCCTACCAGTCCACATCGCACACACACGCTCTCACATCACACCCACCCTCCCCATTCATAACCGATCTCCATGCTTTTAAAGTGCTGATATCAAGACAACCATGGCTCTCCAGATCCTCAAGAACTTCTTCATCTAGCAAGACCCCGACTCACCCACCTTCCACCTTTAAACATACTCTACCCAGCTGGAAATCAGTACCCTTCCATAACTTTTCTATCCGCCCAAGGCGAAGCACCAACCCATTTTCGGAGAATAATCTCCGCTCTCTTCTACACTCTTACGAATCCCCTCCTATGACCCCCACATCTCTCACTGACATGCCCATCCCTACCATCCCTCCTAACCCCCAAGGTCTTACACACACAACATTAGAGGTATCGTCGACAATAATCTTAGAAGAGTCCCAATCATTCTGAACCCCACCTCCTCCCTCATCACTCCCCGGCTTAAATGCACACTCCTGAACTGCAGATCAGCCTCCAAACACGCTGCAGATATAGCTGACCTATTTATCTCATCACATCTGGACCTGATAATCCTAACCAAAACCTGGCTAACAGAATCCTCACCCCCTCTCATCAACATCCTAGTACCCCCAAATTACGACATCATCAGATTGGACAGGAGTGGTAAGACAGGAGGAGGAATCGCATGCATACACTGCAGCAACATCGCCGTTAACAGGGCCATATCCCCTGTATTCCCCTCTTGCGAAAACATCTGCTTTGACATCAACAACAATGACAAACCTGTATGCATATTACACATCATATATCATCCTTCTGGTGACAACCTCATCTTCACCGAACACCTCATGGACCTAGTCACATCGAACACAGGCTGACAAAACACTCAAGTATTCCTTGGTGACTTCAATCTCCATTGGAACGACCACAATGATACAGTGGTCAACAGCCTCAAAAACTTCCTCGGCGCCCTAGACCTCCACCAAATCTGCAACAGTCCGACACACAATAAAGGCTCAACCCTGGATTTATTAATCTCTAAAAGTGATTCCATTCAGCTCGAGACATCATGGAAACAGTGAAATTCAACTTGGTCCAATCCACAAAACTTAAGGTATGGAAAAGAGACTTGAAAAAACTCAGCGCCAACACATTACCCTCCTCTTGCCACAATCGACTTCTGCCCCCTGCTGGTGCTGCCAATGTACATGATCTCACCAATCACTACCTTAACTCCATGACCTCGATAATTAACGAGATCGCTCCCCTTCATCTAAAGAGAGTTTGTACAAAAGACTCTAAACCCAGGTTCACTGATCTTCTTAACGAGATTAGACGTTCTCTCGGAACCTCGGAACGTACCTTTAGGTCAGTCCCTTCCAGCAAACACCTCAAGAATCCAAGAAAAGAGAAAAATGCATACTATAGAAAAATCAAGAACTCTAAAGTAGACTTCTTCAGCCATCAACTAGACCAAGCAAGAAACCGTCCAAAAAAACGGTTGCGAACTAATCAAAACCCAATCTAAAGATGCAAATAAACAACCCCTGACTTAGCCTGTCCTCAACCCACTTGTGAAGAATTCTCTAGCTTCTTTAATCTAAAGACTGACAACATCAAGAAAGATCTCCTCAATGACCTAATCTCACACTCTAGTCCTCACAACATAACCTTACCACTACCACCAACTGCTTCACAACACAGCCCCTCAAAGTTTGTCCTAAAAAACAACGCTGCATGGTCATCCTTTGATAACTATTCGGATGAAGCTATTGGCTGTATTATCAGGGTCCTGAAGCCTGACAATCACCTCACCGACCCTCTCCCCTCTAACGTGGTTAAAGACTTCACCCCATTGCTCCTACCTCTCTGGACCAAGATTATTAACAGTTCACTCCTACAAGATTGCATCCCTGACACCCTCAAGTTGGGTCAGGTATCACCCATCCTAAAGAGACCCACAGCGGATCCCACAGAAATAAACAAGTAACACCCCATCTCCAATTTTCCGACCTTGGCTAAACTTCTGGAAAAATGTGTTCACCACCAACTCACTAAACATATTTACCACTTCAACCTTCTTAACAAACACCAATCCGGCTTCCGGGCAGGCCACAGCACTGAATCAGCCATGACCCACATAATTGATGATGCACTACAAATACTTGATCAGAACGGCTCATGCCTTCTCATCCTGCTAGATCTCTCCTCAGCCTTTGATACGGTCAAACACGAGAACTTGATAGATCTGCTGATCCACAGAAGGGGTATATCAAGGTCTGTGCTTAACTGGTTTACCTCTTTTCTGCAAAACCTGACTCAAAAATTCAAGATCAACAATACCCTGTCCATACCCATTCCAGTTATGCTGGGAGTCCCGCAAGGTTCTTCGCTATCCCTGACTTTATATAACCTATTAATGGAACCACTCACCGATTTGCTACAAGCATCTAACGTGCCATTCCACATGTATGCAGACGATACCATGTATGCAGACGATACCCAACTATACCTAAAGATCCACTCCATTGAAGACATTCAATTGCTCAATTCAATGCTTAAGAACACACAGACATGGCTGGCAGAGAATCATCTCAAACTGAACGCTCTAAAAACTGAATTCCTCCTAATAGCTCCACCGCCCAAAGCCCCCATAATAAATGAATGGGTCAAACATCTTACTGCGCTCAATGTTCAACCAACTATTGTCGACTCAGCAAAATCATTGGATATAATAACACTTGACTGCAACCTAAATATGCAGAAACACATTAGCATTGCCACTAAGGGAGCTAATTTCCAGATAAATACACTGGGGAAGCTGAAACCCTTCCTGACCATCAATGACTTCAAGATGACAGTTCAAGCTCTAGTTATCCCGCGGGTTGATTATGGAAGTGTCTCTCTTTGCGCCCTCCCCAAAGCTACTACAGCCCCCCTAAGAGCTTCCATTAATTCTGCAGAGAGACTCATCACTGGCTCTAAAAGAAGGTACCACATCTCCCCGGACCCTAAATCCTTGAACTGGCTACCATTTGAAGCCAGAATTAATCTGAAAATAGCATGCATGACACATAAGGCCTTACATCACACTACACCCAGCTATCTCATTCAGAAACTGACAATATCTGGTGGCATGAGATCCACTCGAAGTGCAGATAACCTAATGCTGAAGCCACAAAGATTCAACAAGCAGAAAACTTATCAGTGATCCTTCTCAGGAATGGTGCCTAGGATATGGAATACACTACCCCCAGAAACAAGATTGAACCCCTCCACTACATCCTTCAAAAAGGAAGTAAAAGCAATTTTTATGACTAAATTCACCTGAATACAGACTAAGGATATTTGGTGATCGATCATACCAGCTCCTTATGCCCGATTCTGACAAGGGTCCAACTTGTCAACCCAATCATGGTATTTGACAGTGGCACGACGCACCAGGACTCAAATGTTTTCAAACCTTATTGCTTTGCTTTATGTCGCTCAAGTTGCTATGTATTTGTTCTACCAGCTTTCTTGCCCTATACAATTTTCCTCATCTACTGTAAAGCGCTCTGATATCCGCAAGGATCTTGTTCGCGCTCTATAAAACTTTAAAATAATAATAATAATTCTTGTCCGAGGATAAAAATCCTGTGGCTGCTGTTGACGTAGGGGAGGAGAATTGAAGAAGTATTCTAGGGATTCATCAGAAGGGAAGTGTAAAATTGAAAAACTTTTTACAATTTCAGTGTACTTGAAGCGTTGGGTCCCATTAGGAAGATCAGCCGGATGCTGACTCAGCCGGCTGTGATCCAGGTGGTGATAGCACTTGTGCTGTCCTACCTGGACTATGCCAATGCTATCTATCTGGGCCTTCCTCTCTACTTGAGTAAGCGACTTCAGCTGGTTCAGAATCAGGCTGCCAGACTGATTCACCGGCAGCCCCGCTGTCAGTCAGCCATGCCCCTGCTGAAACAACTTCACTGGCTCCCTTTTGCCCAACGAGTAAAATTCAAAACAGTATGCATGGTTTTCAAATCCCTCCATGCTTGCAGCACTCAATTTATTAACACCATTTTACCCAGGTACATCCCTTCTTGTAACCTTCGTTCTGCCAATCTCCAACTTTTGGTTACACCAACTTTCAAATTGCAAGCCAGGGCGGACGCAGGTTCGCTACCCTTGCTTCCAGATTTTGGAACTCTCTTCCTCTGGGGCTGCGTTCCTGTACCGATCTCCTAACGTTCAGAAGGCAGCTTAAGACCTGGCTTTTTCCATCGGTCTAGGTGTTCCCCTCCGCTGTCAGGATATTCTGTTAGTCAGCGCCATGAAGCCCCTGGGTGTCTGCGCGCTTTACAAAAATGTGTTAACATAACATACCATAACATATCATCAGTAATGTTAACTATTTTGGAATTTTGTGAGCAACTTGTCAGCCTTATTATGTCTACAAATGTCTCTGAGCCCTTTTGTCAGAGTCTCCTTATAATAATAATAAATAATAAGAAAAGATATATATAGAGCACACAGCTGCCCCGAATGGTGTGTCCCGGCGCTAGCACAGACAACAACAAAGCAGTGGGAGGTGAAAATCCAGGCATTACAACTAAATAGCCAGGTCTTTAAGGCCTTTCCAAACTCCTGTTCAGAATGTATCATACGTAATTGAATAGGTAAGTTGTTCCATCATTTAGTGGTACCCACCTCAAATGGCCTACCCCCCATTCTTGCCTTGGCAAAACAGGGGATGGCGAGGTAGCGTTTATGATTGGACCTTGGTGATCTGTCCTGCTGGTAGGGTCGATGTCTCTTCCTCAGTTAGTTGTGCCCCCTGCCCTGATATGGCTGAAAGGCAAACGTAAGGTCCTTGAATTCAATATGCTTGTCTGTGGGAGCCAATGGAGTTGTCTGAGATGAGGAGAAATATGCTGACGGAAGGGGACCTTGCAGACAACTCTAGCTGCATCATTTTGTATTATCTGGAGCTTACGGGTCAGGCCAATCTGTACACCCATGTAGAGTCCATTAGCGTGATGAAGATGGGAGGTGATTAACGCATGGACTATGGCTTTGTGTGCTGTCTCTGGCAAGAAATCAATACATTTTCTGATAGTTTTCATCTTGCCAAATCAGGCCGCAGATACAAGTGAACATGGGTGGCAACAGACAAGTCATTGTCCCACCTGACTCCCAAATTCTTGACCGAGTCCTTAGGTGTAGGGGCAGATGCCAGTTCTGCTGACCACCACAGGGTCGTCGGGGTGGTACAGCTTGGTTGAGCACATGAAATTGTTAGCACAATCCAATATGCCATATATGTAACCACTAGTTTAGTTACTTGACTTCAAAGCAAATCTATCTTAAAACGGGTGCACAACAGGAATAAACAATACAGAACAGGTGTATACTTTCAGAATACAAATTTATGTAAAAAACCGTGTTGTACGAAATGGTGCAAAATTAAATTCAAATATAAGCAAAAGTGACTGAGATGGACGTTCACTGTAACAGTTTTTTTTTCCCATGAGCACTTTTGTCTAAGCATGGGCTGAAAATTTGTTCAGCTTGCGAAATTTGCGGATTTCTGGCAATTTTGCAGTCCGTGAATCACGCGAAATTGCAAAACAATCTGCAATTCGCAAGTTCGTGATTTTTTTTGCTTGTTTGCGCTTCAAAAATACAATCTCGCGCGCGCTGCGTTGACTTACATTGATTCTGAGTTTTGTCGAGTTGTTTTCCTCCCACGAACAAGATGGCCGCGCCCAAAAACGACCGCATGGGTAAGTTCGCGGTAGCTGCTCTGAAAAAAACCCCAGCAAACACGCAAAAATAAAAAAAATCTGCCAGTTCGCACAAATTCGCGGATTTTGCAGACCACTAATTTGCGTATGCGCAAATTCGCTTTCGCGCAAATTCGCATACCGCGAATTCCAAAATTTCGCCCATAGTTACTTTTGTCATAACCTCTTTCAAACATTGAAGAATGAGAAAAGCATCATTCACTATACAATGAACAATTCCTGAGATGATGGTTACAATGAAAACGGGTTAAATTGTCAACGTTTTTCATACTGGACTAATATAAATGCAGTATCTTTCATTGCTTCTATATCTTGATACATGACTTGTAATGTTCAAATTACGAAATGCCAATAAAAACAAGTTTAAAAAAAAAAATTGTCGACGTTTTGGTCTTTGCTTTGATAGCATCTATAAGACCATCGTTAGGACATATTGGGCCATATGTATCAACATCCTGATTTGCGATTCTCAAATAGCGATTTTTTTGAAATCGCTATTTGAGAAATGCAAATAGGGATGTATGTAAAAAATCGCAATTTTTTTGCGATTTCTTAATATTCCTTAATTGCGATTAGCAAATTGCAAATCGCAATTAAGGAATAGTTTCCCATTCATTTCTCTGGGCCAGGAGGCCCATAGGAATGATTGGGAAGTTATTCTTAAATTACGAATCGCAATTTGAGAATCACAAATTGAGAATAATGTCAAGGGTGCAGGGGTGTCAAAAGGACATCCTGATGCACCCCTGAAATAAGCATGGGTGCACATGTGGTGCCCTAAGGGCACGTATGTGCTTCACATTGCACTTTGAAAAATGCAAAAAAGTGCATTTTTCAAAGAAATCGCAAATTACTACCAACTTGAAGTTGGTGGTAATTTGCAATTCCTTAAGGCCAAATTGCACTTTTTTGGTGCTTCTTACATTGCATTTAAGGAATCACAAAATTTGCGATTCCTTAAATGCAATCGCAAAATAAGTAATCACAAATTTTGCGTTTCCTTATTTTTCCTTAATACATACCATTTGGCAAAATTGCATTTGCAAACGCCAAAATTCTGCGAATTTCGGCGTTTGCGAATGCAATTTTGCTTGCTACATATGGCCCATTGTTCTTATGTGGACTGGAGACCCCTATGTGGATGAATCATCCAGAAAATTGTACATCAATTGAAGATTAAGGAATTTAAAAGGGATACATCTGTGAGGAAAAGAATATAACATTTTTGTGCGACTAAAAGAAGATTAGAAAATCAAGAACCAGAGGTCATATTTTACCTGAGAGGATAATATACACAGAAATGGAATAAGTGAAACCCTCACCAACCCAGTACAAAAAGCAACTTGCAAGAACTTACTGGAAGACTGAGAACATAACAATATGTCCAAGTGCATGGAGTGATTCAATGCAGGTATGGAGAATTAATGGTACTCCAAAAATCTAAAATGGAATATTGGGACTTTAAGCAATAATACTGATCTTAACAAAGATGTCAAGGACTCAAAATGAGTCCTACCTTTTTATCTTAAGTGAGTGTAAACTCTCAATCCTAATATTATGTGCTTGATATGATTCAGAAAAATTGCTAAATCTAGGTCTGGAAATTCAGATAGACCAATCAGGTCACCAAATGGATGACCACATGTTGTAATACAAATCCATCTAATGCTACAAACTTGGTTATCATTGAATTTAAACCAGGAGACAGAGAGTCATTTTCCAGGTTGTCACACTATATCAAGTGAAAAAGCTTAAACCAAATTATTAGTGATGTTACAAACATACTGCTCCATGTAAAAACAGAAGAGCAGCAAGTCGTGAAGAAAACAGTAAATTTCTATCTTCCAGACCGTTATCGTTAATATTTTTTAAATCAAGACAGCCCCCCATGGTGTGCATTTGTGTGCTAACCTAGTGGCGCCCTTTGTTTTGCAAGCACATTCTGCAAGGCTATAGACGTCATTCTTTTTCAAATTCAAAAATTAGTAATGCTGCACAAGGGCAACCCTTGCACTACGGGACAAAATTAAGCGATACACGGTGAGCCAAACACCACTTTCACTTCAGAGCAAAAAAGAAGGTGTGTGTAATATACACGTGGCTCAAATATCTTAGCGTGCACTCGTGCACAATGTCTCACTGTACTTACTCAGGCAAGAGTTGCAGCGGTCCACCTAACCTTCATTACTTCACTGTTCAGAATGGAAAACAAGATACATGATTCAGAGGTTTATGAACACTTCTGGGTGTATCCAATGTAGGTAATTAGTAGCGAAGTGACTAACAAAAGCCGGAGGCCATCTTACACAGGTTTGAGAAATTAACAAATCTGACTTTAAAAAGCGCACTGCAGGTTTAAATACATCACAAAGGCGTATTGATACTTGTGTTACAGTTGGAGAAATGTTTGAGTGTAACCTGCTGGCCATTGATCTGAAATGTCTTGGTGGTTTTTGTAGTATTAGATGTTATGCACGCATTACATTTGAAGTGCCCTACCACAGGTGTCAATTGGATCATGTTGTTAACAGTGGCTTTTTCGTGTGCGTCACAGGCATGTACTAAACGGTCATTGAGATTAGAGTCTCTTTTAAATGCAAACAGAGGTTTTTGTTAGAATTCAGGTAGACTCTATAACAATGTCCAATTTGTTTTGAGTATCTTTTTGATTTTATTGGAATGCGTTCTGAATGTGGAAACACACACCGGTTGTGGTTGCTTGGACCATCTCCCTACCAAGAGGAGAGCTTCTCGATTATTATACCATGCTTGTTTGAGGGATCCCTTGAGAAGTTTTGCTTCACAGAAACAATCTTCTTTTTTGAACAGTTTAAAGGTAATCCATCTTTTAACGCCTGTGGGTGATGGTGTATTGAAGTAATGTGTTCCGCACTTTGGGTTTGATAAATAGCGTAGTGTATAGTTGGTTGTTTTCATCGACTTTCACTGTGACATCTAAAATGTTCATTTAATATTGATAAAATTCCATTGTGAATTTGAGATTTGGGTTCAAGGAAGGGATCCAGACATGAAAACTATTGAGACGGTCAAAGCTGCCTGTCCATATTGAAAAAATATCATCGATATATCTGCGCTATTTGACAATGTGGAATGAAAAAGGGTTTGTTGTGTTAATAATGTGTTGTTTCTCAAAATAAGAGACATCGATATTTGCAATGTCTGGGGCATTGACTACACACATTGCCACTCCTTTAAGCTGCTGATGAAGGTAATTCTCAAACAAAAAAAAGATATCTTGATGCATTCCATTATAAAGGTTGTAGGTACATTGTGTGGTTGAGGTCTTGATTCTAGCAGTTTATTCAAAATTGTTAGTATTTCATTCTGTTCGTGTATTAACTTTCAATGTCCAATATTACTAGCAGTTCATGGGCAGGATCAAAGGGATGATTTTCAACTCTGTTGATAACTGCTGTGGTGTCTCTAATATATGATGGTTGTTCTGTAGCAAATGGTCATATAAATAAATCTGCATATTGTGCAAGAGGTTTAAGTATCGAATTACATCCTGAGATGATAGGATGTCCAGGTGGTGTGATAGAATTCTTGTGTAGTTTGAGTAGGACATAAATTACGGGTATTGTGGGTGCTGTGTTGATTTTGAAATAAGCTTCTTTGTCACTGAGCCATTCTCCACCACTAGTGCAAGGGTTGCCCTTGTGCAACATTACTGACAAGAAAGACGTCTATAGTCTTGCAGTGTGCACTTGCAAAACGAAGGACGCCACAATGTAAGATCTGGTAAGCATACAAATGCACACCACAGGGGGCTGTCTTGATTCAAAGAATAATAACTTTAATGGTCAGAACAATAGAAATGTACTGTTTTTTTCACAACTTGCAGCTCTTCTGTTTTTACATAGAGCAGTATGTTTTCACAACACTAATAATTTGGCTTAAGCATTTTCACTTGATATAGTTCGACAACCTGGGAAATTACTATATGTCTCCTGGTTTAAATTCAATGATAACCAAGTTTGTAGCATTAGATGGATTCGTATTACAACCCGTGGTCATCCATTTGGTGACCTGATTAGGCTGTCTAAATTTCCATACCTAGGTTTTGCAATATTTCAAAATTTTGGCAAGTATGTAATATTGGAACAGAGAGTTTATACTCACTTAAGATGAAAAGTTATGACTCATTTGAGTAATTGACATCTTTGTTAAGATCACTATTACTTCTTAAGGTCCCACTATTCCATTTTAGATCTTTGGAGTTCTTTAATTCTCCATTCTTGCATTGAATCTCTCTATGCATTTGAACATATTGTTATGTTTTCAGTCTTCCAGTAGGTTATTGCAACTTGTTTTTCCTATTGAGTTGGTGAGGGTTTCAATTATTCCATGTCTTAGTATATGACCCTCTCAGGTAAAATCTGGCCTCTGGTTCTTGTTTTTCTAATCTTCTTTAAGTTGCACAAAAATGTTATCTTCTTTTCATCACAGGTGTATCACTTTTAAATTTCGAAATTTACAATTTTCTGGATTATTCCATCCACATAGAGTTCTCCAGTCCACATAAGAACGATTCGTCCTGAAGATGGTCTTATAGATGTTATCACAGCAAAGACCAAAATCTCAACAATTTAACTAATTTTCATTGTAACCATCATCTCAGGAATTGTTCAGTGTATAGTCAATGATGAGTTGCCTATTCTTCAATGTTTGACATGGGTTATGACAAAAGTGCTCATGGGAAAAATAAGTTATAGTGACAAACGTACATCTCAATAGCTTTTGTATATATGTGAATTGAATTTTGTACCCTTTTATACAACATGGTTTTTTACATAAATTTGTATTCTGAAAAGTATACACCTATTCTGTTTTGTTTTTTTCTATTGTGCACCAGGTTTGTGATCAATTTGCCTTGAAGTCAAATAATTAACTCTGAAATGTATTTACAATAAGCTGTTGAATAGGGCTTAAACTAATTCATTTTTTGAAGATTACCTAAGATTTTCTGCAACTAAAAGAATCCTTTGTAGGCACTATTACCTGATATTGAGTTTGTATTACCCAAGCCTACGAGGGTTTATTGGATTACCCATTTTCCCGTACAATGTATGTAACCACTGCAAGGAAAAAGAGAAAAAGAGAAAAAGAACAAAGGTAATTAGAATTCAGAAAATCTTTGACTTTTGAAACTTCCATAAATATCAACCACTTTTGGAAAGGGGCGACCAATCGGTCCCCCCGAACGTATGGTGGAGTACCCCGATCCCCCCGGGAAGCCATTTTTGGCGGGAGGCGCGTCTCGGCTGGTATGCCCGAAGCGGCGTAGCCGGGGCGCGCTTTTTCCCGCCCAAGAGTGGGTTGTCCTAGACACCGAAGCCATCCGCCACGCCCAGGGAGGCGGAAGGGGGCGGGTTCACGCCCGCCCCGAGAAGAATAAAAGGAGCCACAAGCCAAGAAAGCACCCTCTTGTTCCTGTGCTCTGAAGCTGCACCTCCTCGCTGCATGTGAGCTCGAGACGGAACGAAGAGCCAATTTTGAAATTTGTAATTTTTCTTTTTTCTCTTCTAGCGCTGCAAATCATGCCGAGCAAGAGAGTCGCGAAGAAGGTCAGCACCGACCAGATGCTCCGGATGTTGGTGAAGGACATGGCAGAGATGAAAAGAAAAATGGCGGCCAGGGACGGTGCGGGAAGGCCGAAAAGACCCAACCCGCCGGAGGCCCCGGCCGGCAGAAGGAAGAGGGCCAGGAACGGGTCAAACGAGGATGAGGTCCCAGTTCCGGAGGCTCCCCCGACGAGCCCTCCTAGACCAGCGGAGATTCCCGCGCCGTCACCTGCCGAGGGTCAGCGGATCCCCGTTGTGGTTACCCCAGTGGATGAAGGGGACATGCCCCCGGAATTGGCCGCCCAGTTGGCGGCATGGCTGGGTAATAGCAGCAGGCGTTCCGTGGCTCCGGGGGACACGGCTGAGGAAGCCAAGCAATTAATGAGGCAGCTGCGGCAGTCTCGTGAGGCCGCGAAACCTACTTGTCCGTTTATTTCCCCGCAGGCCCCAGTAGAGCAACCCGCAGCGGGCACGAGTTCGGCAGCAACGGCGGTTACAGCGTCTAGCTCAGGTAAGCAGCTAATGCCGATTGCGGGGAAGGGGTCGGTACCCTCGAGAAGGGAGAAATTAGCTCAGCATATCCCGATGGAGGTCAAAGAACGGATATGGGCTGAGAAATACGTAAACATGTTCTCCTTACTAACCGACCATTATGAGATCGAGCATGTGAAAGTTCAGAAGGAACTCATGCATCCGAGTGTTTGGCGCGCAAAAATGGCCGCCTTTAGAGTCGATGAGACGATAGGTAACTGGGGTAGAGCATTTAGCATATTCACGTCAATTATGGGGGAACGGAGACCCGATTTATTGACCGAGTTACCTGTGTACCAGTCGCGTATTATGGAATATTCACAAACATATAGTGGCAATGAGTGGTTTTGTTATGAAAATAATTTTCGTAAGGCCAAAGAGTTTGATCAGTCTATGACGTGGGATTGTTATGACTCCATTTCTTGGCAAAAGATGGAACAATCAGGCATGTTGAAGGCGCCACTGGTGGGGGGGGGGGGCGGGGGGGAACTTTCCCGCCAACAATCCGGGGCGTCCTTTCGGACAGGAGCAAGTAACGAGCATCACCCAAAGCCGAACGGCAATGCAGGTAAAAAAGGGGTATGCTGGAACTTTAACAGGGGAAAGTGTACGAGGCCACACGAGTCATCGAAGTTTAGACATGAATGTGGGGGGTGTGGACAGTCTTCGCATCCCGAGACCATGTGCAGAGCCAAAACGGGTGATAACGGCAGTAGGGGAAGCGCCAAACAGGTCTGACATAGTCCAAGGGGCGGCTTTACCTACACCGGTTGATACCATGGCAATGATTCCTTGGCTCAGCGATTACCCTGATCATGTCTCCGCTGGGGTGCTGCGAGATGGGTTTTCTTACGGTTTCCGCATCCCGGTGGGGAATTTTCAGGGGAAAGCACAGTGTAGGAACCAACTCTCGGTCCTGCATAATACGGCAGTGGTGCAAGCAAAGATTGGGAAGGAAGTAGCCCGGGGTCGGGTGGCAGGACCATTCAACACGCCACCAGTTCCTAATTTCGTTTGTTCACCTTTGGGAGTGGTCCCCAAGAAGGACCGGGGTGAGTTCAGACTGATACATAATTTGTCAGCACCGAAGGATTTGTCAGTTAATGATGCAATAGACCCAGGGCTTTGTTCGGTGAGGTACGCATCCTTCGATGATGCAGTCGCCATGTTGAATCGCCTGGGGCCCGGAGCGCTGATGGCCAAATCCGACATCGAGTCCGCTTTCCGGTTGCTCCCGATACACCCGGACGATCAGCGTCTCCTGGGCTTTATGTTTCAGGGGCGCTATTACATGGATAAATGTATGCCAATGGGCTGTTCCATATCGTGTGCTTATTTTGAAAAATTCAGTTGTTTTCTGCAATGGGCATTCACAAGGATTACGGGGTTTCAGCATGTCATGCATTATCTAGACGATTTTCTGTTTCTGGGGGCAGCCGGGGACACAGAATGTGCACAGGCCCTAGATGAATTTTGTGATTTGATGAGACAGTTTGGTGTGCCATTGGCACCAGGTAAGACTGTGGGGCCCTCAACTTCGCTCGAGTTTCTTGGAATAGAGCTCGATTCCGAAGAAGGTTGCTTCCGCTTGCCAGAGGAAAAAGTGCGGAAATTCAGGGCTTCCCTTGAAGCATGTATTAGAGAAACTAAGGTGAGCCTGCATCAATTACAGCAGACTGTGGGACAGTTGAATTTCGCCCTTAGAGTGATGCCAATGGCCCGCCCTTTTTCCCGTTCGATTGCACAAGCCATGGTCGGTCTTAAAGAGGGGCATCACCGCACGAGGCTCTCGGCCGAGATTCGCCAGAACATGCGCATTTGGTTGGCATTCCTGGCGGACTTCAATGGTCGGGTTGTCTGGACGAAGCCGGCGGTGTCCTCCGAAGAGTTGGGGCTGTGGACAGATTCGGCGGGGAGTATAGGCTTTGGCGCCATCTTGGGCAATCACTGGTCGGCTCAAACGTGGCCGTCATGGTGGCACGAGTGTGGACTTACGAGTAACATTGCTTTCCTTGAACTGTTCCCTATTCTGGTGGCTTTGAAGACATGGCCTGAGGGGTTTAGGGATCACTCTGTGGTGTTCTGGTCTGATAACATGACCGTTGTTGAGTGTATCAATAGTCAGGCAGCACGATGCAAGTGGATCCTGAGGTTGCTCAAGGAAATTGTTTTACTATGTATGCAATTGAACGTGCTCTTTAGAGCGAGACATGTGCCAGGGGTACTGAATCAGGCGGCTGATGCGCTTTCTCGTTTCTGTATGCAGGCCTTCTGGGGTTTTCTGCCCACAGCGGACCCGGTGGCGGCACCATTTCCCGAAGCTCTCTGGTCTCTCGGTGCCCCGAACTCCAAAACCTCATGGGAGAGAGTTTAGCACCCAGGACAAGGAAGGCATATGAAGGGGCGTTCCGTTCCTATTGGTCCTTTTTGGGTTCAGCTAGGGGAGAGCTTTGGGGTCAGGAAGAATTTGTCATAAACTTTTTACTGTCTCTACGCAGGGCAGGGAAATCGGTGGCCACGGCCCAGAGGCATCGGGCGGCCATTTCCTTCATGGCACGGGCTCATGGTATCCAGGACCCTACAGCGTCTTTTGTGGTACAGAAAGCGCTGCGTGGGTGGCAACGCCTTGAGGGTCGCAGGGTAGATGAAAGGCACCCGATAGGTCTGGATAGGTTGGCCCTATTACTGTCCGTACTTCCTGCTACTTGTTCATCCCAGGCAGAAACAGTGTTATTCCGGGCCGCTTTTGCATTAGCATTTCATGGGGCTATGCGGGTAAGCGAACTGGTGGCAAAGAATAAGCAGGATACGGGGGGTGGACTGTGCCGAGAGCACATTCTAGTAAAAGGGGAGACGATGATTGTCTCGTTTGTCAGGTCCAAGACCGATCAGGGAGCGATCGGGGATAGTGTAGTAATCCGGCGGATCCCCGGATCTCCCATGTGCCCGGTTGCATGCGTCGAGGAATATTTGGCGCAGAGGACAGCATCATGGGGAGGGACCTTGCTGAGGCATGCAGATGCCACCCCACTGACGAAGTTTCAGTTCCAGCGGGTGCTTGCAATGGCAATCTCGGCCGCGGGCCTGAACCCGGCCGAGTTTGGGACTCATTCCTTCCGGATAGGGGCTGCTACAGAGGCTACAGCCAGGGGTCTGAGTGTTGATAAAGTGAAACAGTTGGGGCGTTGGTCCTCGAATTGTTACAAAAGGTATGTGCGGTTGCACATGTTGTGAAGCTGATATCATGTACTCACGCTTCTTGTTTTTTGTTTGATTACAGTTTCGCAAACCTACGAGGCGGGGCGGACTGTGCAGTCGGCCCGACACCTGGGAACCAGCGGTCAAAGATCACCGGCTGATGAAAGAGTGGTGTGGGTCGTGGGCCACTCATACGTGAGGCGTGCCGGGGACGTATTCAAAGCAGGTGACATGATTCACACAGCTGGGGAATACGGGTACAGGGTGACCTTCTACGGAAGGGGCGGGCTCTGTATTGACCAGTTTCAACCTTTTCTTGAGGGTTTGTTAGGGCGGACAAGGTCACCGCCAGCTATAATCATAGTACATCTTGGGGGCAATGATTTGGTGACCACTGGTAGACGACTACTTCTCGAGGCGATACTATCCACAGTAAGTTGGTTGGCGAGGAGGGTTCCAGGGTGCACAATTGCATGGTCCCATATGATTCCACGAAAGGTGTGGCGGGGGGCGAATTCAGTGTCTGCTATAAATCATTCTGTGAAAAAGATTAACAACAAGCTTGGTAGACTGTTCCGTACAAGTACTTTGCATTCGATTCCTCATGGTTGTATCAGGGGGGACAATATGTATCTAGAGGATGGGGTCCATTTGTCCCGGGTGGGGAATTCTTTACTAATAGGAGACCTCGTAGCATGGTTAAGGAGTTTGCAACATGACCTTTAGGTAGGAGTTTTTTGTGGGGGGTCCGGATAGCCGGTCAACTATCCGGCCGGTGGCGGTAAGGTCATGATCGGTGAGCAGTCATTGGAAGATCCCTAGGGGGGGCGTCACCCATTACGGATGGGAGCGCCCGGGGGGAGGTGGCCATTGGCCCCTCAACGGGGAGGCGGTCCCTTCTAAGGACGGGACGCCTAAAGGAAAGGGAAGGCGGTCAAGGCCCCTCCCTGGATAGGAGGGGCTACGGGCCCCTCCTGGGAATTTCCCGGGGCCAGGACATCTGCGACGGCAGATGTGGTAAGTTGTGTAGGGTGGGGAGGGGGGTCTACGCTACCTTCTAGACACCTCAATCGAGTCCTCGGACGACCACGTACATGGCGTCGAGTTAACAGGGGCCCCCGTCAAGACAAGGGAAATTGGTATGGCACATGAGGTGAAGTCCTCTGTGCGACCGCCCCTCACAAGTGAGGGGGGAGTTCTGGTTTAGGGATCTGACACCGGTTACGACCTTGCCGTTGGCCCTTAACGTTAGGATGTACAATTTCAATTTGAAATACAATTTTTGTAAGGATGTTAGTATCGGCTAGGAGAACCTTTGTATTAGATATATGTTAAGGTTAGCCAAACATCGTAATGTGGATATGAAATTGTACCTGATATGAAACTGTTATTTTAATGTTTTGATTTTGTTTCATATTTTAATAAATACGGCCGGGAAGGGTAACTCCCTTCCCGCCTTCCAAAAGTTCAAGAACTGTTTCCGGTTTCCCAATTCTTGGGGATTGTGTTGAGAGGGGGTGGCGGGTATCTCAGCCATATGGAAAGGGGCGACCAATCGGTCCCCCCGAACGTATGGTGGAGTACCCCGATCCCCCCGGGAAGCCATTTTTGGCGGGAGGCGCGTCTCGGCTGGTATGCCCGAAGCGGCGTAGCCGGGGCGCGCTTTTTCCCGCCCAAGAGTGGGTTGTCCTAGACACCGAAGCCATCCGCCACGCCCAGGGAGGCAGAAGGGGGCGGGTTCACGCCCGCCCCGAGAAGAATAAAAGGAGCCACAAGCCAAGAAAGCATCCTCTTGTTCCTGTGCTCTGAAGCTGCACCTCCTCGCTGCACGTGAGCTCGAGACGGAACGAAGAGCCAATTTTGAACCCACCCACCATCCCCTGAAGACAGCAAGTTGTTGTGGTATAAAGTTTGTTTTTCATAGTTGGTTTTTCTTGCAGGTTGTTTCTGAATAAAGTTTATGATTCGGTTGCAATAAAGTGGATAATTCTATGCGTATATTTTATTAAAGACATTCATCAGAGTGATTAGCAATGTTTAGATGTTTTAAGTAGAGATGTGAACCGTTATAATTAGGTATGTCTCTTGTTTTTAGTCATTGATCTTGTCGTATTTATTGTTTGGTCGGGCGGTAAGGTCATGATCGGTGAGCAGTCATTGGAAGATCCCTAGGGGGGGGCGTCACCCATTACGGATGGGAGCGCCCGGGGGGAGGTGGCCATTGGCCCCTCAACGGGGAGGCGGTCCCTTCTAAGGACGGGACGCCTAAAGGAAAGGGAAGGCGGTCAAGGCCCCTCCCTGGGTAGGAGGGGCTACGGGCCCCTCCTGGGAATTTCCCGGGGCCAGGACATCTGCGACGGCAGATGTGGTAAGTTGTGTAGGGTGGGGAGGGGGGTCTACGCTACCTTCTAGACACCTCACACGAGTCCTCGGACGACCACGTACATGGCGTCGAGTTAACAGGGGCCCCCGTCAAGACAAGGGAAATTGGTATGGCACACGAGGTGAAGTCCTCTGTGCGACCGCCCCTCACAAGTGAGGGGGGAGTTCTGGTTTAGGGATCTGACACCGGTTACGACCTTGCCGTTGGCCCTTAACGTTAGGATGTACAATTTCAATTTGAAATACAATTTTTGTAAGGATGTTAGTATCGGCTAGGAGAACCTTTGTATTAGATATATGTTAAGGTTAGCCAAACATCGTAATGTGGATATGAAATTGTACCTGATATGAAACTGTTATTTTAATGTTTTGATTTTGTTTCATATTTTAATAAATACGGCCGGGAAGGGTAACTCCCTTCCCGCCTTCCAAAAGTTCAAGAACTGTTTCCGGTTTCCCAATTCTTGGGGATTGTGTTGAGAGGGGGTGGCGGGTATCTCAGCCATATTATCTTTCAATTTTCTTCTTAAACAAGCAGTGCTTGTGTTCCCACAGCTCTAAATACTAGGAGTAGCTGCTCAAATTCTTGTTGGCTCTTTGCAATTTCAAATGTCATATCAGATACATTCTGAAAAGGAAAACTTCTATCCATCTTAAAATGGTGATTCTTTATGGCTTAATGTAGGATGTATTCTATAATTCTGAAATCTGTACCGCTCATTAGAATTAATTGAGGTTTTATTTCCTGACTCTGGGGACCCATAGAAATCTCATTTATTCTCTCTTTGTCTCTCAGCTGGAATGCAACAGTCTTGCAGATGTTGCTACATGGGCTTTGATCTTCAATTTAATTAGATCATTCATTCTTCTAATGCTTACTAAAGTACAGAAATTGGAATTAGAATTGAAATTAAAATTAGAATCGGAATTAGAATTAGAAGTGGAATGCTACTCAATCACAATAATCTGGAAGAAGAATACATCGATACTAAAGGATCGTTGCAATTAAATATTTTCAAGCTTGAGATTTTATCTATAAATTTAGTTGATTTGCTTAGCTTATTGAAGGGGTGGATTTTACTCAAGTTCTCAGGGATATTGAAGTAGTTTTATCTTATTTATACCTTGTAGGATTTGGTTTAAATCAATACCTTGTGGTTTTTGGTCATTTGATAATAGTTTGCCCTCAGCGTAATTGTGGGCCATTTTACCCAACACATGTAGAATGCCATAATTATCTGTGTTTATGAGAGGGATTAAACAAGAACAGACATGCATGTCTGTGGGCTCAGTTTTATTCTTGTCTAGGCTGGCCACTAACAGTGACTTTAGCATTGGCTTTTCTACATTTCTCAGTGTTATATTCATAATTTTAGGACTGTTTTGTTATTGCTGTTGCTTAACTGTTACATCAAAAGTCCTGACTTCCCTACATGGGGCAAATCTGCATTTTCCCTTGCTTGTTTAGTGTTCCTGCACTGCATTCTGGTCTGCTTCATTAGACATAAGAGGGAGTCTGTTCGCCACCAGGTGCTGCCCAACAATGGCACCTGATTCATAAAACCCCACAACAGAGCCATAAAATCCCTTACCATGGAAGCTATTACTCATTTTCCTGAGTGACTGGAGCAGTTGTTTTAGGATGTCTGTCCCTATGCGAGGTAGGGGGTAACCTACCTTCAGGCACAAAAACATTGTTTAAACAAAAATGAGGAATTAAATAGATGAAGGAATGCTTATACAAGCAGATTTTTCCTTCTCCTTGCCTCCTTTCCAACAATCCTTTTAGGGTTCAGAAATTTAGCCTCACGATTCCCAGCCATTCATCTGCAGAATCTTGGAATCTCCATCCTCCTAGTTTCGTCTATAACCCAGCCACCAACCTCCAGTCGGAGATTTTCAGTGACATAGTGTAGAAAGCTGGCTCTCTATATAGTGTACTGAAGTGAAGTACACTGTGCAGAGAGTCCAGTGAATCCCCAAGTAATAAATGGACGTAAAAGCAGCTAATTCTAATGCTCTCTTTGTGGTAGTGTCGCTGAGAAGTTAGGCTTATCAGAGGTTAGTGCTAACCATTTGTTGTGACAAAAAGGCAATAAATGGGACACACTAAAGAATAAATCTGAGACAATTTATTCAAATAAAGTAGATTTTTATGTATTTTTTAGGACCAAGAACACAGTTCTAAGGTAAGCACTTTTCGTGTTACAATTTTTCAAGTGTTTGGAAAATGTATCACAATTCTGGGCAATGAAGCACCATAGAAATTAATGTGAGAGAAATAGATAACTGCATATAAAATCCGGCAATGCTTTCATGAAGTTCACCATATCATTGTAGGCTGATGTCAGGACCAGTTCCAAAGGTCTAGTAGGAGAAGTACAGGAGCATCCCAGATCGAAAGAGTGCAGTGAGTCTTGGAAGCTGGCTCGCATAAATGAAGGGACCTACTTGAAAGTGCACTTCACAGGTGCACTTACTGGTAGGTCCAGTGTGTCTCCTTGGAGGAAGGAAGTTGCAAGGGCCTGGTGACCATAGGAGCACAGCAGGTGAGTCGATGCTGGGGCCAGGTGCAGAGTGAACTGGTCATCCATGTGTCATGCAACTTAGGGTCCTCGCGGTCAGGAGCAGGCAATTTGGAGAAGGAATCTCAGGACAGCTGAGTCTCAGGAAGTGTGTTTCAGTTGTTTAAACCTTTCTTGATGGGTGCTTTCTTCTGGTGATTTGGGAGTCTGCTGTGAACTGTTGAGGGTCCTGTACCCCGGGTATTGGTACGTCGCAGCTCTGGTAGGTCCTGGTTCCTCCAAACTTGGTGGAGAGGCCGATTTGACCCTCTGGAGCAGTTGTATCACTTCATGCTTCTGTGCTGTATTAAGATCATTGGGGAGCGGCACATTGATAAATCGGACTTCATGGGATCTCTCCCTATGGTGTGCAGGGAAGTGAAAACTTCACTCAACGGGAGCTACACAGTTATTTCTCAAAGACTGTTGGTGCTCTTGGGTTCTTGGAGTTCTTGCAGGTCTCAGGACGACACAGCAACAGTGATTGTTGAGTCCTTCTTTCAGCTGGCAGGGTGTGGCATGTTTTTTTTCTGCAGCAAGGCTTCTATTCTCGTGCAGCCGGTCTTCTTTGTCCAAGTCTTCTTTGGTCTGATAAATATGAGGTTTTGGTCTTGGGGAGCCACCTAAATACTAAATGTTTAGGGTGCTACAAGGGGAGACCGGTATTAGCCAACTGGCTATTTACTTTTAGGATATCAACACCCTTTAATGACCCCTTCCGAGAGGAGGGGACACTACCATAGCCCTGATTGGAGATTTTTTTACCATTCCAGGATGGTGGAAATTCAGGAGAGGGGTTCATGCCTGCCCCATGCTAGAGGTGGTGCAGGCTAAGTGGGAACCCTCTTCTCTTCTAAACAAATTTCATGCCGTTCCTCCCTCCAAAAGTGGAGCAGGAAAGGGGGTTTAGCTGACCACACTATCTGGGGTTCTTGACTTGCATTTAAAAAGCGGCATTACCTTTGAAGCTTTCCACCATGGAAGGCCATCCTGTCTTGGAGTAGGAGTGAAACACCTCTGCTCAAAGTAGACTTTGTATCAGTCCTCTGAGAGTGCAGGCTCTCACCCTATAAGGTCAGAAATTTGTCTTGTGGTGGCAGACTGATGAAAACCATTCAGGAACCACATCGTGTTTGGTAAGCTTTTAAGGGACCTTCGAAAGGGTCTCCTGTGTGAATTTATTAATACAACCATCACTAGCAGCAGTGAGGATTTATTAAGACAAGATGCCTGGTACCAAACATCTTAAGAATCAGTGAAGCCATCATGGAGCTAGGACACTCTTGTTGATAAGTATCCAGCCCAAGTACTGTTTATGGCTTCCCTGTTCACTTACAACATCCCCGAATGGACTGGACATTGTAGGGGCATATCATGCAGATACGTCCTCACATAGGATACAGTGCACCCTGCCTTAGGGCTAAAGGCCTGCAGTAGGGGTGGCTAAACTATATAATATGCAGTGCATGGGTGGCATGACACTTAGGTCTGTGTGCTCTTTCGATTCTCCAGATTTTCCTGCACCAAGGCACGCAGCCTGCCAAGGTATAGTGCATAGGCTTGGTGAGGGGTCTGTGTGTGACACAAATAGTGCTGCATCCCCAGAGGACCCTCTTATGTACCCTTGCCCTAGGTACCAGGGTTACCATTTACTAGAGACTTACATGGGTATCAGATGTGCCAATCATGGTTCAGTTTTGGGGAACGAGACCTGGCATTGGGAACCTTGTTAGCAGGGACCCTGTGGACTTCCAGTTCGAAATCACTTGGGCAAAAAGTGGGGGCTAGACATGGAAAAATAGGCACTATCCTACACCAATGGAGGGGTAGAGGAATTGATGAAATCCAAAATTATCTTGGCAGCACAACTCAGCCAACTGAAAGCCATTTTCAGTTCTCCAAGCTTCAGTTTCTGTGCATGGATTCCTTTTCCAACATGCCTCTTACCATCATGTAAGTTTTGAGAATGCCAATGAATTGATTGTGCTCTGATGGAGCTATGCTTGCGAGACGCTTAGTAACGTCTCAAGGATGAACATCTGCAAAAAACCAACTGTACGCTGAATAATGCATGCAAAGTCCAACAAGCAGATTAATGTGAGTATGAACTCACAGTAGTCTGCTTGCTCGTACGTTGCATGGAATAATTAGCACAAAGTCAAGATTTGGGGATGTGGTTGAGAAATTATGGCAAATAAAGTGTAAAGTCCCTTATATCATTCTTTGAGATGTAGCTTTATTTATTTTCACAAATTCTGGGTTTGTGTCATGTGCATTCTGAAGCAGAAACATAGAACAGCAGTATAGAACAGGAGAAAGCAGTTTCGAGGAAACTAGAATGAACCTTTCAGTGATTAGTAACAGATACAGGAAAGAAGTGCAGTTACACAATAGATAAAACTTGGAATGTCATTGTTTTTTTAACTATTGTAGGTCACTAGTAGCCATTTATAAGTGTAGTTCATGGTGTGACACATCACTCTGATATGCAAAGTCGATAGATGTATCATCTACTCTAGAGTACATACATCAGGTTACAGAAAAATAAAGAATTCTCATTTTCAATTGTGATCATTATTATCTATATGGAACCTGGAGCAGTGTCTGCAAACTTAGCACCACATGGATGCTCTCTTTTTGATGGTAATGGACCTTTTTTGCACCAACTTTATAAATGTAAAACTTTTCAAGATTTGAAGTGGAAATATGGTGCTCTATAATGCAAAGCTTTGTGAGTGTTTGTGTGTGTGTGTGTGTGTTTGTGTGTGTGTGTGTGTGGGCATGTATAACCCACACTGGTGATGGGCTCAGTCCTCATAGAGTGGGATAACCTTGACAGAACCAGACAAATTCCATCTTTGTTAGGATCACTGTATTTTGAGGACAAGTCCAGGGGGTGTGTTTAGGCACTTTCGAGCGAGGGTATCAAAGAACTAAAAGTGTAGTTAGACTTGCTTTGGTACGCTTTATAACCTACCCTACTATCAAAGCATGCAGGGGTAAAATAGTAATTACACACTTCATTACGGTCAATGACCGGTCCACATATGTATAGGTATGTTCTGTAGTGTGTGTGTGCACACACTCTAAATGAACAAATAGGCCAGGGACAATTTGCGTGTTTTCTATGCTTAGATACATACCCGTAAGTGTGTCGGAAACTGATTTCAATCTGCTGACTGAACTTTGGTAATAGCCTCCTGTTGCCAGTCCCATGAATACCTTGATGTTTGATATGTGTGCCAAGAACTTGTATGCATGGTCCAATATGCCATCAGAGACACATGCTTGATCTGCACACTGCACATTAGTTTTCTGTTGCATATATGTCATGTTTATAATCCTTAAGGACCGATCCTCTGCTGATGCTAGCTGTGCTTAGTGGAACCCACCCTTCTTCAAATGAGTTGTCATCCTCATGCAACCTGGGTCTAGATGAAGCAGTAGTTTTGAACTTGGTGAAACTTTCTGTGGAGGCATTTAGCTTAATCTTTTTCCCAGCTCTCTTGAAGCTCAGTGCAAATATGAACCTCAGCCACTCTGAACTGGATATAGATCTGTTGGGGATCGGAATAGAGACTTTTGTAGGATAAGTTGGTTATCAGAGATCCCTCTTACATGCGCAGTGTGAGACTCATAGAAAAATGTCCTGTTAACTGCACCTCTGTAGAAAGTGGGTCTAGATTTTGAGGCACTTGCAAAAGATCATCCTCTTTTTAACCCAACATTAATTTTGGTGAAGTTTTCCTTTATGCATGTAGGCATCGTTTGCAAGTGGGTTGAGTTTTTTGTGACATCCTGATTACTAGTGGTAGTAGTGGTATGATATGTGTGCTGCACTGTAGGGGCAATGACTTACATTTAAACACGGTCATCCCTTGTCATATTGAGCTTGCAAGTGGCCACCAAACCTAAACTTCATTCGTAACGGTAATACTCATTCATTGACTTGGCAAGTCTTTGAGAGACACTTTTGCAATGGGTCATCATATTCTTGTGGGGTAGAATCCAAAATGTATCCATTGTCTTTTTTAATTTTTCTTCTGTCAAAACACTATTTGTCTTCCTTCTAAGGACTTTGGAGTAGCTTGCACTTCAGACACAGACTACTTACAGAGGGATCATTATTATTGATATCCCTGACTATTTGTAGCAAACTATCCTACACATGACTTAACATGTACATTTCTCCTTAATGCGGCTCAAGCACATAGTGTGCACAATACATACTCAGTTTGTACATGCTTGTGTGTACAGGGATACTAAAATGCATTCACAATTTTTATAATGTGGATGCTAGCTTACACTCATTTACGTCTTTAGCATTAAACCAAAACTTCATAACATCAGCTTTGAAAATGTGTCAAATAGCTTCTTCCAGATAGCAATAACATTTCATTTGCTAACTCCATCATAACATCAATTGAGTCTATGTCAAATATTCTCATCCGATCTCTTGATGCATTGAATGTAAATTATTTTGAGGGATGTTGTGAAGAGGGCATAATATTTTTCATGACATTAGTCTCATCCAGAAATTGAGCTATATTGGTAGAATCAAGAACGATACATTTATATGTGAACCAAAGTAACAGCACATGTCAGTAGAGGTTGGCATCCTTCATCTTATCTTTGCACAGGCACTTCAAGGTCCATTGATAGCTTGCTACGTTGAATCACATTTCTAAAGTGGTTCAGAATATTTCAGAATTTTGTTCCTGCCTAAATATTAGGAAAATTGAAAAAAATATGTATAGATTGCTTAAATAATTATCAGCCCCTAGCAATTACCGGGGCCTCATGCAAGTCCATAATTTCTTTTCATTGTGCCACTACAAGAAGAGACCGGGTTTATTCAAATCAACCTTGATACTGTGATAGTGAGTACAGTTCAGCCAAACTGCCAGGCCATGTCCCTTTGAATGGGAACAAAAACAAAGCAAGTCTGATTTCAACCTTTTTGGGCCTCTTAAGTGAGGCATAGTTCAATTCCTAGGCACAGTAAATTGTGATCAGTTCTACTTGTACTTCCCCTCACATGAAAGGCTAAACCTAATGTGTATATTGCTGATCCCTGTCTGTAATGGCACAGATGAGCTAAAACAATATACTGAAATGTAGCTAAGAGTAATTGCCAGTGTCTGAGATAATTTTGTAATATTCCTCCCTTTACTTGTGTGCTTGCTAGGTGAGTCTCCCTAAGTAGAAGGGGTGTGCCCAGTTGAAAATCCAAAGTTG
Organism: Lissotriton vulgaris; assembly: GCF_964263255.1. Classification (NCBI taxonomy): domain Eukaryota; kingdom Metazoa; phylum Chordata; class Amphibia; order Caudata; family Salamandridae; genus Lissotriton; species Lissotriton vulgaris. Next base: position 401,441,127 of record NC_141697.1, on the reverse strand, counting down.
TTGTGTGAAAAGATTCAATCTGCATTGGTGAGGTCCAGCAATGATTTTATTTATTTATTTATTTATTGTTTAGTGCAAACATGACCCAAATGGGTATCAGAGCGCTTTACAATATACAGTTATTAAACGTTAGATGGTTGAGGTGGTAAACATACATTCGGTATTCACCGTTCAGTACAATAGAGATAGAATGTAATATATGAAAAGCATAGTTGACTAGTAAGTAATAAATCATGATCCACGAGGGACTCAGAGTTCTTCAAAATACACAGCTATTAAACATTAGGAGGTTAAGGTAGTATATGTTAGGGGTGGGCGGAATTTTTGTAATCGCGTTACCCAAATCTCTGCGAAACTGTAAAAAATCTCTGCGAACACGGGGAATAGCTTGTTCGCGATGCTATTTTCCTGTTCGCAATAGCTGTTTGCGTGCTCAGGGGGAAATATCTCGCGAACGCACATTTTGAGAACGAAAACAAGCAAAAAATTACGCAAAGTCACGGAACGCAGAATTTTGGGCAATTTTGCGTTCTCCGCAGAACGCAAAATTACCCAAATTCCGCAAATGCGGAACGGAATTTACCGCCCAGGCCTACATATTCAGTAATCGTTAGAGGTAGACAGTAATACATGGATAGCATAAGTGACTAATATTCAACTTGGAATTACAGGCCTAGGAAGTGAATTTGTTCATTAGAAGCATTTTTACTTCTTTTTTGAAGGAGGTAAATGACGGGATTCCAAGTATCACTGGTGGTAGGGAGTTCAAAATCTTTGGTGCAATCCCGGAGAAAGCTCTGCAAACAGTTCTCTTTTTATGGAAGGATTGAGGATTCAGTAGTAGTGAGCTCGCACTTCGCAATTGTCTGCATCCTCCCGATCACTCGAGCTTTAGTGCTATGTAACTGGGGGTATTGCTATGCAGGGCTTTATGGGTCATGCAGACAATATTTAGGTGCACTCTTGCCTCGTGGGGTAGCCAGTTCAGAGCTTTCATAGTCGGAGAAACGTGGTAATTATAATCAGCGGGCCAGCTTGTATTTGGGGAGACCGCATAGAGTGGAGCTTCCATAGTCTAATCTTCATAAGTCTGTGGGAGAACAGGTTTAAGTTTCCTTAGTATACTCATCTAGTGATTGGCTCCCTTGGTGGCATTAGTGATTTGTGCCTGCAAGTTCAGGTGTTTGTCTATGGTGACTCCTAAGGATTGTTGGGAGTCAATAATGTGGGGAGCACAGTCAAAAGAGGTTAGATGGTTCAACAATACGTCTATCTTGGGTGTGTGATTGGGTGGGGAGCTAAGAAGGAATTCAATTTTTTTGGTGTTGAGCATGAGGTGGTTGCCGCTGAGCCAGCTTTGAGTGTTCTGTAGAATAGCGTTGAGGGAGATGAAGTCTTCTGGTGGGGATTTTTTCCTATGCAGTTGGGCGTCGTCCGCATACAGGTGATATAGAATGTTTGCAGAGTTCAGTGCGTTTGCCTGGGGCTCTATGAATAAATTATAAAGAATGGGTGACAGTGCTGAAGCCTGTGGAACTCCTATGGCGACCATGTAGGATTGAGAGAGTGAATGCTTCATCTTGATTCTTTGTGTTCTGTTCTTAAGGAAGGAGGTGAACCATTGTAGCACTGGGCCAGTAAGGCCCATCCTTTGTTCCAGTAGGGACAGTAGGTTGTCATGCTTGACCATATCGCAAGCGGAGGATAAGTCAAAAAGTATCAATAGGCATGATTCATTGTGATCTAGCATTTTTAGTATGTCATCCATTATGTAGGTGAGTGCAAATTCCGTGCTGTGACCTTGATGGAAGCCAGATTGGTGTTTGTCTAGGAGGGTGAAATTCTTGATGTGGTTACATAATTGTAATCCTACACATTTTTCCAGCAGCTTCACCAGAATGGGGATTTTGGATACAGGGCCATAGTTGTTGAGATCTGAGGGGAGGGAGTCGGATTTCTTTAGAATAGGTGTGACCTGTACTACTTTAAGACAGTCCGGTATGGAGCCTAGTCTCAGAGAGGCGTTTACCATCTTTGCCCATAGGGGTAGAATAGTGTTTTTTATCCTTTTGAATAAAACATGAGGTAGGTCTCAGAGAAGTGATCGGACGAGTTAACAGCTAGAAGAATGTTATAGATTTCTTATTCCGGGATGGGCGAGAAGGAGTGCCAAGAGGCATTGTTTTTTGGGGTTTCCGTCGGGGTACTAAAATGGACCTTGATCTGAGTGTAAGATTTAGTATCATGAACAATGGGTTGTGAATGGCCTTTTAAGATCGGATTTCGAGTTCAATGGCTTTTGTCTGTTCTAGGAGGAAATTGGCCCTCTTATCGCACTTAGGTGTGGCTGCATCATTTTGTTCCAGAGATTTAGGCTTGTTGAGCGCTCGTTGTTTGACAATTTTGAATAGTTTTTTGGGGCGGTTAATGGCTTGGTTTAGCTGGCTTTTGAAAAAGACTGCTTTGGTCTTCAGGATCTTTCTGTTGTATGAGTTCCTCAGCAGTCTAAGGTGATTTAGGTGATTGGTGGAGGGTGCTGATTTCCAAAGTCGCTCAGCTGATCTTAGCTTGCGCCGATCAGAGTTCAGGTTCACGCTGAACCATGGTTTGGAGATTTTGGAGAACACGTGTTTTTTCTTGGAATCCAGAATTTCATACATTGTAGAGTTAAAAAAGACTGTGAAGTCATGGATGTCAACCATGTCTGTCGTGGGGATTAGGGCTGAGTTGCATCGCTTTACCAGGTATTTGGGGTTAATATTTTGTATATTCCTTTTCCATTGTTTTGTTTTTTGTGGGTTGGCGCTTTTTTGGAGCTACCTCAGTGTTGATAGAGAAGACAATGCTGTATTGGTCTTCCAGTCACGTGGGGTGATGGATTCTAGTGATACAGTGTCCAGTTTTGCTATGATGTGGTCTAATGTTTCTCCCTTGTTGTGTGTTGGACTGTTACAGATTTGGAACAGATTCTGATCTGACAGAAAAGATTTAAGACAGCTTACACCATGATCATTTGAATTGTTTCAGTGGAGATTGCAGTCGGCCAGCAACATCATTGGATGTAATGATTTCCATTATCTCATGCGCTTGTAATCAGCGATGTTGATACAGAGATATTCGCAGGAGGATAAAGAGATGGCATCTGCTTAATTGACTGAGATTGTGTTTCGATAAATGCAGGCTAGCCCACTGCCGGGATTCACATTTTATGTGTAGGCGGATTAAGTCGTGACTATGAGGTACCAGTAGGTCTTGGATGGGAGAGGAAGAGTTATTTAGCCATGTTTCGGTAAGGACGATAATATCTAGATCATGCGCGAGGATGAGGTCGTAAATGTCAGGAGCATGTTTGCTGGCAAATCGGCAATTGATGAGTGCACATTTCAACTTGCTAGTCAAGTGGGAGAGGGTAGTCTGCATTATGTTGATATTTGTGAGGTTTCCTCTATTAATGGATCTCTAGTTGTGGGTGGGTTCTCTGAAAGGGTTGGTCTGAATGGGTTAGATAATGCCACAGCGAGGCTTACTGTTGTCAGTCGGACTGGTATAGAATATGAGGAGGTCATCTATGTCATTGTTGTATAGCTCAGCAGTTGCCCTCCTAGGACGAGATGGATCTTTGGGGGCTGGAAACTTACTCTGCCTAGCGTCCTCAGGGTAAGAACTCTTGGCGATGTGTCTTCTACTTTGGTTACTGATATGGTTTACGGTGGCATCAGAGGCTCTGTGTGTGATTAGGAGATCTTTGGTGCTGGCTGATAGGTTTTGCAACTCGACCTTGAGATGGGATAGACTGGTGGCTGGCTCACTGAATCGTGTGATCCAATCAGCATTGGGATAATTAGGTGTGGGTGTCGTAGTGTATTCTAATATAGGGGGAGTTTCGCAGGAGGGTCTGTTTGCATGATCTTGTTGTCTCGTTGCCTGAGGATATCCTTGTGGATCAATGGGGTTAGTTGATCATGATAAAAACAATCTGAGGCTCCTTATATTTCAGTTAAGAAGGGACACACCCTTGTAGTTCACTTTAGACCATCCATAGTAAATAGGGACCGAGACTCATTTGCATGTGGCTGGTCTCTGTCTCCAAAGGCACAGGTGAGCTAAAAAGTGATGAACTAGAATGAGGCCGAGAGTAATTATCTGTGACTGTCACTAATTCAAGCATTTCACCCATCATTTTCTATTGTTGGTTTCATTTGGGGTTTTCTAAAAGTGTGTGTCTCAACATGCCCTAATTGAGAATAAACATGATGATTGTTTCAGAGGTTGATCCTACATATATCTTAATGGTTGAACATAACATAAGGTTGTTTACCAGTAAAATTCTAGGGATGGGTCCTTGGCAAAAAATAACATTGTTCCATTAAACGTGTAAAGGCCATTAGTGTGTCTGCTGATAACATACCATTATCTAAAGTACACTATATATTTTTTTCAATTTTAAAAACATTTGAGTTTAGGAGCCCAAACTAAGCGGACATAAATCATTTCTAGCTTATTGACATTTACTAAAAAGTAAGACTTAACAAGCGTACTTTAACAAAAATGAAAAAAAGGTCTCATTCAATAATCCCAGGCGCTAATAGCATTTTACCAACTACATAGTGGGCTTTATGTAAGCTTTGCTACTGGGAAATCTGGAACCTATCCTCCTTAACAATCTAGCCGATGGTTCTTGTTATGAGGCATGAGAGGTAAAGAAAAAACTCTTTCACCATATCTAAATTTCAAAGTATCCAAACTACTAAGTAAGAACTCAGGTTGACAACTACATTCAGGCTAGTTAGTTTATTTCACATTCTGAAACAGATTAATGTACACCAACCTAAGAATCATGGTGTAAAATTACAAAGTAAATAAGAAACCTCCAGAACCAATTCACCTTCTACAACAGAAAGAAAATGACTAACTCAATTGCTGCAACATATGTTATCAAGAGACAAACATGCATATTGGATTGCAGCAAGATTCCATGCAAAAGTCCCAACAAATCCCTAAAGGTCCTTACATTCCTTAAAGTTGAACTCCTAAGCTAAGGCAAGTGTCAGTAAGATGGAAAAAGGTGTTAGCCATTAGAGCCCTCCTAAGAAGTACTCTAACCAGAGTCATGTAGTGTGAAGCCACAAAGCCACAGATGAGGTCTAAAGCAAAAGTGTCAGCAGTCCCCAACTACATTATAACATAAGCAATCTCTGAAATAAAGCATCTCTCAAACTGCTACTAGCATTTTTCCATTATTCGAGCATACTTCTCCTTCCTTCTCTGCCTGCATGTTCACACCATGAGATATTTCATACATCCTTGGTTCAATCTCCTTCAACCACGAGAACTCGAACCCCATCCATTATCGCATTTCTTCTTCTCAGGCCTCTCCATGTGCTGTAACAATAACTCTTTCCCTAAACTAATGAAGCCTTATGCACCTGCAGTGGGGACCCACAAAAGACATTTCAGGCCTAAGGTTAGGCTAAATTTACAAAGCACAGGTTGCAGTACGGACACCCTTCTACAAGCAAATAAGTCATACTTTCAGCATATTCTTCCACAATTATAGATGTTAACCCTTGAAATAATAGCGTAGTGAGTAAAATATTAAACACAATTTACCAAACACATTTAGTTTGTTATCCCTTGACAAAGTATCAATACATGCTTTTGTCAGTTACATTTCTAACATATACATGAGCTTTGCGTTAATCATGAGGATACCTAAACATCTTGTATTCCTCTTTCTTGTTTTCTGACATTAGTCACACAGAATATATGCAAGTGCAGACTACCTGTGATTATAATGTACTACTAGGATCAATTCAGAAAGAGGGGCCCAAACTACTCTCCTCCAATACCTCCTCTGATGGTGCGTCAACATGGACAAAGATGACACAGCAGTCTTCCACATCGTTAGGACACTAGATACCCTCAGGGGCACCCACCAGACAGCCCTTCTGTGCGGAATCAAAATGCAGAAGCATCCTGTCTCTGCTCTTATAGATATGAGAGCCAGAATTAACCTTATGGCCATGGATGTCGACCACAGCTTACCAGATCCACCAGCACTTCGGAACACTAGTGTGCATGTATGCACTTTTGGCACCCGCTCATCGCTGCCACTTTGCAGCATATTTTAGGCAGACCTGTCTCATGACTCCACACACCGAAGAGCAAAAGTGTGCGTGTCAGAAGAAGGATCCAAATCCTACTCAGTTGTCACATAGCTCAATATCTCGACCTTGCACAACTTACCTGTAGCATGTACGAGCATAATTAAGACCAATTGTGTCAGGAATTCACACCACTGTTCAATGGAATTGGATGTTTGAAAGGTCCGGCCATTCAACTGCACATCGACGAGTCCAATGCCCCTGTGGCTCTCAGACATAGAAGGATTGCTTTCCACCTTTGACCTAAAGGGGAAGGATATCTGAAGCTACTGGAGAAGGTAGACATTATTAAGCCGGTACGGGGCCCCACACGGTGAGCACCCCACATCAAAGTGCTGAGGAAATCCAAGCAGCCTGATGCAGTGATCAAACGATAACACCACCTTACACCAATCATTGATTACATAATCAGGGAGCTTTCGGGCTCTAAATGGTTCTCCAAAATGGACCTCTGGTCCATCTCCCACCAATTCCATCAATACCCGGTTTCCCATTCCATCACCACTCGACCCATGTTGGTCTCTTAAGATGCACAAGGCTCAATTTTGGAATCTCCAGCAATGTCGAAGTCTTCCAGAACATCGTAGTGAATGTCCTCCATGGCCTGACCTGGGTGCTCAACATGTGCGACAACATCCTCGTTCATGCTCTCACACTTGAAGAGCATCTGACTCGTCTCCATGCCATCATCTCACTGCATCAATAAAAGTGTGAATTCCTATGGAAAGACATTAGTTTCTTTGGGTACCGCTTTTGAGGCAAAGGCATCGCCCCGGACCCCGGCAAGGTAAAGGACATTCAGGAGGCCCCGGCCCCTTCTTCCATGTCAGGACTCAGGAGTCTGCAGTTTCTTGGGCATGATGACTTACTGCAGACATTTCATGAAGAACATAACAGACATCATCAGCCTGCTCAGGGATCTCACCAAATCATCCAGCTCGTGGGTATGCGGACATGAGCACGGAGAATCGTTCCAACGGACCAAGGCCTCTCTATCATCAGATAACACTCTGGTGTACTTCAACCCTCAGAGAGAATCACATCCACAGACCAGCGCTATTCTCAAAGAGAGAGCCAAGAAACTGCCATTATATGGGGCTGCAGGCATTTATATCATTATGATGGATTAGGTGAGCCATCATAAATGGGTTTTAGCCTGCTCTTCAAGCTCCCTTCCGGCGCTCTAAGTACAGAAAAGTAGTATTTAGCATGCGCTCCTAGGCAGTCTTTGCTCTGGTGCACCAGGCCGAATTCTAAGCGAATCTTGCTGTTACGTGTGTATTTCGGTAATTTGAAGACACGTTTATGTGCACAGCAGTGTGCTTTATCCATCATTGTGCTCATTTTGCCTGGGAAGGCCTGATGGGCATATCCCGCCACTGCCCTTATTTTAGCTTGTAATACCTTTCTGATTGGAATGGTGGTGGGCTCTGCATTTTCTCTTGTAATTTGCACAAAGCATAAGTTGTTGATTCAACCTTGGATTCCATTTTATGTAAATGCATGCTAGCTTTTCCTGTATCGCTCAACCAACACCCAAGATAGTTGTAGAATTTTGAAACTGTTATTGCCTCATTTCCCAATTGCCATTTTAGGACTGTTTTTATTTTGTAATTCCCAAAGATCACAACTTTGGTGTTTCCCACGTTTATCTTTAGTTCATTGTTTCGGTTGTAATTGTTTAAAGCATTAAGGGCCTTTTGCAAGCTTATTTTCGTATGCAAAAGTCCCAACAAATCCCTAAAGGTCCTTACATTCCTTAAAGTTGAACTCCTAACCTAAGGCAAGTGTCAGTAAGATGGAAAAAGGTGTTAGCCATTAGAGCCCTCCTAAGAAGTACTCTAACCGGAGTCATGTAGTGTGAAGCCACAAAGCCACAGATGAGGTCTAAAGCAAAAGTGTCAGCAGTCCCCAACTACATTATAACATAAGCAATCTCTGAAATAAAGCATCTCTCAAACTGCTACTAGCATTTTTCCATTATTCCAGCATACTTCTGCTTCCTTCTCTGCCTGCATGTTCACACCATGAGATATTTCATACATCCTAGGTTCAATCTCCTTCTCCCACGAGAACTCGAACCCCATCCATTATCGCATTTCTTCTTCTCAGGCCTCTCCATGTGCTGTAACAATAACTCTTTCCCTAAACTAATGAAGCCTTATCCACCTGCAGTGGGGACCCACAAAAGACATTTCAGGCCTAAGGTTAGGCTAAATTTACAAAGCACAGGTTGCAGTACGGACACCCTTCTACAAGCAAATAAGTCATACTTTCAGCATATTCTTCCACAATTATAGATGTTAACCCTTGAAATAATAGCGTAGTGAGTAAAATATTAAACACAATTTACCAAACACATTTAGTTTGTTATCCCTTGACAAAGTATCAATACATGCTTTTGTCAGTTACATTTCTAACATACACATGAGCTTTGCGTTAATCATGAGGATACCTAAACATCTTGTATTCCTCTTTCTTGTTTTCTGACATTAGTCACACAGAATATATGCAAGTGCAGACTACCTGTGATTATAATGTACTACTAAGATCAATTCAGAAAGAGGGGCCCAAACTACTCTCCTCCAATACCTCCTCTGATGGTGCGTCAACATGGACAAAGATGACACAGCAGTCTTCCACATCGTTAGGACACTAGATACCCTCAGGGGCACCCACCAGACAGCCCTTCTGTGCCGAATCAAAATGCAGAAGCACCCTGTCTCTGCTCTTATAGATATGAGAGCCACAATTAACCTTATGGCCATGGATGTCGACCACAGCTTACCAGATCCACCAGCACTTCGGAACACTAGTGTGCAAGTATGCACTTTTGGCAACCGCTCATCGCTGCCACTTTGCAGCATATTTTAGGCAGACCTGTCTCATGACTCCACACACCGAAGAGCAAAAGTCTGCGTGTCAGAAGAAGGATCCAAATCCTACTCAGTTGTCACATAGCTCAATATCTCGACCTTGCACAACTTACCTGTAGCATGTACGAGCATAATTAAGACCAATTGTGTCAGGAATTCACACCACTGTTCAATGGAATTGGATGTTTGAAAGGTCCGGCCATTCAACTGCACATCGACGAGTCCAATGCCCCTGTGGCCCTCAGACATAGAAGGATTGCTTTCCACCTTTGACCTAAAGTGGAAGAATAGCTGAAGCTACTGGAGAAGGTAGACATTATTAAGCCGGTACGGGGCCCCACACGGTGAGCACCCCACATCAAAGTGCTGAGGAAATCCAAGCAGCCTGATGCAGTGATCAAACGATAACACCACCTTACACCAATCATTGATTACATAATCAGGGAGCTTTCGGGCTCTAAATGGTTCTCCAAAATGGACCTCTGGTCCATCTCCCACCAATTCCATCAATACCCGGTTTCCCATTCCATCACCACTCGACCCATGTTGGTCTCTTAAGATGCACAAGGCTCAATTTTGGAATCTCCAGCAATGTCGAAGTCTTCCAGAACATCGTAGTGAATGTCCTCCATGGCCTGACCTGGTTGCTCAACATGTGTGACAACATCCTCGTTCATGCTCTCACACTTGAAGAGCATCTGACTCGTCTCCATGCCATCATCTCACTGCATCAATAAAAGTGTGAATTCCTATGGAAAGACATTAGTTTCTTTGGGCACCGCTTTTGAGGCAAAGGCATCGCCCCGGACCCCGGCAAGGTAAAGGACATTCAGGAGGCCCCGGCCCCTTCTTCCATGTCAGGACTCAGGAGTCTGCAGTTTCTTGGGCATGATGACTTACTGCAGACATTTCATGAAGAACATAACAGACATCATCAGCCTGCTCAGGGATCTCACCAAATCATCCAGCTCGTGGGTATGCGGACCTGAGCACGGAGAATCGTTCCAACGGGCCAAGGCCTCTCTATCATCAGATAACACTCTGGTGTACTTCAACCCTCAGAGAGAATCACATCCACAGACCAGCGCTATTCTCAAAGAGAGAGCCAAGAAACTGCCATTATATGGGGCTGCAGGCATTTATATCATTATGATGGATTAGGTGAGCCATCATAAATGGGTTTTAGCCTGCTCTTCAAGCTCCCTTTCGGCGCTCTAAGTACAGAAAAGTAGTATTTAGCATGCGCTCCTAGGCAGTCTTTGCTCTGGTGCACCAGGCCGAATTCTAAGCGAATCTTGCTGTTACGTGTGTATTTCGGTAATTTGAAGACACGTTTATGTGCACAGCAGTGTGCTTTATCCATCATTGTGCTCATTTTGCCTGGGAAGGCCTGATGGGCATATCCCGCCACTGCCCTTATTTTAGCTTGTAATACCTTTCTGATTGGAATGGTGGTGGGCTCTGCATTTTCTCTTGTAATTTGCACAAAGCATAAGTTGTTGATTCAACCTTGGATTCCATTTTATGTAAATGCATGCTAGCTTTTCCTGTATCGCTCAACCAACACCCAAGATAGTTGTAGAATTTTGAAACTGTTATTGCCTCCTTTCCCAATTGCCATTTTAGGACTGTTTTTCTTTTGTAATTCCCAAAGATCACAACTTTGGTCTTTCCCGCGTTTATCTTTAGTTCATTGTTTCGGTTGTAATCGTTTAAAGCATTAAGGGCCTTTTGCAAGCTTATTTTCGTATGGTCCATCACCAACAGATTATCAGCATATTGTAGGGTTTTAATTTTACTGCCCCCAATTTTTGGGACTGCTAGGTGGCGTTTTGTATCATCTTACCCAGGTCTGCGGTATATAAATTAAAAAGGGTGGGGGCAAGTACGCATCCCTGTTTTAAACCCCGATTTGTAGGCCACTTTTTTGTTGTGATGGTATTGACCAATTTAACCCTGATCCAGGTGTTACTGTAAAGAGATTAAGGGCCCGATGTAGGTAGCCCTTTACCGATCGGAATCGGCCGAAAATACCGATTTTTGGCCGTTTCCGATCGGTAAAGGGCTATCGAGATGTAGGGGCACATTTTCGGTAATTTTACCGAATCGTTATCATTACCGAATCGGTAAATTTACCGAATCAGTAATATTTACCGATTCGGTAATGATAACGATTCGGTAAAATTACCGAAAATGCAATGTAGGAAGCCAATGTTCCATCAGCACATGGCTTACAGAATCGGTATTTTACCATGGAATACAAATCCATGGTAAAATACCGATTCCTGTGTACATGCTCATCTGTGCATGTACACATGTGCCATGTGACAGACAGACGTGCCCTTAGGGCATGTCTGTGTGCCACATTGCACACATGCCCGTTTTGGGGGTGCTAGAGGGTGTCAAAGTGACACCCCCTGCACCCTTGTGAATTCTTTAATTACCGATTCGGTAAATACCGAATCGGTAATGCCTAATCATTCCTATGGGCTTCAAAGCCCATAGGAATGAATGGGCATTACCGATTCGGTATTTACCGAATCGATAATGAAAGAATTGTTAAGGATTCGGTAACAAATCCAGATGTTGGGACCTACATCCCATTTACCGATTTTGAAATACCGAATCGGTACAATTCGGTATTTCAAAATCGGTAAATGGGATTTACCTACATCGGGCCCATAATCGCATTTAGAAGGTCAGAAGGAATTTGCCAGTTGCGCAATTTAGTCCAAAGCTTGTCGCGTGATACTCCATGAAATGCTGCTGAGTAATCTATGAAGCAAGCATAGACTGGTTTGATTTTCCTGCGATTAGCTTGCTGTCCCAAATAGAATATTGCCGTGATGTTGTCTATAGTCGAGCAGCCTTTGTGGAGCCCAGTTTGGTAGAAAGGGAGAATATCATTTTCTTCGACCCATCTAGTTAAATCTGTCAGCAGGGTACTTGCATAAGCCTTCCCTTCGATGTCCAAAAGGGCTATTAGTCTGCAGTTTTTTGGGTCTGTGTTGTCACCCTTCTTGAATATGGGTTGTAGAATTGACCCGCGCCACGAGTCTGGCACCTTGCCGTCCAATCGGCATTCAATGAATAGTCCCGATAGGACTCTCACCCAGTAATTTGGGTACTCTTAAAACATTGCAGCCAGGAGACCGTTAGGTCCAGTTGCCCCGTCTTTCCTTATCTTTTTTATCACTTTTTCCACCGCCATTGCATCTTGATCTTTGAGCATGGATGTGCTTGTGAAGTTCAAAGATTCTGCATTGTGTTGAGGGCTCTCTATGTGCATTGTGGTGCTTCCACTTTTAGGGCATTCTTCCTTGTCTGTGTATGTTGCGTCTACATGTCTCACCCATGCATCAGCCTGAACAGCATTACTCCAGATTATCTTATTATTAGTCAGCTTTGCTATATATTGCCAGAGTTGCTGTTGTTTATTAGGTTTTGTTAATTCATGTATTTTAATCCACTCTTCTTCGAGCTTGTTTTGTTTACTTGTCCAGAGCAATTGTTTCTGTTCTTTGTGCAGTTTGTTGTATTTGTCCCGTGTATTCTTTGATCCGGTGATCTTATATGCTCTTCTTGCCTTTTTTAGAATATAAGTGATATCCACCAATTGATTAGTTTTGTCTGTAGGTTTTGATATTTTTTTCTCATTAGGGTTGGGCTCACCTGTCTTCAAACATTTTTTCAGATCGTTTGTCCAATTTGTCCAATTTTCCCTGTGGGGTCCTGTCCCGAAGTTGTTCCCTTTTTGCTCTTCTTTTTCTTTCCAATTTTTCAGCGCAGTCACCTGATGTGAGTTCCATTTTATTCGCCTCACCATGGCTTGTTCTTCGGCGCCATTAGATTGGAAAATCGTTGTAATTCTTTCCCATTCTTCTGTGGTGGCGTTAAGTTCTACCAGGAGTATTGCATGATCACTTGTTTCGTCCGTTTTTATTTTGAACTCTGCAAATTTGGAGACTATCTGGTCACATAGAAAAATATAATCAATTCTGGAACTGTTCTTAAATGTGGCTCTCATTTGGTTGTTTAGGTCAGGCTTTCATATTCCAATAAAAAGTTATTAAAGATTCTTTACGCACCAGTTAGGTGGATTCTTTCAGACTGTTTTATTCCCAAGTGGTGCAAGTTAAAATCACCCACAACCAATTTTGCCGGAGACCGATGTATGGATAGAATTTCCTGCATCGTTGTAATAACGTGGTCAGTGGCCTTTAATTTCCATTGCGCCGGTGTGTTTAAATATACATTAATTAGGAGAAAGGATGAGTTGTTTTCCTTGGCAATTTTTCCTTCTACTAGCAGTGCTTGTAGCATGTTTGAATCAGTGTTTATCTTCTTGACGGTAAGTTGTTTTGCTTGTTTAACATTGACTGAGATTCCGCCTGATGGTCTTCCATAACGATTTGGTTTAGTGGCAAGTTGATGGAAGCCCGCGTACCCTTCCAAGTGAACCGGTTCAGTTGCCCAGGTTTCTTGTAGGCCTAATATATCGCAATCTAGCGGTTTATTTTTTGCTGTTATTTGTCTGAGGGAATTTTGTAGGCCAGCCACGTTCCAGGAAGCAAGTTTAAGATTTTGATTTTGATCTGTTTTTTGACCTGGTTCACTATTGATTCCTTCTTTTAGGATGTTTGTTCTAGATTTGGGGTCATGAACCCCTGAACGATCCCCCTTGTTTTCTTTAGCGTCAGGTCTGATGAGTAGAGCTCTGAGTGCCACTGTGATCCCCGCTATAGTTCTCCCTCCATGATGTTTTTTGAGGTGCATTTCCTTTTATTGTTCTTTGTGCAGTCGCGTCCCCATGAGTGCTTACAATGATGTTTAGGTTACTATAATTCTGTTGTAATTGCCTATTCGAGATGCCTTTCAGTATGCTACATGTATTTTGCTTTGCTTTCTTTAGTTCGTTTGATGGGTCCAATACGATTTGTGGGTACTTTTCTGGCTCAGGTGTCATGACTGCTATACCCCAATTTTTGAAAGTTTTGATTTCCAAGAGCACAGCCTCTGCGATGTTTTGGTTTGTTCAGGTCACTACTGTGTTTTCTTGGTTGGGGTTTTCGTCCCTTGGTTTGAAGTGAACCCACTCCATGTCTGCACTGGTTATGCTAGACAGTGATGGAATATGATGAAAGAGCCTTAGTAGGTTACCTCTGTTTATGATGTCATGTCTGCCCTTTTTATTTGTACAATGGCTGAAAGATGCTTGTTCGTGCAACTCTTCTTTCAGCCATAAAGAAATTATTGGGGGTTATATTGAGTGGGAGTTTAATTGCTGCACGGCTATTCACCCCCGAGGGCTCAGTTACACTCCCATAAAGTTTGATCTTTTCTCCCTCCATCATGCTTTTGGGGAAATCAGTAGAGGTATTACCCAAACTAGTAATTGTTGTGTCTGGGAGAGCCCTATTTGCTACCTCCGAATGCTCAGGTTTCTTCTGAGTTTCTCTAGGCACCGGATGTTCCATTTTCTTCTGCTTTTCTCTGGTGGCTAATTCAGGTGGATTGTTTGCTGTCTCCTGCTCATCAACTGATCGTTTGTTGACTTTTGTCTGTTTGGAGAAAATTGGAAACGGTTTTATACTTAATTGCTGATCCTGTTTCTGTTTAAGTGACGTTTCTGGTTCAATGGAGCCATATGTTGGCTGACCCCAACTTCTTCTCCATTGTGTTGTTTTCTCTGCTTTTTTTGTTTTTTTAGTTTTTTCTTCATACGTCTGGTCATGTATGGTTGTATTAATTGTGTTGGGGTTCCCTGTTTTTTCTCCAGATTTAATACTTCTATAGTATATGTAAAGTGCTGAGTCAGAGCTGAGTCTGAGGCTATGCTTAGTTTCTTCAAATCCTCTTCTCTTTTGATGTTCTGGGGCCGTGCCAGAATGCTGTTAAGCTTGTTAGCATCATTTACCCTGATCTTTAGGTCTTCAATTACGGTAGTCATGATCTCAGGGATTGTTGCTAGTTTGTCCATTGTTGGGCAACAAGCGCATTCCGTATTAAGAGTGGTTGCATAGGCCTGTGCTCGCACGATTAAGGAGTTAAGATCAGAAACATTTTGATCGATCCCTGAAATTGCCTTTGCCATGATGTTTAGCAGGTCAACTTGCACATCCATCTTATTTGATTGATAATTTAGTGCCTCCAAAGTAAGTTGTGATGTTTTGAAGAAAATATCCCATACTGTCCCTGAGTCGGTTGATAGCGCTATTCGAGTTGTCGGTGACGCCATTTTAATTGTTGGTGCTGGCTCATAGGTACCTAGGCTTTTATTCAGATTTTCCCCTTTAGGCGATTTTATTATTGGACATGATTTTGCAGACTGTACAGATTGAGCGGGTTCCTCTAGCGCATTGGTGATCTGATCTACTTCCACATGGTGTACTTGTGTTGATATTTGATTAAGAATTCTTACTTGAACCTCTATTGGTTGTTGTGCCATATTGCTTATGCAATGATTTTGTGCTTTTTCCCCAAGTGGTGTAGCAGGATCTTCATGTGGTCCTTCACATGGTCCTTCTGTCAGCTGCGGAGATTGTTCTCTAGATGTGATTAACTCCCGGTCTGTTATAGGTCCCCATTTGTTCTCTTGAGGGTCGCTTGATTCTTGATGTAGCATATGCTCTGTTAAGCCTGTTGGATTTCTTTTTTCATCTGAATTGTCCAAAACCATTATGTCATGTTCTCCTTTAATGTCTCTTGATTGTGTACCCCTAGTGTTCTTAGGTATTGGTGTAATTGGTGGGGGTAGTTGATTATCTTCCTCTTGCTTTGTCATCATTATCCCTACTGGATCTTTTAAGAATTCCACCTTGCTTGGTCTGTTATTTGTTCTCATGAAGGCTCGAAATAGTGGTGATATTAATGTCTGTGCTTACCCCTCCATTTTTGCTTTATTATTTGCCGATAATCCTTGTGTTTTTCTTTTTCTTTTTGTTGCGGGGCAAGGCGCTCTGACTCTTCCTGACCTCATGCTTTATTAAGTTATATTAAGTTGTGGTTTTTGTGTTAGATTGTATTGATTTGTGTATTATATTGCCTCAAACCAGGCTACAGTACCAGAAGCCTGAGAAGAGAACGAACTTTAATCCACATGTTGTTTTGTATTTTGCCCTTCACCATGCACTAAACAGTGCCTCAAGACCGATCCGTAGGCCCGAGGGGGAGGTGATTCGATCCACGTCCTAGCTCCTGCTGATATGCTATGCTGCTAGACCTGCTGAAGAGTCTCCACGACTAACATGAAAACACAATCTACAGTCCTCTGTACAGATGCGCTAACAGCAGAAGTCTATTCACATCTGCAGAAAACCAGCATACCGAGCTCTATACCAGTGGTGATTACGATGCTGTAAGCAAACAAGGCACAAAGGGCAAACGGGGCAAAGGGGCCGTGGCCCATATTTTTATTCTAATCACCTATTCCTCCCTTCCATTCCTATTCTGGTCCCTGCTCCAGCATCTCAGTTCCAGCTCAGTCTTAGCTCCAGCTATACGCACCTGCTGTTTGTGCTGCCAGTTGTTGTCAGCTGTGCAAGTACCTTATGTTATAGGACCTTATGTTCTTGTCAATAAAAATGTCAATGTAAGTTAAAATAACCGCTATGGTAGTTACCACTAACTATAGCTATATTGGAGGCCTTACCCAAGTGAATTGGTTCCAGCTTACTCCTGCTCCAGCTCCAGTTTCCAACCCTGCATTCCCCCCACTCCACTCCAACTGAGCCTGCACTCCCAGTTCTTTTTTTCCGTTTTTTCGCTGGTTTTTCAAAGGTGGGAGCAAGGCACTGTTTCCACTGTCCAAGCCTCACATAGCAACCACAGCCCTCACCCGCAGGAGTCCCGGTGCACTAGCACTAGGACGTCCCCGCACAGGACTCAGTCTCACACTGGGGCCAATCGCAGAGGACAGGAATCAGCCGTTCAACCTTTTCTGCTGCGTTTTCCACAGTGCCTCCGCTATCAGGTTCCCGTCCGCAGCACTGCTACTGACCTGCTGAGCCTCTGTAGTCCCGGGCAGCTCAGGCGGCCACAAAGAATTCCAAAGGCTACACCAGGAGCCGCCCCGGCTCAGCAGCCCACCGCGATGACGCCGCTGCACCGCCGCTGCACCTCCGCTGAGCCACCGCAGCCTCACGGAGCCTCCAGCGGCCCCGCGAAGGATCCAAAGGAATCCAGAGGCCGCACTAGGGAACCGCACCGGCTATGGCAGCTCTCGTACCTCATGCCTCTCACACCAGGGAGCAGGTTGGACCAGGTGAGTCCAGTCAATCAGTCAATCAGGAACAGTTAGGTGCATTTATACATTTACCCATGTGGCCACCCCTTCTCCGGCTTCATAGGTCATAAGCCACTGATCCGGCTTTTTCAAGGCTCCTCATCAAGGTCTAACCTGAGGATTGACAAATGAATACTGCAGCTGCAAGAATTTCATTTCACCATTGAATATCGACCTGGCACCTGAAACCCTGCGAACTTCCTGTCCAGGCATGCCTGACTGGCCATGCTTCCAGAGGCTGGGGAAGCTGTAGAAACCGAGGAGTATGTAAGAATGATTGTCGCTCCTTATCTCTTCTGATGTCCCCAGTGGAGGTAATAGGCACCACAAAGCAAGATTACTGCCTGCAGATCACTACCAAGGCAGTCACCACCGAAGATTGGCGACCACTGCAAAATTCAACATTCTTCCACCAAGAAGCAGCCCAATCGATTCTCAAGGCATTGTATCATGTACACCAGGAGCCGCAAGTAACCAGCGATGGGTGTCTGCTGCGAGGCCGTGACTCGTACTACCGGAATGCCTTTCACAGAAAGCTGCGCTCCTAGCACACGGAGCACACCAAGGCATCATATAATTCAAGAGCCGGCTCAGGAGCAATGTCTGGTTCCTGAGTTTGGACCAGAAAGCAAAAGCTGTCATGCGGAGCTGTCCAGTCTGCCTTGCCAGTGCTCCTGGCAGAGGGTTAGCTCAGATTTTGGCAGCGTACCTGCAGGGCAACTACTCACGTTATTCTGAAGTGGCAATCGTGGTGACAATATCTGCTACGGACGTCATCCCAAAGTTGGAGAAGCACTTGACCACTAACGGCTTATTCATAGACAATGCACCTCCCTTCAGCAGCTTTGAGTTAGCAGAGTATCTGGTCTCTCACAATATCAAGCACCGGGGCGGAAACCCTTGATGGCCCCAAGCCAATGGGGAGGTAGAGCACCTGATGAGAACCCTTACCAAAGTGATCCAAATTGCAGTAGCGTGGAACACTAGCACTGAGCATGCCTGTGCCAGTTGTTACGGGAGCATAGACTCACACCCCACTGCATGACAGGCATCTCCCCAAAAAAGCTATGTTTTGGCCGGGCGATGATGGATACCATCCCCTATCACCCAACATGGGAGAAAATGTCAAAGCCTCCAAAGCAATTGGCCGTCCGGAGAACCCACACCAATGAGCACGACTCTCAAAGATGACAAGCTCGGGAGAGGACCATCAAGTTGAGCAACCAAGTACTTGTACAGACCGCCACCCAGGAGGACTGCCCATCGAACTATATCTGCGGATTGTCATTTACATCAAAAACACAAGAGCGATAGCCAGAAGAGGCCACAAGTGCATTCTGCTGAACGTCTCCCAGTTCAAGAAAGTTCCAAGTGAATCTGCCAACATGCCCTTGTTAGCCAGCCTGCAAAGGATACCATGACATGAGAATTCCAATATACCGAGAGCGAGTACAATCCAGAGCAAGAGCCAAGTGCATTATCAGAAGAACTGTTTTCACTGCCACGCCCAGCCCATTTAAAGACACAGAGAGCATGCCCCTGGCTACCCTCAGCAGGAGCCCAAGGGTCTCAGACACCCCAAGCTGGAGAGGACCTTCACAAGAACTCTCATCCAGGTGTGACCAAGGACGTTATTTGCTGCGGCTCCATCATTAGCCATCTCATAAGTACTAAGACTTTGTGTCCGGCTAACCAGAGAATAATGGAGGTGTGGACGTTCATGAGTAGGTGCTTTTGTACCACAACACCAAGTAAGAGTATGTTGTGAGATATATGTTGTGATCTGGACTGTGAGGAATGCCTTATTGTTATTTGATGTTTTCTAGTTCCAACCATTTGATATGTTTTCTATTTCCTAGTAAAGGAGGAATATAGTGTTGCCAAGTCATGATCCACACACAGGGGGATGTTAGTGAAAACCCTGTGCATGTAAGAGCAATGATAATGGCTGGCAAAGAGTGTAGTGAGATAAAAATAAAGCATATCTTGGTGAGAGCGTTAAGATCGTTGTTACAACAAGGGGTCTCTAGTTTGCGATGGCTTGCACCTTTGTACAAATAGGGACCCTTGCTTCTATTCAGAGTTAGGGGGCTACACTCCTAAAAAAAACCCTGCTCAACCCTGTGGTAGCTTGGCACGAGCAGGAAGGCTTATCTCAGAGGCAGTGTGTAAAGCATTTGTGAACACATACAGTAATACTGTGAAAACACTACAGATGGACACTGTACAGGTTTTAATAAAAGTAAGTATTCTTTATATAGTCTTAACACAAGACCCAAATGACAAAAATCCACAATACAGTATTAAGAAAATAGATGGTAGAAATAACTCAGTTCACTTTAGATGGTAAATGCGACACGTTCTCACAAAGTACCTTTGGAAGCGTCACGCAAGATAAACAAAAGGTTCGCAGGGAGAACGATGCATTGGTTTCTTGCTTCAGGGAGGCGATTCGTCTGTTCCTCAGTGCTTAGGCAAAGTAGAGATGCGTCTGTTCTTTACCGGAGAGGAGGTGATGCAACGGTCTCGTGGTGGGGCCCGGTTGAGATGTGACAAGATGGTGCCTTGATGCGATGCGATAATCCAGTGCGGTGCGAGAAGATGGCGCCCTTGATGAGATGATGTGTAGGCGATGCGTGAACTCCCGACTGCCATGTGGCGACTCTGTAACTTTGGAGCAGCGACAGGCTCTGCGACCCTTGCGGAAGCGACACGCTTCTCCGGTGATACGATGACACACAGCTGCAATGGAGACACGCTTCTCAAGTGATGCGACGGCGACCCTTGAGGTGGCGACACACTTCTCCGATGATGTGAAGGCGACAGCTGCGGATGCGACACGCTTCTTCTTGACGAGTCGCGCTTCTAGCTCCCAACAACATGCAGGCTTCTGCAGACAGAATTGCCAGCAAGGAAATTCAGGGGGGAGCTGGTGGTGAAGTGTTGTATCCTTGAGACTTCAGCAGGAGGCAAGCACAGTTCAAATCCTTGGAGATTCTTCTTCAAAAGTCTTTCTCCTTTCCTTGGCAATAAAGAAACCACTACAGGCCAACCCCAGAAAGCAACACACTGGCACAGGGAAAGTCAAAAACTCCTGCAGATTCTCTGGTTCTTCTCCTTGGCAAAAGCTCCGTCTTGATGTCCAGTAGTGATCTAAAGTTCTGGGGTCTGGGTCCCCCATTTTATACACACAAATCCTTTGTTTCTGAAGGCAGAGAGTGTCTGTACCTAGTCCAAACCAGTTCTGGGTGAATTCTGCCAATGCAAAACTTCTTCCTTTGTCAGTGTGGGCCAGGGTAATCAGATGCACCATAGAATGCGGAGCAAGCATTGTGGAAGGCAGACACAGCCCTATTCAGGCCCAGGTGCTACTCCTCCCACCACTCCCAATGCAGATAGGTCTATTCAGCCTAGTACTGACTTACCCTGCCTCCTGGAGCCCCCTCAGCCCCTGTCACTCACAAACCAGACAGGCAATACAAAACTTAGCAGAGGCAGGTAGGATGGTTAGGCAAGAAAATACCTACTTTCTAAAAGTAGTATTTTCAAACACAGATTGTTAAACCCAACTTTACTAAAGGATGTGTTTTATCATTCTGAGTTCAGGCATACTAAATTTGTTTTTCTACCATGTTCCCTGGGTCAGTTAGGATTATAAGATGTGATAATCAAACTGCCCATTCTGGTCTATGGGGACAGGTAGCCTTGCAATAGTGAAACATGAAACTGGCTGAAATTCACTATCAGGACATGCCACACACATCAGGGCATGTCCTACCTTTCACATATAATGCACCCTGCCCTAGGGCCTACCTTGGGGGTGGCTAACATGTAGAAAAGAGAAGGTTTAGGGGCTGGTAAGTGGGTGCACTTAACAAGTCACATGGCAGTTCTAGACTGAACACAGGCTCTGCAATGGCTGGCCTGAGACATACTTTATAAGCTGCTTCTGTTGGTGGCGCAATAATTGCTGCAAGCCCACTAGCAGCATTTGATCTACAGGCCCTGGGCACACATGGTGCACTGTACTAGGGTCTGACAAGTAAATCAAATACGCCAACCAAGGAGTCGCTAATCAATTACAATAATTTACAATAGGGAGCTCTTGCAATATGGCACTGAAACAGCAATGGCACAGTGCCAAAAGCATCTAACCATCAAAAACAGAGGAGACAAAAGCAAAAAATGGAAGGGAGACTCACGCCAATCATACATCTAACAATCATAGATAGGATTTACTAGAGACCTGGGTACCCACAAATAGGAAAAAAAGCAAATGGAAATTGTTTAAGCAACATTAATAATACAAGCTTGCTTCTTGATAACTTTTCTTCTGGACTGATCCCATTGAGTTTAGAACTATTGAATAACGTTTTTGGGATGTTATCCGTCATGCAAGTTCAGAAGGTTCATCACTATTAATGTTAACTAGAATATTTTCAAATGGATGTCCGCTTCCTCTTGTGAGAATTTTCTTAGAATCTAGTCACCTTCGAAGCAGGTAATCTGGCAGGTTCTAGCAGTTGGATTCAAAAGAAAGCTATGGTTTAAACAAAGGTGTGTCTACAGCATCCCCAATACAGGAAAACCACTTATGTGGGATATTCCTCCCTAATTTTGTGATTTCTATTAACCAAGATTGCTGGAACTGTGAAATTCTGACCAGTGAGAAGCTGCTAACACCTGTCCCTAAAGGTGCCTTCCCCTTAAACGTGTTAAAAATGTTAATACAATTAAGAAGAAATGTGCAGCACACCCTTGTATTTACAAACACGGCTAATGTTCAGACCATAGATATATGACCTTAATTCTTCATGTATTCATTTCATTTTTCACAATTTGTCTTTCGAATGTTTAAAAAGTTCAAAAGGAAAGCAGAGTCCACATCAATGGATATCTTCAAGTGATTTTTTTCCCTTTATTCCTTTATTGTTCTTGTTTCTTTTCTTTTTTTGGTATTCAATCCAGACAAGAGAATATTTCCAATTCAGAAAAAACTTCCAACACGTGTTTCGTCTACCTATAGACTTTGTCAAGGCATCCGATGTGGTGTGTGCAGAACGTGCCCCACTCAGGGGATCCATAATTTTGAAACTTAGTTACCACCTCGTAAGATCACAATGCGAATCACAGGAGATATGGCGCGCTGAAGGATTTCAGTCACTCCGCCAACATTACCGATCTTAACTTATCAAAGTATAACTGTCGTCAGCCCACAAATACTAGTGGAGCTCCTCATACATAGGTTTACCAGATAATTATTATTGGATCAAAAATACCCATGATCTATTAGACATCCTCCACCCCAAATCATACGAGGTTGTAACTAAGTTTCAGAATTCATTAGATCCTTTGAGTGGGGCACGTTCTACATGGTTCCGGGATCCCTAATATTTCACAGCGCACAAAATTATCGAAAATTTTGCAAATTGACGGTAGCTGCAAAGACAAGGCACAGCAATTTACCACGTTTGAGCCGCTTGGCTTCAGTTTTTGATCTAAGCACACCACATCGGATGCATTGACGAAGTCTATGGTTAGACGAAACACGTGTTGGCAGTTTTGTCTGAACTGGAAATATTCTCTTGTCTGGATTGAATACCAAAAAAAAAAGAAACAAGAACAATAAAGGAAAAAATATATAACTTGAAGATATCCATTGATGTGGACTCTGCCTTCCTTTTGAACGTTTTAAACATTGGAAAGACAAATTGCGAGAAATGAAATGAATACATGAAGAATTGAGGTCATATATCTAAGGTCTGAACATTCTCGGTGTTTGTAAATACAAGGGTGTGCTGCACATTTCTTCCTAATTGTATTAATTTTGTGTTTACAACTCCTTTGTTGCAACCATTGGTATTTTTTGGGTAGTAGGTACCGAAAGGATTATAATAGCACCCCGACAACAGTGATTGATTGTTTGATTGACTGGTACCATTTACATATAAGCTGCAAACTGTTTATTGGATGTGCGATTCCATCCCTTATCTTTGTATAAGGGAACACTACTACCTCTCGTGTTAACAATTTGGTCAAACTGATCTGAATCTGAGCACTTGACTTTTTTGTAGGTCCACTGTAAAGTGTGCACAATTTGAGAAACCAGCAGAACTGTCAATACCCAGTTTTGCCTCAGCAAGTGTTTCACCACCCATAACGGGTGTCAAAGCCCAGTACATGGCTTGCAAAGCAGCCATGTCATACTGTGATCTGGACTCAGTGTCGCAATGCAAATTGAAAACCTATGGCATTTTATTAATAAGTCTAACATGACGTAACTCGACATAGTGTATAGATCGAAGCAGAAAGGTCCAGCTGCATATTTTTTGCTTATCTAAAGCATTGACGTCGTATCTGAGTAGTGTTAAAAAGTCACTCTTTTGCAAATGTCTCTTATAATTGGCAGAAAATGCCTTTTAGTGACATTTTAGGAAAATAACATATTTTGGTGAATGCAATAAACTAGTTTATAAACTTCCAGGATTAGGGGTGTCAGTCTGTGTGTGAACTGTGGTTGAGTTGCCACACAGTTAAAAGACTATAGCTTCTAAACATAACACTGATTTATGTAAGGTAAACGGAGTTTGCCTGTGAAACCTTTGCGCATGCAGCAAGACTTTGCTCTTTGAAATTGCATGTGATTTATGAAAACTAAAATAACATTACATTCAAGAAACCAGGCTGATGATATTTACGAAACAAACAATTCCATTAGAACGAAAAATGAATAATTATTAAATGACTTTAAATTAAACAAATCAAATGAAGAAATCAGTAGGAATACAAAAATAGTTTGAGGTGTTTGTATATCGTACAATTTCTAATGCGTCCAATTACGCAATGCCCTTACTTCCCTGTTTTTCAAAAATGGGCACTAAGGAATTAAAGTGCATTTGTTTTTCAAAATAAAACCATCACTGTCTTCTAGTGAGAGATTTTAAAGACATGTCTTGAAAATGATGTCTCCTTAGAATACTATTTACACACATCTTAATATTGTCTTGACTTCTCTGAAGAAAGCAAATATTCAGATTGCTGTAACTTGGAGGAAATGTTCTGTATCTGCAGCTCTGTTGTTTGAAATTTCACCAGATCTTCAGGGTTCCCCCTCTCGAAGAATTATGATCACATCACCTCCCATTCATGGAAATCACCTAGTTCCAATTCTCAACCTTCATTACTTTTATAACCAGCTGGATCATCTAAAAAGCTATCACAACCAGGACCCACTACTATTCAACCTGACAAACTCGTACTTTCTCGCAGTCACAACACCACTGGATTAGAGATGAAGAAGGGTATGAAAGAAAAAATGACGACAAAAGCTGCAACAATAGCCACACTGAAGCAGAGATATTAGCTGCAACCATTGTCACAACAGGTACCAAAGCTGCCACCAAAGGGGTGATCACAGATACCTTATAGCAATGACTACAGCCCAAACGACAGCCGTATCCAGAACCGCAAATGCTGCAACCACAGCTGAAAACACAAGCAACAATAGCTGGGATGACAGCCGGGAAAGCACCCGACCTATTTAAATCTGAGCCAATCTTTTGGGCACCAATATTAGAGTCTGTCTTTAATGCTGCCATAAAAAGTGGTTTCCCACAATCATGGGGGGTCTCTACGATTGTCCCGGTTTTTAAAAAGGGGGACAAGGGTAGCCCACATTGTTATAGACCGATTTCACTCATAGACTCTATGGTTAAAATAATAGGAAGGATACTACTGCTGAGACTCTCAGACTGGGTGATGGAAATTAACATAATGTCCATCTCTCAGTATGGTTTCTGCAGTGGCCGTTCAGCAATAACTCAATGCCTTAACTTATTCCTAATATTAAGTAAGTACACTGTAGCTCCAAGGGGTACCATCCATCTCGCCTTCATGGACTTGTCCTCAGCCTTCGACTGTGTGAACAGGAGAAGGTTGTGGCAGTCCATGAGGGCGAAGGGTGTAGACAGTGGAATTGTTGATTTTCTTGTTGATCTTCACAGTAATACTAGAGCAAATGTCAGATATTCCCAAGATATGAGCGTAACAAACAATTTTAATATTAGAAAGGGTGTTCGTCAAGGATGTATCTTGGCCCCCTTTCTTTTTAATTTTTATGTTAATGATCTAGATAGCGTCTTACAGGAGGTAGCGGCTGACTGTCCTAGAGTCGGCAGGCGAGGAATTCCTGTTCTTTTATACGCAGATGATGCAGTTTTAATATCTAGAACTGAGAGGGGCCTTCAAGCTTTATTAAATGCTTTTAAATCATTCATGACGGATAGAGACCCTTTGGTTAACAACTCAAAATCATTTGTCATGCAGGTAGGCCAACAACCTAGCAGGAACTTCTCATTTAAAATTGACGAAGCAGTTAACCCTATATCAAAAACGTTCTCCTATCTTGGGGTTCTTTTTGATACCAAATTAAAATGGGGTCCACATCTTGTAAAAAAAAAAGGAGAATTAGTCAGAGTCAATGCCTCCATTTTTAACTTTGCATCAAAACTGGGAAAAAAACCTACCGGTGCCATGTTGAAACTTTATAATGCCAAATCAGTGGCAACTGCCACATACGGTAGTGAAATATGGGGGTATGTCGGTGGTGAACAGCTGCAGACTGCCGAGAATTTCGTTTTAAAACGTCTCCTGTGTGTACCCGTAGGTACGTCCAATCTTGCAGTTCATGAAGAACTGGGGGCTCAATATTTAAGTGACACTTTTTCCTTACGCCCCCTGACATGCTGGATAAAACTATGGTTGAATCAGGACATACCACTGACACATCTGATTGTGAGGGACTGTCTGATCCAGGATAAGGTATTGGGCATTCCTTGGATAAAATACCTGAAATGCAGCTTCACTAGGCTTAATCGTCTTGACTTGTTCGAACACCCAAACCGGATTGTCAAGGGGGATATTGAGGTACTGAAACGGGCCTTCCTTGAGGATAGGAAGATCCAGAGGGAAGGAGTTGAGCTCCAGAAAGAAAGTGTGAGAAAATTTGTCATTCTTAAAACGTGCGAAACTACTGAGCCATATTTATTGGGCTCACTAAGTTTGCATGAAAAGTTCCTGCTAACAAGGTTTAGGTTGAATCTTTTTCATCATCTGCTGATTAGGCCAAAAACGGATATTTTTAAAAGGTCCGCAGCACCCTGCGGCTGCAACGGAAAGTCTCCGCAGGACATGCTGCATTTTATATTTTTATGTAGATTTTATGAATATCCACGCAAGTGCTATCTGGTGACTCTTTTAAAAAGACTTAATTTTTCTCAGATCAGACCTGCATTGCTGTATTTACAACTTTTACACAGTGACAGCATTCTCCAAATTACGGAATTTTTAAAATTGACTATTAAGTTGAGAAATTGTTTGGAGCAGTAGTGGACCTTTGTGATGAATGCATTAATTCTTTGTGATTTCAATGTAATGAAGATAGCACATCCCTGCGCCTTTTGCACTTTGTCAGATATGTGTTAATAACTAATGAGTTTTGAATTGTGATGTTATCGTATATGTACTTTTATGGATTGAACAAAAAACGAAATAAAGTTTTTATTGAATTGAATTGACAGCATAAATCTCAGGTGGAAACAGAGGTTACCAGTGCTTAATTTGTAAAAGAATAAGTTACGGGCCTAAAGTTTAGTGCCCAAGCCCACGTCCGGTACTATTGAAGATGACGGTGCTGAATATCAAGGTTCTTTTATCTTGACTTCACCAACAGACACTGCCTGCTTCTTCATCTCACTCTTGCAGTTTTTTTTTCTTCCTGCCGATTCACTTTGTCACTTTTACCATCTTTCTCTTCCTCCTTCTTTCCCCCTTTTGTGTTGTTCTCTCCCTTGCTCTGGATCAAAGCTTGTTGAAGAAAACTGTTTTCCCAAAAATGAGTACCTTTATTCCACACCTGTTACAAATGGCTCAGCTTAAGCACTGCAGCTGACACAACAGCAGAGCCCTCAGCTGCAACAAAGGTGGCAACAGCAAGAGGGACCATAACAGCAGCTGGAACCACAACATGGACAACAGCAAGAACATCTGTCACAACAGCAGGAGCACAGCAGCAAGACCTGCTGCAGCAAATCCCCTCTGATAAGGGTAACAACTATAGTTGCAAACACTTCAGGAACCACAACAGCAACAATAGCATCATGAACTGAATAACTAGAGCGGCCATGCTGTGCCTCACAAGATAGTGCTCTGGGCATCACGCAAGTTGAGATTCACTCCCAAGCTGTACAGAATCATGGAGCAGTGGCACATGGCACAATCTAACAATCCTGCAATACTATGAGAAAAGAATGTGACGTAGGTGCATGCTAAGCTTTCTAACCCACCTAATATATATGTTTTCTATTATAACATTCGGCTTATACATTTAATTCCAGAATTGCCCACATATGTGACATAATGGAATCTATATTCAAGATGTTGTCAACAATGACAAGAATCATACGGGCGTGTTCGATCCTCCAAGGATTATACATTGATGCCTTCATTTTCTCACATACACATAACACATCAGTTGGTCCTTGTATCAAGGAGACTTACAAGTAGAGCATAGATTAAAGCTTGCAGACATTTATCTTTGGGAATATTGCTTTCTAAGGTTTATAACTCCTATTTTGGTGAAATGAGGATTTGCAGAAGCTCAAACTAGCGGCTCACACAGAGTCACCACTCTGATTTAGAAAAAGCACTAAGGAGGTCCCCAAAATGAGCATTGTCATCAGCATTCCCTAATGTTCTTCCATTCGAAAAGAAAAGAGGACTGACATAGATTTAATGACCCATTCATTTGATTATTGTGTTTGAAGTGTTCTGAAATAGAGTTAGGCAAAATAACCAGCTGGTGATACCTTTTCACACCACGGTATATATGATTGTTTAACGTAAAAAAGTGTAATTGCCTTTATTAATTTTGAATACAATTTATTTCTGCATTTTTATATAGATTTATATAGATTGCAGAAGTACCTCAATTCCGGATTTTGTCTTGGCTGTCACTATAGGAAAAAAGTCAATGCAGGTTCATGGTCACCATAAACCCTGAAGATAAGGTGGAAGAGTTACTAAACATAAATGTAAAGCAATGGAAAATCTTTTTTTGTTGGCAATGAGGTGAAAGAATCGAAATTATGGGGGGGATTCAAATGAAATGTAAAGTATGAGAACATAGAGACCATATAAATGATATATGTAGGACAGCAGGGTTCCAATTCGTTAGTTAGGGTTGAGCAAGGCAAATTAAATATGGCGTGGGACCATAGACACCGAGAAATTATGGCATCGGGATCTAAAATAATTACACTGAATCAAATGAAGAGAGGAGAAGGATGTGATGTACCTGTGGAACGAGAGCTATCCCTATGTATTTATGGACAAATTGGGGAAGCTAAAGAGATTCTTGCAATCATATTATATGGGGAAAATGCTTTTCCAACTGTGAATAAGCCATCGGAAGATCCCTCTAGCTATAAAAGAAAACATAAGGAAGAGTGTTCAAGGGCATGGACAGGGTAGCATATTTCCAGGTTGAAAATCTATTGTACAGAAAGAATCTGGTAGTCTTAACAAATAGAAAAAAATTGTTTTGTTGGGCAAAGCAGTGTAGATGACTGTGGTCAACTCTAATCTAAAAAGGGAAATTAACCCAAATTAGAACTAATTGAAGCGAGCCGCTGGTGCGCCGAAGGTATGCCTAAAGCAAGACTGTCTGTACCAGTCCAAGCCTGGACCGCGCCCAGCACCAGACCCCTTGGCCCCTGCGACCGCCATGATGCCCGACGCTGCTACGACGCCAACATGCTCTACGAGCTCAATGCCGGCCGATCACCCACCTGCTTCCAGGCCGCCCGAAGCTCACTCACGGACCCTTCTCCTGCAGGAGCTGCCGCTTCACCAGCCCCCTGCCACTGCCCCACAGGCCGGAGCAGGAGGGAACCACCGCAGGTGTATGCTAATCAAGACACGCTCGGTCCACAAGCACGCCAACGAACGTTGGGACCAACTCGACTCAACCTCCCTGGATGTCGCCTTCTTGATGGAGACCTGGATGAACCCCTCCTCGGTGCCCGACATTGCCCTAGCCATCCTGGATTTATACAAGATCAGCCGCAGGGACCGCACCAACAGACCAGGAGGAGGAATCGGCATTATTCACAGGAATACCCTCAGAATCTCGACCAGCACTGAAGACACCCTTAGCGCTGCCAAACACCTGCACATCCAGATCCACACCGATCCCAACACCACCCTCAGAGGAACCCTCGTCTACAGACCTCCTGGACTCTCGCCACAGTTCAGCGACTCCATCACCGACGTCGTCAGCACGCATCCACAGACTACATCCTCCTCGGAGACCTGATCTTCCACCTCGAGAACACCAATGTCTGCAACTCTACCACCCTGGTCGACAACCTCACCAACACCGGACTCAAACAGCTCAACCCGACACCCACCCAGGCCGAAGGACACACGCTCAACCCCATCTTTTCTGCCAGCAACCATGTCACCTTCAGCCACACCACCAAACTTCACTGGACCTACCACCTCTGCATCCACTTCACATTTGAGAAACCCACCACGCACCAACACCCACAACGGATCCCCCACCGCAGATGGAACAAGTTCACCACAGACCAGCTAACCTCCACCCTCACCCGAGACCCACCAACCCACACCACAGACACTGACACAGCCGCTCGCAACCTCAGGCAATGGATCGATGACTGTGCCAACACTCTCGCCCTGCTCAAGAAATCCTCAAACAGATGCATGGACAGAAAGGCCATCTGGTTCACTGCCAACCTTCAGTCATCCAAGCCAACTTGCCGAAGAAGTGGGGCCACGAACAGACTCCGGAAAACCACGCAGCCCTCAAGAACGCCATCCGCAGGCACCACCAATTCATCGAAACTGCCAAATGAACCTCCTTAAAGGAACACATTGACAACAAAGTGCACAACAGCAAAGATCTCTTCAACATCGTGAAGGAACTCTTCAACCCTAGCTCCAACGACATCCCACCACCGCAAGACCTCTGCGACTCCCTAGCCACCTTCTTTCACCACAAGATCACAGACATCCACAACAGCTTCAACTTCCAGACCCCCCTGACAGCCGCTGACACCTCGCACTCACCGCCCCCCAGCCACACCAAACACCTGTTCTCCTGGACCCACGTCACCAACGACAAAACCATCAAAATCATGAACACCATCCATTTGGCTCACCATCCGACCCCTGCCCGCACCACATGTTCAACAAAGCAAGCTCCAGCATTGCACCCCAACTCTGGAAGATCTTCAACAGCTCCTTCAAGATCGCCACCTTTGCGGAGAGCTGGAAGCATGCTGAGATCAACGTCCTACTCAAGAAACCCAAGGCAGACCCAAAGGACCTCAAGACCTTCCGGACCATCTCCCTTCTCCCGTTCCCGGCAAATGTAATTGAGAAGATTGTCAACAGGGAACTGAACCACTCCCTCGAGGAGAACAGCACCGTCCTGAGATCCTCGGTGGCGGTCGCTCCCCACGCTGCTCCCTGCCCTGACCCAGAAGCTGGTATCGTAGCGCGAGACTGCCAGATCGCTCTCTGCTTGTTACCAATAGCGCATAGCTCGCATTACTTGTGCTTTAATTTGTGCCTTGGTTATTGAATAAATTATCGTAGCGCCATATTGCTGTATAATTGTATCACAGCGCTATACTGCTAAAGTGCGCAATAATCACTAATCAATTTGCTGCCTTGACTGTATAATCGATTGTGCTTGTGCCATTGCCTTTGCCATTTCCACTGCCATTGTGCCCCAATCTTGTCGTGTTAGATTTTGGCTTGCAGCCATCTTGTAGTTTGTTTTTGTGACTCCCAGCCCAGCCCTCTCCGCCCCGCTCCCGCCTCCCAGCTTCTCCTCCCTCGCCCCTCCCCCTCCACTATCCACATATGACAGATGCTTTTGCGTGCAGCGTTCACGCGCAGCGGTCGCGCCCCATGAGCGCCGAAGGTGCGCCAAAGGTAAGCCCGTCTACGCCCGTCCGCGCCTGGACCGCGCCCAGCGGAAGACCCCCTTGCCCTCGCAAACCCCACTCCTCCCGCACAACGTATGATGTCGCTACCCTCCTTGCCCTTAACCCCGGACGCACACCACAATGTTGCGAAGCGGCCCCAGGACACACCCATGGTCCATTCGCCTGCCACTCCTGCAAGTTCGCCTGCACCAGGACCCACACCAAATCTACTACCTCCAAACACAGCTCCAACATCAACCACCTGAAGTGCATCCTGCTGAACACCCGCTCGGTCCGCAGACACGCCACTGAACTCTGGGACCTACTCAACACTGAATCGCCGGATGTCGCCTTCCTTACAGAAACCTGGATGAACGCCTCATCAGCACCCGAAATCGCCATAGCCATCCCGGACGATTACAAGATCATCCGAAAAGACCGCACCAATCAAACAGGAGGAGGCATCGCCATCGTCCATAAGAATACCATCAGAATCACGACCAGCTCCGACGATAACCTCGCGTCCGCCGAACACCTTCACTTCCTGATCCACACCGACCCCAGGACCACACTTAGAGGCACCCTCATCTACAGACCACCAGGAACCCGCACACAATTCAACGAAGACATCACCGACTTCATCAGCCCACATGCCCTCACCTCCGAGAACTACATTCTACTGGGAGACCTCAACTTCCACCTGGAAAAGAAAAACGACTGCAACATCACCACCCTTCAGGACAACCTGGCCAATCTCGGACTCAAACAACTTGTTGACACCCCCACCCACCTTGCCGGACACACGCTTGACCCTATCTTCACCTCCAGCAAACACATCTCCTTCGACCACACCACGGCACTCCATTGGACGGACCATAACTGCGTGCACTTCAACTACAAAAAGACCACGACCCACAACCCCCCACAACCTATTCCTCGAAGAAACTGGAACAAAATCACCACCGACCAACTCTTCACATCGCTTAACCAAAACCTTCCTACCATATCAGCGGACCCAAACCAAGCTGCCACCAAACTCACACAATGGATCGCCCACAGCGCTGACGAATTAGCACCCTTGAAAAACCACCAGATCAAACAAAGTAACAAAAATGCCCCCCGGTTCAACTATGACCTTAAGTTATGTCGTACCCTCGAGAAAACCTGGAGAAAAAAGCCCAACCACTGACAACCAGACCTCCTTCAAGGACGCCACCCGCAAACACCACCAATTGATCCGATCCACCAAGAAATCTGCATTGAAGGATCGACTCGACAACAAAGCCCACAACAGCAAGGAACTATTCAACATCGTCAAAGAATTCACCAACCCCACTGCCGGCACCAACGACGTTCACTCCCTCTCAAGACCTCTGCGACTCTTTATCCTCTTTCTTCCACCACAAAATCGCCGACATACATAACAGCTTTGAAAACCAGTCGGATGAACAGCCCACTCCACCCGCCTCCAAACCAAAACAGCACTCGCACAACCTTTTCGCCTGGAACCCAATCACCACTGAAGACACCATCCGCCTGATGAACTCCATTCACTCAGGATCGCCAACCAACCCATGTCCCCACCACATCTTCCACAAAGCAGACTCCATCATCGCACCCTTTCTCCGCGATGTCATCAACTGTTCCTTCAACTCTGCTACCATCCCGGAAAGCTGGAAACATGCCGAACTCAGCGCCCTTCTAAAGAAACCCACAGCAGACCCCTCTGAACTTAAGAACTACCGCCCCATCTCACTCCTCCCATTCCCTGCCAAAGTCATTGAGAAAGCCGTCAATAGTCAGCTCGCCGCCTTCCTTGAATCCAACAATTCCCTCGACCCTTCACAGTCCGGCTTCCGAGCCAAAAACAGCACCAAAACCACCCTCATCGCAGCTACAGACGACATCCGAACGCTGCTGGACAACGGAGAAACAGTTGCCCTCATCCTACTCGACCTCTCCGCCGCCTTCGACACAGTATGTCATAACACCCTCATACAACACCTCAACAACGTCGGATTACAAGGAAAAGCTTTGGACTGGATCATCTCGTTCCTCGCCGGAAGAACACAGAGAGTCCGCCTCCCCCCATTCAAATCAGAAGCCACCGAAGTCATCTGTGGTGTACCACAAGGATCTTCACTCAGCCCCACCCTCTTTAACGTATACATGAGTCCCCTAGCATCCATCACGCGCCAACACAACCTCAACATCATCTCCTACGCAGACGACACCCAGCTGATGCTCTCCCTCACCAAAGACCCAAACACCGCCAAAACCAATCTACACGAAGGAATGAAAAAAGTAGCCGAATGGATGAAGAACAGCCGTCTAAAACTAAACTCGGACAAAACGGAAGTCCTCATCTTAGGATCATCCCCCTCTGCCTGGGACGACTCATGGTGGCCACCAGCCCTGGGTACAGCACCCATACCTACAGATCACGCATGTAACCTGGGCTTCATCCTAGACTCCTCCCTCTCAATGACCAGACAAGTCAACGCCGTCTCATCTTCATGCTTCAACATCCTACGCATGCTCAAAAAAATCTTCCGCTGGATCCCCACCGAATCAAGAAAGACAGTCACCCACGCACTGGTCACCAGTCGACTGGATTATGGAAATACCCTTTACGCCGGGATCACAGCCAAACTACAGAAAAAACTCCAACGCATCCAAAACGCCTCAGCCAGACTCAAACTGCACATTCCCCGTCATGCTCACATTTCCAGTCACCTGAAGGATCTCCACTGGCTCCCCGTCAACAAGAGAATAACGTTCCATCTCCTCACCCACGCACACAAGGCCCTCTATGACCTAGGACCCGAATGCCTCAACACACGTCTGTCCTTCTACACACCCACCCGCCAACTACGATCATCCAATATAGCCCTCGCTGCAATTCCGCGCATCCACAGATCCACCACGGGAGGAAGATCCTTCTCCTACTTAGCGGCCAAAACCTGGAACTCTCTCCCCAATCACCTCCGACTCACACAGAACCACCTCTCCTTCAGAAAGCAACTAAAAACCTGGCTATTCGATAAGTAACGCACCCACCCTCCCTCAAGCGCCTTGAGACCCTCTGGGTGAGTAGTGGGCTATACAAATTCCTGAACTTGAACTTGAACTTGTTCCAATCCAGTTTTTGCAGCAACCACAGCACCGAAACCGCCCTCATCGCCGCCCCCGACGACATCAGGACCCTGCTGGACTATGGCGAAACCATGGCCCTCATCCTCCTGGACCTCTCGACCGCCTTTGACACCGTCTGCCACCACAACCTACGCACACGCCACCATAGCGCAGAGATCCGCGACATAGCCCTGGACTGGGTCACCTCCTTCCTCACCGGTAGAACCCAGAGAGTCTGCCTCTCTCCATTTCACTCCGAAGCTACCAAGATCACCTGCTGTGTACCACAGGGATCCTCCCTCGCAAAGACCCTTTTCAATATCTACATGGCACTGTTCGCCAATATCGTCCGATCACACAACCTCAATATCGTCTCATACGCCAATGCCACCCAGCTGATCCTCTCCCTCACCAAGGACCCCGCCACCGCCAAAACCAACCTCCACGAAGGAATGAAGGCCGTCGCCGAATGGATGAAGCACAGTCGCCTGGAACTGAACTCGGACAAGATGGATGTCCTCATCCTCGGCTCCACCCCCTCCGCCCGGGACAACTCTTGATGCCCGGCCACTCTGGGAGCTGCGCCAACAGCCACTGACCACGCATGCAACTTGGGGTGCATCCTGAACTCAACGCTATCAATGACCCAGCAAGTTAACGCCATCTCCTCATTCTGCTTCAACACCTGCATGCTCTTCAAGATCTACAGATGGATCCCCACCGGAACAAGAAGGAGGGTCACCCAGGCCCTCGTCAGCAGCAGACAGGACTACGGCAACGCCCTCTAAGCGGGAACCACGGCCAAACTCCAGAAAAGACTACAATGCATTCAGAACGCCTCGGCACGCCTCATCCTCGACATCCCCCGCCACAGCCACATCACAGCACACTTGAGAAACCTGCACTCTCTCCTCTTCAACAAGAGGATCACCTTAAAGCTCCTCACCCACGCTCACAAAGCACTCCACAATGCCGGACCAGCATACCTAAACAAACGACTCGCCAAAATTTGGTGAAGGACATGGAAGCGCTGGGACTCAGGATACTAAATGGCAGATTTCCAATGGACTGTCCACCGGCTTGTTCTTTTTACTAAAGTAATGGTAATTTGTGAATCGATTACACATTAACATTGTTGACTACTTTTAACAAGGTGACATCTTATTGCTTGAATAAAGTCTCGGACAGTGATCAGAGCCCGCAAATCATTGAGATAAACCAATCCTGTCCAAAATCTGAAAACTTCCAGACAATCCCAGGTCAGATATGTACCATTAACTATGAGAAACTCATATGGAAACCTGAAAACACAGATGAGATCACGGCAAAGGCAAAAAACCTAGTCATAGAATGCATGGACAAAAGAACAAAGACAACTGTCGTAGACCGATGGGAAAAATTTACCCAGAAAGTACTAACCAGCAATACAAAAACAGGTTTACAAAGGGGAAAAGTGGCTCAGAGCAAAAAAAGAGAAACCAGAGAATCTAACATCTTTCTCCCGCATACTGTAAGGAAAATCAGAAGTACGCAAAACAGGCTCAGGAGATAGCTAACCAAGTACCCGCTCAACGAGGAAATAGTGGCATTATTAAGAAATACAAATTATACTCTAAGGAAATTGATTTGGAATGAAAAGAACAAAGCCAGACAAGACCTGTGGACAAAAATATTCCACGCAAGCACATTAGCAAACTCGAGGGAGTTCTGGAGATTAGTTAATGGCCTAGCTAGATCAAATAAAGCTGCCATAGGATCTAGTTTATCTGAAGAAGAATGGGTGACATTTCTTAAAATACATCTAAATCCTAATCAACCAGCATATAAACAATGTATTGCAAATTTAAGCACCACAAACGTTGACCTAGAAGGTGATAGTGAAATTTTAATAACCAAAACTCAAGTGTCCAGATTGATAAAAAACACAAAAGGATGGGGCCCTGGTCCCAATGGTATCCCTTTTGCACTATTCAAAGAAGCACCTGATTTCTGGTCAATTTACCTTACAGATGTTGTGGTCCAGAGCGGTCAAATCCCGAAGTCATGGAAAGGATCACTTATAACACCCATATTTAAGAAAGGAAATTGGCAACTGCCGGAAAACTATCGCCTAATTACCTGGCAGGATACGGATGCCAACCTTTTTGCTGGAATTCTATTGACAAACTTAATGGACTGGGCAAAAGAGAAACGGGCACTGCCCCCGAACCAAACAGGCTTTATCAAAGGCCTTGGTACGTCCACAAACATTTTAACATTATCAAAACTAATTGACAAAGCAATTTTATCCAAACAACCTTTATACCTATGCTTCGTAGAATTTAAATCTGCTTTTGATTGCGTTGACAGAGAACTTCTATGGGATAAACTTAGCAAACAAGGAATACCGGATAATCTGTTAAAGATGATTAAGCTCCTGCACTCAGAAACTTGGGTTAGGGTGAGGACGGGTGAAAGAAAATCATTAACCAAAACAATTCCTACATCTAGTGGTCTCAAACAAGGATGCGTGTTGGCCCCCTTACTTTTTAATCTATTTTTAGCTGATCTTACCACTGAGTTAAATGAAATCAACGCACACCCCCAAGGTTAGCTCCAAAACAGATATCCGACCTATTATACGCAGATGACGTCATAATTTTAAGTCACACCAAAGTCGGAATGCACTGACTAATTGATGACATCTCTACGTACGCAAAGGAAAACATTTATGTACATAAACAAAGCTAAGACCAAGGTAATGGTAATTACCAAAAATGTACGACTTAAATCTACACATAAATGGATCTTACAAGACAAAAAATTGGAGCGAGTAGCTGATTACAAATTCTTGGGCATCACTTTCAACGATAACGGCAATTTCCAGATGCAAAAACTGGATATTACAAGGAAAGCAAACTCCCTTGTCGGGGCATTTAGAACAATTCAGAAAACCATTGGAGACTTGTCTTATCGGCCCTTATTAAAAATAATTTCCGCAAAATTACTGCCTACCCTAACATATGGTATTGAGGTGCTCAACGGGAAAGACGCGGAGATCATCAATACCGCTGCCGCCAAAACGTACAGAACCTTATTCTCTCTCTCAAAGAATGCCTCACATGCCCAGGTGAGATTGAGTTTGGCTAAACAACCACTTGTACGTAAGGAAAGGCACACACTGAAAGTGTGGAACAGAATAAAAAATGATCAGGACATTGAAATGTCTTGCTTACTGTGGCAAGAAGTAAAAAATAATAGAAATCTAACTGCCTGCACTAACCTAAACAAAGCAATTGATGAATTTCGTATAACACCCATTTGGAACACCACCGTCGCGCAGGAGAGATTAAAAACAGTAAATAAACATACTGATCATCTTTCCCTGATAAAGGACAAAGATACTTTTGTTAAACTAAATCATGCATGGCCGATCGTTAATGGATTCAAGAAAAAAAGGTCCAAACAAATCTTTATTTATGCTAGATTTGGCTATTTTCCAGGCTTATGTCACTTTGCACCATGGAAAAGATTAAGGGCCATATGTATCATCAAACTATTTAGCATTTCCTAAATAGCGAATTTTAAGGAATCGCTATTTAGGAAATGATAAATGGTATGTATGAACAAAATCGCTTTTTATTTGCGATTCCTCAAGCTTCCTTATTTGCGAATTCGCATTTTGCGAATTCTCAATTAAGGAATAATTTCCAATGCATTCCTATGGGCCAGGAGGCCCATAGGAATGAATGCTAAATAATTCTCAAATTGCGAATTCGCAATTTGTTAATCGCAATTTGAGAATTATTGCAAGGGTGCAGGGGTGTTTCAAAGACACCCTGTTGCACCCCTGAGAAGAATATGTGTGTGAATATGGCACACATACATGCCCTATGAGCATGTGTGTGCATCATATGCCACCTTTAAAAATGCCAATTTGTGCATTTCTGGAAGAATTCGCAAGTTACCATCAACTGAAAGTTGGTGGTAATTTGCGAATTCCTACACAAAATTTGCAAGCTAAAATTGCTACATACATAGCATTTAAGGAATCGCAAATTTGCGATTCCCTAAATGCTATGGAAAAATAAGGAATCGCACAAGTTTGCAATTCCTTATTTTGGTAATGTTTCATACATTCCAAAACGGCCGTTTGCGAGTCGCAAAGGCCGAAATTCTGCGAATTTCGGCCTTTGCGATTCAAAAACGGCTTGATACATATACAACCTATGCAGGCTATGTAAATTAGGACAAGAAAACATCCTACACTTACTGTGTCTTTGTCCAGATTTGGAAGCTGAAAGAAAAACTATACTTAAGAAACTATTTATTAAACGTGGTGCAAGGACATGTAGGCAGGCCTTAATGGCAAGTTTAAATCCAGATAATCTACCAATTAATTCAGCATTCATCAAATTCCTTTGTGCTGTACAAAAAAAGTTAGAGGCTTTCGTTTCATTAACTTCCAGATTGTGTGAATATGAATCTACAGAATTAACTTTAAAAATAACCATAAATGATTGATTATTATAGCACCTAATGTGTACGGTAAATGCCTAAGTTTTAGGAAATTAATTGAACGTACGGATTGTTTTATAATTTTAAATGTGTTAATGTTTTAGCTGCTTTTTGTAAGATTTTAATTAATCAAACAAATAAAATAAATTTGAAACTTTGAAATTTAACTCACCTTTTACATCCCCGAACCGCCAGCTTTGCTCCGGTAACCTCGCTATTGCCACCATTCCACGCACCCACAGAACGACTGCCAGTGGCAGATATTTCTCCCACCTCGCTGCCAAGACCTGGAACACCCTCCCCATCCACCTGCGGCAGCCCCAGGACCTGCCAACCTACAGAAGACTCCTCATGACATGGCTGTTCGAGCAGTAGAAGCACCCCCCCCCAGCACCTTGAGACCCTCACAGGTGAGTAGTGCACTCTACAAATGACTGATTGATTGATTATGAAGGAAGCTTTGCACTTTTTAGAGTATACAATATACTGGGTTATAGTACGCATATATACACCTCTGAATTGGGGATTGCCCATACTAATGTGATTCAAAGAGCTATTTGCGAAATGTGATCTTTCATGCACATTGGCTTACATTTGAAAGCTAATAATGAAATATTGTTTTCATCATGTTTGATACTTGCTATTTATGCTGAGATATAATGATTTCAATTAAATGAACCTCAACAAAATTAATTTCAATTCAATTCAGTGGAGAGAAATTCAGTTCATGATAACATGTATTACACTATCCTGTGTACCCACACTCTTCCTGATAAAGCTCTACCTCACCTTGTGTGGCTCGGCCTAGTACCCGGGTAGGCATTTTACCCCAAAATGCAGCATGGGGACATCAGCATTTCCTATAAAACAACTATGGGTCTTATTACAATGTTGGTCAGAGTTTCCTCCAACTGACACCGTGGCGGAAAAGGAAACCGACGACCTCCGGTCAGCAGTCCCGACCATCTAATTATGATGCGACCATTCCCATAATTCCCTATGGAACCATGTGTTACGGTCACAAGCCAGCCTTAGCACATGCTCACATAGGGAAATAAGAGGTTGTGTTAATCCCTGCGCCCTGTGATAGACACCTCATGTAGGATTGACGCCGTCCATTCTAACTGGCCGACGGGC
This sequence comes from Lissotriton vulgaris, assembly GCF_964263255.1. Classification (NCBI taxonomy): domain Eukaryota; kingdom Metazoa; phylum Chordata; class Amphibia; order Caudata; family Salamandridae; genus Lissotriton; species Lissotriton vulgaris. The sequence goes on along the minus strand of NC_141697.1, from coordinate 401,401,019 downwards.
TCCTTGAACCCATCAGATGATGGCTACAGGTCTCAGCTTTGCTGGGGACTCGTGTCGGCCTCGGAGATGTCTGGAAGTCCATGTCCTGTGTCGCAGATTCTTCAGGATCCGGCGAGAGCCTTGAAAATGCAGACCGGCAATATGCCTCTTTGGTTACTGCTTGAACAGGGGAGTCACTCCTTGACCCCAAGGGAGATTTCTTCAGTCTTCTAGTCGAAATAGAATGTCGAAGGTCCAAGATATATATTGCAGAGTTTCGTCTAGGGTAATCTAAAGTCCTAGGGACTGGGTTCCTATACTTATACTAAGTTTAGGGGATGGACTAACTCTAAGGTCCCACCTATGGGAGGACCAGGGGAGGGGGTGGTTACACCCCTTCCCCTCTGTCCAGTTTCATGCCAGAGCTGGGGCTGAGTGTCCTAGCAACCGATTTGAACTGGTAAATGCACAGGAACACCTTGTGTGCCCCAGGCACTGTCTGAAAAGCATTCACTGAATGCACCCACCCTGCCCAAATACACTAAAGCCTGTCTGGGGAGGTGGTTACATCTCCCTGTGAAAGGAAACCTATTGTCCAGGCCTCCCCTGCTGGAGTTTCATCCAGCAGCAGGAGGTCAGACTCGTGTCTATGGCAGCAGCATCCATTTTGTGATGCTGGGGCTCTGTTTAACTTTTACCGGTTAGACCAATGTGTACATGTCTTCTCCCTGTAAAGGGGTTGAATGCTACCGCCGTCCCCAGAACTGGCGGGGGGGGGATAGTATTCCAAAGTGTTTGACACCAAACACGACATTCCAAAGTTAGCATTTACTGTGACGGTATAATGCACTTATGTAAATGGTATGGCAGTATTACTGAACAGCTATAAGGAAGGGATTCGGAAAGCTGCAGAGGGGCTCAGCTCATGCTAGGACACCCTCTCACACAAAACCAAGCACTCTGCCTTTAGGATTGTCAAGGCCTGCCATAGGAGTGACTTACAGGTTTATATGTGTCTATTTTAAAAGGTAGATAAAGGTATACTATATCTAAGTAAGGGGTGCTTACACCACCTTACCCAGGCTGCAAGAGCAGACCTGTAGTGCCATTTTGGAAGGCTTCCCAGGGGTCCATTATACATGCTTCAGCCCCTGGTAGGCCTCTGGGGTACCTATGTCCTTGGTACCTAAGGTACTATATACTAGTGACTCACAAGGGTAACCCAGTAACATAACATGTACTCTTGTATAGCGTACGTATCACCCGAAAGTCTCAAGGCACTGAATAACAGATGTATATTGTTACCCAACTCAATGGTACTCCTTTTATCAACCTCAGATGGATGAAAGGCTGAGTGGAGAACCTGTGACCATGGGGTCGAACACAGGCCCCTGCAGTGGATGCATTTATCCACTGCGCCACCAGACCCGGCCATCAGTAACCAATTGGAGTGTACCTAATGTACATGCAATCAGTTTAGAGAGGAGGCAGCTAGGCTGGGGTCCTGGGTAGCAGGGCCCCAGCCAGACTGAAGTTGATAAATCAGTGAAACACAGCAAAAAGTGGGGGTAACCATAGTAAGCAAATCCTACTCTCCTACAGTGCACAAACCCAAAAATAAACAGGTAGAGCAGAAAGGTTTTTGAGACGAAGAAAAGTAAAATAAATTCAAATATGCACTGGCAGTCCTCAACATTTTGAGCAGGTGAAGCACCATGGCTGGGATTGTACACAGGCAGATTGATGCCTCACATTCAAAACCTTTTTTTGAAGAGGATTACACCTGTGTGCCTTAGGGGTATGTAGCAATTGTGCGCAGAGTACAGCTGTGCCGTTAGTGAATGGCTTTTGAGAAAACGGAGATGTGCTTTGTGTAGGATGCAGAAAATGCAGGCATCTGAAATCTGTGAAGTGCAGGATGAAGTGTGAGAACATAATTGAGTTAGGGATGAAAGCTAGAATGCAAAGTAAGTCCTTGTAAAATAGACTGCAAATTATAGTTTTGATGAAATAAAAGGCTGCCAAGAGTTTGGAGTTGGATTTCTGGAAGTCGAAGACTGGGCAGAGAGTGCAAGGCTTAGCAGACAGTATGTTGCTGTGCTAAACAGAGTGAAGAAGAACTATGGACTTTGCAGAGTTGAAGCATGTATTATAGAACTGAGTGAAGAGCTTTATAGTGAAACTAGGGCTGCCACCTTTCCAAATACTGGCCATTTGTTGCTGTTTTAATAGTCTGCAAAGGCCCGAGCATGAAAAAAGACATATAGACTTGTAACATAACTTTTCTCCCTTTGTTTACTTTACTTTATTTGATAATGAAATAAGGGGAGGTCTTCTGTTGCAGCATTCTATCTATTCTAGCGCTTACTAATCCATTGTGTGGCACTGAAGCACTTTATTTACATGGTCAGCAATCTATGGCATGTGTATCATGGGTGGTTGGACATGTTTTCTTTGGTTTGTGATCCTATAAGGGAAGTGTTTCCTTGTTTTCCCTGATGAACACCAATAATTAGGCTTAAAGTCAATGAAGCTGGGTGTGGGGGGATGTCTCAGAAAAATGTGCGGGTTGCTCTCGGCCTTTAGTAGCTCATGAAGATTTTTACTGATCAGAAGTAGCTCGCATTACAGAAAAGGTTGGAGACCCCAACTCCACCCCACTTTGGTGGCTCGTCCGAGCACCTGTAACACAAAAGGCCCCAAGATGCAATGATAGACACATAAACATTTCCTGTTAATAAATGCCTGTTATAGTGATGGAGGTAGTAATGACATTTAGACGTAGGCTCTGCTGATACCCAGGAAAACCCACCAAACCAAACCAGACACCTAGGGGAGTCCACAGTGGTGTGCCTTGCATGGATCCCATGAGGTTTTCCTACCCAGAATTCCCTGCAAACCTCTTACATTGCCCACAATCGCTCATTTTAGCGTCATTATCATTATTCTTTCAGCAATTGCCTTACAATTAAAATATAAACAATACTTTGCAATATTTGAATAAAATCACTAAATAAAAACTATTCAAGTATCAAGACAAACTCATAATATTCATGCATTAAATATCAACCCCACATTTAAAGATCCAAAGTGCAAACAAAATGAAGCGCTGATGTTTGTGCAAAGTGGCAACACCCAAAATATTCCATCTCTTCAAGCAAAGCACAAGTACTTGCCAGTACCAGTCGGAAAGTACAAAAGTTAATGGTGTTTTTTTAATGATTGCGTAAATAACCGGATTTGTACATTCCCATAATGCCCAAGACAATATTCCTTAGAGTATAGCAGTTTTACTTTACAAGAATTTAGCAGGCATTTTCTCTTATCATATTATCATTAAATTAGAAGGCATGTGATAACATTTAATCCTCTCTAATGAGCCTGACAATGAAATCTCACACAGCGAACAATCAAATAAAAATGCTGAAAACATTAATCCGGTGTGCAAACGATGCAATAAAGTGCAGTTACTCACAAAGACTAAACAACATAGTTACAATGTGCACGGGAAAATTTCAATAAATTATACGATTTTTCAAGTAGATAGGGCAATTGATAATTTCTAGCTACCTGTATATTCCTGACTTATATTCCTGGCTGGTGGCCATACTGATCACAAGCAAGAAGCTACACCTTCATCTCTGCTGTGAGAAAAAGCTTAAGAACTCCTGGCTTAGCTATTCCCTTAGAACCTAAATAAGGGCAAACGCCAATTTCTATGCGCTCTTACAAACTTAGTGGAAAAAAAGCAGAAGGTGTATAGTGTTGTCTTTCTCCCCAAAAGTGCAGTCACATAATTCACACTCCACGCTAAGCTTTGTCTATCCTACTATATATTCTCTGATGGGAAAGACTCCCTTCTGAACTCAAAGTTTAAAGTACATTTCTGTTCAGGTTGGATCTGGTCTGACTTGCACTTAGGCTTTTTATGGTCTGACCCAGATAAGTTGGTCCTGATACATTGGAAATGGTAAAAGAATTCCCTCTGCTGTGACTGGTAAATGTTCTTATTCCCTTGGTAGATCCACTGTGGCACATACTATGTCATGCCTCGTAAACCAATGCTACTCTGAGGCACAATGGGCCAAGATTTACCTCACACAAGTCAATAGAGATAACACCTAGAACGTTAGGTACCATAAAGGTTTTCACCCTGGTCTCTAAGGGGCCGAAACTTGATAATTGGCCTTAAGGGAGGCCGAGATTGGAGAGGACTGGAGTGGCAGCAGAAGGTGATATCAGAACAGGCTGAGGCAATAGGCACTTCCCACGGAGATGCACATAGGATGGCACTTCTATATGACCACCAAATACTGAGATGTGTCAGGTTGGTTTGGCTTTGAAACCCTTTCTTAGGCATTGGTCCTCTCGCTATTGTTAACTGATTCCTGTTGAATATCTCTGATTAGTACATGATTGGCAATATTAGGTTAAAATCTGTGTATAGTCTGAACCCCCTTACATCATGATTGTTTAATACATGGAAAATGTATTGAACAAGTATTGAATCGAAAAAAAGAATGCTACCAGCTATTAAAGTCGGGATTTAGAATTGCTAAACTAAGACCAGGTAGCCTAACTGCAGCTTATTTTGATCATATTACAGAACCAAAGTTCAAATATTTAGACCAGCTCCAACATGAACAGAAATATACTCTTCTCATCTTACTTTTTTGTGACAGAAACCTCTAGAATCTGCAAGGCTCCACAAAATTCCTGCTTCCCCTCTTCTGGAAGTATTGAATCTGGCAATCTCAAATGGTGTCTTCCCTGTGCCCTGGAAGATGGCCATTGTTAAGCCCCTTCTGAAAAAGGTCAATATGGCCCCTGGGATTCTAAAAAATTAACGCCCTATATCCCTACTCCCTGCCCCCGCCAAGATGCTCGAGGCCCACCTCAATCAACATCTTAGCGCCTTCCTGGACACATCTAGCCAGCTAGATCCCTCTCAGCATGGCTTTCGGAAGGTGCACAGCACTGAGTCAGCCCTTACAGTGGTGGTCAATAACACCCGCGCTAAGGTCGACAGTGGTCAGACTACCCTTCTGATCCTGCTCGACCTTACAGCCGCATTTGACACCCTGTCTCCCACCATTCTGGCCTCCCGTCTTAGTCAGATGGGAGTGGATGGGTCGGCTCTGAGCCTCCTGACATCCTTCCTCAGCCAGCGTGAACAAAGGGTTAAACTGGGCGACTTCCTCTCCTCTGCCAAGACTCTGCAGTGTGGGGTCCCTCAGGGCTCATCCTTGAGCCCTACACTTTTTAACATATATGTGGCCCCACTTGCTAGGCTCGTAAAATCTTTTGGACTGGAAGTACTGTCGTACGCTGACGACACCCAGATCATGGTCTCCTTCTCTCAATCTGTGGAGAACACAGCCTCCAACTTCAGGAACTGCATGGAAGCAGTGACAGGCTGGATGACCTCAAACTTCCTCAAATTAAATGGGGAAAAGACTGAGGTCCTCATCTTTGGAGGTAAACAAGATGTCCGGATGGCCGACTGTGGCCCACTGCCCTCGGAATTTGTCCCAAGCCCTCCCTTGTCACTCGTAACCTGGGTGTTATCCTTGACACCACACCTTCCTTTGATAAGCAAGTCAATAGGACTGTCTCTACCTGCTGTGGTGTCTTAAGGATCCTGAGAAAACTCACTCACTATCTTTCTCCGGAAGCCCGGAAACAAGTCTCGGTGGCTCTCATCTCGCCTTGCCTAGACTATTGTAATGCCCTCTATTTAGGCATTAGCAAAAAGCTGGTCCATCGCTTACAAGTTGTCCAGAATGCAGCAGCAAGGTTTGTTACTAATGCCCCCAGGCTTCAGGAACCTTGATTAGAAAGAACCTTCACGGGCTTCCTGTGAAGGCCAGGATAAATTTCAAGGTATTAGTGCTTACCCATCGTGCTCTTCACAGATCCGGTGCAGAAGACATTAGGTCTCTTGTGTCCTTTTACACCCCGGGCAGGACCTTGCGCTCTGCCAACAAAAACCTTCTGTCTGTCCCTCGAACCACCAAGGCCAGATGGGGAGTGAAGGCTTTCTCTTCCCTTGCCCCGAAACTTTGGAACATGCTTCCAGGAGAACTCAGGAGCCAGGCGTCCCTCGCCCTGTTCTGCAAAAGTCTAAAAACCTGGCTCTTCGCAGAAGCCTACCCGTAACCCGCCATCTGTCTTCACATCTCACTCAGCTGTTTCCATCCGATACACCTTGATGCCTCCGGGCTAAGTTGCGCAATACAAATATCAAATTCATTCATTTATTCACCCAGCATGCCCACAATTCTCCCGGTAAAATGCTGCCCTACCTTGTGTGGCTCGAACTACCACCTGGGACACAAAAAGCCTCAAAATACAACATTGAGACTTCAACAGGTCCTGTGAAAAATTACCTGTTTTGGAGATAGGGAAGTTGCAGTATTTGGGCACGGGCTGAGTCGTTAGCAAGGGAAACCTAGCAAACAAAGACATTTTTTAAAACTAGACACCCAAGTTGGTGTAACTTGCTCTGGGTCACACGTTTGCCTAAAATCATTCAATTCCTTTACATGTCTGTGCTGGAAGCTTCTGGTGTCTGCAGGCATCCACAAACTTTGCAATACCCACCATTTTCATAATTCTGTTAAAAATATTACCCCCTAGTGTGGCTTGGGCTGGTGCCTGTTATAAAAAAGGACCCAAAACACGGTGGAGACATTAGTATTTTCCTGTCAAAAAAAGAGATGGGATAGCTATGGTATTTGACCCTGACTCTGCTGCGGCTGTGTCATTTGCCACTGAGGGAAGCACACAAATCCCAGACATTTTTGAAAACTAGACACCCTGAGGAGTGCAGTGTTGTGTGCCCACTATGTTTATCACATTATATTTTCTTACCCACAATGCCCTGCAAACCTTGCTTACATAATTTCTGCATGCATCCCCAGGTTCCGTACCACCCAGCATTCTTACACTACTCCCAGTAAAGTTGCTACCCCACTTGTGGGGCTTGGGCCAGCACCTGAGACACAAAAGGTCACAAAACGCAGCATGAAGATACCAGCATTTGCTTTGAATATATCTTACCAGTCAGAGGAAATTTGGAATTACACCCACTTTGATGGCCCATATATAAAGACAAAACTGTATGTGACTGGGATCACCAGTCTCAAAGATGTGCGCTCTTTTTATTTGAAACACGATTGTTCCTTCACAATCCTGTCCATGGATTCAATAAATATTTCAAATGGTCTGGTTTCCATTGATTTTTCTTTATTTGTGTCATTCTAATTATCATTACTTCATGATTCTATTTGATCAGAAATTTCCTCACATCATAACGCGAATCAATCATTGCTTTTTACAGCACCCAATGCATTTCGGGTCATGAGGAAGACCCTTCTTCAGGGGTCTACAAAGGAAAGATACAGGACCAATTCAGTCGTTATAAGTTAAACAAACTAAAATAACATGCATACTGTTTTCAATAACCAATATGTCAAACGTGCATTGTATGTTATACATCCTATGTGCATATGGCATCATGCTGCTATCGGGATAAACCTATGACATTCCTTAAATTGGATATGGTAGATTGATGGGGCAAACGCTCAAGAATTGCTTATCTATATATATAAAAACGAAAGTATGTCTGTCTGTTTGTCCTTTATGCATTACTACACCATTTATCCAATCGGCATGAAACTTTGGGAAGTTGTTGAGTATACTCCTGCGAAGGTTTTTGGCAAAAAAATAAAATTTGTTAAATATCGGCCCCCCGGACCCCCGGACCCGTGTAATCTTTCCAATACTGAACGTTTACAGTTTACAGTGCGACTCGCTTTTGCAATGACCATCAACAAAGCACAAGGACAATCGCTGAAAGTGTGTGGACTAGATTTGGAGAATCCGTGCTACTCTCATGGACAACTGTATGTGGCCAGCTCACGCATCGGAAAACCTTCTGATTTATTCGTGTACGCACCAGATGGAAAAACAAAAAATACTGTGTATCCACAAGCACTCAAATAAATAAACAGAATTAAAACAACACTTTAAAATGTTTTCCATCTTAAAATGAATAAGTTTCAATAAAAATGACACAATGTAAATTGAATGTTATCATAACAAGTTTCCTTAAATTTCCTTTCTTCTGAGATCACAGCAACGCGCAACGGGTAAGCTAGTTTTTAAATAAATTATCCCGTTAGCAAAATGTATAACAATGCGGGAAACATGCTGTCTTTTAAACCAAGACTTGTTATGTTTCTTCTTATTAAACAGCATCGTGGCAAAGTGATGCTCTGTCTACATTCAGCAAGTGCTTGAAATTGCATCAGGGAAATGCTCACGTTAGCTGAATAAATAGCTATGCGGAAAGCATACTTGTGTTTAAACGAGACACGTTATTCTTTATGTAATACAAGCATTGTACCAAAGTAGGACACTACGATGCGATATAACGGGTATTCCTTTTACTTACGGTTGTTTGTTAAAGCGTTCGCATTCACCATGTCATTCTACGCTTCCTGATGCGGAATTCTGGGAAAATGCGAGAGCCAATAACATACGGTTATAATGAACCTTCAGCGATCATTTGATATGAGTGCTTGACTTCATTGTGGGTCGCATGATGAGTGTATCCAATCTGAACACTCGGATTACTCGAAGGAAATACGGGTACCTTTTATGTAGATTTTAAATATTGTGTTTGCATTAAACTAGAATTTTTCTTATCAATGTAATTGGGCAAAACATCCTTCGTACTGTATTAACTTTCCAGGTGCTGAATAATGGGAGAATTCAAGGATCTATGACGTGTGAACAGTCATAGCAGTCATGTGATGTGAGGATAAGGCTTCACGATAGGTCACATGGTGTGTGTCCCCATTCAGTCGAATGTAATTAAATCTACAATGCAGGAAATAGGTATAGGATGGTAAAAAATTGAAATGTTCAAATGCTAATGCTTCAAGATGATTCTAGGAAGCCAAATGAATTAAATGTTGCATCACAAATGACATTCAGGATGTATTCACTATTTGAGATGCGAGTACATATTCACCATACATAAATTTCATGTCTATTAGAGGATTAAGAGTAAATGAAGACATTGATGTGCACAGATGAAAACATTATAAAAAAAAACGCATATTCCACCCTGTCATTCATCCCAAAATGTTGTAATGAGTTACATTTTTTGATCCAATAAAATTCCGCTCTTAAACGTGATTTATGTGGGTCCATGTCACAGCGTTGTTGCACCACTTCCAGTATGGTGAATTTTATTTGTGATATCTGGTGTTTTGCCTCTTGCCAATGTACTGCTAGTGTTAACTTCATGTTTTTCAATCTTATGTTACTTTTGTGTTCAGTCATCCTTATTTTAATTTTCCTCTCAGTTTGACCTACGTAATTTTTGCCACATGGACATTTGATGGCATATACAACGTTTATGGTATCGCAGGTGCTTGAATGGCGTAAAAGTATTTTGTTGCCTTTCATGGGATGCATGAATTCTTTTCCTTTCATCAAAATATTGCAGTGCACATAATTTCCACATTTGTTCATTCCTTTGTGGTCTTTGGTTGTAGTTTTCTTGTAGTTGAGTAATTCTTTTAGGTTTTTCAATCTTTGGAATGCGAAAGTGATGTGGTCATTGAATAGACATTGTAGATATGGTTCCGTGATGATTAGAGGCCAATAGTTCTTAATTATGTTCTTAATTTTGTGAGCCTGAGTGGAAAATTTTAAAACACAAAACGATGTATCACTTACAATGCACGTTTGACATATTGATTATTGTAAACAGTATGCATTGGTCCTGTATCTTTCCTTTCTAGACTCCTGAAGAAGGGTCTTCCATATGACCCGAAATGCATTGGGTTTTGTAAAAAGCAATGATTGATTTGTGTTATGATGTGAAGACATTTCTGATCAAATAGAATCATGAAGTAATGATAACGAGAATGACACAAATAAAGAAAAATAAATGGAAACCAGATCATTTGAAATATTTATTGAATCCATGACAAGATTGTGAAGAAACAATCTTGTTTCAAATAAAAAGTGAGCAAATCTTTGAGACTGGTGATCCCAGTCACATACAGTTTGGTAGTTTAAGGGCACTGGTAGACACAGTGCAACAGATTGTGCAGCACAACAAGAACTTTTCCAAGAAACTTCTTTAAAAATACTAAATAAAACATAGAGAAACTTGAGTGCACAGGGATATCAAATCACTCACCATATATAAAGACTACACTCAAAAGACTCAACAATCCCTCTAGCTTGTCATGAGTTTGGGGATCCTTTAGTGCCCATGGGGGCAGCATGACTGTTGAACTTTAGGGTTGGGGGAAGGGTCTTATGTCCGGAAGGGCCAGTCCTCACCCTATTATATCTTTAAAACATATCTCTGACATCCAGTGGGATTTCTATCCCTGGGGCCCAGATTGAGGCAAACCACCCATCTGGCCCTTTGCAGTAAACTGTATTGCCTCATTTGAGGTGAGGACATGGCCAGATGCCAGAAATGGATACTTCACTTCTAAAGTTAAATCGTTGGTGTCCTTCTGGCTTTGTATCCCACAGTTAGGGCATATTTAGTGCAATCTCTAATCGGGGCAAACTCCCTATCTGCCCCCGGGGTTAGAAAGCCTGTATTGCCTTTTTTGGGGTGGAGGCATTGCAAGAAGCTAGAGTGAGTTGCCACCACCCCTTTGGTGCCCCAGTAAAAATCACAGGTGTATAATGGGCTTTGCCACTTTCTGGGCAGAATAGGGTGTTCGAAGATTGTTGCTTCTGTTCTTGGGAAGGGCTATTGGCTGACACCTGGGTCTGCGACCCCTAATAATTAAAAAAAATTCTCCCGCTGTCTAGTGGGCTTTCTGCCCCCATGAGAGTAGAGGGGTAAACTGACCCCATTCCACCAGTAAGGTGAAAAAAATACTTAATCTGATCTGTGGTAGTGGCTTGGCTGATACCTGCACGTGTCACACCAACCCCTTTGTGTTTTATTTTACTCTTTCCCCTGATGTCTTGTGAGCTTTCTGACACCTGGTAGGGAAGATTGTGGGTAAACTCCCCTGGTTCACCAAGGGAGGGGGCAAAAAGACGGTTATGCCTATTCTAGGGGAGAGTGTAGGCCCCCGACTGGAGGGCTGCCCTATTCCTACTTTATTTTAGCCTTTTTGTTCCTGATGTCTAGTGCCTCTATCAACACATAAGGGCAGCAGAAAGAGGGCTTTTTTGTGTGGCTTAAGATTTCCCTCAGTCCCTGCCAGAAAAAAAAAACAATTTGGGTTGTTGGGGAACCCCTTACTTAGCTGGGACCAATTATGGGTTGGGGGGTCACCTCAATAACAAATAAGCAGTTAACACAAAAGCTGTAACCATCATTATCACTGATGCAAATAGCCAATGGTTTGGGGCTGTGTTGATGCATAGGAGAAACAATGGTCGAGAAGAGATAGTAGCATTTGCATTCCGATCATTGTGAGGAGCTGAGCCTGCCTATTCCACCACTGAGAAGTAGGCATTGGCAATGAAGTGAGGGTCCCATATTTGAAAACATATGTATAGGAGATTGAGGAGTATTTTCCACATAGACTGTAAACCTTGTGACAATCTGTATAGCATATATATTGGTGGAAGGACCATGCCACAGATTACCAAGTGAAAATCCTACCTGCAAGATATACAATATTGGGTGGAATATGTCTCGGGTTCAAATAACTTGGAATGAATGAATGAATGAAATGAATGAATGAAATGAATGAAATGAATTAAATGAAAAAGGATTTATAGAGCGCATGGCTGCCCGGGAGCATCCCAGCGCTGAGAGTGCAATGGAAAACTGAGGAGAAACGGAGGGGTGAAGGGAGTGAATTTTAAAATTATTGTGGGAAAAGGTATGTCTTTAGCAGTTTACGAAACTTAATATAGTTCGGTTCAGATCGCATCCGGGTTGGCAGAGAATTCCACAGGGTTGCTGCCGTGACCGAAAAACGTCGCCCTCCGGTGCGGGCCTTCTTGACTCTGTGAACAGTGGCCAAGTTACCTTGAGATGAGCGCAGGGACCTGGTAGGTTTGTAGGGGTAGAGCATAGTCCTCAGTATAGGGGGCCCTTTACCCTGCAGGGATCTGTGAGTAATACACAGAGCCTTAAATTTGATTCTTTCCCGTATCAGCAACCAATGGAAAGCTCTAATGGCTGGTTTTGCTGATGCTCTCCGAGCGGTGCCTGTCAATAGCCTCGCTGCTGCGTTTTGGGTTCGCTGAAGGATGTTAATAGTGGATTCTGGGGCAGCCATGAAAAGGGCGTTGCTGTAGTCTAATCTGGATAGGATGAGACCTTGAATGAGCAATTTTTGGGACTGTGTCGGGAGTAGGGGGAGAATCTTCCGAGCTGAGCGAAGTAGGCCCACACAGGTACCAGCTGTCTTTTTGGCCTGAGTTTTCAAAGAGAGGTCTTGCTCCAACCAGAACCCCAAGCTTTTGAGTTCTGTCTTAGGTTGTGGAAGGGCTCCTAGACATGATGGCCACATAGAGATGGGAAGGGATGTTATTCGATGACCCAGAAGCATGAGCTCTGTTTTTGAGCCATTTAATTTAAGTCTCGAATCACACATCCAATTATGGATTCCCTCAAGACAGTCATGCAGGTTTCTAAGTTTATCTGTTTCCAGTGAGAATGAGACAACCATTTGGGTGTCGTCAGCGTATGTGATGGCTTTGATCCCAAAGGGAGTGACCACATCCTCCAGGGGGGCCATATAAATGTTAAATAATGTAGGGCTCAATGAAGAGCCCTGAGGAACCCCGCACTGGAGGGGGAAGGACTTGGATCGCACATTCCCTTCACAAACCTGGAAGGTTCTGTCCTTCAGGAAGGATGTGAGCCAACATAATGCGGTATCTCTTACACCTAAATTAAGGAGTTGCAGGATTAGGATCCCGTGATCTACAGTGTCAAATGCAGCGCTTAGATCCAGGAGGATCAGTAAAGCCGATCCTCCTGAATCCAAGATGCACCTAGCTTCTTCGACCACTGTCAAAAGAACGGTCTCAGTCCCTTGACCCGGGCGAAATCCTGTTTGTGAGGGGCGAAGTAGATTGTTAGTTTCTAGGAAGGCCGAGAGTTGTTGATTAACAGCCTTCTATGCAATCTTACTCAAACCTGGCAGAAGAGAGATTGGTCGAAGGTTTGCAAAATCTTGCGGGTCACGTCCTGGTTTCTTCTGCAGAGCTTTAACTACTGCGTGTTTCCAATTAGGGGGGACCACTGCTTGGTTAAATTAGGCATTAATAAGGTCAGTGGCCATGTGCGAGATGGTAGGTCCCACCTGCTGAATGATGTGAATAGGGGCTGGGTCATTCAGGGATCCACTTTTCATGCTTGTTAGAGCCTTCAGGAAGTCTTCATTGGATATCTGGTTAAAACTGTCCAGGGTGGGGCCTATAGTTGCGGCAGTAGGAGCCGCAGGAGCATTGCTGTCAGATTTTGGCAGAAGGAATTGTAAAATGTTTGTTATTTTGCTCTCAAAGAAAGCTGCTACTTGATTGCATCTAGTGACCGTGGATTCCTATATTGAAGGGGGATTGGGTATTTTAAGTAACTCTTTTACTATTTTATAGGTCTCCCGGGATGAGTTGGAGGCAGATTTAATTTTCTCTTCAAAGAAAGAGGCTTGGGCTGTTTTCCGAGCTGACTTATAGGTCCTCATGGCAATTTTGTATTTCTCTTTGTTGAGGGGGTCCCAGTCCTTCCTCCATTTCCGCTCCAGAGTTTTGCAAATTTTTCTTAAGTTCCTTAATTCTTGTGAGTACCATGGGGATTTGAAGATTTTACTTTTTTTCTTCAAATTTTTCTTGGGTGCTACTGAATCAAGAGTGGAGGTTAGCCACCTGGTAAAGTTTGTGTCTGCTTTCACGGGGTCAGGGTCCGCGAGAGGGGCAGATTGTTTTAATTCCCGAGTCCAGTTCTTGAATGAGAGTTTGGACCATATTCTCTCCTGTGTTCGAAGTACTTGAACTTGGGGAGTGTCTAAATTGGTTTGCCATGTGAACGGGATGAGAGAGTGATCAGTCCATGGTAGTGGGAGTGGGGGTGAAATTTCTATTTTAGAGATGTTAGCGAAAACTGGGTCTAAAAGATGTCCTTTAACGTGCGTCTCCTCAGAGTTTTTTAAATAGAGTTTGAACGCCTTCAATTCTGATATAAGGTCGCTTGTAATTTTATCAGCGCGATCATCAAAATGAAGATTTAGATCTCCTAGTAAAATAAAATTGGATGTCTCGGTACAGGAAATAATTGTGGCCTCTAGCAATGAGCCTACGAAATCTCCTAGGCTTCCGGCAAGCCGTATATAAGAATGCCTGAGAGGGATTTGTTTGGCGTAATTTGAAGGAAATGTATTGCTATTGCTAACTAGGGGTCTCAAATATGGGGCTTTGCAGGTGATTTCTTATCTAGGTTACACACAGGAAGTAAAGACTGCCAAGAAGAATAGGGCAAGGAAGGGGAAATTGCATTCATGGTCAATCTGGTGGGAACTGTGCATGGGGAAGCATTGCAGAAAGAAGAATGGATGAAATTATGAGGTACCTTGCCAAGCAAAAGAGTGTATTACTGAAGGATGGCAGAGTATAAGGAATTTGGAAATAGCAGCAAGGCCTTTAAAAAATTGGCAGAGGATTTTACATTTGGCAAAGTTCTGCTTGGAAGACTGGGTTCGGTAGTACCAGAAGCCATGAAATGGAGAGTTCTTGAACTAGCACGTTAGGTCATGTAGGCATTTGGCAATGAAATGCAGTTTTCAAGAGGATTTCTGGTAGCCCAGAGCTGATAAAGCACTAGAGAGGTATGTGAGAGATTACAATGAGTATATATTACATGACAAAACTCATGTGACTTTTCCACTTCCTATTAGTCCACTGAAATAGCCATCTGCACTATGGAGCAAGGTAATAATGGACATTTCTAGTTCATTTGGAGTATTTGAGAATCTTCCAAATTTGCAATTTTGAAAATGTATTATATGCACAAGTCGCCTGATGTACAATTTGTGCAAAAAGTCCATAAAATGGAAATTATGCAGGACAATTTACATAGAGAAGGATATCTGAATGAGTTAGTCACTCACAATGATGCATGGTGTCATGAGAAATTAAATAGTGCTTAGAATTTAACAGGATACACCATCATAGAACATTTCTATATGATCTTAGAAGTAATGGGTTGGTTGAAAGAGGCAACCTGGTGATCAGAGATCAGATGCATAAGGCCATGATCAGCAAGTTGTCATGGAGAAAAGCGGTAAATGATTTAGGGCCATATGTAGGTGGGCTAATACCAGTCGGTAACGGCTGAAAATCGGTCAATTTCCTGTTACCGACCGGTATTTAGCCCTTTGTGATGTAGGAGGCCAGATTTAAGGATTCAGGAATTTACTGATTCGTTATTTTAAGGAATCAGTAACATACCGATTCCTTAAATTACCAAATCCTTAAATCCTATATAGGGAGCACTCAAGTGAGTACATTTTTGGTTTAAGGATTCTTTATTTACTACCAACTACAAGTTGGTGGTAAATCCTGAATACCTTTAAAAAAGCAATTTGTGCTTTTTTAGAAGTGCCATGTGGCAGACATACATGCCCTTAGGGCATTTATGTGTGCCACGTGTGCACACATGCACGATTCAGGGGTGCAACGGGGTGTCAATGTGACACCCTGCCACCCTTGAATAAGCTTCCCCTATTACCGATTCGGTATTTACGGAATCGGTAATAGTGAATGGCTTCCCGTTTATTATTACCGATTCTGTAAATACCGAATCAGTAATAACGAATATTATCGAATCAGTAAAATTTACAGATTTTTTACCTACATTCTATTTACCGATTCTTAAATACCGAATTGGTAAAATTCGGTATTTAGGAATCGATAAATAGAAATTACCTACATATGGCCCTTGGTGATGAGAAAAACTCTACGTCAATACAGGGGTTGCACTGTTCTTTATGCTGCAGGGAAGAATGATGTTAATGGACAAACCAACTCACCGGACTTGGCTCCTTTTAAGCTCCAGCCATGAGGGAAACAGCCGCGGGGCTTATTTCACCATCATGAGCGCTGTGAGGGCAACGGCTGGGGACTCCATCCTCCAGGTGCCCCTGGGACCACCGGCGCACCGGTGACGTGCCTGGCTGCGCCCGGAGGCGCTACAAAGCGCAGAAGCGCCGAACGCTCAGTGGGGGACGAACCAACTCACCGGATTTGGCTCTTTTAAAGCTCCTGCCGTGAGGGAAATTGCTGCTGGGCTTATTTCACCATTACACGCACCGTGAGGGCAACGGCTAGGGACTTCATCCCCCAGGTGCCCCTGAGACCACCGGCGCACCGGTGACATGCCTGGCTTCGCCCAGAGGCGCTACAAATCTGAGGAAACCCTCCCACCACGCGGGACGCGTGCGGGCGGCGCCGGGCTAAGTTCGGGCAAAGGGCGGGCTGTCTGTGGCCATCAGGTGCCAGAGGGGGCTGGGCTGGGCCACCCCTCTAACCTCCACAATGGGAAAGAGAAAGCAGCTGAGCAATGGGCCGCTGGAGAGGAAAAGGGCTAAGGTACCGAGAAAGTCTGAATCTATTATCTCCTATTTAACCTCGGCTGTGGGGGTTTTAACTAAGGAGATCGTAAATGCGGAGAAGGAACTAGGCCTGGACCTCCCCACTCTGGTTTGTGATGACTCTGATACCTTATTAGCAGTATCAGTGCCCATTGTCCCCCCGGAACCGGTGATAACGATTGTTCAGCCGATGCTCCAAGCTACAGCTGTATTAGCTGGTGATTTTGATTATACCAATGAATGACATAGAAAAAACCCTTGGAGGGGCGTGGCCAAGACCGCTATGTGATCGGACGTGCCACGGGCGAGCTCTGTCGCCCCGTTGCCTGCATAAGCCTTTAACAGCGACGTTTGGGGGCCACCGAACGGAGTACCTGCACAGCTGCTGGTGCCTGGAGCGTGGGGCAGTCTCTGGCGAAACGGACCCGGCGGGGGAGACCGGGGAGCACAGACCAGAGGGCTCGAAAGTTTTACCTCCGGCGGGCCCGCCCGCCATCTTGGTCCTGTGACGGGGGTCCGGCGCCTGGGTGACCTCGCCCCAGCGGATGCCCTAGACCCTGGCAGTGGCTGGGGATTGCGGACTGTGCTGTCCCACCCTGCGGGGTGTCCTCCGATTCCGGGCCGGAGCCCATACATGCCTGGGAGCCGACCTGCAGCCTCCTTGTGCTCCGGCAGCACATGAGGCCAAAATGGCGCCGCCCCGTAGCTGTGGACTAGCCTGACGCCGAGGGTCGGACTGGACCCCCCAGGCCAGCGGGAGCTCCCTGTGGGACTGCGGGGAGGAGAGGAGCGTCCGGCCAACACCTTCACCCGTCCCTGAGGTGAGGGTCCCTGGGGTGAGCTGCAGCGGAGGGCCGGAGCCGGCTGGCCTTGCCTGACCCTAAGATGGCGGCGGTTCCCGAGGCCCGCGGTGACATGCAGTGCTGCATCTAGCGCCTCCAACCCAGCGCTCGAGACGCCCCTCTGGCCCATCCTGCGAGAGGTGGGGAGCCCTTCGGACCTGCCCTGGCGACCCGACTGGGGGTGACAGGGGACTTCTGCCCGGCGCTGCTGGACTGCGGCGGGGGCCACTGCTCACGCCGCCTGCCGACTTGAGGCTCCTAAATACACAACATTGGATAATTCATTAAAGGAGGTACAAATACATCACTGTGAGGCTCCTGGACTGGGCACTGCTTGGCATCCTGACCCCTCCGGCTTCTGCGACCACAGACATCTGTGCCCCCGGGGCTGGCCCGACCGGGCTGGAGCGAGGGACCAGGGCTGCGACAGACCAGTGAGTACCCCCACGCTGACTGTGGGCCCCGGGGTGACCAGAGCTACCCCCGAAGGCGACGCCATTCCCCGAGGGACGGAAGGAGTGACACTCGGAGCCCGAGGGGGGGCTGACCTGTGAGGCGAGCTGGTGGCGACAAGAGGACCCGGGCCTGCACCCTGTCTTGCGGACAGAGCGAGCTTGCACACCGGGGAGTGCTTGGGTGGGGAGTGAAGGTCTGGTGGCGCTCTGCACTATCTCCACACCCCGGCGACGCTATCGAGGAACCGCGCCCGCGACGAGGGACACTGCAATCCGGGTGGACGATGACCCGAGGCAGAGGAGGGGGCAAGGCGGACCCGGCGACGGCGTCTAAGGGCACGTCGGTGGTGGCCATGTGGGGCAAAGCGGGGGCGTCGCCCCCAAACGAAGACACGCTGCCGCCTGTCACCGACTCTCCCCCAGTGACCCAGGCCTCCATGTCCTCCTTCATGGCAGACTTAAAATCTGAGATAGGATCCCTGCGGGCGGAGGTGCACACCTGCGTCAAGGAAATGCGCAAAGAAGTCACAGAACTGGGAGACAGGGTTGATGGACTTGAAAAAATTGTCAACACACGCACTGAAGATGTCGAGCAGTTGTGGCAGAGGGTGGTGGCCCTAGAGGAGCAAAACATCGAGCTCCAGGTCAAGCAGGAGGACCTTGAGAATAGGGGGCGCCGCAACAACCTCCGAATCCGTGGCGTACCACTCGGAAAGGAAGGGACTGACATCATGGCTTACACGGCTCAGCTCCTGCACGAGGTGCGAGGCGGAGAGGGGGCCTCCCTGCCAATTCTGGACTGCGCACATTGAGTCTTCAGCCCGGGAGGCAGGACGGGCAGATATAATTACCCGAGTACACTATTTCACGGAGAAGGAGGCTATAATGAAGCGGCAAGGGACAAACAGGACCTGCAATTCGGAGGACATAAGATCCAAATCTACCAAGATCTGGCACCTAACACGCTACATAGAAGGAGAGTCTTCCGTCCTGTGACAGAAAAACTACGGGCTCTCGACATCCCCTATCAGTGGGGGCACCCCTTCGCCCTGATCTTTCGCTGGGGTGACAAGCGCAGGACACTCCGCTCCTACAATGAGGCGGCGCAACTGATTGGACTCTCGGAGTCCCCCGAGCATAGCCCATCTCACCCCACGCGACAGGAGAGACCCCCGGCTCGACCGGATTGGACCACGGTGACCCGGCGTCGCCGGACGACCCCGAAGGACGACCTCTCCACATCCCAGGCCAAGCAAGACATCATTGACCACATTCGCTCCCTTGAGAGCGACCGCGAGGAGCACCCCGCGAAGCCTCATACACCGTGACCCCCGATGAGCCAGTCTCCACGTCTAGACGACCACCGGTCGCCGAGGGAACTACCACTACAACCACCTGTGCGGGAATGGGAACTTCTGCGCCCGTACGCTTACTGATGGGCATTCTGGCTCCACCTGCATTCCTGCGGCTTGCGCGTACTCCCACACCCCGGCAACAAGGGGGAAGCGCATGCTTGGCCCTACAACCTGCCGAATCTCTACAGGGGGCCAACTGACCAATAGAGGCGGCTCGGAGGGGCTGACGAGGCCATGGCCAGCGGTTGGGCCCCTGGGGGTGATCAAGAGGATACGCCCTGGCGGACCTTTGCTGCAGGACCTTGCCCCCGTCGCTGGATCCAGGTTCTCCTGTAAAAGTTATTCAACCTTCCCCATATTTGAGATACACTAGACTCACTTTCCCTGAACCCGCCCTGAGGCAACGGGGCAGACGGGCTCCGTGGCTACCGGGACCTTCATTCTCAACAGAACCCCCCCCCACTCTGTCCCGTAGGAAGTGACATTCCTGAGATCATCCAAACCCTCGGGTAGAGGATGTCCGGAACATGGGACACTGTGCTAGGGCCCTGTTGGCCCGTCGTGATTCCTATCTCTTCCTGTTCTCTTTGTTTTCCCACTCTGCCTACTTCTCCTACTTTTCTCCCGAACTGTCCCTTTGCTGTCCCCTCTTCTGCCCTCGGGTGGGGTGGCAGTCCCGAGACCCTTGCAGATGCATATCAGGAGCTGCAGCAGTGGTGGCGGAGGGGGGTGATTCTTCCCATCCATGCGGGGTGGAGGGTGCTGGGTGATAAGGCAGCAGTATCCCCCCTAGTGTTAGGCAGTGAATGTACCCAGGCCCCTAAAGATCCTATCGCTCAATGTCAAGGGGCTGAACTCCCCCAACAAAAGGAACCAGGTATGGCGCTACCTTCTCCACCACTCCCCAGACATCATATTTCTACAGGAGACGCATCTCCTACGGGGGGACACTAAGCGCATGGCACACCCTAGATACCCCACACAATTCTGGGCATCGGCTGACACTAAAACGGCGGGGGTGGCGATCCTGTGTAGAGCGGGCTGTAGGCAGGGGCTCACCAAACCATACAGGAGCAGTGATGGGCGCTTCATCTGGGCTGCGATGCAGATGGGGGGGTTGCAATACACCCTGGGTAATGTATACGCACCCAACCAGTCGCAGGACAAATATCTCCAGTCACTCCTGAGGGCCCATTTCAAGTCTGACGAGCCGCGTATAATCCTGGGTGGCGACTTTAACCTAGTGTGGGACCCAGATATAGATCGCGGGGAAAACGCGGGTGGCGGCGCAGGAGCGATGTCCTGCCTCTGCGCTCAGGTCCCAGTTCACGGACTTGGGACTGGTCGACGCGTGGCGCTACCACAACCCGGGGGTCCGAGACTACACCTTTTACTCCCACTCCCACCGGACATACTCGCGCATTGACTACATTTTCACCTCCCTAGACCTTGCTCGGGACACGCTGCAAGCTGCCATTTCGGATATCTCGCTGTCGGACCACGCGCATGTGGAGCTTACGTTGCAGGACCCCCTGGCGTGCGGCCCTCAGGAGCGACGCTGGACCCTCCCACCGGGTGTCCTCCGAGATCCGGACGATGTGAATAGCATCCGCGAAGCCATAGACTCGTACTTCAACGTCAATGATCTGCCCGAGACACCCCTCCCGGTAGTATGGGACGCCTTTAAGGCCACCATACGGGGGCACATCACGTCCCTAGCGATCGCAAGACGACGGGAGACCCACAAGCTGGAATCTCAGCTTACGGGCGAAATCAAGAAGGCGGCGACACGGGACAGGACTAGATCTTCCCTAGCGTCCAGAAGGGAGCTAGCTAACCTCAGGGGACAATTGCGTCTCTTACGCACTAACAAGGCAGAGTACTCCTTATTAGCGTTGAAACAAAAATATTATGAGGGCGGAGACAAGGTAGGGCATATGTTGGCCAGACGGCTGAGAGCGAGAACAGCCAGAGCCCATATCGCTAAACTCCACTGTCAGGATGGCTCCACGGCCGTCATGGAGAAGACAAAACAGGACGCCTTTGTGGCTTACTACACCTCAGTGTACGCGGGGGCACCCACATCGCAGGAGGCGCGAGCGGCGGTCCTTGACGATCACGAGGGGACTCCGTTACCGCCGGCTTGTGCTGCGGAACTGGAGGAGCCCATATTGGAAGAGGAGATTTCGGCGGCCATTAAGGACCTCCCCACCGGGAAAACCCCAGGCCCGGATGGCCTCCCGCTGATCTTTTATCAAGTGTTCCTAACCCAGCTCCGTCCCTATCTGCTCAGGCTTTACCACTCCTTCTCTGACACGTCCGGTCCGTCCTCCGACATGGGAATGGCGGAGATTGCGTTGATCCCGAAACCCGGAAAAGATCCTGCGCTCTGTGCTTCCTACAGACCTATTGCCCTCTTAAACACGGATCTGAAGATCTATACCAAGATCCTGGCCAAGCGATTGGACCCCTACATGCCGGGGCTTGTGGACCCGGACCAGGTGGGTTTCATTAGGGACCGACAAGGGGCGGACAATGTACGCCGACTGGCACACCTGGTGGGCAAGGCACGACACTGGGACATTCCGGCTTGCCTTCTCTCGCTTGACGCGGAGAAGGCCTTCGACCGGGTGGACTGGACCTTCTTGAGAGCGGTGCTCCGGAGGCTCGGTCTAGGTCCTAGAATGATAACTAGCATTATGGCCCGTACCGTGGGCCACAAGCCAGGGTCAGAGTAAACGGCCAACTAACACCGCCGCTTCAAATACATAGGGGTACGAGGCAGGGATGCCCGCTCTCGCCGCTCTTGTTCGCCCTCGCGGTGGAACCACTGGCGGCACTGATACGACGCGACCACAGAATACATGGAATAGCCCACGGGGGGAGGGACAACAAAGTGGCGCTATTTGCCGACGACTTGATCCTCACTCTCACACACCCCAGTGAATCCTTGCCTGCGCTTCACGAGGTACTGTGTCTATATGAACAGGCATCGGGCCTCAAAATAAACCACGACAAGTCCTGGGCGCTCAACCTCACTATACCCGCTGACGAGCTTCAACCGCTGAAGGCGGCGGTGCCCTACCAGTGGGCGGAGGGCCAAATTAAATACCTGGGCCTCACGCTGACCCCCTATCTGGACTCCTGGTCTTCGGTAAACTGGACGGAGTGTCGTAAAGCGGTTCTGGAGGACCTCCGGAGATGGAGGCCTCTGATGATTTCCTGGCTGGGGCGCCTAAACGCGGGGAAAATGTTGATTCTGCCAAAAATGTTGTACGTTTTTCAGTGTCTGCCCACCCCGATTCCGCTTCACTGCATCCGGAGCCTCCAGCGAGAGATCACTTCCTTCATCTGGGGCGGGAAACGCCCCCGGTTCTCGCAGAAACTCCTTATGGAACCGAGGGACAGGGGCGGCCTGGCATGCCCCAACTTGGTCCACTACTACTGGGCAGCACACCTGCGCTTCGTAGTAGAGTGGGGTGCTCGTGCAAGTGACAAGCACTGGTTCCACATGGACCGGGCGGTCACGGGACGCACTATATGGGACCTGCTGTGGCTTCCGCGGGCGGCGCGCTCCAGGAGCGCCTACATAGCAGTCCCTACAAAAACGGTCCTGGATATATGGGACAAGATTGCCGTGCCCAGGGGTCTCACAACGTTCCCATCTCCGCACACGCCGATAGTGGGTCACTCGCAATTCCCTCCGGCCCACAAAACACGTGCGTTTGAGGAGTGGATGCAGGGAGAATGCCGAGTCGTTGGGGACCTTTTCCTCGGGGGCCTGCCCAAGACCTGGGAGGACTGCAGGGAAGAGTTCGGACTCCCCCCGTCGGCTGGTTTTCAGCACACCCAGCTACGTCATTGGACCGCGGGTGATGAAGTATATCAGGCAGCCACCAGGGCTTTCACACCCTTCGAAAAGCTGGCGCGCTCTCTCGGGGGGCTGAAGAGACTAATCTCGCAAATATACCACATACTGCAGCACCCTAAGTCAACCCGCGCACACCCGTACCAGAAACAATGGCAGCTGACGGCGGGAGCGGACATCGAGCCCTCCCAATGGAGCAGGCTGTGGCGCGATATCCCCAAAATCTACTGCAGTGTCCCGCAGCAGGAAAATGCCTATAAATTGCTCACCCAATGGTACTACACCCCGCTGCGCCTTAGCAAAATGTTCCCTAAAACCTCGCCGATGTGCTGGAGATGTAGCTCTGCGACTGGTGACTTTGTGCATATATGGTGGGCGTGTCCAACCTTGACAGTCTTTTGGAAGGAGGTACTCAGCCATATCAGAGGGGTGCTGGGGTTCCCCATTCCTGAAGAAGTGTCCACAATCCTACTCGGCATCTTCCCTAGCACACTCAAGGCACTTACCCGCAGCGACTGGGTACTCGCACTCCACATGCTAGGTGCGGCTAAGCAACTCATAGCCCTGTATTGGAAACGTACTGAAGCGCCGCCCATAGCATCCTGGTTTGTACGCCTTTGGCAGGTACTCGCGCTGGAACTGCTCACGGCTAGGCTACAGCTGAGAGACACACGCTTTACAGCAGTTTGGAAACCCCTAGTGCGATACCTCTGTTCGATACTACATGCACGACACATGCCCCCTAGACTCCGCACGCTACGCCTCTTTGAGGATGCCATTACCCCTGCGGACCCTGCCAGGCTGTGTCCTTGAGTGTTAGACACGCTATGGTACCCCGCACTGCAGAGCAAGCCCCCCCCACCTTGCCCCCAGACACGCCACCCACAGCCACTATCCCTTCCCCTCTCACTACTCTCTGACCTCAGTTTCTCTTGCTCCTTATACTTTCTTTCTTCCTACTTGCCGCTCTGGCCTTCGTCTCGCTTTTACTACGGTTGGGCTCGTTGCCTGTTCTATACCTCCTATGACTAGTGGGCGTATGCCCGCGTGTGATGAGCCTCTGTCTACTCCTCCATAAGCCTCGCGGCCGGCTCTCCTGAGAGAGTTGTAGGCACGGCGCTGTGTTAAGGCTTTGAGCCGGCTCTAGTTGCTACGCAAGCATAAGAACTATTGCAAACGCGGCCGGCCTCTACAAGAGGTTGTAGGCTTAACGCTGTGTTTCAGATAAATAAATGTGGCCTGTATGGGCCTGAACAAAAAAAAACACTTGATACAGAACAAGCCAGGGAAAGGGAAATGATCAAAGAAGGTCATTAATTGAGCAAAACCTGTACCATAGTTAAAAAGTGATGTTCTAGGTACTCCTGCTTAACTGGCCGAACTAGTTGAAGAAATGTTTTACAAACGTCTGGAGCCAGTGTTGGTCGGAATAGCCAAGGACATTGTGGACTGCCTTAATACTTGTGTAGCTGGTCTACTGAAAAAATGTGAACATATAGACCAATTCATTAGAGAATATAGAGGGCAAACATTTGTGGAGGAAGATTCCTTGAAGCCTGAGATTCATGATTCTAACACTAGTAAGGGTCGATCCAGTAGTCAGCTCAAGGGGCCAATTAGCAATACTCAATCTATGGTAAATGTTCCCCAATCTCGAAGGGAAATGCAACGGATGTAAGTTACTGATATAAGAAATGATGCTCCCGTTGTAATCCCTTCTGGTAATATAAGCTCTACACATATTTGTGGTGTCACCCTGGATCTCCCCCCCGAGGCTGCCCCGTTGGTAGCAGTTCTCACAGGGGTCCAGCCTTTAAATGCTGGTGAGGTAGAAACTACCCAGGATCTCCTTAGGAAGGCCAGAACATGGTGTAACCAATTGAGTAGTGGTGGCCAAGATATAGGCCCTAACATTAATATGGTTAGACGAGTGGGCTGGGTAGGGCACTGCACTAAACGTTTAGGGGGAGACTGTGTGGTAGTAAATTTTAATGGGCGTAATGTGGCTGATATATTGTTTTGGAATGCCTCACCTATAGGAATACAGGAAATTAGACCTCTACCACTGGGTTACTTTTATCCCCCACGGAGCGTACATGTAAATCCATACCCTGTACATCCTCTATTGCCCCCGAAGAGGAGCACACTAAGTGGCCCCAATCATATGACCCAGGGTAATCAAATTCGAGGGTGTAGTCTGAGAGAGAAGGTGGGAACTGTTTCCATTCATGTACAACCCACTGGTATCCTGTCGTCACCTCGAGGAAATGACATTGCCTTATTGAACCATTTTTCCCCGTTAGACAACCTGGTGGAAAACGATTGACTAATTGCCCCAGCTCCACAGCCGAATAGTGATCTTAAGGTCTTACCTGATGTAATTACATGCAAATTTATAAGCTGGAATGTGGCGGGCATCAGGCAAAAGAGACGTGACGAAATCTGGGTAGATTTTATATCCCAATACCACATCATTGGTCTACAGGAAACGTGGGACACATCCAGGATTTTTTCTCTGGATGGTTTCATGAGCTTTGTTGTCCCAGCAATCCCTGGACTAGGGGGTAGATCAAAAGGTGGATTAATTCTCCTTATTTCTTTAAAAATGAAAGGTTCAATCACAATGCTGGAAACTGGGTCTAGTAATATTTTAATTGTTGAATGGGTTATCCCTAATTTGTTTAATATTTGATTAATTATTTTCTACAACGCCAGTGAGAGCGAGATAATTAATCAACATTTAGGCTCCCTGGAAGTTCAAATTATAGGTACAAAAATAATACTTTATTCAAGACTATCATTTTGGGTGATTTTAATGTTCATCCATGCAGAATGGATTGTGTTTTAGACAATTACCAAGGGCTTCCAGGTATCGAGGCCCGCACTTTGAACATAGTAGGCAAGGTGAGGCCTTGGAGGACCTCCTAGCATCTAGCAATCTCTTCAAAGTATATATAGGTGAAGATGAGGAGACGTTCCTACATTTAAAGGTAAAGACACGGGAACAGTGTTTGATTGTATCTTTTTGTCCCGTGGTTTGATTTCTAGGGCTATATACTATAAGGTTATACCCTCTGTGTTCAGTGACCATAACCCGGTTACCTTGGAACTGGTTATGGGGGAAGTCATGGAACAAAGAGTTAGGGTTCATGGAGAACTGAGGGATATCACCACAAAGGACCAGGGTAGAGGGCTAAAATGGGACAGGGTGGTCCCGGAAGCTTTTTGTGAGGAACTCTTTACTAAGGCAGGTGAAAATCTGGCCATATGTTTAGATAGTACTGCCCCTAATGGGGAGATCATTGAGGCTTATACTTCTATTTGTGTCCAGATTGCTGATGATCTTAAGGATAAACGCAATGTAAGGCATTTGCGTATTCACAGATGGTTTGACACTAGTTGCACCAAAGCCCAAGGAGATCTACTTCTACCCTTAAAGCAGAGACCTAGAGACAGGGACACTGTCCGTAGGCTTAGGAAGTTATATAAACTTGCTATTACCTCACAGAAGTAAGAGATTAAAGAGGAGGCGTAGAGCAACCTCCTATCAACCGATGTTCTGCGGGATAGTAGCAAGTTCTGGGCAATTATTAACCACCCTATCTTCTCGGAGCAGGAAAACCCTGTTATGGACTGCGGCATTCCTGATGAACACTGGCTCTCACATTTTAGTGAGATTCATAGTTACGGGGGCTTTGGTCAATGTGAAAATCTGACGGTATTTAACCAGTCATCACCTCCTTTGACATTTGCAGTGGAGGAGGTACAAGGGGCCATAAAAGAAATGTCCAAAAATAAAAGCCTCTGGACCAGATGGGGTCCCAGCGGATTTGTATAGCACCTATCCTAATTTCTGGGCAAAGATCCTCACTAACGTCTATAATGCTTCTAGTGAAAAGGGGTTCCCGGCGTCCTGGGCTACCTCTATTATAATACCTGTGTTTAAAAAAGAATATAGGAGCGACCCCTATTGCTATAAACCCATCTCTCTGATAGATTCTGCTGTTAAGATCTTGGGCAGAGTCATCTTACATAAACTGAGAGATTGGCTGGATTTCAGAGGGGTTCTCTCCAACCTTCAATATGGTTTAAGGGAGAAAAGAAGCACTGTGGATCAATGTCTTAACCTCCACCTCTTGATAAACAAATATACTCTGGCGAAGGATGGGTCCCTTTACATGGGGTTTACAGACCTCTCCTCCGCCTTTGACCTTGTCAACCGGGAAAAACTCTGGTTGATGCTGCTGGATATAGGCATCGATCTACCACTGGTAAATTTTTTAGCGGTACTCCACCAGGGGCTTTTAGCTTCAGGCAGGGTCACACAAGATGGCAGATGCACTACGCACTTTAGCTCAGTCCGAGGAGTTAGACAGGGCTGTATTTTGGCCCCCCTCCTTTTTACTTTATACATAAATAGATTGGAAAAAGTATTGGTTGGGGCCTCCCTGGACGATCCACGAGCAGGAGACACGCTAATTTCAGTTCTTCTGTACGCGGACGATGCCGTTTTACTGTCCCGTACTGCCCTTGGCTTCCAGAGGTTGCTGGATTGCTTTGGGGATATTAATGGGTTCGTTAGATCTGAAGGTTAATAGTAAAAAATCACATGTTATGGTGGCGAGCAAACGACATAGGAGTATCAAGTCCCACTCCTTTTTTTGTAATGGAGTAGAGGTCACCAAGGTCTCTGCCTTTACATATCTGGGGGTACTTTTTGATGAGAAGGGTACCTGGGGACCTCAAGAGAACGTAAAAAGTAATGCTGTAGTAAGGTCTACTACAGCTTTGATGGGTTTTGCAAAGCGGCTGGGGGCAAGACCGTTGGAGGCGCTCTTGAATGTCTATAATGCTAAGTGCCTCGCCATAGCTACTTATGGTGCCTCGGTATGGGGTTACACAACACATGAAAAGATCCAAGTTGCCGAAAATAAATTCCTGGGATCAATTTTGGCTGTACCCCAATCTACCCCCAGCTTTCCGCTGCATACGGAATTGGGTCTGGGCTACGTCACTGATCAGTTGAAAGTTGCCCCGTTGATATGTTGGCTAAAGACCTGGTTGAATCAAGAAATCTCTTTGAACCATCAAATCTTACGCGATTGTCTTTCTCTGGATAGGGTTAGGAGGGTGCCTTGGTTAATGTATATCAAAGCTATGTTTACTAAACTTGGGCGCCCTGAGCTTTATACTTCACCAAACTCTATTACCAGGGAAGACATAAGTTGGAACAAGAAAATTTTGTTTAATATGTTGACAATGGAGAGGGAGGAATTAGAGCTATTGAAACCATCTGTTAAAGCTAATTATGTTTTGCAAAATTCACCTTCGCCTCGAACCATATTTAATAATTGTCACCAGACCATTCCGCTGTCACCTTCTAACTAGATTTCGGTTCAACCTAATCCATTTCTCACTGGGTGCTTTCCCAAAATGGTGTAAACCCGAAAATAGTGACCCCTGTAGCTGCGACAACTTTTCTAGACCAGATACAATGCATTTTATCATGTTCTGTGAATTCTATGCAGAGATTCGTAAAAAATATTTATTGCCAATTCTTAGGAAGGTTGGCTTTATCCAAGTCAGGCCAGCGTTTACATTTCTCCAGATGCTAAGCAGCACTCGTGTTATATTTTCTGTAGCTAGCTAGCTGGTGGCTGCTGTACGAATCAATAGTAAAAAAGAATTGTATAGAAGTACCCTGGCTGTTTTTTAATCTGATGTTCTATTTGGGATTTTTTTTAAACTATTTTTACATTTTCCACTGTATATTGTTTTTATTATTATTGACTGAAGGGTTTGATACATTAATTTGAAATGGATATTTCTGTATTGTCTTTTATGATTTTAATATAATCGAATAAAGTTTTTTGACTGACTGACTGACTGAATGATGTCTAAGTAATGAGTAGACGAAGAGGAAAAGGGAAGAAGAAAATAAATTGAGTCAAGTGGTGCATCTGAGAAAGGCAGTGCAATCAAATAAAGTATGTGAATAACACTGTTTGAGGAGTGCAAGCAAGAAGGTAGTTTCTGGATATTGGGTGCGGATCAGCTAAATGGGTAAGATGAGAATGGTAGATTCACAACTGTTAATTTCTACGCAAGTTGTCGAAGTGAAAGGGAATGTTGTCCTGATGAACGCTGGTAGAGTGTGTAGCCAGGACCAGTTTGCTGTATTGTCATCAGAGAAGCGCAATTATGTTTGCGATCATTTAGGGATTGAAAGACTGGAGTAGATTTACAATCTGCCACTGGAATGCTGTGGGGAAATTACATTAGTGATACATTCCAGAAGAGAGGGGAACATTCTAGAAGAGAGAGTTGCTGCTGGGAATGCTGAGCTAGTGTTGCTACCCGGAGAAGGAAGGCAAATAAAACTCATATTTACTTACCATGGTTGGAGTTGTCTTTGTGATCCTGCTGCACACTTATTTTATCAAAACATTGAAACATTAAAGGTGATCTCAATTTTATTTGGGTAACTTTGGAATTCACCATTAGTTTGATAAGAATTGTTTTAATAAATTTATATTGTGTGTTTTCATGGCTTTTATAGAAAGATTCGTCTATTTGATAAGGTTTATAAGATATTATACATTTGTCTCTCTGAAAATGGTGACAAGTTCATATGCATTATTTTTATTGCCTTATAGAAAATGTCAAAAAAGATAGCATATGGAAAAGGTCGAGAAAGATAAATTGATAAACTAATTACACTCACGGGGAACAGTGGGGTTGCTCAGAATGTCTGCGTTATGGTGGTTTCTTCACACATCCAGAGTGCCACTGTTCTTATTTTTGCAAGTTTGGTTCAAATCAGCATTTGGCATTCAAAGTATAACTCCAGTTTTAGTTTCCAAAAAGCTCTCTTCGTTTCCCTTGCTCAATCAATCAGTTCCCTGCAGGCTGGTTCTTCAGTACTATGGGATCGACTGTCAACAGTAAGAACACGTGGTCCAAGGAGGGCTTTACGTCTACAAACACTTGGGGCCTGATTCACAAATGTTTTCCTGTACATTTACAATTGTGTGCTATTCACAAAGAAATTTACGAGAAGAGCGTTACAAGTGCGGAGTCTCATTACATAAAAGCATAGGTTTTTCATGTTTCGGAGACTCCACAGTCGTAAAGATACTAAATGTGAACCCCTTTGTGAATTACACACAATCTTAAACATACACAAAAGTGTACATTTACCTATTTGAATCTAGCCCATGTTGTGGCCATCTTCCCCTATAAAATATTGCCAATTTTATCATGTTTTAAAATTTTTGGAAGGGTCACCAGCTTATTCTTAAATAAGAATTTGTATAAAACATTAAGCATTTTTTTAACATGACTCTTCAGCCTCTTGTTTGCTTTCATTATCTTGTACACAGTTGTGCTAAAAAATACTTGCATGTGTTGTCTGGAAACACCTCAACGGAAAGAAAACAGGCTGGTGCTGAACCTAACCCCCTACAGACACATCAGGTGCCAGAATGAGGGGGATAGAACTAAACCGTTAGATAAAGTCTAAATGTGCTTCCCATTTGTTGCTTGCTTGCATGACTTATGTTATTTGTGGCTGATATTTTGTCAAACAAAGCTGCAAGAAAGGATGCATACAAATTTCGGTGGGAAGATGATGCATGGAAAATATAAAAAAGTGGTTGGGTGGTTAGCAGTGGGAGGAGTCCAGAGAGTGGAACTGGGTTAGAGGGCAAACCAATGGTATAGGTGAGAGGACTTTAGAAACAGTGTGATAATAGTGAAGGTAGGCAGGAGTACCAGGATGCAGAGGACAGACCCTTCAAGTATGAACTGTGAAAGAAATAGACCCTCTGATCAAGCCGCCTTGCACCGTTATGTTGACTGAAGGTTCATAACATGCAAAAAAGATATTTGGGTGTGAGTGCACAATGCCTTCTTTACCTCCCTCCAATGGATTATTTAGAAGAATTATAATAGAGGGAACACTATCCCATTTTCTATTGCAAGGCTTCCACCATGTTTTCAATATGTGACTGCAAATCTTTTTGAAACTTCTGAGAATATTTGTATTGAGTTCCCCTTAAACTTTGGCTGTGTCCCATTGTGTAGTTGCACTTCGTCTTACAACAAAAACCCAGCACCTCTTCACTGCCCCACTATCTCAGTACAACATATTGTTGTCTGCTTCCCACTGTGTGCTGGAGCATTATCGGTTACTAAACCCTGTATTGTCTTGACTGATATATCTATTATTTACTGTGAGTTAACATATTTTGGGAATGGGTCATGTCTCAAGAAACAAAGAGGGTGTCCTATTTGCTGGTTATGCTGTACGTACTGTGTACCAGATTGTATAGAGTTGCCGTTTACCAACCGTCGAATCCGCTTAAATTGCAGAGTTTATCGTTCTCACTCGTGGCTGTATCTTTGCAGTCGAGCTGACCTTCAAGAAAAGACGTTTCTATGGAGACTGGAAGATTAGAACCTTTAACCACAATTTAGGGTGGCTAAGACCTCTACCACTAGGTTAAAGATGTGCGACTTTGGTCCACTCGGAATGCAAAGGGGTTTCCTAACTTCAGCCGGAACTCACAATAAGAATGGACAATGTGCTCAAAACCTTTTAAATTCCTTGCAGCTACCTGAGAAGTTGGTAGTGATTACGTGCACTGCAGACCAGCCCCCTCATGGCGATGTTTCAAGTTAAAATGCCCCAGCCGATTTAGCTGCTAAGAATGCTCCTTTGTCTAAAGCTGCTAATATTAAGCCTGGCCAAAATGCTAATTCCACTGGCGTAATTGTGATCTCTTTTGCAATTTTGCTCAACAAAATATACTGAAAAATTGCCAAGAGCACGAATTTATAGCACATTGCCTAATTTGAAGGGGGGGGGGGGCATTTTTTAATGCGAGCGGCTTTTCAGGTACATTTGTTTACTTGAGTGGACTGTTCAGGTAAATTCAGAGTGCAAAACTACAAATCGTAATATGAGTGTCTATGTTTTAAATGTGAGAGACAGGAAACCAACTTAATATTAGATTTTCAAGTTTACTTCAATGGTTTGATCGGATGATTGTTTTGAATGTGGATGCATTAAGCATAATTACCTGTAATTTTGTGGTCATTTTGCATAACTACACTTCTGAAAATCCTGCGAGTTTCACACACCCCTAGATGATATCAATGTTAGATGAACCAACCTATTTCCTGTACTTAATTTGAAGGATTATCTCAATTGCAGGAGCAAACGTCTGAAAATGAAAGACAGCAGCAGCATAAAAGAGACCCTGTGGCTGCAGCTAAATTTCTACTACCCTACCCACCAGGTTGTATAATGGAGCAGCCCATGTTAGTAGGGAAGGCATGATACATGCTGCTCAGTGCCTAATTTGTGAATGAAAGAGTGCCAGTTCCTGGAGTGTGTGGTTGGTGCAATTAAACGTTGCTGTGCTGCCTAGTCTAGAATCCACGCCAGGCCCCTTCAGTAAAATACCTATGTTAATGTTAATGTTAATGTTATGGGTGTCTTATATAGCGCTCGGCTACTCCAAGGAGTGTCCCGGGGCTTTCTAACCCACAGCAGACTAAAGAGGGCAGGCGAAAAAGGAGAAAAGAACAAGCAGATTACTGTCCATAGAGCCACGTCTTCAGACCCTTTCTGAAGGCCAGCAGGGTCGAAGTACAGCGGAGCGACAGAGAGAGGGTATTCCATAGCTGGGGAGCCAAGCATTTAAAAGAGCGTCCCCCTACCCTTGCTTTCCTAACAGCTTTCCTGCGCTTTTTTGTCACTCTTGCACATTCCTGCTTTCTCCTTTTGTGACATTTCTTCATTCTTTGTCTTTCTCCATCTTTCTGATTAGTGTTTTTCCCTCTCTTGTACTCGGAAATATCTGATGAGGAAAAATAAGGGCCAGTCCTCATAAATAAGTGCCAGGGGCACCATCTCGCAACCACTAGCTCAAATTCAGCACTGATGATGCTGCAATCTATTTATATCCCTAATTATTTTCGAAAATCGTCCTGAGATATTGCCAATCCTGTGCCATCTGCCCTGACACAATCTTTGGTAAGGCATCAAAGCTACCCCAACTGCTCCCGTACAAATGGGGCCCCTCCCTGCACATCCAAATTGATGGTATTTAGGCATCAACATTTGAAAAAATACTCTTATGATCTTGTCTTTGTATGTATGTGATGAGATAGATCGAAATTTACCCCAGTGCCCATGCAGATACCATCAAGGTAGCTAAGCAGTTACTCAGAGATTTTACTTCTCGGTTTGGGATAACATACCAAATCAGCAGTGATTGTGGAACATACTTTGTGTCTGAAATAGTGTAGGCAATGTGTATTGCCCTAGGGAGGGAAGACCAGGAATTTAATTGGGCTATCACCCAGAGTTCAATGCTAAAGTGGAAAGAAGTAACGCTACCCTTAAGAACAAAATACCAATAATCTTCTTGGAAACTCAGTAAAAATATCCCATGTCTTGCAATTAGCATTTTGGTCCCGAGAGCAGTTCCTTCCCAGAAGACAAATTTCAGCAGGAACAAAAGCAATACAAGAACAGTTTCGCCACTGTTAGGGCTAATATGTGGGGTATTTGCATACTTCATTGTGATGTTGTAAGTGGGACGGGTATGCCCAGAAGTGGATCCCATTTACACTGTGACACTGAAACCAAGCAATAGGCAACTTGTGAGCCATAACAGTGGTGAAACATGTCTTGAATTGCTTGTGTTCCATTCAGGGAGGTCATGACTTGGCAGTTTTGACTGGACTGTGTATTTATTTTTGAGTTTTATAGAGCGCAAAATTGACCCCGTTAGGGTATCAGAGCGCTTTACAGGAATCAGCAGCAGTATACAATAACGTGGAGAGGGGGGCTGGGAACAAAGGGAGAAAAAAAGGGGGACAAAGTAACAGTTACATCTACAGCCGATAGCTCTGCTCCTGCCAGTGACAATGCTGGCTCCACCTCCTGCTGGGCGTCTGAGGACCCAGCCCTGCTCATGTAATAGGCCAGGTGCCTCTGCCTGGCTACACCCACAACAGACCCAGGATGTTGGGAAATTCCCCTGCATGGACAAAGGGATCAAAGCCAAAAAGGGGTATAAGAGAAGGACCCCTGAACCAAGAATTTAGATCACTTCTGACAATGAACCCTGAAACTAAGGACAAGAAGCCTGCTGATCCAAGGACTTGCCTACCCCTTCTGTCAGTGTGCTGTTTGCTGGGGGGAATCCTGCAGTGCTTCTTTATTTTTGCCAAGGAACCAGGAGACAGGAACTGTGTGTGTACTCTCACGCTTTGCTAAGAAAATCTCCAAGGACTGGAAGAGTGCCAGTCTCCTGCTGAAGTCACAGGGCTAAAGGACTTCATCTGCTAAAAGTGCTATTTGCTGGAACCTGTGAATCCAGCACCACTGAGAGAAACCAGCAATCTCGATGCCGACGTGCGTCGCCGAATCCAGCAGCGAGCTTTGCTGGAGGGGATGTGGGGAAAAGGGCACTCTGACCCACATTCTTTAGGAATGCTCGGGACTCGGAAACTTCTGGAAAGTAGTCCTGGATGATATCGACTCCACCTTCGAGACTGAAGTCCCGAGATTTCCTGCATACGCTCTGTTGGGTCTGCCTAATGCACTAACTTTCCCCCTAAAGTCGCTGCGGGGTCGGCAAATGGGCATCGCCATGCAAGCAGCCACGCAGCACATTTTATCACTGTGGGGTTCCACAACTAAGCCTACACACACGGGATGGCTTCATAAGCTTTGGTTCACCCTTGGGATGGAACGCATCCACGCCACACTCACTAACTCTACCGAAGCCTTTTGGAAGACGTGGCTTCCTTTACTGACCCTCCTATCCAAGGAGTTCAATAAAATCACATGCCCTAAGTATCTTCGAGTCCTACGTCTTACCAATGCCACAACGACTCTTGGTGACTTCCCGGATAGCCACATTAATCCTTCCTGGCGCATTGATGATCCCACTGACACTTCAGAGCACACTGGTCGGGGTGGGGGGTGGGGGAATCAGGGGGTGGCGGGGAGTTTTTGGTTGTTATTGTTCTTCTCATGTCATTTGATTGCTCAGCAGCTCTTCCGCACTTACGATGTCGCAATGCTCCTCTGGCATATTTATCTTGCTTGTTCCTTCATGATAGGGAAGACATGCCTGTCTGTCCCGCCCGCTCTTTATGCCGCTTGCCTGTACCTATTGCAGAGATGTCTCGATATGTGCTTGTTGACATATTCAATAAAAATACATTTGAAACTAAATTACTATTCTGCTCATGATGGCACGTGAAGCAGTCATCAATGTAATGCAAATGAAAACAAGAAAGCGGGTGCCGCGCTAGTTGCTGTGGTGATATAATATCACTAGCACCAATAAAAAGACACCTGCATATTACATTCATGCCCATGGTGGGCCGTGTAGGGGGCACCATTGTGATACAAATAAAAAACAAGAAAGCGGGCGTAATGCTAGATGCTATGGTGGTATAATATCACTAGCACCAAAAAAAGTAGTCCCTAAAAAAAAACCTTATCACCTAGTACTGTAAGTAAACTGTAGTTGGCCGGTGCTCCTTGCCATAAAACAGAAGTGATGTTTCAGGAGCGCCAACTAATAAAGAACCAGGAAACAAGAGAATCATAGGAGTGACCCAATGACAAGCAGCAGGCAGGGTTACACCTTGTATACAGATTACACCAGGTCTTTCAGACAGCGCATGCGTGCCTCCTAGGCTGGACCTAAAAAATAAATAATTGCCTCAGTGCATCTGAATGTATGTATGTGCATGCATTGTGAACAAATAAGTGAGTACATCGCAACATGTGCATGACTCTGTGTGCCCAGAGTAGCTGTCTCCGAACAGTAACCACGATGGCTGCTGTGCGCACACAGACATGCAGTTGTTTCATGACACAAGGGCACTTATGCATTACAATGCCATATAGCCTTTTTTACCTTTCCCATTTCTGCATAGCCGATAGCCATGATGGAATGGTAAAAAAGTAAGCAACAAGCATCAACAAAGCTGCTACGTCGGTCCTGACCTGCTGAAGGTGAAATCTATTGGCAGTTGTGGTTTCTGTGACTTTATTCAGTGCTAGACTCACTATGAACCATGAAGGCATTATTCCCAATGCCTTTGTAAATCCACAAAGTTCACTGGGTGTTATCAGAGAGAAGTTGTGCAGAATAAAATGTAAGTTTGGCAGCTCGTAATGAGAGAAAAGTTGCTATAATATTGCATTTGTCCCCGATACTGCGGATGCATATGATAAATACTATTAAGTGCTATATCTGTAGTTAACTTGTGCAGTATTACCTCCACAAACAAGGAGCCCTCAGAATATACAGTTATTTTATTCAGGATTCATTGCTTTGTCCTAATTTTGAAACATGAACTGGGTTGGGAATACTGGCTATTGATGACACTATTGGAATTTGCTCAGTTTTAGTGCAAAACAAAAATCTGGCTAGAGGAAAGTAGTGTATTTCTTTTTTTTGTATGATCAAAGTGAAGTGTACGTTTTGGGCTTTCATTTGACAGTTTTGGATTTGTAATTCCTAAAATTCCGATCAAATTACTGATGCTTGTAACATAAAATCTGTGATCTTGATTGAAATTGCAACATTTTATATGAATTATATTTTCTGTCTTGGAATTGTCTGCTGAAATGTTTCTCACACACTACAGAACACAACTTAGGGACTTTGATAAAGATGATAGGTATGATTTTGATGTATTGCTTGACATTATTATCATTTATGCACTAAAATGAAAACACTACAATATTTTTTTTTCTGTGCTTGTCAAAACTAAGCCCGAAAAAGGCCTAACTTCCATGTTGGACTTCAACGCAGTCATGATGTGTTTTAATTTATCATTCCAACACCGCACACAGAACATACTACTAATACTAATACTTTGTATTGACATGCTGTTCTCCAAGAACTGCAGCGGAACCATTTGAAAGCTTTTAGGGCTCTTATAGTTTGATACTGTAGATTATCAATTCTATGAGACTTACAGTGTTTTGTGTAACTAGATATGTACTGCTACCTCCAATGACATTAAGCAAAAATAGGTCAAATTAAAGTTCAGTTAGGGAATAATGCTAGGGTGGTATCATTATATGATGTTGCATTGTGATTTGTTTGTTCACCTTATGCTGACAGCTATTTCCACTGACCTCTACTATGAGATTTTCTATTAATATGGTACATTTAGGAGGCGAGCCAGATTTCTTTCATTTCATGTTATTCTCTTGCTGTATTTGTTGAGCCTTATGCTGATTCCGTGTGTTGGCTTGACATTCATTCTGATTATTATGTTTGCCTCCTTTATTGCACCTTGAATTATTTTAATAAACATTCATGGTTTGCAAATTGCTATCCATGACAGAGGACATTTTTCTTTGAAATAATAATGATTTAATTTGTGTTTAGGTGGCATTTAGGGACATATTGCCTCATACATACTTGAGGTTCAACACCATCACCAATCCTGCACAGGGGCTTCATTGGGATTATTTCATAAAATAGTGTCAATAGAGCCAGGGGTGGGCAGAACTCGCAGAGTTTCACTTCACAGAATTCCATCACATTGCAGAAAAACTTAGCAAGATTCAGTGGAATTCCGCCAACGGGCAGAAAATATGCAACTCGCACTACAATTTAGTGCTGGTAGCACAATCAGTGCTGAAAATGAGCACAAATGGCACCATGCACTGCGCAAGATTGAGCAGCTTTCGAGTTGACTTTGCTGCCACTGGAGTAGAAAATCTACTTGAGCATCAGCAATTCTATCCGTGCAGCGGCCATCTGACTGCGACCGCTTGCCTGCATGAGAAAAGCACGCTAGAGGACGCCAAATCTTGATGGCATTGATATATTTTTTTTTAATTCTTTATATGTACTAAAGATTAATGTTTTTATGAACACAAATGTATCCACTGAGATAAATAAAATGTACCGTTTTTAATAACAATTCCCTTTTTTCACTTGAACTCATTCTGAACATTGCGCTTTTTCATATATTGCCTGGGAGCGTTGCTTTTCATTATCTATTTTACCTTGTCCCATGAATTGAATCCATTTACAGGGGATCCTTGTTATTTACAATATATGACTGACAGTATTTGGCCAGAACTCTGCGTTATAGAGTAACACGGAGCAACTTCTACATGTGAAAAGAATACTCTGAATACCCCTAAACAGAGGTAGCCTGAATACTCAATATTTTACTTTATAAATCACTGTATTTTGTTCATGCAGTGGTTGCATTCTTTTGAAAAACGAAAAAAAGTTCAGCTAAATAATCCTCTTCAGTGAAATGTCCCCATTGTTAGTGGCCTTGATTGGGGCTTTTAGATAAACGTATCTTAATACTCACTCTACAGCACGTCCTTACTTCAGTGCAATGACTGCTGTGTGGACAAAGGCACTGTAAGGCAGTACACCTCTGTGCCACCTGCCTGTTTGCATAATGTATATTATTTTGTGATGAGGTCTGTCAAGGGCTTTACTGTTAACACTGAATGAAGGAGCTTTCTGACTTCAGTGAGAAAAAAATGTTTTAATCTGAACCACCTGGAATGTGCAGCAAAGAAAGAGAACAACTAAAGACTTGGAATAAATTAAAGTGTACATTTATAACTCCCATGCAGGGCCTTGTTCCAATTATAAAACTGGTCGCTGCCGCTGACATTTTGGCTTCTAATTAAACCTTGACTTCCTTGTGCGAAATAATACAACCTCAGATGCTTACTGTGTGCTAAGCGTGTGGTTGCTATTCTTTGCATAATTACTTGCCGAGAGCCTATCCGACACCTGGCTTTTTTTTAATTGCCTTTGAATGACGTCATATGATCTCCACAGCTGGCGTGCGACGAGTAATAATTGAACTATTATCTGCAGTTGTTGTCTAACTTTTTAGAGACAATCTTTGGATTAACACAAAAGACATGCAGTGAAAGCAGGACCATGTTCCGATTTAGATAAACCCAATGGGGAGATCCGAAACGAATGCCGACGACGCGATATTTTTGTATTATCGTTTCACACTCCTTTTACTCTGACTCGAGCCTCATTAAATCCCCAAAGCAAATGCATTAGGGGTGGGAATAATAAATATCGTGCTTTGTGTTGCTCTCCGGAGCATTCTGGAAGCATGACAATTGATAGTAGGCTTGCAGTTCTCTACCTTAGGAAATCGAAGGTGTTTTTACGGCTAGCTCAGAATGGAAGGGGGAGAAAAACTCAGGCAAGCTGAGGAAATTACTGATATCCAGATAGATTTTGATCTAATATAATCTAAATGTTATATGTCTTCCTAAAACGATTATGCTTAGGCTTTGTGATGGCAAAAACCCAAATTGCAATGTGCAAAAGTGAGATTGTGGACCAGAAATGTGTTTGTATTATGCAATATAAATATTTTGAGTCGCAAGGCAAATGTTGTGTAGTGGGCCCGGGTCCACATGATATTTAAATCAGTGCCAGAGAGTCAGGTACTACACTGGTTAACTGGCCACGAGCACGTGCACCCGGGCCCGTTTATGAATAGGCTCACATCACTCGTGATGCATGTGATGGATGGGTGTGGGGTTCATGTGTGTCCACTCCCCCAAGCGAATGGTTAACAAACTCAGTGTCTGCTGAGACACTAGAACGTGTAAAGCAGGACACATTCCACCCAAATTTTAATGGAAACAAAACAACCTCTAGTACAACCTGTAGGGGTAAATACCTTTCAACTAAACACCACAGGATCCATCAGCCTCACGAGTAGGACTGCGGGAAGACAGCAGACATGGGGCTGGTGACTGACTGCTGCAGGACACTCTTGGCTGGCACTCAGGCACTCATAATTTAACCTAAGTGGTTCCGGACACGACTGCTGGCTTGGAGACATCAGCTGCATCCCAGCAGCATACAGGTGAAAACATGTCATTAGGTCCGGCGTTGCTCCACTCTGCTCACTTTGAGGATAGTCTATGGTGGAGGTCTAACTGTTCATTAAACAGGGTGCATCGAGAGCATGGTTGGAGTCCATGGTGAAAGTTCACAATGGTGTTGGTGGATTGACTGAAGTCTCTGTTATACTACTTTGCTGTATCCGGCAACCCGTCAGTGGGGCAATAACAAGTCCAACTCTCCCGCATGGGGTGGCCCTTTGTTGGGGTCGCCATGGTACTGCTAGTGGGCTGTGCTCAGGCTGCGTGTGTGCCAACAGGGGGTAGCTGCAAGACCACCATGTAGCCAGTACCGAGTCGCTCGCACACCCTCAGGGGTGAAGGAGTCTTGGTCAAGATATACTCTCTCTGCAGCAGTTCAGGTGTAAGCCAGGTTAGCTGTTAGCCTCTGGTTCTGTTTGTCGACTGGTTTAGCAACGTTGCAGGACTCCAGTCCATGGGTGCGCTTTGGATGGTAGTGTTTGACGCATTTTGACGAGGTCTGGCGTAATAGCATTGCCAGCTGTGTGGTGAATCTGGACAAAAGTTGGTGATGACTTGCTGTGATGGTTACAGGCCTTCGTTCTTGAGTCGATCACTGAGAGTGGGGTGGCCAGGTGCTTCCATTTCTTTTGGGGAGACATCTGCATCCTTGCACTTGGACTTCTTGAGCTAGGAGAATGTCAGCGACAGTGCCGTGATGGACACGTGGAGGAGATTTGAGGCAAGAGACTCTGTTTGCGCTGGCTTGCGGCTTACCATCGGTCTCCCACTGGGCGGTCGCCAGTTCATCCTCAGGTTGTCACCCATTACGCTTGCTGTTGGTGTGCTGGGATGTGCTCCTTTAGCAGCTTGAGTTCTCTTCAACATCTGGCCCAGCCACTCACAACTTCCCCTCTTGAGTTTGGTCGGTTGCCAGGTTCTTAAGGTGGACCCTCCGGTCACACTTCCATGTTTCCTGCTGAGTGCGGTGTCATGCACGTCGCAATGATGATGTGGTTGTTCACACAAAGAGGGGTGTGTAGAGTACACAATAGACAAAACTAAGACAAATTTCTCAGTTTGGAAAAACTACCCTCACTCACATACCGAAGAATGTGACATGCTTCATCATAGGGCCTGCTACAAACACCCTGGTGTATCCACATCCAGGGCGGAGCATAAGGGAAGGGAAAAAAATAATAAATTCCACACTACTAGACATACAAAAAATAATTTCGACAAAAACAACACGTAACATAGAATTAGGTGAAAAGCTGTGCAAAACACCCAGTGGCTGAAACTAATAGTGCGACAAAAAAGTGCAGTACAAGGAAGTGATTAAAACTGATTAAGGGTGCCAATAGAAAAGAATTACTTTATTCACCATAGTTTGGTACCCCTACCAGGATTAAAAGTAAGGAAAGGATGGGAGATGTCTTATAGAGAAAGTGAGGTTCCTCAAGACTTTCCTCCTACCACTGCTGAAGTCAACATGTTTCGACCGCTGGATATGTGCCTCAAAAGGTCACTCCAGTCTTCATCAGGACTGTCGCAATCAGCGCCACTGTTGGCCCTCCCGAAATTCGGTTAGTGGACCCTCAGAAAGGAGTATGTCTCCTCGATCCGTACTCTTCCCAATCTTATAAATCACAAGTGGAGGCTGATCCCAATAGTGCGGGAGAACATTCACTGTAAGGGAGCAGAGAGAGGTGATAATAACCCCTGGTTCTTACAGTCACTCTCTCTAGATGTGGTTGCCATTGGACCTGGATGACAGGTGGTGATGATCTTATAGGAGAGCAGATTTCTGGAGGGACTTTGCAGCTACATGTCTCTGCGTGGTTTAGGCCGTTTCTTCAACTCTGACATCTGTGGTCAGGAAAAGGGATGCCGTCCGGCTTATACTGCCAACACTCAGGAATGGAAGCTCCCACTGGGAAGCGTTGGGGAGAGACTTGGTTCGTGCTTGCTGCAGCTTACGTTTGGTTCTCCCATGGGGCTGTCTCCAGAGATATCGGTCAGCCTTGGTGGCTGTCTGGTGTCTTTGGGGGTAGTCTTGGAGCCACGAGTCCTCGTGCTTCTCCTCTTGTTTTACTTAGAGCACCTGTGTTTGTCCATCTCTTCATGGTGACCGGATTGTCACTCTTCTTTTCGATTCTTCTTCCGGATGCAGTTGCATGCACCTTCTTCCTATCAGGCAAACTGGGCCTATCAACTCTACCGGTCTCTGGGACATGCGAGCAAGACCTCCTATTGCTCTTCTCTCTTCTTCCTGGGTGCTGTGTGGTGTAATATTAATAATAATAATAGGGACATTTATAAAGCGCTGAGTTACGCGCACCGGCGTGTCCACGCGCTGAAAAAGTGGGAGAGGCGGTAAGCAGGGACCACAGCTGCCGAGCAGCCAAATATTTGGCGTAGAGGTGGGTTTTTAATTTTGCTCGGAACCTCGCTTCCTCAGGTTCCAGGCGCAAGTCCACTGGGAGTTTATTCCAGTTGTTTGCCGCTAGGTACCTGATGGACCTGCCTCCCATGCGGGCTTTCTTAACCCTGGGGATCCTCAGTAGACCCCCACCCGCGGATCTGAGCGCTCGAGCAGGTTCATAAACTTCAATCAGTTTCTTCAGTGGACGAGGTGCCCTGCCATTCAAGATCCGGTGACAGGTGCAGAGGGCTTTATATTCCACTCTGCTCCTCACAGGAAGCCAGTGTAATTTCTGCAGGGCCACCTTCGAAGGCACCCTTTTGGGCAGCCTGAGGATCAGGCGTGCTGCCGCATTTTGCAGCACTTGAAGGCATGCCATGCTTTTCTCTGGTGCCCCCAGGTACAGCAGGTTCCCGTAATCCAACCTGGCTGTCACCAGAGCATGTACCAGGGTTTGACGGGCTTCGATCGGGAGTAGGTCCAGGAATTTCCTCAATCTCTTCAGTACCCCAAAACATACTCCGACCACCCGGTTGATCTGGGGGCCGAAAGTAAGACCCGCATCAAACCATACCCAAAGGTTTCTTGCCTCCTGGCAGGGGGTTGGAGTTGGTCC
This sequence comes from Lissotriton vulgaris, assembly GCF_964263255.1. Classification (NCBI taxonomy): domain Eukaryota; kingdom Metazoa; phylum Chordata; class Amphibia; order Caudata; family Salamandridae; genus Lissotriton; species Lissotriton vulgaris. Next base: position 401,357,945 of record NC_141697.1, on the reverse strand, counting down.
TAAACAGGGTGGCCACCATGCCGACGACCAGGCAGACTGGGCTCTCCCTACCACCAACACCTCTGTCTTGTTGCCGTTGAGTTTCAAACAATTGATGGCCATCCACTCGGCAAGTTCTTTCATGCACGACCGGAAGCCATCTGCAGCAAGACAGGGCGCGTGTGACAGGGAGATCACCAGTTGCGTATCATCGGCATACGAAACCAGTTGGAGTCCATGGCTCTCCACAATAGAGGCTACAGGCGCGACATACACATTAAAAAGGGTCGGGCTCAAGGACGAGCCCTGAGGCACGCCTTGACCCAGATGAACCCCTTTAGAATAGCAGTCGCCTTGCCTTACTCGAAAACTTCTCCCCGTAAGGAAGGCCTGGATCCATCTCAGCGCGGTGTTAGCGATGCCACCTCTGTTCAGACACTGTAGCAAGATGGTATGTGCTACAGTGTCGAACGCCGCGCTGAGGTCAAGCAAGATCAGGGCCATAGTTTGGCCTTCATCTACGCCCTGTCTCAGATGTTCTGTTGCCATGAGAAGGGCGGACTCAGTAGAGTGGCGTGGTCTAAAGCCAAACTGCGTGGCGTGGAGCAATCCCGTCTCTACCACATGCTTCATGATTTGGGTATTTACCACCTTCTCTGCCACTTTGGACAGAAAAGGCAGGAGTGAGATGGGCCTCAGATTTTCTAATACCTCAAAACCAATGTGGGGTTTCTTCCAGAGCGGGAGCACCACTGCCTGTTTCCACCCCTCGGGCAACATTCCCGATCTGAAGGAGGTGTCCATGACGTGCCTTATGGAAAGGGGCGACCAACTTGGTCCCCCCGAACGTATGGCTGAGTGCCTCGATCCCCCCGGGAAGCCATTTTTGGGCGGGAGGCGCGTCTCGGCTGGTATGCCCGAAGCGGCGTAGCCGGGGCGCGCCTGTTCCCGCCCTAGAGTGGGCTGGCCTAGACACTGACGCAGCCAGCCACGCCCTCGGGGCAGGCAGGGGCGGGTATACGCCCGCCCTGAAGACGGATAAAAAGGGACGCAAGACCAGAAGACATCCTCTTGTTCTTGTGCTCTGAAGCTGCACCTCCTCGCTGCACGTGAGCTCGGGACAGAACGAAGAGCCAATTTTGAGCGTTTTAATCTTTCTTTTTGTCTTCTAGATACTTCGTTTGGAAAATGCCCAAGAAAGGCGCGAAGAGAATGTCGACTGACCAGATGGTTCGGGTTCTCATGAAGGAAATGTCCGAGATAAAGAAGCAGTTGGCGGGGCGAGACGGTGAGGAGGGATCGGGGCGTCCACCGGCCGGAGGGAGGCCTAAGAGGCCGAGAAGGGGGCCGGTCGGGGGAGACGTCCCGGTTCCCTGTTCCCCGCTCGAGCCGCCAGCCCCGGTACCGGCCCCGGTACCGCAGGAAGGGAATCCGATTCCGGTCGTAGTCACCCCGACATCCGTTGAGGATATGCCTCCCGAGTTGGCGGCACAGTTAGCAGCGTGGTTGGGGGACAGTAGCGGGGGCGCCACGGCTGCCGAAGCGCAAGCACTCATGAAACAGTTGCGCGAGAAACGTGATACAGCCAAGGTGCCCGCGCCGGATGCGGTGATAGACAAGCCACGAGGGGCGGAAGTAGCGTCCGGTGCAGGTAAGCGGCCATTGCCGATCGCAAGGGATGAGTCAACACCCTCTCGTAGAGAAAAATTGGGGCAACATGTTCCTTTGGCAATAAAGGAAAAGATTTGGGCGGGGGAATACGTAAACATTTTCTCCCTGCTCGTTGATCATTATGAGGTCGAAACTGTTAAGGGTCAAAAGGATTTGATGCATCCGAGTGTTTGGCGCGCAAAAATGGCCGCCTTTAAAGTGAATGAGAATATTGGCAACTGGGGTAATGCTTGGGGAGTTTTTACGTCAATTTTGGGGGAACGTAGGCCTGAATTGCTCCCTGAATTTCCAGTATATCAGTCACGAATTATGGGGTACTCGACATCGCACCAAGGTAACCAATGGTTCTGTTATGACAACCTTTTCAGGAAAGCGATGGAGCATAACAAAAGTTTAACCTGGGACTGTTACGATTCTTTGACATGGAATAAAATGAAAGAGTCGGGGATGTTGAAAGTGCCGTTGGTGGGGAGTACTGTTGGTGAGTCCTCCCGCCAAAATGGGGGGACGCCCTTTCGGTCGGGTACGGGTACAGACGATTATCCGAGACCCGCCGGAAATACAGGGAAGAGGGGTTTGTGTTTCAATTTCAACAGAAGTAAATGTACTAGGCCCCCGGGATCTTGTAAATTCAAACACGAATGTAGTGGTTGTGGGGCACCCCATCCTGAGTCCTCGTGCAGAGCCAAATCGGGTGAAAATGGGGGTAGAGGAGGCGCCAAACAGGTCTAATATAGTCCGAGGGGCGCCTTTACCAACCCCGATTGATACCCTGGCGATGATTCCCTGGCTCAGCGAATACCCAGATCGTACTTCTGCTGGGGTGCTACGAAACGGTTTTTCATACGGTTTCCGCATCCCGGTGGGGGACTTTCAGGGTGTCGGGACGTGCAAAAACCAGCTTTCCGTCTTGCAGCATACGACTGTAGTACAGGATAAGATCCGGAAAGAGGTTACCCGAGGTCGGGTTGCCGGCCCGTTTAGTGTTCCCCCGGTACAGAATTTTGTTTGTTCTCCTTTAGGGGTGGTCCCCAAGAAGGACCCAGGTGAGTTTCGATTGATTCACAATTTATCAGCTCCTCATGGCCTTTCTGTAAACGACGCAATTGATCCAGAGATATGTTCGGTGCGGTACGCATCATTCGATGAGGCCGTAGCCATTTTGAATCGCCTGGGGCCCGGGACGCTGATGGCGAAATCAGATATCGAGTCAGCGTTCCGTTTGCTCCCGGTATACCCGGAAGACCAACGTCTTTTGGGATTCATGTTTCAAGGTTCGTATTACATGGATAGGTGTATGCCGATGGGGTGCTCTATATCTTGTGCATATTTCGAGAAATTCAGTAGTTTTCTACAATGGGTTTACACGAAGAAAACGGGTTTTCGAAATGTGATGCATTACCTCGATGACTTTCTGTTCCTTGGGGCCGCTGGGGATGATGAGTGTGCCCGGGCCTTGACTGAATTTTGTGTTTTAATGAATCAATTTGGCGTGCCATTAGCACCAGGTAAAACTGTGGGTCCCACGACTTGCCTCGAGTTTCTCGGGATCGAGTTGGACTCTAGTGAGGGTTGTTTTCGTTTACCAGCTGCCAAAGTGTCGAAATTCAGGGCAGCCCTGCAAATGTGTATTACTGCATCTAAAGTTACGCTGCATCAATTGCAGCAATTGGTGGGGAAGTTGAATTTTGCCCTAAGGGTGATCCCAATGGCCCGCCCCTTTTCCCGTTCGATTGCCCAGGCGATGGTCGGCCTAAAGGAGGGTCATCATCGCACAAGACTATCGGCTGAGGTCCGCCAAGATATGCGTATTTGGTTAGCATTTTTGGCGGATTTCAATGGTCGAGTCGTCTGGAACAAACCAGCCTTGTCCTCTGAAGAGCTTGGTCTATGGACGGATTCAGCGGGAAGCATGGGCTTTGGCGCCATCTTCGGCACAAAATGGTCGGCACAAAGGTGGCCAACATGGTGGCATGAAGAGGGGCTGACGAGTAATATTGCTTTCCTTGAACTGTTTCCCATTTTGGTGGCCCTCAGAACCTGGCCCGATGGATTCAAAAATCACTCTGTCATATTTTGGTCTGACAATATGACCGTTGTAGAATGCATCAATAGTCAGGCAGCACGTTGTAAAATGATTTTAAGGCTGCTTAAAGAAATTGTCTTACTATGTATGCAACTGAACGTGGTATTCAGAGCGAAACATGTCCCAGGGGTGATGAATCAGGCGGCTGATGCACTGTCTCGTTTTCAAATACAGGCTTTCTCGGGTTTCCTTCCCTCGGCGGACCCAGAGCCGGCACCCTTTCCCGAAGCTCTCTGGTCTCTCGGTGCCCCGAACTTCGTTACCTCGTGGGAGAGAGTCTAGCACCAAGAACGAGGAAGGCATACGAAGGGGCGTTTCGGGCCTATTTAGCCTTTTTGGGGACTGAGAGAGGGGGGCTTTGGGGGCACGAGGATTGGGTAGTACATTTTCTGATGTCCTTGCGTAGGGCTGGGAAGTCGGTGGCTACAGCCCAGAGGCATCGTGCTGCCATTTCCTTCGTTGCCAGGGCCCATAATATCCAGGACCCGACAGCGTCTTTCGTGGTACAGAAAGCGCTACGTGGGTGGCAACGCCTTGAGGGTCGCAGAGTAGATGAGAGGCGCCCGATAGGTCTGGATAGGTTGGCCCAGTTGCTGGCCACACTCCACGCCACATGCTCGTCTCAGTTCGAGGCCTGTTTGTTCCGAGCGGCTTTTACGCTTGCATTTCACGGGGCGATGAGGATAAGTGAGCTGGTGGCAAGGAACAAACAGGATGTGGTGGGGGGTTTGTGCCGGGAACACGTTCAGATCAGGGGTGAGACGATGACTGTATCCTTTGTCAAGTCAAAAACCGATCAAGGTGGGGTGGGAGACTGCATAGTCATTCGCAGGATTCCAGGGTCCTCCATGTGCCCGGTGAAGTGTTTAGAAGATTACCTAGCACGAAGGGTGGCATCATGGGGAGGGACATTGTTGAGACACGCGGACGCCACCCCACTGACGAAGTTTCAGTTTCAGCGGGTGCTCGCGATGTCGATTACCGCAGCGGGCTTGGACCCGGGTGAGTTTGGGACCCATTCCTTTCGGATAGGGGCTGCCACTGAAGCTACAGCCAGGGGTCTTAATGTGGAACAAGTAAAACGAGTGGGGCGTTGGTCCTCCAATTGTTATAAGAGGTATGTGCGGTTGCACATGTTGTGAAGCTGTAATAATGTACTCACACTTCTTGTCTTTTGTTTGGTTTTCAGTTACGCAAGCCTTCGAGGCGGGGCGGACTATGCAGTCGACCCAACACCAGGCCAGCGGTCAGACATCACCGGCTGTGAGAAAGGAGGTGTGGGTCGTGGGCCACTCATACGTGAGGCGTGCCGCAGACGTATTCGAAGCAGGTGACATGATTCACGTAGCTGGGGAATACGGGTACAGAATGTCCTTCTACGGAAGGGGCGGTCTCTGTATTGACCAGTTTCAGGCATTCTTTGAGGGTTTGTTAGGGCGGACGAGGTCACCGCCGTCTATAGTCATAGTACATTTAGGGGGCAATGATTTGGTCACCACCGGTAGACGACTTTTCCTGGAGGCAATGCTTTCCACTGTAAGTTGGTTGGCGAGGAAAGTTCCGGGGTGCATAATTGCGTGGTCTCATATGATCCCACGAAAAGTGTGGCGGGGGGCTGTTTCGATTCCTGCTTTGAACCATTCTGTTAGAAAACTTAATAACAAAGTGAGTAGGTTGTTTCGTTCCAGGACATTGCATTCTATCTCGCACGGTTGTATTAATGATGACAGTATGTATCTAGGGGATGGTGTGCATTTGCCTCGGGTGGGAAATGAGTTACTCATAGGAGACTTCTTAGCATGGTTAAAAACGTTGAAACATGACCTTTAGCTAGGAGTTTTGTGGGGGGCCCGGATAGCCGGTCAACTATCCGGGCCTGTGGCAGTAAGGTCATGATCGGTGAGCACTAAATTAGTAGATCCCTATGAGTGGGCGTCACCCAACACGGATGGGAGCGCTCGGGAGAGGTGGCCATTGGCCCCTCAATGGGGAGGCGGTCCCTTCTAAGGATGGGTCGCCGGAAGTAAAGGAAAGGCGGTCAAGGCCCCTTCCTTTGTAGGAGGGGTTACAGCCCCCTCCTGGGGAATTTCCCGGGGCCAGTGACATCTGCGACGGCAGATGCGGTAAGTTGTGTGGGGTTGGGATAAGGTCTACGGTACCTTCTAGATACCTCACACGAGTATTCGAACGACCTTTAACTGGCGTCGAGTCTTTAGGTGCCCCCGTCAAGTCAAGGGAAATTGGTAATAGTTGCACTTGAGGTACGCCTCCGTGCTGTCGCCCAGCCCAAGTGGGAGGGGTAAGTCTGGTTAGGGATCTTGACACCGGTTATGACCTTGCCGTTGGCCCTTAAACGTTAGGTTGTACAATTTCAATATGTCAAGAAATGTTTTGTAGGATGCTAGTTCGGCTAGGAGAACCTCTGTATTAGAGAATCTGTTAAGGTTAGCCAAACATCGCAATATGGTAATGAAATTGTACATAACATGAAACGTTTAATGTTTTAATTTTTGTTTTAATAAATACGGCCGGGATGGTCACTCCATCCCACTTCCGAAAAACTCAAGAACTGTTTCCGGTTTCCCTCCTTTGGGGATTGTGTTGAGAGGGGGTGGCGGGTATCTCGGCCATATGGAAAGGGGCGACCAACTTGGTCCCCCCGAACGTATGGCTGAGTGCCTCGATCCCCCCGGGAAGCCATTTTTGGGCAGGAGGCGCGTCTCGGCTGGTATGCCCGAAGCGGCGTAGCCGGGGCGCGCCTGTTCCCGCCCTAGAGTGGGCTGGCCTAGACACTGACGCAGCCAGCCACGCCCTCGGGGCAGGCAGGGGCGGGTATACGCCCGCCCTGAAGACGGATAAAAAGGGACGCAAGACCAGAAGACATCCTCTTGTTCTTGTGCTCTGAAGCTGCACCTCCTCGCTGCACGTGAGCTCGGGACAGAACGAAGAGCCAATTTTGACCCACCCACCAGCCCCTGAAGACAGCCAGTTGTTTGTAATAAAGTGGATTAATTTTGCTTGTGTTCTCGTTTCCAGGTTGGAGTATCATGTTGATATTGAGTTAATAAAGAATGGTCTGTTTGAGTACGTTTTACCATTAAAGAGATTCAGATTTAGTGTTGAATTTTATGCAAGCCCTTTCGGTCATGTGACCAATGTATTCTGGGTTTTAGTTAGCACTGTCGTATTTATTTGGTAGGCGGTAAGGTCATGATCGGTGAGCACTAAATTAGTAGATCCCTATGAGTGGGCGTCACCCAACACGGATGGGAGCGCTCGGGAGAGGTGGCCATTGGCCCCTCAATGGGGAGGCGGTCCCTTCTAAGGATGGGTCGCCGGAAGTAAAGGAAAGGCGGTCAAGGCCCCTTCCTTTGTAGGAGGGGTTACAGCCCCCTCCTGGGGAATTTCCCGGGGCCAGTGACATCTGCGACGGCAGATGCGGTAAGTTGTGTGGGGTTGGGATAAGGTCTACGGTACCTTCTAGATACCTCACACGAGTATTCGAACGACCTTTAACTGGCGTCGAGTCTTTAGGTGCCCCCGTCAAGTCAAGGGAAATTGGTAATAGTTGCACTTGAGGTACGCCTCCGTGCTGTCGCCCAGCCCAAGTGGGAGGGGTAAGTCTGGTTAGGGATCTTGACACCGGTTATGACCTTGCCGTTGGCCCTTAAACGTTAGGTTGTACAATTTCAATATGTCAAGAAATGTTTTGTAGGATGCTAGTTCGGCTAGGAGAACCTCTGTATTAGAGAATCTGTTAAGGTTAGCCAAACATCGCAATATGGTAATGAAATTGTACATAACATGAAACGTTTAATGTTTTAATTTTTGTTTTAATAAATACGGCCGGGATGGTCACTCCATCCCACTTCCGAAAAACTCAAGAACTGTTTCCGGTTTCCCTCCTTTGGGGATTGTGTTGAGAGGGGGTGGCGGGTATCTCGGCCATATATAGGGCTCCAGTACTTCCAGGCTGTCCCCCAAACGTTTAGGGGACACCGGGTAAAAAGGGGAGCCCGATTTAACATAGAATGGTATGTGTAAAGAGGGTCCCCGCAAGGAAAAAGTGTTATGTGCACCATACACCAAAGACAAAACTAAGTATTATTTTCTGAGGACAAAAATTGGAACTACTGGAAAAGGTATTGATGTTTATTTTCCAATACCCATCGTAAAACACTTATCGGTACATACATAAAACATTTTCGAAAGCCCCAAGGCGGGGGAGAGGTGAAGAGTGAAGGTGAAGGGGAGAGAAAGGGTGTGCTCTAAGCAGGATAAGGTCAAAAGGAATAAGGTAAATCACAATGAACACAATCAAAATTGATAATACATGAATCAAAACAAATTTGATACCATTGCCTAAGAAATTATGGCATTCAATATAGATATGATACAAAAAGGACCTTCAACGGTCACACATAGAGTATTAGAATTATTGAAAGGACAGGTGCCGGAGATCTGTGTTGAAGAAAGAAGCCGTCGACGTTTCGACCCCTGGCCGTAGGCTAAGTTAGGTCCTTAAACGGGGTCTTCATCAGGACAAGGAAGGGGCAGGATGGGAAGGGGCAATGTTATCTGTCAAATTAAGATAAAAAACAATCGATCAAATTAATGTTCTGAAACTGTCAACCATTTGGACAGAGTGATTAACAACTACTAAGTTACCATGGGCTTAGGGCCAATTGGGCCTCTAACTGTTAGGGAATTTTAAAGTTAGACCAGCCATAAGTCTGGTTCAAAAACTAGTGCTCTAAATCCACAACTACACAGATGGGACAGCTAACGAATTATTACGTAAAGGAACAAGAGTTAAAAAACTCACATCATTTGTCAACCAATCAGCCGATTGGTGAGATATACTGATATCAACCCACACAGGGGATTTAGGAAACCAGGCAGTATTCTTAAACTGCAATCAGAAAGGTGGTATTAGGTGGATAGATATTGTATATGAAATTAGCCTAGTGAAAGCCCAATAAGACATATAGACTTACTTTAAAAGAAGGAGGGAAGTCAACCCTGATGTCACCGTGGGTCTGAACCCGGGAGGCTTGCTTCTTAATAAAGTTTTTAGAAAGAGCTAGTTACTGCTGCAGAGGAAGGATGAATACAGACTTGTAACAGCTACATCATTAAATTACATGCTGTGAAAGTACTAGCGGGCAAAAAAATCCATTAAACGTACCACTAAAGTAATCCGTCACCCACACGGCATCAACAACTCATCGTGGGTCCGAATCAATCAATGTGGACGCTTGGAGCCTCTACGAAAAAAAGGGCAATATTGTCCATTAGGGAACGGCTAGTGTATGTAAGGCGTTAATCAATAGAAGTAAACCAACACCAAACTTACGCGTGCTGGAGCTCGTCTATTCAAGATCGAACCGCATAACTCCTTTTCTCGTTCGCGTTAGTACCGAATTGCTGCCGCGATTGGCTTACGAAGTGTTTCAAAATATTTAGCGGGAAAGATCAATCCTGGGAAAAATCAAGAGGTAGGGTTTCAGGGTTATGTCCGTATTTTAACAAGGTTGTTGATCAGGGGACAGCTTGGTATAAAAACGTTTAGTACCTGTCCCGGCTGACGATTACAGCCGCCGTCTATGCGCATCAAAGTGAATCTGCAAGTCCGCTACGCGGAGTTGGGGGCGGGGTCTACAGGTAAAAAAGCTCCGTTAGACATAGTGGAGTTACTCTGAGCCTTGCGCAACCAAGGGTTGTAGTTTTTAGATGGAAGACTTACAGGTGAATCGCTACGCGGAGCTGGGGGCGGAGTCTGCAGGTGAAAGGCTTATTGAACATAGAGGAGTTACTTGTAGTCTTGTAAGATTTAAATGAAGGACTTACAGGTAACAAGATGTTTCTTAAGGCCACAAACCTAAAATTAACAACTCTTCGCGCACTTCTTCAACACAAGAGTGTAGGCGAGTAGTGTCAAATATAGGGTTTTCAACAATTTTAAAAAAAGGGATTTCACAAGTAAATATTAATACACACTAATGATGACCTTTTTTCTATATATATGAGAAACCACAATATGATAAAATCACAGTTACTCGCGCACCTCTTCAGCATAAGGGTGTAGGCGAGCGAAATCACACAAAGGAATTACTAAGACATTATGATGTTGTCACAAAAAAGAGAGATGTTACCTCGAGCAGATCATATAAGTTATGGTTTTGTTACAAGGGTAAAACATTGTCGAATGGAATAATATTCATTAAGGGCACACCATAAAATTAAGAGAATGATACTCGCGCACCTCTCCAACATGAGGGTGTAGGCGTGTACACTTTTCCAAAATTTATGACTTTACTTCAGGCAAATGACGAGAGTGTGATAGCCAAATTGTGTGATCCACATGCAGACATCAACAATCCAATGAATGAGAGATTGCAAATTAGTCACGCACAACATTTTCATGATTACTCATGCACTGTGTCGTATGATATTGCCACACTGATTTCACAGGCGACTATATATGTCCACTAGTAGTTTACCCAAGTGCTGCTAACTGTGCCAGGCTACTATCATGTTCATTCAGACCATTTTTGATAGAATCCAGAAGGGACATCCATTTTGATTCCCTTGTATTAAGAGCTCCCTGAAGGTTACCTCCTCTGGTGCCCAAAGAAACTTTTTCGACCACCCACCATTTGAGGTCGGGTACCAAATGTCCCTCCTTCTGCCAATGATCTACTAGGGGGGCACCCAATACCTTACACCGCAACCTGCTACAGTGGGACGAGATGCGGGCTTTTATCTTTTGCTGGGTTTGCCCCACATATATGTGATCACATGGGCATTTTATGAAGTAGATCACGCTGCATGAATTACAGTTCGTGTGATGTCTCAATGTGTAAGTACGTCCGCCATGAGTGAACGACTTAGTCTGAACGGTAGTGTCGCATGCAGTACAATTTCCGCATCGAAAATGACCTATCAGCGGAGGTATATTCCATAGTGTTGTGATCGTAGGGTGACTCTCTGGTTCAAGATAGGAATGAACCACCATGTCCCGGATGCTTTTTGCCCTTTTGAAAGAATGAAGAGGAAGGTTTTTTTGACTTATTTCATCTGCCACCAGATGCCAATTCTTATTAATGACCTGTTTCACCTCATTGCTCCGTGTGGAGAAAGTGGTGACACAAATGAGACGTTCACACTCAGTTTGGGTGGAGGGTACGGGATTTAATAGACTTTCTCGTGGGTTGTACCACGCTCTTTTTCTGGCACGTCTGACCATTCGTGTAGGGTAACCCCGTGCAATGAGACGATCATTGAGAATTTCTGATTCCTTTATATAGTTCGCTCTAGTGGAGCAATTTCTCCTGATCCTTAGAAATTGTCCCACCGGTAGATTGTCTTTTAGACCTCTTGGGTGGTGACTCCCGTACTGCAATAGGGAGTTACGCTCAGTAGGTTTTCTAAAGAGCGTCGTCTGAAGATGATCCTTGTCCACATAAATAGAGATGTCTAAGAAGGGAATAGACTCGTTACTGGATTCCATTGTGAATTGTATGTTCGGGTTTCTGGAATTCAACCATTCATGGAATGTGGCTAATTGTTGTCTACTGCCTTTCCAGATACACAGAACATCATCGATGTATCGAACCCAAACGGTCAGGTTAGTATGAAAGGGATTGCTGATTGAAAAAATGTGCTGGGTTTCGAAGTGGTCCATATAGATAATGGCCAAATTCGGGGCAAAGGTAGCCCCCATTGCTACCCCCTTAGTCTGAACAAAAAACTCTTTTTGAAAAATAAAAAAGTTTTGTTTCATCGAGATACTCAACAGTTCAATAATGAAATAAGTAGGAACCTGTACAGGAGCAGGTCTTCGGTCCAATACCTCCTGTATAACATCCAAGGCTTCCTGCTGGGGGATGCTAGTATAAAGCGATACTATATCGCAAGTCACTAAGAGCTCCTTTTGAGGATCAAAGGATCTTTCATCTATCAAGTTTATGGTTTGAGTAGTGTCTCGAAGATAGGCTTGAGTGTTTAATGCGATAGGTTTCAGGAAGAAATCAATATATTTACAAAGTGGCTCTAACATAGAGCCACAGCCCGATACTATCGGGCGGCCAGGAGGAGCATCCAAGTTCTTATGAACTTTCGGCAAAGTATAAATAGTGGCCAGTCTCGGGAATTTTTGATTTAAAAACTTAAATTCCTGCTCACTCAGAAAGCCCTCTTCCAGGCCTTTCTGCGTGATGGACAAAATGGCCATTGCCAAGTCTTTAGAAGGGTCACTCTGTAGTTTACGGTAACTAATTCCATCTGACAGCTGTCTGTGAATCTCTTCCTTATATTTTGTCAAATCCTGCACAACAATGGCACCGCCTTTGTCGGCGGGTTTGATGACCACGTCATTGTTGGTACCCAGGTCTATCAATGCCTTCTTCTCTGTTTTACTCATGTTAAATTTCACAAACTTTTTATGTTCAAGGAGCTGGTCGACTGCAGATGTCACAATCTCTTCATACGCTAAGATCTTATGGCTCATCGCATATGTAGGTGGGAAAAAGGTCGATGGTTCTCTGAGTCCAGTGACGGACTTCTGTTGTCTTGTTGTCTGATTGCGAAAGTAGTATCTCAGCCTAATTTTTCTAAAAAACCTGTATAATTCAGTTTTCAGCAGAAATTTGTTTGCCGGTGCAGTGGGAACATAAGACAGGCCTTTGCATAACGCTTGAATTTCTGCGTCCTGTAGTTGGTGTTTGGAGATGTTGATTACAGGATTCTTTGGCCGCATGTTAAGACAGGATCTTTCCTGACCGGGGGTGGGGACATGATTCACCACCTGTAAGTGTTGCGTCTGGTCGATATCTCTCCGTGCACTTCTGGCCGGAATGTCACCCGTTTCTGTTTGCCCCTGTTGCCATCCCAACCTGAATTCTGTTGCTGGCCTCTCGCCTGTCCTCTCCCCCAGTTGTTGCCACGTCCTCGTGGGGGTCGCCATTGTCCACGGCCCTGTTCTAAAAAATGAGGTTGAAATTGTGGGGGGTATTGTTGGTAGCTCTGGTCTGGTGGTGGATAGTTGTAAGAGGTGCTTGGACCCGGTTCACCGTCACTGCCTGAACTATATGATGAATCAGAAAAGGTTGAAAAATTTCGCCTTCCTCTGTATCCACCGCGGCCGCGGTTGGAGAAACGGCCCTGAGTATCCTGCTTATAATAGTCAGGGTGTAGATAGGGGTACACAGTCTTTTTATCAAATTGCTTAAGGTCCCTAGCCAATTTCTCTAATTTCTTGGTCTGAGCTGTGATGTCAAACTCTTTGATAGAGGCCTCCAGACTCTCCAGAGCTTCTTTGGCTTTAGTAAGCGTACTGTCGCCCAAGATTTCAGCTTTGAGATCAGCGATTTCCTTACTAAGAGTAACCACTTGTTCAGCAGCTGTTTCAACCCCCAGCACCATCCAGTGCCGGGAGCAATTATTTGCCACATAGCTAAACCCTTCTTTGAACTTGGGGACGTCCACAAAAATTGCAGGCTCGATCTTAATCTGTAGTCCCACTGGAATTATATTTTCTTGCAGGTACCTGGTAAACAGATGTCCATGCAGCCTGGTCCTAATGAGCTTTTTCTCAAGTCTTTCCAGACGAGAAATTTTGTCGTTAAGGGTCACATCAATCGTAGGGACAGAGGTCGATAAAAAGGTAGTGGATACATCTTTCGTTAGCTGGTTGATGTATTCTTCTGTGTAGGAAAGAAGTTCAGATTCCACCATGGTTTTCTTAAGTAAATTACAAGGCAGAAAAACCTCGCAGGTCAGCACCTGCGCAGAGGACGTTACATGTAAGGGGGGTTGAACCCATGCAGTCGCGGGGACCTGGGCGTTATATGGTATGTGTAAAGAGGGTCCCCGCAAGGAAAAAGTGTTATGTGCACCATACACCAAAGACAAAACTAAGTATTATTTTCTGAGGACAAAAATTGGAACTACTGGAAAAGGTATTGATGTTTATTTTCCAATACCCATCGAAAGCCCCAAGGCGGGGGAGAGGTGAAGAGTGAAGGTGAAGGGGAGAGAAAGGGTGTGCTCTAAGCAGGATAAGGTCAAAAGGTTTCTCTCCCCTTCACCTTCACTCTTCACCTCTCCCCCGCCTTGGGGCTTTCGAAAATGTTTTATGTATGTACCGATAAGTGTTTTACGATGGGTATTGGAAAATAAACATCAATACCTTTTCCAGTAGTTCCAATTTTTGTCCTCAGAAAATAATACTTAGTTTTGTCTTTGGTGTATGGTGCACATAACACTTTTTCCTTGCGGGGACCCTCTTTACACATACCATATAACGCCCAGGTCCCCGCGACTGCATGGGTTCAACCCCCCTTACATGTAACGTCCTCTGCGCAGGTGCTGACCTGCGAGGTTTTTCTGCCTTGTAATTTACTTAAGAAAACCATGGTGGAATCTGAACTTCTTTCCTACACAGAAGAATACATCAACCAGCTAACGAAAGATTTATCCACTACCTTTTTATCGACCTCTGTCCCTACGATTGATGTGACCCTTAACGACAAAATTTCTCGTCTGGAAAGACTTGAGAAAAAGCTCATTAGGACCAGGCTGCATGGACATCTGTTTACCAGGTACCTGCAAGAAAATATAATTCCAGTGGGACTACAGATTAAGATCGAGCCTGCAATTTTTGTGGACGTCCCCAAGTTCAAAGAAGGGTTTAGCTACGTGGCAAATAATTGCTCCCGGCACTGGATGGTGCTGGGGGTTGAAACAGCTGCTGAACAAGTGGTTACTCTTAGTAAGGAAATCGCTGATCTCAAAGCTGAAATCTTGGGCGACAGTACGCTTACTAAAGCCAAAGAAGCTCTGGAGAGTCTGGAGGCCTCTATCAAAGAGTTTGACATCACAGCTCAGACCAAGAAATTAGAGAAATTGGCTAGGGACCTTAAGCAATTTGATAAAAAGACTGTGTACCCCTATCTACACCCTGACTATTATAAGCAGGATACTCAGGGCCGTTTCTCCAACCGCGGCCGCGGTGGATACAGAGGAAGGCGAAATTTTTCAACCTTTTCTGACTCATCATATAGTTCAGGCAGTGACGGTGAACCGGGTCCAAGCACCTCTTACAACTATCCACCACCAGACCAGAGCTACCAACAATACCCCCCACAATTTCAACCTCATTTTTTAGAACAGGGCCGTGGACAATGGCGACCCCCACGAGGACGTGGCAACAACTGGGGGAGAGGACAGGCGAGAGGCCAGCAACAGAATTCAGGTTGGGATGGCAACAGGGGCAAACAGAAACGGGTGACATTCCGGCCAGAAGTGCACGGAGAGATATCGACCAGACGCAACACTTACAGGTGGTGAATCATGTCCCCACCCCCGGTCAGGAAAGATCCTGTCTTAACATGCGGCCAAAGAATCCTGTAATCAACATCTCCAAACACCAACTACAGGACGCAGAAATTCAAGCGTTATGCAAAGGCCTGTCTTATGTTCCCACTGCACCGGCAAACAAATTTCTGCTGAAAACTGAATTATACAGGTTTTTTAGAAAAATTAGGCTGAGATACTACTTTCGCAATCAGACAACAAGACAACAGAAGTCCGTCACTGGACTCAGAGAACCATCGACCTTTTTCCCACCTACATATGCGATGAGCCATAAGATCTTAGCGTATGAAGAGATTGTGACATCTGCAGTCGACCAGCTCCTTGAACATAAAAAGTTTGTGAAATTTAACATGAGTAAAACAGAGAAGAAGGCATTGATAGACCTGGGTACCAACAATGACGTGGTCATCAAACCCGCCGACAAAGGCGGTGCCATTGTTGTGCAGGATTTGACAAAATATAAGGAAGAGATCCACAGACAGCTGTCAGATGGAATTAGTTACCGTAAACTACAGAGTGACCCTTCTAAAGACTTGGCAATGGCCATTTTGTCCATCACGCAGAAAGGCCTGGAAGAGGGCTTTCTGAGTGAGCAGGAATTTAAGTTTTTAAATCAAAAATTCCCGAGACTGGCCACCATTTATACTTTGCCGAAAGTTCATAAGAACTTGGATGCTCCTCCTGGCCGCCCGATAGTATCGGGCTGTGGCTCTATGTTAGAGCCACTTTGTAAATATATTGATTTCTTCCTGAAACCTATCGCATTAAACACTCAAGCCTATCTTCGAGACACTACTCAAACCATAAACTTGATAGATGAAAGATCCTTTGATCCTCAAAAGGAGCTCTTAGTGACTTGCGATATAGTATCGCTTTATACTAGCATCCCCCAGCAGGAAGCCTTGGATGTTATACAGGAGGTATTGGACCGAAGACCTGCTCCTGTACAGGTTCCTACTTATTTCATTATTGAACTGTTGAGTATCTCGATGAAACAAAACTTTTTTATTTTTCAAAAAGAGTTTTTTGTTCAGACTAAGGGGGTAGCAATGGGGGCTACCTTTGCCCCGAATTTGGCCATTATCTATATGGACCACTTCGAAACCCAGCACATTTTTTCAATCAGCAATCCCTTTCATACTAACCTGACCGTTTGGGTTCGATACATCGATGATGTTCTGTGTATCTGGAAAGGCAGTAGACAACAATTAGCCACATTCCATGAATGGTTGAATTCCAGAAACCCGAACATACAATTCACAATGGAATCCAGTAACGAGTCTATTCCCTTCTTAGACATCTCTATTTATGTGGACAAGGATCATCTTCAGACGACGCTCTTTAGAAAACCTACTGAGCGTAACTCCCTATTGCAGTACGGGAGTCACCACCCAAGAGGTCTAAAAGACAATCTACCGGTGGGACAATTTCTAAGGATCAGGAGAAATTGCTCCACTAGAGCGAACTATATAAAGGAATCAGAAATTCTCAATGATCGTCTCATTGCACGGGGTTACCCTACACGAATGGTCAGACGTGCCAGAAAAAGAGCGTGGTACAACCCACGAGAAAGTCTATTAAATCCCGTACCCTCCACCCAAACTGAGTGTGAACGTCTCATTTGTGTCACCACTTTCTCCACACGGAGCAATGAGGTGAAACAGGTCATTAATAAGAATTGGCATCTGGTGGCAGATGAAATAAGTCAAAAAAACCTTCCTCTTCATTCTTTCAAAAGGGCAAAAAGCATCCGGGACATGGTGGTTCATTCCTATCTTGAACCAGAGAGTCACCCTACGATCACAACACTATGGAATATACCTCCGCTGATAGGTCATTTTCGATGCGGAAATTGTACTGCATGCGACACTACCGTTCAGACTAAGTCGTTCACTCATGGCGGACGTACTTACACATTGAGACATCACACGAACTGTAATTCATGCAGCGTGATCTACATCATAAAATGCCCATGTGATCACATATATGTGGGGCAAACCCAGCAAAAGATAAAAGCCCGCATCTCGTCCCACTGTAGCAGGTTGCGGTGTAAGGTATTGGGTGCCCCCCTAGTAGATCATTGGCAGAAGGAGGGACATTTGGTACCCGACCTCAAATGGTGGGTGGTCGAAAAAGTTTCTTTGGGCACCAGAGGAGGTAACCTTCAGGGAGCTCTTAATACAAGGGAATCAAAATGGATGTCCCTTCTGGATTCTATCAAAAATGGTCTGAATGAACATGATAGTAGCCTGGCACAGTTAGCAGCACTTGGGTAAACTACTAGTGGACATATATAGTCGCCTGTGAAATCAGTGTGGCAATATCATACGACACAGTGCATGAGTAATCATGAAAATGTTGTGCGTGACTAATTTGCAATCTCTCATTCATTGGATTGTTGATGTCTGCATGTGGATCACACAATTTGGCTATCACACTCTCGTCATTTGCCTGAAGTAAAGTCATAAATTTTGGAAAAGTGTACACGCCTACACCCTCATGTTGGAGAGGTGCGCGAGTATCATTCTCTTAATTTTATGGTGTGCCCTTAATGAATATTATTCCATTCGACAATGTTTTACCCTTGTAACAAAACCATAACTTATATGATCTGCTCGAGGTAACATCTCTCTTTTTTGTGACAACATCATAATGTCTTAGTAATTCCTTTGTGTGATTTCGCTCGCCTACACCCTTATGCTGAAGAGGTGCGCGAGTAACTGTGATTTTATCATATTGTGGTTTCTCATATATATAGAAAAAAGGTCATCATTAGTGTGTATTAATATTTACTTGTGAAATCCCTTTTTTTAAAATTGTTGAAAACCCTATATTTGACACTACTCGCCTACACTCTTGTGTTGAAGAAGTGCGCGAAGAGTTGTTAATTTTAGGTTTGTGGCCTTAAGAAACATCTTGTTACCTGTAAGTCCTTCATTTAAATCTTACAAGACTACAAGTAACTCCTCTATGTTCAATAAGCCTTTCACCTGCAGACTCCGCCCCCAGCTCCGCGTAGCGATTCACCTGTAAGTCTTCCATCTAAAAACTACAACCCTTGGTTGCGCAAGGCTCAGAGTAACTCCACTATGTCTAACGGAGCTTTTTTACCTGTAGACCCCGCCCCCAACTCCGCGTAGCGGACTTGCAGATTCACTTTGATGCGCATAGACGGCGGCTGTAATCGTCAGCCGGGACAGGTACTAAACGTTTTTATACCAAGCTGTCCCCTGATCAACAACCTTGTTAAAATACGGACATAACCCTGAAACCCTACCTCTTGATTTTTCCCAGGATTGATCTTTCCCGCTAAATATTTTGAAACACTTCGTAAGCCAATCGCGGCAGCAATTCGGTACTAACGCGAACGAGAAAAGGAGTTATGCGGTTCGATCTTGAATAGACGAGCTCCAGCACGCGTAAGTTTGGTGTTGGTTTACTTCTATTGATTAACGCCTTACATACACTAGCCGTTCCCTAATGGACAATATTGCCCTTTTTTTCGTAGAGGCTCCAAGCGTCCACATTGATTGATTCGGACCCACGATGAGTTGTTGATGCCGTGTGGGTGACGGATTACTTTAGTGGTACGTTTAATGGATTTTTTTGCCCGCTAGTACTTTCACAGCATGTAATTTAATGATGTAGCCGTTACAAGTCTGTATTCACCCTTCCTCTGCAGCAGTAACTAGCTCTTTCTAAAAACTTGATTAAGAAGCAAGCCTCCCGGGTTCAGACCCACGGTGACATCAGGGTTGACTTCCCTCCTTCTTTTAAAGTAAGTCTATATGTCTTATTGGGCTTTCACTAGGCTAATTTCATATACAATATCTATCCACCTAATACCACCTTTCTGATTGCAGTTTAAGAATACTGCCTGGTTTCCTAAATCCCCTGTGTGGGTTGATATCAGTATATCTCACCAATCGGCTGATTGGTTGACAAATGATGTGAGTTTTTTAACTCTTGTTCCTTTACGTAATAATTCGTTAGCTGTCCCATCTGTGTAGTTGTGGATTTAGAGCACTAGTTTTTGAACCAGACTTATGGCTGGTCTAACTTTAAAATTCCCTAACACTTAGAGGCCCAATTGGCCCTAAGCCCATGGTAACTTAGTAGTTGTTAATCACTCTGTCCAAATGGTTGACAGTTTCAGAACATTAATTTGATCGATTGTTTTTTATCTTAATTTGACAGATAACATTGCCCCTTCCCATCCTGCCCCTTCCTTGTCCTGATGAAGACCCCGTTTAAGGACCTAACTTAGCCTACGGCCAGGGGTCGAAACGTCGACGGCTTCTTTCTTCAACACAGATCTCCGGCACCTGTCCTTTCAATAATTCTAATACTCTATGTGTGACCGTTGAAGGTCCTTTTTGTATCATATCTATATTGAATGCCATAATTTCTTAGGCAATGGTATCAAATTTGTTTTGATTCATGTATTATCAATTTTGATTGTGTTCATTGTGATTTACCTTATTCCTTTTGACCTTATCCTGCTTAGAGCACACCCTTTCTCTCCCCTTCACCTTCACTCTTCACCTCTCCCCCGCCTTGGGGCTTTCGAAAATGTTTTATGTATGTACCGATAAGTGTTTTACGATGGGTATTGGAAAATAAACATCAATACCTTTTCCAGTAGTTCCAATTTTTGTCCTCAGAAAATAATACTTAGTTTTGTCTTTGGTGTATGGTGCACATAACACTTTTTCCTTGCGGGGACCCTCTTTACACATACCATATAACGCCCAGGTCCCCGCGACTGCATGGGTTCAACCCCCCTTACATGTAACGATTTAACATAGAGGCATACCCTGACTAGGTCCTCAGGAGGGGGGGTACTAAAGTTTGTAAGAAGCCCCGCAGTCTCTGTGCCCTCTGGTGCTACCTCAAATTCAGCCCCTGTAGGGGGGTTAGGAAAAGTCGAGTACATTTTCTCGACTTTGGTGGAGAAGTATTCAGCGATACTGTCACATGACTCCGTCGAGCAACTCTCCGGATCTGCAGATGAGTCTACAGTGGTCAAAGACTTATAGATACCGAAGAGTTCTTTGGCCGAGTTTTCCGCCCCTAAAATTTGTCCTGCATAATAGGCTGCCTTAGGCTTTTTAATCAGCCTGTGATGAAGGCACCTTTTTTCTAAAAACAGTTCCCTGGCCTGATTGTCATAGGATACCCTCCAAACTCTTTCGGATCGCTTACATTCCGCCTTTGTTTGCCTCAGCTCTCCACTGAACCATGGGGCTGATCTTTCCTTGCGGGCACATGCGGATGTGCGGCAGAGTGGAGTGGTCTGGTCACGTGCTTCTGTGATGCGCTTATTCAGGTTAGACACCGCTGTTTCTATGTCCTCACCTCCAGGCTGGCTGGCCATCCCTGATTAAAGCTTGATTAAAATCCTCCAATGAGAATTTGGCCCACTTCCTCCTTAAATAGTTCAGAGGTGCCTGACTAGATTTAGTGGTTTTGGGGCTGTGTATAGAGAAAGCCACCAAAAAGTGGTCTGTCCAGGGGATCGGTTCAGTTGCAGACACCTCAACCCCTCCTCAGTTAGCATAAACCGGGTCCAAAAGATGCCCCTGCCGGTGCGTGGGGCTTGAGAGCTTCAGTTCCAGTTGAAGGGCTTGAATATCCCGGCAGAATTCCTTTACTCCTATAGCCTCTGGGCAGTTTAAGTGCAGGTTCAGATCACCCAGTAGGCGGAATTTGTCCCTACGCAATGTTGCCTCTGTTAAGCTTTCTAACAGACTCTCCCTGAACTTGGTACTAGGCCCTGGGGGTCTATATACAAGAAATCCTTTGATCGTCATACCCCCGTTGATTTGTACAGTGAATGTTCCCGCCTCACTCTCAGCGACCAGCGTGAACTTCAAACAACATCCCAGAGTTTTCCTAAAAATAATAGCAATCCCCCCTCCCACCCCCTCTGGCCTATCCTGCCTAACCATGGAGTAACTCTCCGGCATGGCCTCGATGATATCTGAGTCGGAGAACTGGTCTAACCATGTTTCCGTGAGAAACAATAGATCGAACTTTCTCTCCGTAAGCAGCTCATAAATGTCGAGTCTGTGCTTACGTAGTGACCTCACATTAAGGAGACCACAGGTGAGTGCTTGCTCCTTAGCGTCTTGCAGCCAGGTGGTAAAACGGAAACCACAGTGAGCACATTACACCTCCTTACTAGACATGCCATGCCTACATGATAGTGCGGTGTCTGGACGTATACTGAGGAGCTGTTCCCTGTCCCTGTACCACCACTTGTCTTCTGTGTTTCTTCTTCAGGTCGTGGTGTCTGCCTTTGCCTCAGTTCAGGCATTCTTAGCAGGGTTGGTCACTTCGAGTGACGTGCTCCATGCTTGCAGTGCGAATGTGGTGTCCGGCAACGTGTTGCATGTCCTTGGAGCAATGTGGAGTGGTGGCCGCTTGCCACGTCGAGTGTGCAATTCTCCTCTTGTCTGTCTTGGTCACCGAAGACTCTGTCTTGAAGCAGTGGGAGGGTGGACACTCTGTGCTGGATCAGGGGAAATGCAGATGTTCTTCTTGCTGCCTTCAGCAATTGCGTCTTCTCTTAGGAGATGTCTCTCTCCTGGGCGTTCGCCTATGCTGACAAACCTCTGGGTGCTTGCGCCATGCACCTCTGGTGTCGTAAGCTTCGTCCTCTTTGTGGGCATCCTCTTCTGGCACCTGGCGTGCCTGCTCGTCTTTCTTATGGTGGTGGTCGTTCACCACTGAGGGTGGTGGGCGCAATTTCCTTGCTGACTATGTCATTAGACAGTCACTTGAAGTTTTTGTGCATACTGTGCACATGGGTCCTTGTGTCTTCCCAGCTGTGTAGTGCGACTTGCTGTCTGTAGCTGTGCTGTTTGGGTGTAGCTATGCTCCTGGCAGCTTTTGCGGTGGGGCAGCTGTAAGTTTCCTATAGCCCTCTGAAGAGTTCCTGGTCCTTCTCCCCTTCAAGCAAGCAGACACACAGTCTTTGGCTACAGGCAGTGGAACTTATGGGCCTTAACATCCTCTGCTGAAATGCTATTACTTCCTGGGGACTGCGCAATGTTGCAGGCTATATTTGTTCTTTCCTTCTTCCTTGTGGTGGCGTCAGATAGCCACTGGAGCGTGCATGCAGCATGTATTCTCCTTGCGCTTTCTCTAAGACTTGCTAGGCTGCCTCTTGTTCCATGACCTTCGTCCTCACATTGACTCTACTCTCCCTGTGACTGGGCTGTGCAGTGTCCTCCTCACGAGGTGGGGTCACATGCCTTTCACATTTCATATCCTTGTCCCATTCTGTGTGGAGTGGACTGAGTGATCCTCGGATGGGGTCACTTCAGGCACTGGCTAATTACAGTGCAGGATGCGATACCACTCACTACGGATAGGGGTGCTGTGGCTACTTTGTGTGATGCGGCATCGTCGCTGAAACTGTGAGCCACACTGGGGGTGCAGATGCCACTGCATTGCTGTTTCAATGTCCTGTCCTTGCTTCGTTCGGGGTGCAGTACCTCCCGTGGCCGCTCGTTGGCAGTGCAGCATTTACGTTTTCAGGCCCCAGTAGTCTTTCCTGGAAACTGCCTGCCTCTACTGTCCGGATTATGTGGGTACCCCTTTGTGCCGCTTAGGTGCAGGTAAGTTGTCTGTGGGCAGTGTATTGCAGTGCTAGTGCCGGTGAGAAGGACAGTCTCTTCCTGGGACTGGGCTAGCAGGCTGCTTGCTCTGCCTCTCGGTTAGAGGCGTGGTGTGGCAAGCCAATGCTATTTGGTGCTGCTGCTTCTCATGTGTTCTTGCACTACAGCCTTCTGCCACCTCTCACGTGCACTCCTTCCCTCCAGCTTGGGCCATGCGGGGGCTGGAGAGGCTTGTTCACTGGCCCTAGTTTTCCTTTCACCAATCTCAGTGCCTCCCCACGGGCAGGGTGCTACAGGATGGCTGGGGACCTGCGTCTTTTGTTGCGTTTTGGGAGCATGTAGGCACTCGTAATGCTCAGGGTGTGGCCACGGTGCACTTGTGAGCCCCACAGAGATCACTGTCCTTCCAGAGTGGAGTCTGTCTCACATCGGGTACTGCTCGCCTACTCAACAAGGCTTTGGAGATGCAGGTCACTGTGGTGAGATTGCTGGTGTGGTGCAGTATCTTACAGCAGCTATGGCGGTGGCCTCCTATCACGTTGCAGGCCACGTCTTGCTTTATAAGTGGAGAAGTGTGGCTCACCGATTAAAGGAGGCAGACCCGGACTCAGAGGTCAGACCCGGGACCAGGGTTCAATCCCCGACGCGGCAGGGTCTTGAGCTCAAAATGTCCACGGACTCGATATTTCTCGCCTCGGTGCCTACTCGAATCATGGGTTCACACTCTGCAACTCTGGGCAATAGCTTGCTTAATCTCCACTACGGCCCCACCGCGATGGGATGCCTGGCTTTCACCTTGGGGATCCCCAGTAGGGGTTATCTCACAGGGAAACGCCAGGACGAGTTCCCAAAGCAAGTGCCTTGAGACCTTACGGTGAAAGGCGCTGTATAAGAACGTATGATTTACGATTTACAATTTATGGGTGCACTCCCAATTGCTGCAAAGAGCTTGTATACTAGCGCTGGTTGTGGCCAGGGGTCAATCCAATTCTTTCTCCTGTGTGGGCACTTCGGGAGCGGGGGATACTTCTCACCTCATATTGGTCAGCAGTAGGGATGCAGAGGCCTCGCTGGTGCATGCGTGGATGGCAGCTGTTCCGCCTTGCAACTTCCAGCTGGGATAGGGTTCAGGGGGGGGACTTTAGTCTCTTGCCCCATTTCCTCCCCGACAACCTGAAGTCGCCGCCAGCCTAAACGCAGGGCAGCTCCCCCTTGTTGCCAATGTTGTGTAGTGGGGCCAGGAACCACATGATATTTAAATGAGTGACACAGAGTCAGGTACTACACTGGTTAACTGGCCATGAGCATGTGCACCCAGGCCCTTTTATTGACAGCTCATGTCACTCGTGACGCCTGTGATGGATGGGTGTGGGGGTCATGTGTGTCCACTCCCCCAAGGGAGCGGTTATCAAACTCACTGTCTGCTGAGACACTAGAACGTGTCCAGCAGAACACAACAGCAAAGAGATAACACTCTCCTACACGACATGGACGTAATTGTGGGGTCACCAGGAGTCCAAGCTGCAAGTGTGACCCCTGGCACTACCTTTTCGACCTCTTGCCTTAGAGGTGACAAAAATTTCTGCCAGGAACACAGGGGCAGCTCGACCTTACAGACATCAGCTGGGGCACCACTCTTCTTGTTTTGTGATTTACATTGTTTATTACTCTAATAATGAATAATATTGCATTATTCACTATTACTGTATTAAAAATGGACTACTATTTGCTGGGATGTTACATTCCCCTGCAGCTGAGGTAAGTAAGAAAAAGATTTAAAAAAATATGTTGTGGGTGGGATTGTGTCTATGTGAGAAAGTGTTTGTATGTGTTAGTGTGTGTGTACGTGTGAGTGTGAAAGTCAAAAGGCATGTGACGTCACTTCCGCCAACCCGAGCATTTAGTTGAATTGATGTTTATTAATCCAGAGGGCATGGACCAATGTTTGGGAGCCCTCCTGTACTAATAAACTATTGAAAGGTTACCTACTGTCCTTATTGTCAACAACAAATGTTCAGACTTAAAGCTGCCTATGTGGGACAACAACAGCTGTGTGAGTGGCTCCTACAGGTATTGGAGGGATCAGACACCTGCATGTCTCCTTGATGTTTCTTTGAATGGTCCACATTTTTTTGGCATCGCACCCCTTTCTCTTTAAAGGACAGGTCTTGCATTTATTGACGCTTTGTGAATGGAAACTGGAGAATTGCTGCCTTCTGAAGACCTTAATGTCTGCTTTAAAAAAACATTCACAAAGATTCACAAGGAAAAAGCTGCCTCGTGAATATTAGTAAAGAAGAATGTTTGAGAGGGTTGCATTAAAGACACAGCACAAAAAATCTTTGCAAACTCCCCATCATGCATCTGCTGCATGTACCTCTCAGAATAGTGCAATTACAGTGGATAGCTAATCAAATGGCTGACTTGGTCTGATAGAACTCGCTAATGGGAGGAACAACTATTTTGACATACATTTTAGATCAATGTGGCAGCTGCATCATCTCGAGGCAAGAGAAGCTTATTTTCTGTAACTCCACTTCAACCACACATGAGGTACAAAATGTAGACATCTAATGATGTTTTTAAAAAAGGTTAGCTAATATTTTGAGTTAAAAAGTGACACATTAAAGCACTCTACAGAGAGCATTACCCTCCACTTATTGCGTTGTTGCCCCACATGATGAGAGCAAGAGAAACAAACAGCTGTCAATGCCTGATAGCATGTTCTGCAATTATACTATTAGCAAGTACACTAACATTCACAACCAACAAGGGCAGAAAAACAGGCCACATCTCACTTTCTGCTCTTTATCCTTCTTGACCTTCTCATTTAACATGAGATTTGTGCAAAAAAAGTATTTATGTGACTAATTAGATGGTGCTAGAAATGGGAAATATTAATCAAATCAGCAGATGTCACTCTCTGCCACACTTGCCCTGGAGCGCTCCCGGTGCATGTACCAGTGAGCGCACCGGTAAGCGCAGTCTTGCGGCGCGCCCCGGTGTGCGTACCGGTGAGCGTCCCTTTAGCGCTATTGCTGCGAACGAAAACATCATTGTGACGTATCGCGTAGCCTCGTCCGCGTGATACGCACGGCGTAAGCGCACCGGGAAGCACTCGAGCGCGTACGATCGCGCTACGCCATGTGACCTGAAAATAACACTTTTCATTGGTTCAAAACAGTTTTGTTTTCCAAATGATGAAAACCAGGGTCAAGTGACCTGAAAATAACACTTTTCATTGGTCCAGGACAGTTTTGTTTTCCAAATGATGAAAGCCCCCACCTTTTTTCCTCATTCTCACTTTTTACTTTGACTGAGGTAGACCTATTTGCAGACCTATTTGTACCTATTTGTACTGAGAAATGGCTACAGTCGCAGCAGCAGCAGGAGCATCTCAACCACCACCACCTCCACCACCACCACAAGGACCACCACAACACCACAGTGGTGGAGAAGAAGAAGAAGAGGAGGCGGAGGAGGAGGAGGAGAGGCGGTACCTGCCTGAAGATACTACCACCTATAAGCCAAAGGAGCACATTGTCTGGGAGTTTTTTAAAATCCCAAGGGGCCTCAAGAAAGTTAATGCGCCAAAAGGTTACTTGTCTGATCTGTGGCACTGTACTTTCCAGGGGGAACCCTGCCAAAAAGTATTCTTTTGGCAACAACACCATGATTCGCCACATGCAACGCCGGCACCCAAACAACTATGCTGCAACAGAGGTCAGAGAACTAACCAGAAACCCTCCCCAATCTTCTCCCAGCACCTCCCAAAGTAAGCAACCCACTCCATCGGGTCCAGAGACAAGTGAGATGGTCCCAAACATCCAAACCCAGTTTGGAGATTTCAAAATAGTTTGTAAATTTTGTTGAAGGACAATTTGCTATGGAGAGCAGAGTATTAAGTTTATTAACGATGCTGGAGACAACCACAAATGCAAAAACAAACCTTAATTTTTTCCTGGTTTTTTTGCTCCTGTTTTTTGTTTGTCCCCATAAAAATATAAAATTGTTCATAAATGCCAAAAAAAGTAAAAAATGTTCCAAAAAACAATAAAAAAATATAAAACAACAAAAAGAATAAATAAAACAGTTCTTTTTAGAACTACCTCCAATTTATAAAAAAATGCTACATTTGTAAAAAAACTCTTATATTCTTTTTTCCCCATGGTACGCACCCCGGTGCGCGTACCGGGCGCTCCCCACCGCAAATTGAAAAAAAAACCTAGGGGGTCAGGGGAGGTCTACCCTGACCCTTTTGGTCATTTCCCCCTTTGTTTTTGCCACCTCTTGTGTCTTTATCCTACCGAGACACAAGATGGTGGCCGCTCCGGAGCCAATCAGCTTTCCGCTCGCGAACTCGCATAGCGCGCTGGAGCGCGCCCCCGTGCGCGTACCTGGGGGCGCTTATAGATATATATATATTTTTTTAACCTAAATTACTTAAAATCCACTGGAGCACATATCTTGAGACATAGCAAAGGCACATTGGGCTACCAGTCCCTACAAGTTTGCCAAGTTTGGTGGAAATCCATTCAGCCGTTCGGGCTAAAAGTGAGTCCAACCGCCCTATGGAAATTAACATGGGGAAAACATGTTTTGGGACCCCCCTTTTATCTCGGCCCCCGCTTGACGATTCCCCCCCAAACTTCTAAGGAAGGAGCGGAGAGCAGCGAGGCAAATTTAAGGAAAATTACAGGCAGATTCCTCAACCGGCGCCAAAGTTATTCCCAATAGAATGTTGCGGATTTCCTATGGAAAACAATCCTAACTATAACTACCTACTGGCGACCACCAGTAGGTAATATATATATTTATATATATATTCACTGGATGATGTCATCAGTGATGTCATCAGTGATGTCATTTGAGATGACGTCAGTGATGTCATCAGTGATGTCACTGACCATGTCATGAATGATGTAATATGTGACATCATCACCAGTGGATTGCGGGCGCAAGAGTTACAGTTAGTACAACTAACTATAACGGAGGAATTTCAATGGTTTTGTATGAGTGAAATGTCCAGCTAGCTATAACACCCCTGAAACCTATGTTTTTTTCAGTGAATTTCCAAGGTTTTTTAAATGATAATTCCTAAACGTAACCTGCCTGAAGCCTATGGTATTTCAGTGAATTTCAAAGGTTTTTTAAATTATAATTCTTCAGTATAACCTGCCTGAAACCTAAGGGTTTTTCAATGAATTTCAAAGGTTTTTTAAATGACAATTCCTAATTATAACATTGACTACTTCCCCATATTTTCAACAAGAAACTAAATCTGCAATGCTACCTAAAAAAACAGGCAATAGTTCCACTTACCACTAAGAAATGAACATCAACATGTAACTAATGTAAGGACATCGACTATGTACTGAGTGAATTAGATCCAACTCACACCCATATTTAAAGAGGAATATGGGATAGAGGTTCTAATTATACACTTCAGACACCAAACGAAATCACAATACCCATCGCCACCACCACTAAAATCACCCCTCCTAACCCCTCCCCCTCTACTACTTCACAGGCAGCGCAAAACAGGACAACGAACCTTACCAAAATAATATATCCCCTTAACCGCACACTAGCTCAATGTTCAGAGATGTGGCAACCAAGTATGTATAAGTGAAAGAACTCACACATCAACAATAATGTACACAACGCCAAGACTACCAGTGAAATGTATATACGATTCACTATACAAACCAAAACGTTTCCGAGTGTGGATTTACCAATGATATGTGTAGTGTACTGCACAGTGGAAGCAACCATATTATCTCAAACACTGGGGAATATTTTGGTCATGTAGCTGTGTTCCCCCCCCCCTTTGAATCAAAAGCGGAGTGGAACGGTCCAACGTACGCAACATCAGCGTAAGACTATAAATAATTAGGGTGCGGCTTGGACGTGGTTCACTTCTGCAAAGAGAAGAGACTCTTCCACAGCGAAGGTCCTCACCCTGTCACGTGGCTGCTGCGATGACCACATGCCTACTCGATACAGGCCTATTGCATATTCAGCGCCACAGCACCGCAGACTTATGTCTGTATCGACAATTGCCTTCCATCTCCACTGCGGACAGCAGGGTTCACAACTTGAATTCAGCTTTGGATCTACACTACCGACAGCATTGAAGTTATCCTTGATTTATGTAAGACAGAGACAATTATACTCTATGTCCTCAGACTTTGTTAAAATAAGTCACAAAAATTCTTTGTGATATCTTTGGTCACTACTTCCTTCGATCTAGAGTGCGTTTAGTAGAGTTCATAACTTGATACCAGTTTCGGATAAGCACCATAGACAACATTGAATTCAGTCTCCATTTATTTAAGGTACAGACAATTATACTGAGTCCTCAGATTTTGTTAAAGTATGTGACAAAAAATGCATTTCTTGATGTCTGTATCAACTACTGCCTTCGATCTACACTGCAACCAGCAGGGTTAATAACTTGAATTCAGTTTTGCATCTACACTATGGACAGCATTGAATTTAGCCTTGATTTATTTAATAATTAACAAAAGGGTTTTGGCTGAAGCACAGTAAGGCTGTGCCAATAACAGAATGAACAAACGGAATGCCAGTACTGTGCAATGGTTTAAACGTTTGAAACAGGGTTGAACTCACTATCGCTCAGCCCAAGGACCACTCTTTCAGTCAAGGTATTTTGCAAATATAATTAATTTATTTTATTGGATTTTTTCTACTTTTACTTTTAATTTTTTAAAGGAGAAAATTTCGAGAACACAATTTTGGAGTTCGTAGAAACAAAAATGTATGACTACAACTCACATCTGATACATTTATCAGTATAATCCAGGAGGATAATTAGAGAGTATTCAGACTAACGGTTAGACACAAAAGGAAGGGCACAAATGCCAAAGGTTAAATTCAAAAGGTAGTACATATAACATATATCACTCATGGACAACATTTGACATTTCACAACCCAAGAGCTGATTGAAATCCAGAACTGAGTGGAGAGGTTTGCCTGATCTAGCTGCTGCATAACGAGCGCTACTTACCTGGCCTCATCTTACTGCCGCGCTAAACGAGCGCTCCGCACCTGGGCACCCGGTCCCCCCCGCCGCCGCCTACAACTCGCGGCCGCCGAGTGGGGGGACTACATCCCACAGAGTTCCCGGCGGACACGCCCACACACGCCAGGTGACGCGCACGGAGGCGCTCAAATCGCCGGCGCTCCGCAGCAGGAGCGTGTTTCACAACCCAGGAGCTGATTGAAATCCAGAACTGAGTGGAGAGGTTTGCCTGATCTAGCTGCTGCATAATGAGCGCTACTTACCTGGCCTCATCTTACTGCCGTGCTAAACGAGCGCTCCGCACCTGGGCACCCGGTCCCCCCGCCGCCGCCTACAACTCGCGGCCGCCGAGCGGGGGGACTACATCCCCCAGAGTTCCTGGCGGACACGCCCACACACGCCAGGTGACGCGCACGGAGGCGCTCAAATCGCCGGCGCTCCGCAGCAGGAGCATATTTGACAACCCAGGAGCTGATTGAAATCCAGAACTGAGTGGAGAGGTTTGCCTGATCTAGCTGCTGCATAACGAGCGCTACTTACCTGGCCTCATCTTACTGCCGCGCTAAACGAGCGCTCCGCACCTGGGCACCCGGTCCCCCCCGCCGCCGCCTACAACTCGCGGCCGCCGAGTGGGGGGACTACATCCCCCAGAGTACCCGGCGGACACGCCCACACACGCCAGGTGACGCGCACGGAGGCGCTCAAATCGACGTCGCTTCTCCCGCACCGCAGGACGTGCGCGGGCGGCGCCGGGCTAAGCCCGGGCAAAGAGTGGGCCCTCTGTGCCCCTCAGTGGCCGAGGTAGGCCGGGCTGGGCCCTGGTATTTTCATTTCTTGTATAAGTCAGTCCTAATAGTGTTTGAAGGCATATAAAACTGTATCGCTGTTGTCTGGCCGTTTAACATCACAATATGACAGCAAAGAAACTGCGTTCTGGACGAGTCCTAGGAGGTAGGTCCTGTAGAAAAACTAGATCTAACCCCTTAAGAAACAATTATGAAAATAGCGTACAACTTAAGGGACAGATGCAGCTGTTGAAAATATGGGAAAAACCAGTGAACAAATCTATGGACGCTCCAATAATCACTGACGATGAGATAATATCAACGATGGAACCGCAGTTTGAAGTTGTGAAAGATATCAAGTACGAGCTAACTACGGATAAAAACTCGCCTACTCGGTCCTCTAATATTGATGCAATCTTGCCTCTAAGTTCATCCAAAGGAGCTCAATCTGACCCTCTGAAAGCAGATTCGAAAGTTCTTCAGCCTAACACTCTTAAGGTCACAGAAAGTCAGGAAGTGGATATAAAAGAACTTTCTATCCAGTCCAGTATCGATCTCGAACTATGTGGTCGCTATATGGATGAGAGAATCCTGATACAGCCGGAACCCAGTCAAACTCCAAATGGAGCAACACCGTCGGGTTTATTGCTATATAGTAGCACTCCTTCTATAACATCCAATGATATCCCTTCAATGCAGAGTGATTCGAAATCCCCACAACTTAATCTATCAGGTATTTGCTCTCTTACAGCATATGGATACCCAAAAAATGATAAACCTATTTCAGATTCCCTGATAGCACTTGAACATTTACTGGCTTCCATACTTTTTCTATTAGGCAAATTCGTTGGGAGCTCTGACTGTATTTTGGACTCAGTCTCTGAGATACTGAAAGTATTACTTGCTAAAAACACTGAGAATGGGTCCATTTTCCCCACCGAAAATGTTGTCCAGAAGGATTCGGTCAGCAATAATACATTGAGTAAAAATGCACCAGTGGAGATGTTTCTAAAGGTAGACATTCATGAGCCCTCTAAGACCCCCACCCCATTTTCCTTACAACGGAGAAAAGAATCAGAACCAACTCTGAAGGAAGAAAGTTTAGTGGAGGTTATCCAATCCGCTGTGAAAGAACTTTTTCCTATTTTTAACCAGGATAAAAAAAGACCCTGAAGGAACTGTAACGACTAAGGGGCTAGTAAAAGAAAAAAGTAGAAAGAATAAAGGGAAAAATAGGAAACCCATCCGCAAGTATAAGAAGAGAAGACAGAGACAAATCATTTTTCAAAAGCACATAAATGCAGAAGCCCTTGAGGTAATAGAAATTGCAGATAGTTCACTACTGGACACTTCCTCCAATAAGGCTGCTGTTTGTTCCACTAACCCAGTAGTGGAAGGTCCCCTTGATGTTAGCAATATGAATGGGGGAGCTCTATGTTCCGAAGTTGGTGAGCTAAATCCCCCGGAATTTGTGGAGGAAGCCACAAGAAATAAATCTATTGAAAAAAGGGTACTTAATCCATCAGCACCTAATTTTCGTCCTCTTGCGGATGAGACTACGAACATAACTATTGCACCTTTAAAAAATTTTAACCCATGTGTGGATACCTTGAAATTGGACTTTCTTCCCTTATTTGACTACGACCTAAATTTGAACAGATCATGCTTGCTTAATTCCTTTAAGGATATTGAAAGCTTAAAACTTATTTTTTCAAGTGATATTGACTTGGTTTCTGTAATAAGGCTTGAACACAGGCAACGAGCACGGGTAAAATTATGTTCAAAAATTGTTGCTAATCTTGTCCTCCAACAAGCGGAAGCATTCCAATGCAGAGGGATTGATGTGTTACCCTTCTTTAATATTGGAAAGTGTATCTTCTCTAGAGAAGGAGTCTCTAAGATGGGTCCTAGACGGGAAGATCAGTCCACCTTTAATAAAGATAAAAAAATCTGGGTCTCTAGAGGCAAACGCATGGTCTCTCAGGTATCTCCTATTCCTGAGAATCTGGATATGCCTACAATAGAAGACAATCAGTTGTGGAATTGGCTTCCAGGAGTCTTGTCTAATAACACATCGAACAACCCAAGACTGTTTCAACATCTTTAACAGTCAATTAAAAGTCATTTCCTGGAATGCAGCAGGACTACATAATTGCCCAGAAAAGCTTGACTTTTTATTTTCTTTGCACGCAGATGTGCTATGTATTCAGGAAACATGGTGTAAAAACAGCCTATATGGAGGGAACGATTATTTTGTCCTTGAGGCCGCCGCTACACCTTCAAACAAAGGCCACGCAAAAGGTGGAATTGCCTGTTTCTTATCAAATTCACTACAATGGCAATTTTCCCATTACACGGACACTAGTAATCTCTTTCATTCAATAACTATTAATAATATAGAGTCTGTAGGAAAACGTTCTTCTCTTGTAATTTTAAACGCATATATTCCACCGGAAGATACTTTTAACATTGTTTTGAAGCAAATGTTTTCCTATGTAAAACAATTATTAGAGCATGATCAGCCCCCACATATCTTGCTTATGGGTGACTTAAATAGTAAAGTGTCTAACTCAAGTATAGATATGTTTAGAAACAAATTCAAGGAAGAAGCATATAATATACCCCAAGCAATCTTTCCTAGTAAAATAAAAACTAATAAAAGAGGAAAGATATTACTTGAAGAACTTGGCTCTTTAGAGGGCTTAATCGTAAACGGTAGGATGCCTTCTGACATTCCCGCTAACTTTACACATAGGTCATTTAGAGGTGAATCCATCCTGGATTATGTGATTATGGACTATGATACGTTTCCCTTCATTCGTGACATAATGATCTCTCAATCTTCTTTGAGCGATCATAATGTGTTTAACATAACTGTTTCATTACAACCTCCAGATACTGACTCCTGGTCCATAGCGAATAAAGGAGTTTCTATTCTTTGTAAGTATGGAAGGTGCTTCTGGGACCCAACTACTATGAAGGATGTACAAAACCTACTTGCCCAAACTGTACTAGAAATAGATGAATGGCAGGGTAGGGAATTCTTATACATCGAAAACTTTAAGAAGAAGCTTACTTTGTTAGCTAAGAGAACAAGAAATCCTAAGAAGTTGTATTCCCCTCCCAGTATATTATTACCTTTAAATAAGGAAAAAATAAACTTGTGAGGCAACAGTACCTTAGTAGAACTAGGGAAAAAGAGCATAAGTTAGCCTTACTTAGAAGAAGGAGGGTCAGACTGAAAAAAAATTTTTAAAAGAGAAAAAGAAGATTCCCTCTGGATTAGGCTAAGAGAAGCATCAGCCTTTAATAAATCTAGAGAGTTTTGGTCCATAATAGGGAAGGGATGTGGAGCAAGAACCACCCCTATCCCGATTTCCATTGCTGAAGATGTTTGGACACAATTTAAATCTAGTCTGTACGCATCTAACGATGTAGAGGATGATAATGGGAACTCAGCCCCGAATAGCGAGAGTAACATAGAGCTCCCAACCGAGAAAACCATAGCTTCGGTGATTAGGAGTATGCGCTCCTCTGGAGCTATGGGTCCTGAGGAGTTGCCCATGTCTTTAATAAAGCAAGATGTCACCTCCTGGAGTAGAATTCTTCTCCCAGTGTTCCATGCATGCCTCCTTTTGAGATCAGTCCCTGACTCATGGAGGGGAAGTATATTAATTCCCATATTTAAAAAGGGAGAGCGGGATAATCCTAAGAATTATCGTTTAATAGCTCTATTGGATTCAATAGGAAACATCTTTGCCAAATATCTTTTAATACTAATTACTGAGTGGATAGAATTAAATAGCATTTTACCCTTAGAACAAACCGGATTTCGTAAAGAGCATGGCACTCTCGATAACTTAACAGCATTACAGGTGATTGTCGACAAATACGTACGTGTTCGAGGTGGTGGAATACATGTGGCATTTATAGACTTCTCCACAGCGTTCGACAAGGTGGATCGTCCAACGCTGTGGAGAAAGCTTGCAGCTTTAGGCATGCCAATACATTTACTTGACCTGGTAAAGTCTCTTCACTCAAACACGTGGTGAAAGGTACTACAAGGCTCAGAAAGGGGTCTTTCAAAATCGATCACTTCTCCGAATGGGTTGAAACAAGGGTGTATATTGGCCCCTATACTGTTTTCACTTTATACAGCAGACCTACCCTCTTCCATCTCTGCTTGTGGTGGGCAAGCCCCGATAATTGGAGGATCATCTATATCGGTTTTAATGTATGCAGATGATATCCTCATTTTAGTTTAACCCCAAAGGGCTTGTCTAACCGCTTACACGCATTAAATCAATTCGCAGAAGCACATCACATGAAGATAAATGTTTCGAAAAGCAAAATTATGTGCATTTTTGGAAAGAAAAAATGTAGGTCTGAAAACTATAGTTGGGCCATAGGAAGAGAGAAATTAGAGGTGGTTAAAACCTATACTTTCTTAGGAAAAATAATTTCAGCAAACCTAAGTGAGAAACCCCACATTGAGCACAATTCAAGTAAAGCATCGGCTCATGGAATGGGGTTTTTCTCCTTGTATAACGCTACAGGGAAGAGACACTTTACACTATTTTTGGAGGTGTTTAGAGCAAAGATCCCTGCTACCCTACTATACGGATTAGAATTAGTGGAGTTAAAACACTGGGGATTCTTGCAAAAAATTGAAGAAAAGGTGCTAAGAAGAATTTCTTCCTTAAACACAGCCTGCTCTGTATCTTCATGCAGGCTGGAATTGGGACTCCGAAGTTGTTGGGTACAGGGGTTGATTGCCCTCGTAAGATGGGTGGCCCGTTTAGCGAGAGGTCAAACCGGTACCTTACGGGAAGCCATTAAAAATGAACTCCTGGGCAATTTTAACGAGTTTTCCACGTTAGTTAAAAACTTTAGAAAAGCACTAACTCTGTTAAAGTTGGATGTAAGCACACTGTTTTTACTTACTCCTTCAGAACTAAAGTCTAAATTAAAATGTGCATCGTGGGAACTCAGTTTTAAAATGGATATGATTGCCATACAAGGGAAAAGAGAAAGTCAATCACTGTTAAACAAATATATACCAAAGCAGGCCCAGCAATACCTATCCTGGAATATTCCCCATAGAGTCCATAGATTATGGTACCTTTTAAGACAAGATCTGCTCCCACTAAATCTCCTTCGTGCAAAATGGTATGGTGTATCTCCTATATGTAATCTTTGTTATAGTGCTATACAGGATCGTAATCATGTCTTGTTTATCTGCCCAGCACTTCGCCCATTGCGTCTTAAATGGTTAAAACCTATTTGTTTACAATTAGGAATTCTAAATGTAAAAACCTTTTTTCATGCACTTTATTGTCCGCCAAATGAAATGTTCTGTTTTAGAATTTTTAACTTTTTTAAAGGATTCCTAGATATTTATTAATGATACATAGAGAAGAGTTAGATGATTGTTTGACCAGTGAATATGTAGTGTTTCCTGTTTGACCATATGTAATGTTTTCTTTTTTTTCTGTTATTTGTGATTTTTATCGTAATCATTATTGTATAATTGTGTGTTTATTTTATGTGGCCCTCATTTGAGAGCCAAAACATAATAAACTTAAACTTGAAACTTGAAACTTGACGACAGACAAACGAATATGATGGGGCAAGAGGCAACCTTTCCTCTATCACGATATAATTTCTTCCTATTGAAGGGCCCTATAAAAAATCCTGTTCTTAGTACAACAGGTAGGCCTACTCCACTAAATGGAAGGATAAACTAGTACAAATCTCATTTAGGAAAGCGACCATCCAACATTATTGTAATTTAAGCATTTTTTAAAAGGATTGGTCTCAAAAGCGAAATGAATCAGAAACACCGGGGGGGTCAAACACTGGAGGGGTCGACGCGTTTTGAATCCCAGGGGTTTGGGGGATTCTCTTCAGGACCAAACAGACAAAATCTGAAAAACATAAAATAAACAACATACTGTCAGACATTCAAATGGACGGCCCTCAACTTACATACGGCTCAGCAAGTTCAAGTTTCATACCTGAGTTATCTTGTGTTGTAACCAATGTCTTGGTGTTTGAAAAAATACAATATGCGTGTCTAGCAATTTTATTTTGTATTTTAAAAGAATAACAGGGGAGGCTTTAAAGTCAAGATGTATAAACAGATGAAGCCACTTACATGTTTGAAACGATCAGCAGATTCAAAGTGGGTTCACTGTTACAATTATTTTTCAAGGAGAGATCTGTTGCTCTCTGTAAGAAACGGGACAGGGTATTAATGCTTTATGAACAATGTCGGGTGTGCAAATACGTCGTGTAAGTTTAAGCTAACATATCATTTGGGCATGGCAGGGTGTCGTCAAGACGACTCGTACTGATGCTGTAGCCGAGTGGAAGAAAGAATTGGCTAAAACCACAATTACATGCCGGTGTTCTTATGAAAGTCAAAAACGTATTTCTGTGGGCGCCGCGTGGTTTAATAAGAGGATGCGGGCTGGCGTTGGAAGTATTTAAAACAGAACAAGGTCGCTCGCCGGTTTACCTTGGATCTTCGTGATATCCTCCTCAACGCGGTGTCGCCATCAGTGCAGACGCCGTCTGAGTATCATTTCCGGTTCAGCGTATTTAAAGGAAGTTGTTGAAAACTTTGTCTGCAGGTTGTTCTGGGAATTGTAGTTTAGATGAAAATGCGTGCCCAACTATTATGGATTGTTCGATTTTCCAAAGATGCAATGAAGTAAGATGTATTGTGCTTGAACGTATAACAAGTTTAATGTGAGAAGTCATAATATTAGCACACGAACTGCAGAAAAAAGGGTGTACCATTTACTCTGCGTATTTGCATATCTAGGATGGAACCCGGTGGACTAGTCGATCTGCATGGTATCAATATAGTGCTATTGGCTGCAATCGACAACTACATAAGACGCATCATTTGGGATGTTAGCAAGGCAGAACTATAATTGGATAAAGGTGGTGGTTGGAAAGTTGCCAATAATATTGTTCTCAATAAAGCCAAATGTCACATTTCTCTCATGCTGATGTGTATCTGTTGATAACATTGAGTGAGCCTCATTCCTGCTATTACCAAGATCAATCGTGGATGATGCACAAATCCAACACATTTCAGAGATGATATAATTCAGACATCTCATTTAAGCCCTGATTCGTAGTGTTAAATTTTAAGATAAGCATCGCTTCTCTCTGTCGCAATTTGGCTTCCACGTATCCGCCTCTTGGATCTGGGTCAATTTTGGATATAATTGTCCATTTCAAATCATTATCCCCATGAGATTCATCAATCAAATGTTGGTCTAGGGGAGCTGTTAACACTTTCTTTTTTATCCGGGATTTATGCTGCAACATTCTTTGTCTGGCCTCCTGATTGGTTTTACCAATGCACAGCTTATTACAGGGGCAGATTATCCCATACACTATATTTCGCGTTTTACAATTCGTGAATTGATTATGTTTCCATGAAACGCCCTCGTGTTGGAAGAGATTGCCTTCGACAGTGGAGTTGCAACATAGGCACGTGCCGCATTTTCGATGTCCAGTGATAGGGGGTAGATTTACATAGTCCCGTAGAGACATAGTCCTTGTTTTTGGTACAGCTGCTCGAACAATTTGGTTGGCTATGCTTTTGTCCTTCTTGAAGGCGAAGAGTGGTACGTCTTTGAACTGCTCATCAATTTCTTTAATTAAATGCCAATTTTGTTTGATGATTTTTTTAAAAAAGTTGGATGAAGGACAAAAGGTTGAAACGCAAACTGTGCGATTTAGTTGTTTCTTCTCTCTCTTTTTAAGAAGTTCTTCCCGTGGTGTCCACCACGTGCGCTTAATGGCTTGTTTCAATAGTTTAGCCGGGTAACCACCATTTTTGCAAAATATTTTGACTGAAAGAGTGGTCCTTGGGCTGAGCGATAGTGAGTTCAACCCTGGTTCAAACGTTTAAACCATTGCACAGTACTGGCATTCCGTTTGTTCATTCTTGATTTATTTAAGGCAGAGACAATTTTGTTAAATGATGCAACAAAAAACATTCCTCAATGTCAGTACTGAGTACTGCTTTTAAATGTACACTGCGATCCACACCACTTGATACCAGGAGTGAAGCAGCTCAACAGAATATATTAAATTCATTCTTAATATATTTAAGGCAGAGACAATTGTACTTTTTCCTCAGATTTTGTTAATTGTGACAAAAAAGCATTCATCGATGTTTGTGTCGGGGAGTGCCTTGGATATACACTGCGGAGAGCAAGGTTCACAACTTGAATTGAACCTTGCATCTACAATACGGACAGTAGGGAATTCACCCTTGATTTATTTAATGCAGAGTCAATTGTACTGTATGTGTTCAGCTTTTGTTAAAAAAGAAAATAAAAATAATTCGTCCATATCAGTGCTCAGTACTGCCTTCGATCTACAGTTTTTGACAGCAGGGTTAACAACTTCAATTCAGCTTTGAATCTATACTACGAACAGCATGAAAATGTAGCCTTGATTTTTTTAAGGTAGAGATAATTGAACTTTATGTCCTCAGATTTTGTTAAAATATACAACAAAAAGAATTTCTTGATGTCAGTGATCACTACTGCCTTCGATCTACATTGTGAGGCCTCACGATTCAGTTAGAATGGCGATTGTACATGACGCAATCCAGCAGACAAGACACATTATACCACTGCGACCCTCCAGAAACACGAACCATCCCAGAGTGCACACACGCTGAGTTTTTTCAGTACCACTAACTCACTGCACTCAAGTCATCTCCCCATAGCCTTAAGACAGAATTCACTAGGCAAAACATTGCTCCCAGTGCAGCCTCCCTGCACTACGCATTATCGCAGGATACGTACAAGCTCAGCGCCAAAGATAGTATGACTCAATGCACCATAAATCATCGCAAAGAAGAGTGAACAGTTTTATGTCACAGTGAGACATACTGTCCCTTTTAAATGTCCCTAAAACATACATATTTTAATAATGTATTCTTTACATGTTCTATTTTCCACTTCAATCATGATTACAGATGATGTCTCTGCCCTAGAATCTACACTGCGGACAGCAGGGTTTACAACTTGAATACAGCTTTACAAGAACACTATAGACAGTAGGGAATTCAGCCTTGATTTACTTAATGCAGAGACAATTATACTGTATGTATTTACATTTTGTTTAATTTAGTGAAAAAAGCATTCTTTTATAACTGTGCTGACTAGTGGCTTCGCTATACACTGTGGACAGTTGTATTCACAACTTGAATTCAGCTTTCCATCTACATTACAGACAGTAGGGGATTTAGCCTTCATTTATTTAAGGCACAGACAAAAAATACTCCTGTGGCACTTCTTTTATGCACAAATACGTTTAACCCCAGCATCCTGTGAACTATGTTCACAAAGAATGTAGAACACAGCGCCAAGATGTACCTCCACCACCGGCAAAACTAAGTACCTCTGAGGCATCCCCTTCAATATCGCCACCAGACATAGTCCTTATTTTGAGAAAGTTAGAATGCACTGCATGAAATGCAATCATTTAATTTGTTATGGGGAGCAATCAGTAGACCTAGTTTGCAGAGCAATTGATAACCATTGATGATAGTTTTTTTCCCCCTCAAAGTTCATGCAGTACAGTATGCAACAGTCAATGCTTTGAGTACAGACTGCTAGAACCACGCATCATCACAGGGTGAGCACAC
This sequence comes from Lissotriton vulgaris, assembly GCF_964263255.1. Lineage (NCBI taxonomy): Eukaryota > Metazoa > Chordata > Amphibia > Caudata > Salamandridae > Lissotriton > Lissotriton vulgaris. Next base: position 401,317,689 of record NC_141697.1, on the reverse strand, counting down.
GTTGAGCACCAAATGTACCACTAACTCAGTGCACCATAAATATTAGCCACATGCCCTTATTAAGGCAACATTCAGTAGTCAAAAAAACCTTACCCCCAGTGCTGCCTGTCCAGACCACGCATCATCGCAGGTTACGTACACGGTCAGTCCCAAAAGTACTACTAACTCAGTGCACCATAATTCATCGCCACATGGACGTATTCAGACAGAATTCAACTGACTCTTCAGCAGAATGCAGTACCAAACTAAATAAAATGTCTATCAAACCCTACACAATATCCCTTTGGTAGTCTTACTTCAAAAACTCCTTTTATATCAGTTCTAGGTTTAGTTGAAAAACAAAATTCACACTGTAAATGCAAAGGCACACTCAATGGCAGTCTACACTGCGGAGAGCACAGGTCACAACTGAATGAATGAATGAATGAATGTTGGATTTATAGAGCGCATGGTTACCCTGAGGCGTCCCGGCGCTGTACCACTGGGGAACCCGTCCTGGCTTTCCCTGTGAGATGGTCCCTTTACTGGGCATCCCCAAGGTACAGCCAGGCATCCCCGGCGGTGATGGGGTCGGAGTGGAGATTAAGCAAGCTATTGCCCAGAGTTGCAGTGTGGTACCCCATGGTTAGAGTGGCAACGAGGTGAGATTTATCGGGTCCGCTGACATTGGTCCTGTACCCGGCTGCGTCGGGAATTGAACCCTGGTCCCGGGCCGACCTCTGCCTCCGGGTCTGCCATACATGTTTCATCTTTTATTTCAATCGTGATTACAGATTATGCAGTCTGGTAGACAACACGCTGACTACCAGACGCACCACTAACTCAGTGCACCATAAATAATCACCACATGGCCTTATTAAGGCAAAATTCAGTAGCCAAAAGACATTGTTAGCAGTGCGGTCTGCCTGAACCACACATCATTGCAGGTTCCACACAAACCAACCCTACCTTAGTGCACCACAACTCATGAACCCTTTACTATAGACTCTTTTGTGTATTATTTTACATGTAGTGCTCCTACCTTTGTACAGCAGAAGTCATAAACCATTTACGATTGAATATCTATGTATAATATCATGATTACTATTCTACTTGTTACCAGCAGTAACGTATTAAAATGGAATCGAGCACACGTGCCCATACACACTTCAACAATCTATTTGTGTCTGTGTATTTATTATGTTTGTGAAATGCTACTCCTGTGCCCTACCACATTATATTGTGATATAAATAGTGTATACAACCATCTTACCTCTGGCAGTAAGTGTGGGCTATTCCTCCTTTTTTCTTTTTTAGCATATTTATATAGCACAAAATCAACCCAAAACTATATCAGCAATTTAGATGAGCACCGTTTTTACAATACATTTTCAGGCAGGCATTGAATACGTAATTACTTACAATACCAGGATGTGGACGCAACTCCGAGCCTCGAGCACAGATTTCCAGCACCAAGTTCAACAGTATACCTGAATGACCACATACGTATGGATATTTTATCTGTCTTTCATGTGCCGAAAACAGCAACTTAAACCTTTACAGTTCTGTATTAAAACAGCTACAACACTCCACTAAATGTACAACAAACATTCATAATCGCAGAAATGCGTCATGTCCACCATCTTTTATGTATGCAACTATGAATGAATATAGAGTCAGTGATACCCCATACCTTCCATGTTAGCCATGTTGTTGAACTTTACAGATATAATGACAAATTTGCGATTAAGACCCGGGTGACGTCAGCACTGCAAGACGGACAACCAAATCACTTGATTTCTCATATAGCTCACGACGGAACCACGCCCATAGCTACGGAATCATGGTTCAGAGCCTCACGCAGCACTGGCATACGTCAGGCCAGCCCACTCAGCTTACGCTTCCAGGAAAAAACAAAAACGCAACATTGCCTAGATTTCAATTGTACTGATTTCTTAGTTCCAGGTCTAGTTGTCAAAATGGCACACACGCATACTTCCTCACGGCTGGTATACACCCACACCACACACATCCAGCAAATGAGTCACTTCACATGTGACCCTACCAATAAAAAAGACTGGGCGCACGTGCTCTACGCCATTTTAGAGTTGCTCCCATCGCAAGCGCTGTGATGGCCCGTCCTAGTGGTTCGGACACCTCATGTAGGCCTGAACCACGGAGTACAAGGGCCCAACACTATGTTGATTGCCTCTTGGTCACTGAGTTAGTGGTACCACAAGGACTGAGCGGGTGAGGAACTTGAGATGAAGATAGGTGCACAAGTGTGTCCTTTCCCATAGCGATATCAAGACTCTGCACCATATGTCAGACTTCTTGGTGGCAGAGCAGGACAGCATTATGTAGAAGGTGTCCTGTCCAGGTAAAGGTGAGCAATGAGGACTCTGTGCGCATCAGAGGGAGTTGATGGGGAGCAGCAGACGGATACAAAAAGGTGATGCAGTGATTTAGGCGTACACAGTCCTATATACCGTATCTTATTGCATTTATATATTATTTTCCAATAGCAGGAACATTTTTATAATCTGTCAAATGTCCGACGCTCGTGATGATCGAAACCATGTATATCACTTTGCATCACAAGTTGGAACTGTACAAATAGTTGTTTTCAAATGCGGCAGGGAAGGTGTGTGAAAGGGCGATGTAATTCTACTCCACATTAAAATAGTAACAATTACCAATCATAACATCTTTCTTTTACTATTTTTTAGATGTAGAGCTTCATGGTGCATTATGCCCCGGCACTTGGTGAAAAACACACCGGTGACAGAAAAGTGAGCTGCGAATATTCTTTTCAGTCACTCTCTCACTTCCTCTCGCCTTTGATAAAAAAAATGACACACAATGTTAGCTTCCTTTTTATCTTGTAGGTTGTGTTTCACAAATTGGCGTCCCTCCTCAAACACCTCCAAAGCTCAATGTTCGGGCATTCTGCGATGATGCGTGGCCATCGTAACAATGTCTGAGAAGGCTGCTTCAACACGTGGTGCACCCTCTTTAAATCATGCCAATGGCACAAGGTGAGCAAAGATGCTTGCTTCCGAAGCAACGACATGTCACCTGTGGGCGGAGAGAGTGAGTAGTCTGCAGCAGCTTGACTGCGTAGGAATGTACATTTACCTCCGGGCAGTGAGACTAGATAGGTTGCAACTGTCTGAGGGGCAGATTTACAAGCCCCTTGCACCATTTTTGTGTCACTTTTAACCTGGTAAAAGTGGCGCAAGAAGCTTGTAAATCTGCCCCTAAGTGCGGAAGAAAAAACACTCACCTCTAGACTCTGGGAGTCAATGGGGTGGAACAGTCTGGGTATGCAGTATTGAGAACTCACCGCTATGCAGTGGGAGTGCATGGGATATAGTACTTTGGAAGAAATACAGTGCACAGACACCTAAAAATATACTTGTGCCGTTGTATGTACTATGCTATTATTAACTTTATATAGTATCTTTCAAATCACTAAACTAGAGGGTGCACTATGAACCGGCACATGCTTGGACAAATCAAGGAAGCAAAAAGGTGAGCTATGAAGATTTTCTCCAGTATTAACTGCTCCATCTATAACTTTCTCTCTCTCACAGTTTTAATGTTTTTTTTCTCTCTTTCTCTCTCTCACTCTCTCTCACATTGTTTTTCTTTCTCTTTTAAAGTTATGGCCGCTGCTGTCCACTCTGCCGAGGATGAATGTGAGACAGTCGTAGTGTACAACCAAAGCTGAGTTCAAGTTGTGAACTCTGTTGGCCACAGTGTTTACAGAAGGTAAGCAGAAGCTCATATAAACATGCACTGACTTACTCAGACACTCATGTACCCACTCGGAGACCCAATCAGACTCTGATGCACCCACTCATCAGACTCTGATGCACCCACTCGGAGGCTCACTCACACACTCACTGACCCACTCCGATGCTCATACACCCATTCAAAGACCCACTCAGAGACTTACGCAGTCACTCACAGAGGTATGTAGATGTTGCTATACAATTGTGAAAAATAACAGGGCTCTCAAGTGTCCTAGGTCAATGGCTGATTACCCTATGTAATTCAATGTTTTGCTTTGCATTCTGAGACTCATAGCCCTGATTTAATAATAGCATGAGTAGACCTAGAAGTCTCAGAATGCAAAGCAAACACGTTGAGTGGATGATTTAAGTGGATGGACCTTGGAAGCTTGAAAGCTCTATGCAAATACAGAATGAAGTAATATAATTATCAGTGAAATGCCCGAGTAATTTTTAACCCCTTCCTATGAGATGAAAACATTTTGTGACTATCATGTGCTTGTAACCTGTTGTCGTTTGTTTCTGCACATACCTTTTTGCATCCCTGATGATGATGCCAATAAAATTAAAAAAACAATGAAGATGGTATCATCATTTCATATAGTGCGTTATAATATAAATGTGCTCCTAATAAGTGCTGTAAATTAGAGGTGCATGGGTCTCTGACTGACAGTGGGATTATGACTCTCTGGGTGGGTCCCTTGATGGGTGGATGAGTCTCTAAGTGGGTCTGCCTGTGAGTGAGTACATAGGTGTCTGAGAGGGTGTGAGTAGATACATGAGTCTCTGAGTGGGTGTGTGAGTGGATGCATGAGTGTCAGTGGGTCTGTAAGAGGGTCTATAAGTATCTAAATGGGTGCATAAGTCTCTAGGTGGGTCTGTGAGTGGGTGCACGCGTCTCTGAGTAGGTCTGTGAGTGGGTGTGTGAGTCTCTCGGTGGATATATCACAGGGTGCATGAGTCTCTGAGTGAGCCTGTGCGTGGGTTCATGAATCTTTGAGTGGCTGTGTGAGTGGCTGCATGCATTATTGTCTGAGTAAGTCTGAGAGTTGGTGCATGAGTGTCTGAGGGGGTCTCTGAGTGGATGGCTGAGTGTCTGAGTGGGTCTGTGAGTGGCTGTGTAAGTCTCTGAGTGGGTCAGTGAGTGTGTGTGTGAGCCTCAGAGTGGGTGCATCAGAGTCTGATGAGTGGGTGCATCAGAGTCTGATTGGGTCTCCGAGTGGGTACATGAGTGTCTGAGTAAGTCAGTAAGTATAGGAGTATGCATATGGGCTTCTGAGTACGTTTTTTGACTGGCACAGGAGTTGATGGTGCTATGGGATAAAGTTAGGAGTCCAGACCTGGTAGAATGGCATTACCCAGACTTGGCTCTTCATAAATAGAACAGCAGGAATTTGCAGAGATATAATCACCCAAATGAAGGTATCTTTTTCTGGAGTTTAGAGATTTGTCATGTTCTAAGTACTACATGGTCAGTTTCATCATTCACAGAGAGATGTTGCAGGCAAGCAAGATACCAGCACATTAGCCCATAAGTGATGCATCTTCTGGTGAATATTACCCAATTAGTGTTCCAGTTAGGATTCCTGTAGAGGTAGGAAATCCCTATCACCATATATGAAAGAAGCACATTTAGGAAGGTATCATTCATATGCCCTTACATATGCCCCTAATTGTTTTTTGGCACTGGAGAGGGCAGTAGTCCCGATACAGGATGTAAGGGGATGTGTACCCTACACCATCTTCAAACCATTTTTAATAATTTCTCGAGCTTCTATAAATAAAGGAATTTCCCTTAGGTCTACCCCAAGGTATTTATAGTTTATCTGGATCCCAGGTTGTGTGGCAATTAGAGCTCCGAGTGAATTTTCCTGATTCATGCCCTTATATAGGTACAATTCACATTGCCCTTATATAGGCATAGAAATCAATCCCTTATTTAGGCATAAACCATGCAACCCAAATACAGGCATGGCTACTTTCACCCATACCAAATGTCACAACGATTTTTTGGAAAACTAGCTTAAGCAGTTAGGCAACTTCCCTTGCTTGAATATTGATTTGTCCAAGAAATCATGTACTTTGCTAAGAACAACTGTTCCCTAGGGGTTCTTTCCTGACGTTCATATGCTCGACTTTACGCCAATCTGTGACATTCCTAAGCACCTTCAAGGTATAAATATACCTTCACTTGCTATGGCAAACTACAGTGGTTTGGAGCAGTTTGACTATCTACTTGCTCGACGCAGCTCGCTACAGCAAGTGCCGAAGGAAGTCGACCCTCTAACTGACGCACTGATCAAGAGGCTGCCCTTCTCTCACAGAGAATCCAGCTCCAATCGAGTCCCGAGACTGAGATACCAGACCTCCTTCACTCTAACTAAGGTATGGAGCTGATTAGAACCTAGAGAAACCTTTGGAAGATTCTTGGCAAAAACAACTAAACCTATGGTACACAATACTTACTTCTTCCTGGGTACTAGACTTAGGTTAGGAATATTGGGGTAGGCGTATTTGGAAGCACAAGTTGAGTATTTAATATAATTTCAAAGCTGCAGAGCGAGATTTCCTCATTTATTTGGAATAACAAGAATCCAAGAATTGCTTGGAAAAAGATAAGGCGTCATAGGGAGAAGGGCGGGTTGACGGGCCCAGATCTCCAGGCTTACGCGTGGGCATTTCAGTTATCACATGCACGAATGCTTTTGAAAACACCTACTGAGACAGACACACCCCTTATATTTAGCGATTGGGAGGTAGAGACTGAGGTATCTAACCACCTATTCTTCTTGACTAGCTCAAGCATCTCACCCTCAATTAAATGTGTCTCCTGGAGTATAATGATCCCCGCATCTACGTCCCGTAAGTACTGCAGAATTTTATTTGCTCTAGGTTTGGTGCGAAGACCATTTACATTCCAGGAGAAGATCCTGAGCTTACTCATAGCCCTGAGAGTTGATGGTAACAGAAAATGCTGACAAATAAAACGATGCCCTGTCTATCTGCCGAAAAGAAGTAGATTCCCTAATAAACTTTGATTGGAGCTCAATTGAGAATAAGTATTTTTTTTCCTTTTTATCCCATCCCATCACCCACCGGTGACCCCCCCCAACCTCCCCCCCTCCCATGAAAAACCCTTGTACTCACTATCCGGAAGTACCGGAAGTAAGTGCCCCTACTCTACCCAAACCCCCCATGAGTGCCACTAATAGTTATTTCCTTGTGTTCTTATTCGCCCTTTTTTATTTTTTTATTTTTTTGTGCACGTGATTTGTTATTTCATCCTTAAAGTTTTAATACAATACCCTAGCTTAGAGGTTACCCAGATTATTCTCTATTGCTCCCCAGCAACCTCCTATATCTAAGCCAGTTGTAATAGGAGATGCAAGAGGGGGGACTTATAAAACGTATAAAACTAGATTAACCTGTTAGCCATGAAAAATAAGCCGCTTACCTATCCTAATCTGCTGGCCCCTTCCTACTACCCAGAGACAATAACAGCTCATCAGCAGCCTGAACCGATTGTATGTTGTGCATTTTGTTATCATGCATTATTTTGAGGGATGCAGGAAATTCCATCTGCACTGTGGCACCCAACCTTCGAAAAGCATCCATTCTCCTGCCCAACTCCCACTGTTTGTCAAGAGTGAATCTGGACAGGTCCGAGCGTATCTGAAAGTTGAATCCCTTGCCTACTAAGGATTTTTGTTTTAAGGCAAGATTCAAAATTTGTTCTTTAAGAGTGTACGTATGAAAATTCGCTAGGATTTTCCTCGGCTTAGTTCTCTGTGGGTTACGCCTGAATGGATCCCTGTGGAAGCGCTGTATATCCATTGCGAGATCCTCGTTGGAGTGTTGCAGGTTGAGAGACTCTTTTAGCAGTGAGATAATAAAGTCCTTAATCTTAATGTCTGTTCCTTCGCTCCCTTCCGGGAAATTTAGGATGCGGATATTGCATCGCCTGGCATTGTTCTCCACAACCTCCATTCTCTCCGATAAGGCCGCATCTTCTTTCTTCAGCTTCAGTATGTTGTCCTGAACGCTATCAGCACGCATAGAGATTTGCCCCACAGTCTCTTCTAAGGCTTGAGTTCTTGCAGAGAGGCCAACAATCTTTTCATCCAGGGACTCGCAAAAGCTTCTTATGTCTCTCTGATTGGAGGCAGATTCCTCGAAGCCTCGCTTGATCTCAGCCGATAGTGCCGCAAACATTAGCTGCAAAGAAGCAACAGAAATGGGGGTAGAACTAGGGTCTAAAGCTCCACTTTCTTCAGGGCAAAAAAAAACACCATCCGTGGAGCTAGGGGCCAAAAGAGGCAAAGGAGGTAATAGCGTATCCGTTTCCACACTATTCTTACTATTCCCCAGATTGTTGTTGTTGAAAGGACTTTGCCCCCATTGTCATCTGGGGAGGGAATGCGTTGTATTGGCATTCGTTGTAATAGAATGCGTTGTAATGGATGTTCCGTTGTAAAATATTTGTTGCAATGGCATGCGTTGTAAAAGTATGCGTTGTAACGTCATACAACCGCTTAACGATTGTAGCAGTTCACATTCTCTTGTATGAGAAAGAAGACTGTTCAATAAACCTTTTTATTGAAAACGTCTGTCTCTCTATTTCTCTACAAACTCTGTTGAAACGAAGCATGCACGATTGACTGAGTGTAATACTTATCTATTGTTTCCGCTACTCTGAGAGATATATTTCTTTTTCTTGGGAAACAAAGTTGTCATGTTTATGCGATTGTCAGAAACAAATCCCTTCTTGTGAATTCAAGAACGTTTCTAGTGACCTCTGAGCCAGCTGGCACTCACAATTCGGTTTAGTATATTCGATAGAGACCTAGTCAACCTCAGTCCTACGTCTAATCTATAGGATATATTATTCCAATGCGTAGAGCCTATTGGGAATATAGGAACTACACTACATGGCACCCAAAGTTTGGTACGGCACTCATTTAACGGTAGATACTAAAGTAACTCAGTTGTGCTTTTCTCAGAGACCCCTTTTTCTGTAAATACTCCAATTGACATCTGGAGTGAGTAAAAGGATAATATCCGCCATAGCTGAGTAGGACAAAAATCAATCTACAGCGCCCGGAGGAGCTTAAAACATCGGGGCAACTCCCACAGCACGGGACAGCCTTAATCCTTGCCACTATTGTTACCTGCTTGGCGGGGGAATTGATTTTACCAGACTGCCCTTCTGCCAGCCCGGTTGGCGATCACGGAAGCGGCTTCCCAGTTGCTCCATTTTGCCACGAGTGAAGTTTTCCTTGCTGCAGCCCCCGGGGACCACATTACCCGGCATTCTTTTGGTGGCACAACCTGTACACGTCACCCTACAGCACCTGGAGGGGCTTAAAACATTGGGGCAACTCCCGCAACGTGGAACGCGCGTGGGATTTGCCTGGGTGAAGCCCGGGCCAAGGGCGGGCCCATCCACTCCCATCAGAGGCCGGAATAGGCTGGGCTGGGCAACCCCTCTAACTCCTCTCTCACAAACTCTGGACACAAGGTAGGGTAGATTTTGTTATAGAGGCACACGAATATCATCAGACAGAGGTATTCCATTCGTGGATAGTCTTCCCTGAATCAAATCCAAGAACAAAAGTGTTTCACTTCTACAAAGAAGATGAATCTTCAGAGGAATACATTCCTTTTGAGGATGTTGAAATTCCACTTATATACCAAGAGCATGCGCTCTGGTTTAAAGGTGCCCTAAACATACACATCACATTACCATGCTCGGTCCACTAGGCAGACCAGGAGCAACATGGCTAGATTTAGCCAACTACAGACCTGACCCTGACATTGAAGCAATGTCAGACGATTAATTACTAAGTAATATACAACATTTACTAGAATTATATTTTTAAAGGTCTTTTATTAAAAACGCTCCTACTCCTCCCAAAAAGAAATGGGAGAACACTAAACAAACTTCTAAAGAGAAGCATTCTCAATCCAGAGGTATGTCTCCTCAAAAGGAGCCCTCTGAAAGAAGATATAACCTCAGGAATAGGGATCATTTGAGAAAACCTGATAGATATCAAGATACTGATACACGTTCCTCTCGTACCTTTCAGACATCCTCACAGAAATCGTAAAGAATAGGACGATAAGAACAAAGGGAAGAGCGTGTGAAGTCCAAAGACGACCAGCACGTTCCAAAAAATGAGAAAACTCAATTTGCCAAAGACAAGGTAGCAGGTCTAAAGATCAGACATGCAGAGGATCTTGAGGACACAACTCAAGAAATGGGAATGAGCCCAAATGATGTTGGGCAGTGCTGCATAAGTCACCGTAACTCCAAAGAGCTTAAAGGATCATCTGGAGACAGTAGACTTGAATGAGTACATCCAAGTTGAAACTGCAGATACCAGGGTTTGTGTCCCACATAAGTTATACGAAGCAACACTACGAATTTGAGGGGGACATAACTAGAAAAATAGGAGCACTCTTTTGAGAGAAGCTCTCTCAGGGTTATGACATTCTTTTAGCTGAACAAGACTGGCCACCTGAATTTGTCAGGGAGTGCCCACATGGTGAAGACATCATTATGCCAGCTTTCTCTAACTATATTCCAATTCATAAAAAAAATACCTATGCCAGGAAAAGGGCAGTAGCCCAGGCTCCTGCATTATATAAAAATCATGTAGGATGGGATGAGGATTCTCCTCAATATAAAATCCAGTTAAAAAATCAAACAACTGCACAAAGGCAGTATCCAGTTAAGCAAGAAGCTAAAAATCAAGTCAGGGAGATATTAGATCAACTTGAATACCAAGGGGTGATTGAAACATGCACCTCGTCCATGAACAATCCTTTGTTTCCTGTCTCCATACCAGACAATACATATCGTCTAGTTTTGAATTACAGACATCTAAACTCTTGTTGCAAAACTTTTGCAGTACGAAATGCACACAGTGCATCACCAATAAATAACATTGTGCGTAAAAAATATAAAACCACATTAGATATTTCTAACGGTTTCGTCAAAACATTGCACATGAAAGTAGGTATTTGACCGCTTTCTCAATTATGGGGACACAGAATCAATTCTGTCGTCTCCCCCAGGGATTCAAGAATCGTCCAGGGTTATTTTCAGCCAGAGTAACAGAGTTACTACAAACCTATGATGATGAGGCATTATCATATGTCGATGGCATCTATCTAACAGACGATGACTTTATATAGGCACTTGAACAGGGTGAACACCATAATACTTGGCTTCGCCTCTGAAGGGTATAAATTCAATTTCAAGAAATTGAGGATTTCCCACCTCAACGTCCTTTTCCTAGGATACGAGTTATCAAGTGAAGGCAAAAGCCTGGCAGCAAATTTTCGAGAGAAATGTGCGCTGCTCCAACCTCCAGAAACGCTGAAAAACTTACTGTTGATTCTAGGTTTCCTAAATTTTGAAAGAACTTACATTCTAAATTACGCAGAAAGGGTTAAATCTCTCTACGAATTAATTAAACCTGATTTTAAAATAATTAATTGGACTCAAAAACACACTGAAATATTGCGTTCAGTCCAAAAAGACATGTTAGCAACAACACATTTACAAATGCGCGTAAACATACGCATCTTAGTGATCCAAATCATTCCAGGAAGATGCAGATTCACGTACTTAATCTTTAATGAGGGAGAAAAAGTGCCAATAGCTTACAAATCACACCTGTACACACAAGCAGAAATGAAATTCACTTCTATAGAAAAAATTCTGACAGCGGTTCAAACTGCAGTAGCAAAAGAGAGAGCCCTCGCACAGGGTAAGTGCATAATGGTCGTTAATCCTGTACCTGCCTTAGAGGCAGTGACGAAAGCGAGCATTCCGAATGCAAAAGCTTTACATCTGAGATAAATACAATGGGTTAATTCTCTTGCTGCACTGGACTTTGATTATGTTTTTGACCCTTATTTGAAAACACAAGAATTTCTACACAAGAATGTCCTCTGCCTACTGAAATTCTTCATCTAGAACAGTATGAATGTATCATTTATACTGACGGATCAGCACAGCCCGCTATTGGGGGTAAACAAGCTTATAGTGCTGCGTGCGCGATTATTAAAGGTCGCTGGGGCGATGGTACATTCCAACTTATGGTCACTAAAACGCAATCTCTAGGAGATTCGACAGCTCAGCGAGCTGAACTACAAGCATTCAAGATGGCGCTTGACAATACTGATCTCGAATTCCCCACACTCATAGTGTGCGATTCGTATTATTGCGTTCAATCTTACAATGAATACTTGCAGAATTGAATTGAAAACGGTTTTAAAGATGTAAAAGGTGGCACAATTAAGCATAAGTTGCTAAGGGAACAAGTAGTTCAGTTACGACAAGAACTACAAAAAGCTCACGTGATACATACACTGAGTCATCAACGTGATGGCATTCACGTTACAGGGAGTTCATTGGCTGATGAAGCCGCGAAGGCAGCAGTGCAAATGTCTTCCTTAGCTTCAATCACTCGTTCAAAAACGAAAATAGACGGTGAAATAATGCAAGCTGTCAATGCTTCAAGCAAAAACAGTGGTAAAACATTACCAAAAGGCTTTCCACTCAAATATCACTTAACACATAAGAGGGGAGAGGGCCAAACGATTACACTCTACCACCCCGAGCCCCCAAAAGATCTCAAGTGCATACACAAGGGGGATGGAGAGCAAAAGACAAAACTTATGACAAAGCAGACAAACTCATCTGTTTGAAAAAACTGCCCTCACTCACATACCGAAGTATATGACATGCTTCATCATAGGGCCTGCTTACAATACGCCCTGGTGGAGCATAAATTCCACACAACAAAACGTACAACAGTGGAACTCAACAAATAAAACACGTAACATATAATGTGTAAAGACAGTGCCAATCACCAAGTGGCCCCATAGAATAGTGCGACAGAAAAAGTGTAGTTAATTGGAAGTGGTTAAAACTGGTTTAAGGGTACCAAACAAACCATTTTTATTATTCTCAGGTTCCCCCACCAGGATTAAAAAGAAAAAGGATGGGTAATGTCTTCGTGAGAAAATTAGGTTTCTCAAGACTTCCCTCCTATTACTGCTGTGGTCAACATGTTTCGACCGACTTACAGTGCCTTGAAAGGTTACCCCGGTCTTCTTCAGGACTGATGTAGCTTCCTGTACCACTAGTGGCCCCACCGTATTTCGGTTATTATGCCATGAAGTACGAGCCGGTCTGCCTTGATCCTAGCTCTTCCTGTCACGTGTGGAGAATGTTTCCAATAGTCAGGGAGAACATTCACTAATAAAGAAAAAAAGAGACACTCAAATAATCATACATAACTGATGCAAATAATGTTCTGTTTGCTCAAATCCCTGGAGTGGGGAATAGAGTATTTCAAAACATGGAACATAGATTAGGAATGATTTTAGCAGCACATGAAGGGCTCGCCTCTACACACGCAGGTCTTTCCGCCACAGTGTCAATATTAAAACAGCGATACTGGTGGCCGCGCATGAGGAAACAGACCAGAAACTATGTTTTGGAATGTGAAATTTGCCAAAAGATTAAAGTCTTTACTATGAAACGTCCTGCGCAAACGTGCCTGTTAATTCCAGATAAACCATTAGCTTGCATTTACCTGGATCACTGTGGTCCCTTACAAAGGGATGGTAACTACAAATATATCATGGTCATAGTGGATTTGTGTTTAAGATTCATTTGGATGTGGCCTCAGCACTCGGCTGACGCCCAAATTGTTATAAAAGATTTGCAAGTCTTTATCGGCACATATGCAGTCCGCACACTAAATTCTGACCAGGGTCCGGCGTTTATCTCTCGAGCTTACAAAGAGGCCATGGCCAATATGAGTGTTGCATTATGGTATTCTAGTCCATTCCATTCTGAGGGAAATTCGGTGGTGGAGAGACAAAAACGGGACATAAAGCAATCTATAACAGCTAGGGTATTAGGCTCGGGTGATGGGTGGGTCAAACATCTAAAAAGTGTCCAACATAGTCTTAACAATCTACCAAGAAGTTCCCTAGGGGGTCTCACTCCATTTGAAATCCTGTTTGGAACTAGAATGATTGTGCCGGACCTCGATTGTCACACTTCAGTGATAGAACAAAAACCCTTTGACATCAAAGATCGTTTGGCTGTTTTGCAGGACTTAAATAAAAAAGAACCAGACTAAGTATTGTACTCTTGAAGCCAACAACCACTGAAGAGAAACCATCTGTCCCAGCAAGACCTGTCTGGATTCCAAAGATTGGGGATCTAGTTAGAGAAAAGATTGCGGACAAGAAGGAATTTGGGACTACTTACGGACAACCAGTACCTGTCCTAGCCATCTACGGATCAAGAACAGTCTTACTGCCGCCCCTTGCTGGTAAAAAGGAGAACAGGTTTGTGTCCATCGACCTGGTCAAACCACATCATGTGACCGACCATAAGTAGCAGGCCAAGTGGACTCCAAAGATGCAGCAGATGCCCTAATCTGGCTACAATCCAAGAGGTTCAATCTGAGAGACTCATCACCTTTGAAGAATCTGCAGTGCGAAAAGAAGGACTATGCAGCAAAGCAATGGAACTTGTACCTCTTGAGACCCCAATAACAGTTTGTCAAGAAACGCCTGTCTACAATGAAATAGCAACTGACCAGACAAATGTAACAAGTGATCAAGTGGTTCCAGCGATTTCATCAAATCCTGATGCAATCTCAACAATTGACAGAACTCCCTCTGGCTATTTCATTAACTTTGATACATTATCCGAGGATCCCAGCAAACCTGAATCGATGCCAGTAAAAAGACCTTTTGAAGAACAAGCAACAGAACTTTTTCATCAACTGGAAAAGACTTATCTGGTTTCACCATGGATTGAACGTTGGATTGTGTTGGGTGTAATTTTTCTTCTACTTTGGTTGACTCTTGTATTTACTTTGGGAACACTGATAAATTGAAGATATGTGAAAAAGGACACAGCAAGTAAGAACATCAACTTACTACTCAAGACTGTTAATAATATGAAATCCGAGAAATGTATTTACTTATAACGAATGGGAACATTGTCCTACACCACCAACGGGTAGCTCAAAAACATTTTTTGGCAAATTTCCATACTTTTCAGGGTATAATGTTTCAAATCCAGAATCATTTTACTTTAAAAATGGTAATTGGACTGGAATGAATAGTATGTTGACAAATACAAAGCAAATTTACCCTGCAGCCTTTTATGCTCAGCTGTATACATTAGGTTTTGACTTTTGGAAAGACATTATTGAGACAAAAACTGTCTGGGGCACTAAAGACTGGCAGGTACAGGGATTAGAAGCTTTATTTAGAGCCTGTATCATCCCAGAGCAAATAATGTTTTTGAATCATACTGTTCAGCAGACATCTTGTCTTGGGTTAGCCAAGAGAAAAGATTTAAACACACTGCCCATACCTACACCTACAGCTGATAGCAGTAACACTTCAGAGGAGTACGTCGGCGTACATACTATTTTGCTTCGCAACAGAACAGACCCTGATTTGAAAAAAAAATGTAATCTTGCCCACAGACACAAACAACTGTCAAGATGGATTCCTGAATAAGACACAAGGGTTCACATACACTAGGCTAGATCCAAGATATGTTCAAAGACAGCATCCAGGAATGGTAACATCATACAGTGTAGGGAAACTGTGCCCTGAGCGGCTACACAAATCTACACTAAAAGAAGTAAAACAACACTTATCTTTACTTAAAGATCATGCTGACCTGATGGTCTTTTTACAAGGACCTACTAAACCGCGTCATAAACATTTTATATACGCCGGTATCTATGCCCTATATAATGAAGCGTGGAAGATTACTCAAGCAGAGACTGCAGAATGAATACGAGAAATTGAACATATTAATTTAGAGAAATCTCTCTCTGTAGTTAACAATGGGTTAACGACTCTGTCATCCAGGATATATTTTTTGGACAGCATAGTATCCTCTGCCATAGACATAATGGAACAGGACTTGGTCATGTTGCTACATGGTCAGTCGCAATTGCATTCTATAATGCTATTAGGCTGGACATTACAAAACCTTCGTTCAGGCTATGTGCCTTGGCATTTTTTAATCTCACAGATAAACAAATCAAAATGGCACAGAAGGAAGCAGACTATACGGTGCTGAGCATTGAAAAACTAGAAAGATTGCCATTTACAGTCACTGAAAAATCAGCTATTGAATGGATAATACACAGTACAATCACTCTGCCTGTTACAATTTTCCATTTTCAGTATTGCTTAAAACGTATGCCAGCAGGCCAATATGGAAGGTTGGGTAAAGAATACATCAAGAAATCCTGGGAATTACCTTACCCACACAGATATTGGAGTGGGGGGAAAGAAGTGTTTCTTAGTGGTAATAATTGGGAAAACTCACTAAGCGGTTTTCTCCTATGTCCTTACACGGGGACTGTGATGGTTCCTCTAACAATTTTTCCTGCCACCTGCAAGGTTCACCAGCTGCAGTGATTGATCCAATTTTTAGTCAACTTTCTAATGGAAGTTACAGTATGTTGAATTATCACAGCTGCTGTGGCATGTTGCCAGGTTTAGCCTATCTCGTAACTGTGTCAGCCTGGGTCACTTGCTGTATGGAAGTATTGTTTCCAAAAAAAACAAGTCAGACTGGGAGTCGCCACTTTGGCCTTCACTGAACATCTCTTCTATACAAATTTATACTTTGAGCAGAATGAAAGCCATTCTTTTACAAAAAACTGTGCCATTGACCTCGGCCAGAGAAATGTATGATCTGCAAGTCACAAGGACTTCTGCAGAGATAGACATCCTATTAACTACAAACTGCCCTGTACATTTCTCAGAAATGTTAGGTCGTATCTCAAACGTGTCTGATACGAGTGGTGTTGTACATGTATTTAAGACGATTCTTATGGGACTGTTAGCACCTTTTGAAGCAGTCCTAGGACTTTTTCCGAACTTCGTGTACTCTGTGTTCGGCAGACTGCCTCTTGTTTTGGGACTCGCAACAGGGATACTATTTTTGCTCCTTTTGCTCCGATATGGCAAGCCAAATCACTAGCGATACCCAGTTCACCATGGAGAACACTCTTCAGGCGATGAAGTGTTGTGAGCGCATGGTCCAAATTCTGGGATTAACTTGTTTAAGAGAATTAAATACCACATGCGTTATGTAATTCTGACTAATCTGGCAAGATTGCCTCTTACCTGTTCTACAATGCCTGCTATGTGTAGAAGAATGCGTGTTCTCATACTTCCATCAGTCATGCCAACGGATGTTGATGCTTTGCTGGACCCGGTAAAGGCCCATGCGTATTGTTGTCCCCAGCGGCTACCGATTAGAAGATGGCATTCATTGAGATCTCACAGACGCAAAATGCTGATGGTGAGGTACGAGAGGAAAGCGGCACATAGGTATCCAATTTGAACATTGCTAACATGACCAATGCTGACGGTGATGCTTCGCATCTTTGTGTAATTAATCTTCTTAACAGGGTAATCCAACTTTCACCTATAATGGTAGCCAAATTCTTTTCAGACTTAGAAGATTTTATGTTTTCTCCAAACAATAACACTGACTTTTGAATTGGCACTCAGTGTTTGAGAGACTGTATATTTGACCTTCATTTTTTCAAAACAAGTTTCTAACTTAGGAAATATTTTTTCTATGATAAAGCTTTTGTTTTTCCAAATTTTTTTTTTTTTTTTAGGCACAAAGTAATCTGCTCATAGTAGAACTATTCATAGAGAACTAGAATTCTTTGAAACACTTCCAAGAGACAATATTCAACCTTGTCCACATTCAAACAGTTTTATAATCTGCCATGGAATGGTCTTGACTTTTTTTCTGTAATTAAGAGCCAATTCATAAATGTATTTTTGTGATTCATTCGGATAGCATTTCAAAATGTCAAACTATATGCTTTGATTGAAACATTGCTTTAAATGCGTACAGCACATATGCTTTTCGTGTACAACCAGTACCAATGCATTTTTAAGTATTTTGGGTGGGTTTTAACACATCATGTTTAGATATGTTTTAATGTGTTCAGAGCTTAGTAATGTCATACATAAGAAAGTGGAGTGGTTGTTGAGTGGCGTTTAGAGCTCCAAGTGAATTTTCCAGATTGATGCCCTTATATAGAGACAATTCACATTGATCTTATGTAGGCATAGACATCAATCCCTTATTTAGGCATATCCCATGCGACCCAAATACAGGCATGGCTACTTCCACCCGAACCAAACATCACAACGATTTCTTGGAAAATCAGCTTAAGCAGGTAGGAAACTTCCCTAGGGGTTCTTTCCTGACCTTCATATCACCGAATTTACGTCATTCAATGGCATGCTTAAACACCTTCAAGGTATAAATATACCTTCACTTGCTATGGAAAACTACGGTGGTTTAGAGCAGTTTGACAATTTACCTGCCCGACGCAGCTCGCTACAGCAAGTGCCAAAGGAAGCTGACCCTCCAGCTGACGCACTGATCAAGAGGCTGCTCTTCTATGGCAGAGAATCCAGCTCCAGTGTTTCCAAGCTACCCTTGCGGGGTGTTGGGAAATCGAGTCCCGAGACTGGGATACCATACCTCCTTCATTCTAACTAAGGTATGAAGCTGATTAGAACCTAGAGAAACCTTTGGTAGATTCTTGGCAAAAACAACTAAACCTATGCTACACAATACTCACTTCTTCCCACGTACTAGACTTAGGTTAGGTACATTGGGGTAGGCGTATTTAGAAGCACCAGTTGAGTATTTTTAGCCAATGTTATTAATGTATGTATTTTTATATGGCTTAGAAACCATACAATGCTTTTACAGTATTATTTTACAATACTGTTCTCGCTGTACACATTATACTTTGCAGTCTGCTTAACGATTGTAGCAGTTCACTTCACTTGTATGAGAAAGAAGACTGTTCAATAAACCTTTTCATTGAAAACGCCCATCTCTCTCTTTCTCTACAAACTATGTTGAAACAAAGCATGCACGATTGACTGAGTGAAATACTTATCTATTGTTTCCGCGACTCTGAGAGATATATTTCTTATTCTTGGGAAACAAAGTTGTCATGTTTATGCGGTTGTCAGAAACTAATCCCTTCTTGTGAATTCAAGAAAGTTTCTAGTGACCTCTGTGCTAGCTGGCACTCACTATTAAGTTTGGTATATTCGATAGAGACCTAGTCGACCTAAGTCTTACATCTAATCTATATGATATATTATTCCAATGCACAGAGCCTATTGGGAATATAGGAACTACACTAAAACTTGGCACTTCATATGTAGAACAGCAGGAATTTGCAGAGATATAGCCACCCAAATGAAGGTATCTTTCTCTGGAGTTTAGAGATTTGTCATGTCATGTCTCCTACTGACCCTATTTCCCCCAAACATTTTTCTATGCTTGCCCCGGCATTGGTGGAGCATCTGACCAGCCTTTTCAACAAGTCAGTCTCAGAGGCAGACTTCTCCACAAATTTGAAAGCAGCTAGAGTCAAACCAATCTTAAAGAAACCCACGTCCGAACCTAACATTCTTTTAAATTATCGGCCCATCTCTTTACTCCCAAACTTTGGAAAATTCTCAAATCTTTGTCAATGAACAGCTTGTGAACCATCTTGAAAGCCAAGAACTTCTAGATTCTAGATTCAGAGCATCACACAGTATGGAGACAGCATTGGTCGAGGTTGCTGATAATATCAGACTGGCATTAGACAAACATCAATCAGTCATCCAGGTCCTACTCGACCAGTCTGCGGCCTCTGACAACATCTCCCACTGCATTTTAATACAACAGCTTTGGGAGATTGGTGTCAGAGGAAATGCCCTAAAATGGTTCACTTGTTACTTATCCGACCGTGCCACAGCTGTCCAGATTGACAAAAACATTGCATGTGAGAGACCTGTCAAGATGGGTGTGCTGCAGGGCTCCATCCTGAGCCCAACGCTTTTCAATGTTTATATGACTCCATTGGCTAGAGTGATCAGAGCCTACGGCTTTGATGTTCTGTCCTATGCCGACGATACCCATAATTCTAATCACACTGGGTCCTGATACAAATGAAACCAAACCGCGTTTTGAGAATTGCTTGGCTCATGTTGAGAAATGGATGAGTCCTAACCGCTTTCAGCTAAATGGCATCAAGTCAGAAATTATGCTTTTTGGCAAAGCTGCAGAACACTGGACACACGACTGGTTGCCAACTAAGAGAGGTAATTGTCCAATGCCTAAGGAGTCAGTTCAGAACCTGGGTTTTTACATGGATAACCAACTATCCATGAAAAGCCAAATCAATCATATTGTGGGCACCTGTTTCGTAGTAATGCGCAGCTTGAGGAAGGTTTTTAAGTGGATACCCATGGAGGCCTGGAAATCCCTAGTGCAGGGTCTAATTATAAATAGAATGTACTATAGGAACGCGCTGCTACTCTCGATAAATGAACACCATCTGAATAGGCTCCAGGTTCTTCTGAACACTGCAGCTCGGCTGGTTCTCAATCTTCCACAAAGATCTTCCTCTGTCCCCTGTTTAAAAAGCCTTCATTGGCTCCCAGTAGAAAAGCTTATACTTTTTAAAACTTAATGCCTGGAAACGGTCTGAAATACTTGTCTTAAGAGCTAAGATGGTACCAGCCTGAAAGAGAACTCAGATCTAGCAATGAGTCTTTCCTGACACCCCTTAGAATACATACCTCCAGAAATGGCGGCCAAGCTTTCTCCTTTCTTGCTCCCGCCTCATGGAATAAAATGCCTCTTAATCTTCGCATTATCCCTGAACACAGCCGTTTTCGCAAGAAACTTAAGACTTGGCTTTTTGTTAATTAAACCACCCTGACCCTCCTGTCAGAGCCGTCTGCAAGTGCCATGAGACTTCTCGGATGTGATTTGTGCATGATACAAATGTCCCTGACTTGACTTGACTAAGTACTACATGGTCAGCTTCATCATTCACAGAGAGATGACGCAGGCAAGCAAGATACCAGGATATTAGCCCATAAATGATGCATCCTCTGGTGAATATTACCCAATTAGTGTTCCAGTTAGGATTCCTGTAGAGGTAGGAAATCCCTATCACTATGTATGAATGAAGCACATTTAGGAAGGTATCATTCATATGCCTTTACATATGCCCCTAACTGTTTTTGGGCACTAGAGAGGGCAGTAGTCCCGATACAGGATGTAAGGGGCAGTGTACCCTACACCATCCTCAAACCATTTTTAATTATATCTCAAACCTCTATAAATAAAGGAATTTTCCTTAGGTCTACCCCGAGGTATTTGTAGGTTATCTGGACCAAAGGTAATACCTGTTTTCAATATATCAAGATCTCCCCCAAGTGAGATTGAGTCTGCCCATATAGTATCATCTTACCAGGGTGGGATGAGGTCACCAAGTATGAAGCATGCCACAAACTGTGGGTGAGGCTTCCTTGTCCAATAAGAGCATCTTTTTCAGCATACTGTGGCATTGACCTCAGACCAATTCAACTTACCTGGCTTTCCACTGTATCTTTAGTGTTTGCTTGAAAGTTTGCACAAACAGGAGTGAATTCCTTTTGTGGTGTTGGAATAGGGCAACTTTTTTGTCCCTAGGCAAAGAGAGTTTGACTTCGGAGAGCACCTCCTAAAATGTTAGCAATGACGTGTTCTAGTTTTCTTTTAAAAATATGATTGCGTATATTTTTGCATATGGAAATTGAGTTCACAAAAGATTACCAGGCATGCAATCACAAACCTGCAATTGTTGCAGCTTTGAAATAGTATTCCTGTGAACAATGAAAGTTTCACAAAAGCATACATTTTCATCCGAACAAAGGTGTAAATCTCTAGGTGCAGATTGAATTCAGAAATTAACCCTATATGGATACCAACTCATATTGGAATCGCCAAAACTGCCCTAAATACTAGGGCAACATCCACGCACAATGCCATTGGGGGTATTTTTCAGAATGCAGCAGAGTGCAGCGATTGCTATGTTCACCATGAAAAAGAGTCACACTCCATTGCCAACATCCTGATGGAATTCAACTCAACACATATAAAATGGCTTAAATTAACAGTTATGATTGTTAGGATTCCGGTGTGTGACAATTGCCGCAACAATTTGAAGGTATTGTCAAATGGCTAGAATGTTCAAGTGCCCTGTCTTTCATATTCTTTGAGTTGGATCATGAAGGACTGCCAACAAATGAAAGAGATTTTGCATCATAATTGTGGCAAATGGATCCTGCTCATTTGGTACAGCCATTTTTTTTTGCTTTTTGGTCTACCGGTTCTGGAATTCTTCCTGTGGGCCAGTTTCAGTACTTGTGTCTCTCCCATAGTAATCACTTGGTAAATGAACTTCA
This sequence comes from Lissotriton vulgaris, assembly GCF_964263255.1. Taxonomy (NCBI): domain Eukaryota; kingdom Metazoa; phylum Chordata; class Amphibia; order Caudata; family Salamandridae; genus Lissotriton; species Lissotriton vulgaris. The sequence goes on along the minus strand of NC_141697.1, from coordinate 401,295,562 downwards.
TCTGTTTAGCCACCAGTTTTGAAATAAAGCTGCTGCAATGCAACTAGGGGGAGGGACACTTGGCTTATTATAAGTGAACATGGGGGCACATACATGTGCACATGTATATGGCTTGGATGTGTACATGAATCTGGGGGGAAACATGTGTGCCCAGTGATGTCAGTTAGGGGTAAAGCTGAGGCCCTAGAGTAGATGTGAGCAGTGACCACTCGATGGTGCCATCTTGAATTGTCCCAGTATGTTGTGAAGAAGCATTGAGAAAGGTGTGGAGGGGTGATGAGGTAACCTAGGATTGTCCAGGGGTGTCTGGCTTCTTAAAACTCTCCACCTCCATGTAAAAGCTCTTGCTGTTTAGAGATAGAATGTTGGACTCTGGAATCCGACTTCGACAGCAGCAACACAACGGAAAGCTGAAAGCACAAGCCCCCTGATGCACTACTAGACTAAGGGTCTGTCCACACATGACCCCAAGATCAGCAGGTCTCTTCAGAAGCAGTGAGACTGTTTCCTTACAGCTGCTAAGGACCATTTGGTGGTAGATCTGGACTTCCGTTCTCGGCAGGAGGAAAGAAGTGCCAGGGACAAAGACCAGGCGGAAAGCTGGTTCTAGGAGCCAGTGGAACCAGCTCCTTGCAAAGTGGGCTACTTTTGTGATCAGGAGTCCCAAGGAGCCCAAGTTATATCCTTTCAAAGGTGTCTGACCTTTGACCCATTTCAGAAAAAATAAGTGTGCAGAGCTCTGCCGTATGTTCCAAAAATAACACAAATAACTTTGGTGTGTGCCAGTGCCCAGGGTTCAGCTCAAGATTTCTTTAATGAATTCCTCCAGGGAGGGAGTGTGTGTGGTGCCCCCTCACAAGATGCTCAATCAGCCCAAGGACCACTTCCTCCATGCCAGCATATAATTTACAGGGGCCCCAGGACCCCATCCCAGGCCCCATAGGATCCCAAACCAAAGAATAACAGGGGAGCATCTTCAAGCCTCCCCCAGTGGTGGTGGCCTTGCCCTTACTCTCCATTCCATTATCTGGGGGATTGAGCAGCCACTGCTGCACGAGAGCCCTGCCACACACAGGGGGCAGAGAGAACAAAGCTGCTGGCTTCCACATCAGCAACCAGTAGTACCAGCTGGGCAGGGAGAGGGCTATGGCAGCTGCTGGGAGTGGATCCCTAGGCTGCCCCAAACCAAGTAAGTACCTAGGTGCCCAGTGGGTATGGACACCCAGGATTTGAAAAAAAAGACAAAAATATACAACAAAAACAAAATGAAAAGGCACAGTAAAAAGGAAAAGCAGCTCAGCTGTGTTCTCAAATGCATGGAGAGGGCGACTCATAAAATAATCACTGCTTCCACAGAGGGAGCACCCCATAACTCACTGCGGGGCTTAGTTTGTTTATTCTATTCTGCTTGTGGTAGTCCAAGGTTGGCAAGTGTTCCAGCAACTAATTCAATGTGTATTATCGAGACTGAAGGAGTTAACAAGACAAGCCAAATGCTTACCTTATATATTGTGGTAATGACCCCTTGACAAAGTTAATAGGCTGAGTTCATTTAATGTGATACCCCCTGTGCTGTTCTATCGGGTGTGGGGGTGGTGTACTGGGATTCTGGGGGTCGTGGCCCATTAGGGGTCATATGTAATTTCAGAATGTCACCCAGGGTATTTTTTCTACCTTATGTATATATTTATAAATGAATGCATACGTTTCAGTAATTTGTGTGTAATAAATGTACTTTTGCTTTTCCAGAGTTAAATCATACACTGTACAATCAATTATTGAGTGTTAATAATGTGTGCCAGCAAATAGTGTTTTCTAGCCCATACCACCTCTCCTGAGTAGGCCTCACATCCTGCACAACTAATAACCCAATTTCTTACAATAATTAATTTTTGATACAGGAAAAAGATGAAGCAGTTCTTTGACTTTCCAGCAGCTTATGCAAATTTGCAAATAACACAAATATCTTGATGACACTCGGGCAGCCAATAACGACAATGCGATTATCATCCATGCAAACCCTCAAGTTCATTAAATGCATGGCTAGGCACTGATATTGCCAAATTAATTCAGAGACGGATCAACACTGAGAAATTGTCTACTTAAGTATTCATGTTTAGCACAGTTAAGATCCAGCCTTCATACCCTGCGCTGTGCAAAAGAAAGGCAGTGAATCCTGAACAGAAATGCGGGCATTGAATACAACAATTGCAAGTATAATGCTGTGAACTATTCACAGAGAAGCAAGTGAATGCATAAGTGAGTCAGTGTCTGGATGAGTGGTTAATTATATCAAGGCACAAGTAAAAACAGTGAGTAGACATAATATTGAGTTTTAAATATCGTTTTGCAATAATATCGAGTTTAAATTGTCTAAAGTCAAAATTATCGTTGTATCTAGTATCAATGTCAAGAATAATGGTTTGTTGTGTTGTATAAAATATTGTTGTTAAAAATATTGATTTTGAAAATATCGAGTGATTTAATATATATAATTCAAAAACAATTTTTTAATTAATGCAAATAAAATGTAAAATTGTGTTTTAGGAGTGGGATGTTGGGTTTATAGGGGATAAGGGTGTGGAGTGTTTTACATTTGTTTTGTTTTTGTTACATTTAAAAAAAAAACATAAAATATTTAAAAAATTGTATTTTAGGAGCTGGACATTGGGTTTATAGTGGATAAGGATGGGGAGGGTTTAAAAAATATATTTTTTAAAGTGTAATTTTTTTTAAATAATAATAATGAAATTTAAAATTGTGTTTGAGAAGTTGGATGTTGGGTTTAAAGGGAATAAGGGTGGAGAGTATTTTAAAAAAATATTTTTACCTTTTTTTTAAATATTATAAAAATATATTTAAAATATGATTTTCTTTTAGGAGTGGGATGTTATCGTTATAGAGGATAAGGGTGGGGAGTTTTTAATATAAAAAAATTGAAATTAAAAAACAAAAAGTGAATACAAAATATACCTAAGTGATGATGATGATGATGGGGGTATTTTTAAAATAATCTTAAAGTTTTTTAATTAATTTTCAATATATTTGAAAAAATGGGAAATTGTTGTAATATTTTGAAAAATTTGTAAGCGATTTTGTTGAGCTATGTTTAAAAGAAAAAAAGAAAATTGAGAGATGTAAATAAATAAAAAAAATCAAATAATATTATTTTTGATTATGATATAAAATTAATTACAAAAATCACATATTTTTGGATATGTTTTTGTAAATGGGAATATGTACATATATGTTCAATGTGTATTGGTTTTTGTTTAATATATTTTTTTGTTGAACTCAATCCAGATAGGTACATAACAAAGAAATGACAAAAAAAGAACACAAAAAAACAAGCATATTAGACAGGAGTACAAGTTGAAATCATAAAGCATCATAATCATAATAGTATTCATTTTCAAAGATTTCAGTTCGATAAGAAAGAAAGAATAATAGAATAAAACAATATTTGATATATATTATGTTGTATGCTGACTTCTATCCTAAATATCTAAATAGATGGATTTAATCCTGCTTTCCAGCTCAAAACTGGAGACCAAATTGATTCGCCCAATCTTTTCCATTTAAACCCTCTTGTAGAGTATATGGCTCTCACGAACCTGAAAACAGCTAAAAAGCGAGCCAGCCACATCTGGAAGCTTGGTGGTTCAGCTTCTTTCCAGCGGGCCGACAAAATAATTCTAAGTACCGCCGTACCTATAAATAATACATTTTGCTCACTCTTTGATAGAGCGATCGAAGAATCATATCCTAAAATAAACAGTGAATCTGTCTCTGGAAGGTTATGACCAAACAGCACCTCCCAATAATCAGCAATCATATGTTTAATTTGAGTGAGTTTGGGGCAGCTGCTTAGCATGTGTATTAAATTAGCTGGTCCTTGTGTACATCTTGGACATAAATCATTTTCCCTTTTACCCCAAGAATACAGTTTAGCGGGTGTGTAATAGAGGCCAAAAATAGTTTTATAAGTTTGAGTTTTAAGGTTGCTAGCCCTAAAAAGTCGTTGGCTCAGCTCAAGACTTTTATAGATGTCGACATTGGGAATACTAAGTTTGACTGCCCAGCTAGATTCAGTTTTTTCCAAATCATCTTGTACATTAACAAGGAGAAGATTATATATAACACCAATTCGTGTATTAGACCTATTAATAGCCTCCAACAGATCTATTTTCTGTAGCCCAAGGGTAGATCCCTTAGCCTTAAGGTTTGTATATATTTGCACATATTTGATGTAATCCCCGTTAGAAAGATGATATTTATCCTTAACATCTATAAAAGTAGTTTCTAGACCATGTACCAGAAAATCTTCAATACGCAGGATTCAAAGTCCCTGCCATTTTCTTGCTATAATATCGTTTGAAAATGGCATGGTCGCCTTCATATGCCATAAAGAGGTATACCTATTCAGTTTACTAATGTGCAGGTGTTTAGTAACTTTGCCCCAAACCTTTAATGCCCCGTTTATAATTTCATAGTTCCGGTCATAGGTGTAGTCTTGTGCCTCAATCTGTTGTAAGAACAATCCATTGGCCTTGTCCCCTAGTAATAGCTCATATATTGAGGGTGGAATATTATTATCAGGGGATGATACCCTTAAATTAGAGCTAATCAGTGGGGTCATTTGTTTAAGAAGTGCAGCCCAGTGATACATACTAGTATTGGGTATTGCCAACCCACCTCTTTCGCTAGGCAGTGACATTAACTTGTGAGACCTTCGAATTTTACCGTGTTGCCAAACAAACTTAATCAAAAGGGATTCAAGAGTTTTTAGGATCTTAGGATCAATAGCCAATGGAATTACTCGAAACAGGTAAAGGCATTTAGGAAGTATATTCATTTTCATTCCATTCATTCCAGAATAGATGACAAATTCTGTAGTTATAGCCTCAATTTCCCCCATAGCCTCAATCGGGTTTGATGTTAAGACCGCGATATCATCAGCATATGCTAATACTTTAGTAGAAAACGGGCCAAGAACAATTGGAGTAATAGTAGGGCTCTCAATAAGTTTCAATATCAGGGGATTAATATGTACAGCAAATAATAAGGGGGAGCAAGGACAGCCTTGCCTCGTACCTCTAGTTATACTAATATCATCAGATTCAAAACCCATCAATTGTACTTTAGCTTTGGGAGATAAGTACATTGATCTTATCGCTTTAATAAATTTAGGGCCTAAATTGTTTAACTTCAGAATTGCCCACAGGAATTTCCACGAGACGCGATCAAACGCCTTCTCCGCATCTAATAGTATCATTGACATTCGGCCCCCCGTGACAGTCATGGCATCAAACAAAGCGATTACCCTAGAAGTATGGTCCGTTGTTCCTTTGCCATGTACAAAGCCATGCTGCCATGGGGAGACGATTTGCTCAATAACACTACTAAGTCTCGTGGCTAACACCTTGGCATATAATTTGGAATCTGCGTTAATTAATGATATGGGGCGGTATGACGTTAGCTGTTGAGGTGATTTTCCTTTTTTGGGGAAGACAATTATATTTGTATTATTCCAGGAATCCGGGGTTATCCCGTTCCATTGAATACCTAAAAAAAGATCATGAAATATTGGACCCAACTGAGGACTCAGAATTTTATATAGGTCTATGGGTAGCTTATCAGGACCTGCTGCTTTGCCCGAAGCAAGTGAGGTTAAAGATAGTAAAACCTCATCTAAGGTGATTTCATCTTCCAGATCCTGACGTGTAGTATCATCTAATTTTTTTAGACCCTCGGTGTTATTTATAAAGTTATTCAGAAACTGATATTCTGTATTTAATAGAGGGGTAGAATCTTCCGTATATAGATTCTGATAATACTGCTGAAATAACGAAGTGATCTCATCTGGCTGCGTATACGATTTACCATTATCAGTTATCAATTTTATCTGATTAGAAACATTCCTTTGCCGGGTGTGTAACGCTAGCTGCCTCCCCACTTTCTCCCCATTCTCATAGATATCTCTCCTATGAGCACTGTAGGTTTGAGCTGCTTTTTGACTAAGATTGTTGTTTAGCTCATTTTTTAATAGAGTAACTAAATACATTGACTGTGTAGCATCTGCCCCCTGGGAACTAGCTGTGGTATGATCTTCCTCTGCCTTAGCCAAGGCTATTACTGTAGCATTGAAGTCATTCTTATTTAGCTCTCTCGCTCTGGCTTGGTAGCTAATGGTCTCGCCCCTAAGGGCAGATTTGTAGGAATCCCATACAGTGTTTCTGGAGGCACTAAAGCGGTTGATATCGAAAAATTCCTCCGTCCATTTTTTTATGTATCTGATGTATTCATTATCGACCAACAGTTTTCGATCAAATGACCATTGTCGAGGCTGCTTTCGATCGCCAACTGTCAAGAACTAAAGCATTGTGATCGGATATGATCTTAGGATATTTAGTTATTGCTGCATTAGCCACTAAATCCCTAGTGGAAAAAAAATAATCTATCCGGACATGTTTTTGGTGTGGGTGGGAAAAGTATGTACATCCTGAGTCCTGCTGATTCTTAACACCCCATATATCTACTAGTCCCAAACTATTTGAGAGTCTCCTGATAGCCTTATATACTTTAGGTTTCGTCCTACATAATCCTGCAGATTATGGTTATTTTGATCGTTAAATAGATGTGTTTTTAAAGAGATGTTAAAATCCCCACAAATTACTAGCGAGCCTTGCCAGGTTGCAAGCTCAGCTTCAAGTAGTGAGAATATTGTCGGATCGTCCTGATTAGAACCATAAATTGTGCAGATAATCAAGCCATTTGCTAATTTCACTATTGCCCATCTACCATATGAATCAGAAGCAGCACATATAGGTTGGCCATGATAAGTTTTAGCGAGTATCGCCACCCCTCATATATTTGATGTTTGGGTAGAGACGGCTAACAAATTATATCCTCTGAGCCTTAGTTGTGATCTTTTTACCCATGGAACATGCGTCTCTTGTAGACATAAAATGTCTACAGGATTAAGTTTTATTAATTTACATAATCGACGTTGTTTTTCCCTATTCAATAGACCCCCAATATTCCAAGTTTGAATTTTCAGTCTAGCCATTAGTCAATGAATCAGCATATATAAAAAACTCTCTAATTCTCTCGTTATACTTATCAAGGAGCTTTGACTTCTTCATCATACAGTTGCTTACTTTATTTATACAGTTTTTAGAATTTACAAAAAAAATGTTACCCTCTGGATCAAGTTCTTTTCCTTTTTCCAACCCCCCCTAAGCCCCACCTGCCCCTACAGGCCCCTCCCCCTCTAGGGACCCCCCCACAATTAGTGGGCAATCGGACTCTACCAGAGTCCTGATGATGCTAGCAGTGTAGCACCTGAGCTACCGTATCCACTTACATAATGTAATATCAGTTTAAGCTTAAAGGAATAGAGAGTTACAAAATATATGATAGGCAATATCTCATTGGAAAGGAGAAAAAAAAACAGAGAAAGCATGAGTATCAAGCAATGTCAAGCAATAGTCAATCAATGATATCTACTTAGCAAGAGACTCTATATTCTATATCACAGCATTACTGGCCCCTATTTATTAATCTCATCAAGATAAGCCTTGGCTTTAATTTCAGAGATAAAAAACTCGGCCTGCCCTGCCCATACAACCTTTAGTTTTGCGGGGTTATTTAAATAAGCCTGGGCTCCATTTTCTTGGAAGGGTTTAATTAAGGATCTTAGTCGCCGCCGCCTCTCCACTGTAGCATGGCAGAAATCAGGCCCAGTGAAAAAAGAAACCTCATTGCATGTAAGTTTATGATCAGGTCTAGCTTTCTCGGCTACTGATTGTCTCAATAAGAAGTTCCCAAAATAGATTAGGATAGCCCGAGGATAAGGGCCAGGTTTAGCAGGAGGATTAAATGGCATCCTGTGAGCTCGTTGAATCTCAAGTTCCCAGTTCCAATTTGTTAGGTCGGGCATAGATTCCTTGAACAGTTTGATCACAAATGCTCGTACATTCTCCCCCTCCATTTTTTCCGGAATTCCCAACAGGCGTAAGTTATTACGACGTTGGCGATTCCCAAAATCCTCTAGCTTCAATTTCATATCCATTAGTTCAGCTTCCTGGAGTTTGATTTTCTCTACGTTTGCTTGAGTTTCATTTTCAGTAGTCAACACTCTTGACTCGACTTCAGTAACCCTTTCGGCAATTGATTTACAGGTTTTAGTCAGATTTTTAACCACCCCTTGTATCGTGCGTAGAGCCAGCCTTGATCGTTTACTATCCTCCTCCGTCTGTTCTCTATGGGCTGCGATGGCCTGTAGAATTGCTTCTACCGCAGTAGGGGGGATTGTATCTTGATTAGACAAATCTGTGCTACAGGGGCTTCTTTGTTTAGTCCTGGACAGAAGTTTAGGTTTGGATTTGATTGTATTTAATTGTCCCTCCTCCTCTATACTCTCTTCTGGCGAAGATGTAAACAGAAGGGATTCGCCATCTTCATCATACTCTAGGTCATCCTCATCACACTCTATACTAGAGTTAGCTTTGTCTGACTCACCATCCTCGGTCTCTGCTTCTGCCCCTGTTTCATCAGAAAAGGAGTAGTATACATTCCCTTCTTTTTCAGCTTCAGGAAGGAAAGATCCCTGTGTTATAGACGCCCCCCTGTTTGCACCATTACTGTCAGTCAATGGTTGAGGGTCAGCATTTACATGGCCATGAGTTAGAATATGCTCCCCTAGAGGTATTTCTTCCATCGTATTCATTAAGGAAGAGCCCCCTGCTAAACCCTTCATTGGTGGTGAAGAGCGTTGAACTGCTTGATTATCTTGGGGCAGAGTGTCTTCCACTACCCCCATTATATTTTCGCCAGTCCCAGAAAACGACATTGAAAATTTAGTAATCGCATCACCTTGTGTGTTGGGAGAGATGATAATAGAGTTGGGAGAGGCAATTGAAGCAGTATTAGGATCTATGAGGCCGTTAGTGTTAATACCAACACCACCATTGGTGGCTCTTAAAGTACTTACAGTTAGATTCTCCTCCAGGCTCTCCGCTGGTGTAACTTGTGTAAGGGTAGGACCATTTTCCTCTAGTTGTTGCGGGGGTGGTGACACCTCAAGGGCTCCCCTCGTGTTAGGCGAATGTACTAGGGTATCCTCTGTATTCCCCAGGTTCGCTGTGGCCCCTTGCTTTCTCCTGGGCAAGTCCATAACCGTATTGCCGGGGCTCGCTATCTCATGAGTGCTATTGATTCTCCGCTTAGTGGCTAAAACCTCTTGACGTGGTAAACATGTGGCTGGTGTCTTCTGGACTTGTTTCCTCGTTTTGGCACTACTTGTAGGAACCGTGGACACATCGCCACTTTGATTGCCTTCTCCAGACTGCTGCAACTGTTGCTCCTCCAGCTTCGCCTCACGGAGTGCTCTCGCTGCTTTTGCAAGTCTTGCTCTTGCTGCTGCTGATGAGGCTGACTTAGAAGGCATTTCCAGGGCCAGTCTCAAGTTGATACAGCAGTCTAACGGTGTCAGCTCCGCTAAATTCAGTAACTCCACAACTGCCCCTCCCAGCCGTAAACAAAGGCTGTCAATATCGAGTTCCTCGTTGAGGCAATCAAGACTGCCTTTATCCACCTCAGGAAACTTGCTGCACAGCGCCGACGCCACCGATGGAGTTTCCTCGTACTGCTCCGCTCTGTGCTCCGCCCTGAGCTCCGCGGAGTCACGACACCAATGCAGCCGCTCCCACAAACGCTGCCGCAATCGCCGAGAGACTGTCGGTGTAATCCTGGTGATAGCCCAGCCTAGGAGAATTACCAGCTCTCTACAAGCCGCTGAGCCGGCCGCTGGTAAGCCACACTCATAGAGGGAGGGTGGTGTGGTAATATTGAGTGAGCTCATAATGTTTTTTTTTGTAGCCGGTTTTGCTCCGTCCTCCCACCTCTCCTCGGCTCTTCGGCTCTTCTTGGTAACCACCGCTGAGTGAACGGACCTGTATGGCATTTGTTAACTTAGCAGATCAATGGAATCCTCACAACTCTGCCGTCACTATTGCCACGGTTACAGTTTCCCGTCTTTGAGATTTGCTCACTAAAACAACTTCTTCGACGTAAACTTCGGTCGCTTTTTCATTAATGGATGCTCTCTATTCCGTGCATTTTCACGGAGCTCAGGCAAAACGCTGCTGTGCGATCTACGGCCAGATCGCCATCTTGCCCCCACACATCCAGCACAAGTAGAATTCAACTGCCTAGCTGAAATATTCTCAAAGTGCCAATGTGTATTGTTTTATATGCTTTTATGTAATTTTTTTGGGCAATATTACATTTAAAAATGCTATTTCTGTATACTTTACTTGAGTTAATATAGTTTGGAGTTGGAATAGAAAATTAGGTATGTTTAGTGTACAGCTCCTTCCCTGAGTTAATGCAGTTTGGGGGTGGGAATAGTATATTATATATGTTTAGTGTCCAGAACCTTCCTGACTTTTTTATGTTTGGAGTGGGAATGATACATTATATATGTTTAGTGTCCAGCAGCCCTTATGACTTCTTGTAGTTTTGAGTGGGGATAGTCAATTATATATGTTTAGTATCCAGCACCTTCCCTGAGTCAATACAGTTTGGAGTGGGAATCGTAAATTATATATGTTTAGTGTCCAGCACCTTGCCTGACTTAATGTAGTATGGAGTGGGAATAGTACATTATATATGTTAAGTTTCCAGCACCCACCCTGAGGTGCTACAGTTTGGAATGGGAATAGTTAATTATATATGTTTAGTGTCCAGCGCCTTACCTGACTTTGTCTAGTTTGTTGTGGGAACAGTAAATTATGTATGTTTACTATCCAACGCCATCCCTCACTTTTTCAAGTTTGGAGGGGGAATAGTAAATTATATATGTTTAGTGTCCAGCGCAACCACTGAGTTAATAAAATTTGAAGTGTGAATAGTGCATTATATATGTTTAGTGCCCAGCACGTTCCCTAAGTTAATACAGTTTGGAATGGGAATAGTAAACTATATATGTTTAGTATTCTGCACCTTCCCTGAGTTAATGTACTTTGGAGTGGGAATGGTAAATTATATATGTTTAGTGTCCAGCACGTTCCCTGACTTTTTCAAGTTTGGAGTGGGAATAGTACTTTATATATGTTTAGTGTCCAGCACCTTTCCTGAGATAATGTAGTTTGGAGTGGGAATAGTACATTATAGATGTTAGGTGTCCAGCACCGTCCCTGAGTTAATGTAGTTTGAAGTGGGAATAGTACATTATGTGTGTTTCGTGTCCAGAACCCACCCTGAGTTGATACAATTTGGATTGGGAATAGTAAATTATATATGTTTAATGTCCAGCACCTCCCCTGACTTAATGTAGTTTGGAGTGGGGATAGCAAATTATATATGTTTAGTGTCCAGCACCTTCCCTGACTCGATACAGTTTGGAGTGGGAATAGTAAATTATATATGTTTAGTGTCCAGCACCTTCTCAGAGTTAATACAGTTTGGAGTGGGAATAGTAAAATATTAGGGGCCGATTACGATGGCAGGAAATCCACGACCGCCAGGCCAGTGGTGGAGACCGCCCACCAATTGGTCGTGGATTTCCCGCCATCACCCTGAACATTCCCACCGCCAAATTAGGATGGCGGTGGGAATGGAAGAGGTACTGCGGCGGACGGAAAGACCGTCTGCAATGGTCCCGCAAGGAGGTCCCTTCTGCCCGCCTTGTGGGACCCGGTACTATGGGGCTATGGAGGCGGTGCTGTGCAGGCACCTCCGTTGGCATTAGGATGCCTGCCTTTTGCGGCGGAGTTCCCGCTGCAGAAACACAGATGGAAAATGCCTTTGGGGGCCCGTTGCGGGCCCCCAGGAGGGTGGGGAGATGGGGTGCTGCATGTGGAGGGTACCTATGGTACCCCCCTACATTTGCATGTACAAGGTGGCAGGCACCGCACGGTGCCTGCCACGTTGTACATGCAAATGTAAAGCATATATTTTTACATTGTGGCGGGTGCTGCCACCCGCCACAATGTAAACATACAGGATGCGCCGGCCAGTGTGGCGGGCGTATCGTAATTTGTTTTGCGGGACCGCCGCACCTATGGTGGGTGGTCCCTTTTCCACCAGCGATGGTGGGTGGACTTTGTCTGCCCGCCATCGTAATTGGTCCCTTAGTTCTTTATTTTGTAGTAAGGTTAATGATACAAATCCATGTTTAAGTGGTAATAGTATGTTATGCATGTGTTTTAATATATATGTGTGATATATAATTTGAGATAATTATTTTTTTGCAAATAGAGAAAAAACAATTAATATAGTAATTAAATACAATTTAATAGTTATATTTTATTAACGTATTTATTTTCATTCAGAATCAAGCAATTACATAATATGTATTTTGCTTTATTAAAAATGTTTATATATATTTTCTTAAAGAGAAATAATAACTTACTTGCATATTTAGACCATATTTAAACATAAACATATAGGGGTCTATTGGAATGTCGGGCGGATCGCCACTGCCCGCATGCCGATGCTGTTCTGCACAACATTTTCCTCCGCCCGCATCCCATTTCCCCCCACCACATTAGCATGGCGGGGGAACCCCAGCGGACGGGAAGCCCATCCACCGGTTTTCTGTCGGTCGACGAGTCAACTGGGCGGGAAAGGGGGTGGAAATGGTGGCGGGGTCTGCATGACACTGCCATCCATACTACAATACAGGCGGTGATGTTCCTTTCAATGGCGGTGTTGCCGCCATGGAAAAGCATGCCATTACTGCATGCAGGAGCCCGTTGCGGGCCCCCAGGTTTTTGGGGGGGTGGGGGGTGCACCTACATTTGCATGCACAACATGGCAGGCACCGTGCGGCGCCTGCCACATTGTTCATGCAAATGCACATGGTGCAGCCACAGCATTGTGGCGAGCTGTACTATGTGCACCGCCCGCCACAATGTCATGGATGGGGGAAGCCACTGCGGCGCTGGCATCCTAATTGCCAGTGAAGGACCACCGTACCACTGGCAGCCGGTCCCAGCACTGCTAGGGTGGCGGGCGCATGAAAGTCCGCCCGCCATCCTGATAGGCCCCATAGCTTTTAAGTATAGTCAGCATGAAACAATTTTAACTTTTTAATAATGTAGAACTTGGCATATATGTAGTTGTCCACTGGTTTTTAGACTTTTTTATAACTTACCGCTCTATTATAATAGCGGGCGAATGGGCACCGCTCATATGGCGGTGGCAATTTTCCAGCCATTATACACCGCCCGCCTCCCATCGAAAGACAGCATATGGAAAGACCGTCTGCCGGTTTTCTGCTGGTCAAACAGGCGACCGGGTGGAAAAGGGCTCAGATATGATGGCGGTGTCTACAAGACATCGCCATCCATATCATGATGAGTGGCGCTGCAGGGCTTTCCATGGCGGTGACTTCATCATGGAAAGCCAGGCGGAGATCACTTTTGGGGGATCCTTGCAAAGCCCCTAGGGGGGTGGGGGCAGGGCCGTTTCTAGGTGTTTTGCCGCCCTAGGTGAGGATTGAAAAATGCCGCCCCCTCCCTTTTACTACCATCACTCTCTCTCCCTGTCATCTAGGCCTCTGCAGCTCCTCAATCTCTATACACTTTCATTCTTTTGCTTCCAACAAAATCGTTTAGCACTCTTTGAGAACTGCAACTGCCAGTTACAGTGGCAACTCTGCTTGTTTTGCTGCAGAGTAGACAGGCCTTGGTGACTGGCCCATCCCTATACCAGGCTGCCATCTCATCTTCTTCCATCTCATCAAAGGGGGAGCTCAGGAGCCTCTCTGACCTCACTCGATCCTGTGACATGATGTGAGAGGGTACAGAGAAAAATCTAGAAGTGAAACACTGAACTCTGCGCAGTGAAGACAGACAGATGTCAGCTTTCAGTTTCCTGCCTCAGAGCCTGAGCCTGGAAGTAACTGCTGCCTGAGGGTCTATGCAATAGCAGCTGAGGAGCTGTAGTGGACTGATGCTGGCAGCTGAAGCCAGGAAAGTTGTAAAAAAACTGTCTATGTGTGAGAGAGACAGTGAGTGCATGTGTGTGCGTTTGTGTGTGTGTGTGATTGTGTGTATGTGTGAGAGACAGAGAGAGAATGTGTGTCTGTGTGAACATGTGAGCATGTGTGTTTGTGAGTGGAAATGATACATTTCTGGCAATGGCATATGAGAAGTAATTATTGGCATCATTCTGGCAATGGCATACTAGATGTACTTGTTAACATAAGGGAATACACCCAATTCATATTAGGTGCTCTAATTGACATACACAGTGTATCCACTGCACATTTTGAATACATAGGGTCCATGCCTGGGGAGTGTCAGGCTGCACTGGCTTGGCACACCAATGGCTATTGAGTCAATCAGTGTAAAATTTGACCCCATATCATTCAAGATTTTCCCAGTGGAGAATCTCCCTGAGCTCTTATATCAGAAGTCTATGAATATGAATGAAACCTGCACTGCTACCATCGATGCTGTTCCTGATTGCTGTGCCTTTCGTACATAGCTGTACCTTTTCATGTGATGCTGTGCCTGGTATTGAGGCAGTAACTGGACATTGGGGAGAAGTGTGGCTCAGTGGTTAGAGCAGCAGACCCTGATGCAGAGGGCTAGCCTAGGACCAGGGTTCAATTCCCCGCCTTGGCGGGTCTTGGGCTCAAAATTCCACGGACATGATAATTCTCATCTTGGTGCCTATTCTAATCATAGAGTCCCACTCTGCAACTCTGGGCAATAGCTTGCTTAATCTCCACAACGGCCCCCACAACGCTAAGGAGGCCTGGCCTCCACCCTGGGGGTACCCAGGAGTGGACGCCTCACAGGGAAAGCCAGGACGGGTTCCACAGCGGTATTCGTACAAGCGCCTTGAGACCCTTGCGGGTGAGTAGTGCGCTATACAAGTATCAATTTACATTTTTAATTGGACAGCATAGCACGATTCTGGAAAATTATATATGCCCATGGGTATATGATAGCCACATCCTTGTTATAATTGCAGATCTTTTGGAATATGTATAATATCTCAAACAGACTTGTATCTCCTTTAGCATTTTGTTATTTTATTGAACAGGGATTTAATTTTGCTCTTCAGACCAAAAGTTGCCGCTGATTGCACAGCTGCTGCTGAGCCAACATGTGCCTGGTCTCATTAATATTTTATGCAGAGGTTAGTAGGGAGGTTGTCGAGGCGCTGGGTGTTTATTAAAGAAGGCCACAGCTCCTTAGCCGATGTGGTACATCTTAATTGAAGCGGAACGCGTAGCACCAAGTTGAGTTGGCACCTACCTAGGGCCCTGCAAACAGAATTTGAAGCCATTCTCTTTTTCGAATCCAACGCTGTCTTGAAACGGCACCTTAAGTTACCTCCTGGGAACACTGTTATTTTTTACAAATTCCCTCCACTGGAGCTGACCGCCCCCAAATAGCAGTGTTTATTCCGAGTGTCAGAGCTGAGCCTGCCCATAATTTCCAAGCCTCCAAAGATAAACAACAGCAACACAAATGGATTGTTGCTCTCCCTTTACTTTAGAAACATCTTTACGGTGACAAGAAGGGATGCGTATAACTTTCTTCTCCACTGCATTCCTAAGCTGTTGTAAGAAAGTGACAGGCGATCTCAAACTCCTGTTTATTGCCGCCCTCCCCCTTTTGCCGCCCTAGGCAGCCGCCTAGTCTTGCCTAATGGCAGAAACGGCCCTGGGTGGGTGTTGGGTGTGCACTTGGTGATATGCGCGACATTCATATATTGCAATGTGGTAGGTGCTGCCTACAGCACCGCCTGTGGGATGCCACCGTGACAGTGGCATCCTAATCTCCATGGCGGAACAGCTGCACCTATGGCGGTCGGTCCCGTTTCCATGTATGGTGGCGGCCATCGTAATAGGCCTCTTAGATTTTTGGTAACATTTATAGAACATTTATTTACATTGTAAGTATGCATTACATAATTACATACAGTGTACATTTTTAATAACATAATTTTTTTTACAATGTTATCATTCTATAACTTTTTAATATTTTTTTGCATATTTTTTAATAAATAATATTATATTTTGTGTAATATTATTTAAGTTGTAAATACAAATACAATTATTAAGGTAAGAAAACATTTTGAAAAAGAAAAATATTTTTTAACATTTAAACATTTTTTCACATTTTTAGCGAGCCTTATAATTTTAAAAAAATCACATTAGTAAGTTAACATATTTTGTTTTAATGGATAATAACACATATTATTTATTTTCTAAAATGTAGCTTTATACTTTAACATTTTTAAACATTGTAGATAAAAACATTTAGTAGTATTAATGATTAATTAAAAAATACATGTATTGCATTTCTAATGTACATTGACTTTAATGTGAAAAAGTATTGTTGTTATTTCATTTAGGTAGCCATCTTCTAAACTAAGCTGTATTTTGTAGGCTATCTGTGTTGTTTAGGCAATTTCTGAGGGGAGAAGCTCGCGGTTGGTAGCTGCTCACAACGGATAAGGTAAGTTTAATGTAATCACTTTCAGGCTTAATTTAGGTGTAGGGTAAAGGTAGTTAGGTAGTGTATAGTGTGTGGATAGTTTGTATTTTGGGCTTTTGGTGCGGTTTAGTTAGTAGTTTTGCGTTTGCGTGTGTTTTTTAATGATTTTAATGATTTTATTGTGTATTTGTGCGGGAGGGATTGTGTTGTTTTCTTAACAGGTTTTTGTCGTTTGGAAGTTGCTGTTGGGAGAAGAATGCTTTTTTTAAGGAACTCTGTATGAGTTTCTAGTAAACTAATAACTATTTTACAGTTTCTGTATTTTTGTGTTTTCCTGGAGCATTTCTTCTTTTAATTACATTTGTCCAGTTGTTAATGTTTTGGAGTCTACGGATATGTTGTTGCCAGATAATTTTTTTTTTTACAGTTGTATTTTTCCATTTTTTGGGGGACTTTTATGTAAGTTTTGGGATTTTTACACGTTTGGATTTATTTATGACAGTTTGGATTCAATTCTTCAGCAATAAAAAAATAAGTAATTTTAAATTATTTTCAATGGGAAGGAAATTTACTTTTTGTCATTTAAAAAAAAAATGTAAATATATAAAATATATTTATCATGTCAAATAATTTTTAAAAATAAGTTAAAATTAATTTAGATAATATTTATATTTTGCATGTGGGAAAGAAAGGTTTATTTAAGAATTTAGGGGCTCATTACGATGGCGTAACGATCGCCACAGACGAGCCGGCGGTGGGGACCATTATACCATCATAACGTAAAATACCCCACCATATCATGATGGCAGTGGTATTGTAGCAGATGCACAGTCCATACGCCGCTTTTCAAAACAATTGTATTGCACCTAAGAGAATGAGAATGGTATAAACAAAATTTCTAGTGATTAATATCATCACAAAAAGTTTTCTTTATAGTTGTAGTGCTGTGGTACACCAGGCATATTTCAAATATATACCGTTCTCTCCATCTACCATGGATACTTAAATACAGTACACGGATCAATAGAAAGTGCAAGTGCTAATACAATATGTTAATTATAAAACATATTCACATACCTCTTAAGAAACTTTCCTTTTTACAAAAACGATATTATAAAACTATTTCTCAATCTTACTTGTATTCTTCTAGCACTGTTCATTAAGCTAAGCATTATCCTAAAACATATATTTCTATCAAATGTATTGATTTTGTTATAGGTCTCCTGTATTGTACACTCGTTCACAAAAATTCAAGATTTAAAAATGAGATTAATGGTCTTTACTATGTGCAGGTTTCTTCTTATACTCTTTTTTCTTAATACAGGCAAGTATAAATTCAACCCATGAGGTTACTTGCATATGAAATCAAGTATAAAATACGTTTCTAGTTTCCTGAACTCTTTTTCCCTAGTCATTTCCTCTCCTTTTCCTGGGGATTTCTGCTATACAGGTGTACTGCAAGCTCAAGGGATTACTTTGGTGGTGAGTTTCAAAATGCCTTGCAATCTGATAAGTCCTATCCTGATTCACAATTGCTCTCCTATGTTGCATAATTTGTTTATATACAGGCAAGGTTGTACTTCTTATATACATTTAGAACCTTTTTTAAAACCTGGTTTCTGTTGTAGCCATGTGGGGGCACCTCCTCTCCTTTCCTGGTATTCACTCTTGACAATCATATCTTTCTAATGACTTTGATTTATTATAGGTAATATCTGGGTGTCTTTTCATCTTAGAACCTAAAACTGCATCATTTCTTATCAAATACCAATGTCTATTTCAAATAGATCTGATTTCTTTATGTTTGACATTAAATGTCATTATCAATCTAGAATTCTCCTGACTTTTCTGCTCTTTTCTTTTTTTCCTCTGTTATGTTCTTGATGTTTCAAACCACCATTTTCTAGATTTCTAGCCTTGGTGGCAGCCCCTTTTATAACATCAGGCAAATATCCTCTCTGGATGAACCTATCTGTCATTTCTCGTTCTATTATGTCATACTCTTCCTGATTGCTACATGCCCTTCGAGCTCTATAAAACCCCCCAAAGGGGATGCTTCTAATCAATGCTTCTGGGTGAGCACTCCTCGTATGGAGGACAGAATTTACAGTGGTAGCTTTTCTAAAAACTGTGGTCTCCAATTTTTGCAATTGGGCAAAATGCCTGGCAATGGGATATGTCAAACTATCCTAAACTCACATACAGGAGAAGTCGATCATTAAAAGACTGCTTGACTCAAAATCACTTAGATCAAGCTAGAAGGAACCCACGGATAAGCAAATTGACTAGATTCTTTCCCTGTACAAAATGCAAGGCATGTAGACACAGCAGCAAAATACTTTCATATAAAGTACCAGGATCGAATAGAAAGAGAAAGATGAATACATTTCTCACATGTAATACCCCATTCTATGTGTACATTCTATTGTGCCCATGTAACTGAATGTACATAGGGAGTACAAGCCATCCTACTAAAAAATGTATTCTCGAGCATGCCAAGCCCATAGAAAAGAAAGACCAAACATATCCCATTGCCAGGCATTTTGCCCAATTGCACTCCAGCAACAGAATTTCTTTACAGTTTTTCTCTGTTGACCATGTCCCTCAGAATGAAATAGGAGGGAATAGTGAGCTCTGCCTGCGGAGACATGAGTCCAGATATATAATTGATCTTCAGACTAGGACTCCAGGAGGTTTAAACACCGAAGAAGAATTGGCCATTCAAGTGGGTTAAAGTATCTCCTCCAGAATAATTAAGAAATGCCAATCGATAGGCTTGTAATGCACCAGTGCCAGGACACCTTAGGGTAGCAGCGCGCTTTATAAGTTTTCATAACATAACATAGTAACTAAACAGTGTGAATATCTGTATTACCTGGTCAGTTGTTGTGTAAACTGCTGCACCAGTTGGTTACTAGCTACGTGAAAGTCTATATTAGTTATTGATTAGTTAACTGACTAGTTCTATGGGAGAGTACATGTGTGTGTGGTTCGGTGGGGGGTCTGTGACTGCCCAAAGACATGTGAATAGTTAATTTAGTAGGTATATGACGTTAAGACTACATGTTATAATAGTTGTTTGGGAGAGTGAATATCCTTATGGGTGTGGTGATGAGCAAATACATTTCTCAATGGTACATGTCCAACAACAGTGTATGTGACAGTTGTTGTATATAAATAAGTATACATAAAACTCATTGATTGCATGAGTGACTGTATAGATAACTGTATACTTATAATAGTGATTTCATAACACACTAAGTATGAATTACTATCTATATAAATAAATAATGTGTTATTTGTATTAGTGTGTAGCTGAGTACATGTAAATAAGATGCATTGTTTGCAAAAGTGAGTAGGATGACTGCATAACTGAATAGGATGTGTGCTGGTGTGCAATGTCATTATTGGTGTGTAAGTATATTTGATAGTGTTCTATTGATCATTGACAACATGTATGAGTGAATCTATAGTTAATTGATTAGATGTGTGTGTAGATCTAGGAATCACTGTATGGGTTTTTAGATACTTGTATTGAGGTGCCAATGGATTCAAATATGGTACTCTGTATTTTATAGTGAGTGATGAAAGGTTATAGTAGTGTATGATGAGGTGTATCTGATTGTCACATGGATGATGTCATCAGTGATGTCATCAGTGATGTCATTTGAGATGTCATCAGTGATGTCACAGACCATGTCATTAATGATGTAATATGTGACATCATCACCATTGGATTGCAGGCGTGAGAGTTACAGTTAGTACAACTAACTATAACGGAGGAATTTGAATGGTTTTGTATGAGTGAAATGTCCAGCTAACTATACCACACCCGAAACCTATGGTTTTTTCAATGAATTTCTAAGGTTTTTTAATTGATAATTCCTAACTATAACCTGCCTGAAACCTATGGTTTTTTCAGTGAATTTCAAAGGTTTTTTAAATGATAATTCCTAATTATAATGTTCATTATGCATAACTGTTTTTTCCCATCTTATTATCATCCCAATCTCAACCTAGTAAAGACTGCAAATATCACCACTCTTCAATTGATTCCTTCTGCTAACTAAATGGCCACAAACCACTAAAAAAACAGGCGATAGCTCCACTTACCAGTAACAAATTAACATCAACATTTAACTGGTATAAGGAGGTCGACTATCTACTGCGTAAATTACATCCAACTCACACCCATATTTAAAGACGAATATGTGATAGAGGTACTAATCATGTACCTCAAACATCCACTCACAACACCCAGCACCACCACCACCAAAACCACCCCCCCTACATCAGGCAGAGCAAAACAGGACAATGGACCTTCCCAAGATACCATATCCTCTCAAACGCACAATAGCTGAATGTTCAGAGATGTGGCAACCAACTATGTATAGGGGAGTAAATTCGCACATCAACAATAATTTACAGAATCCCAAGTGTACCGATGATATGCTATACCCAACTCACTATAGAAACAAAAAACTTTTCCATGTGAAAATATAGTATTGATATCTGTAGTGTACTGTACAGTGGACTCAACCATATTATCTGGGAAATATCTCGGTCATGTAGCTGTGTTGTCTCTCCCCCCCTTTCAAGCAGAAGCGGAGTTGGCTAGTCCAACGTACGCAACTCCAGCGTAAGAGTATAAATATATAGGCTACGCCTTGGGTGTGGTTCACTTGTTCAAAGACAAAAGACTGCCACAGCGAAGGTCCTCGCCCTGCCACGTGGCTGCCACCATTCCGAACTCAGCGCCACAGCACCTCAGACTTATGTCTGTTTCGACTACTACCTTCGATCTACACTGCGGACAGCAGGGTTCACTACTTGAATGCAGCTTTGGATCTACACTACATACAGCATTGAAGTTATCCTTGATTTATGTAAGACAGAGACAATTATACTCTATATCCTCAGACTTTGTTAAAATAAGTGATACAAAATCTTTGTCGATATCTGTGCTGATTACTGCCTTCGAACTACAGTGCAGTCAGTAGAGTTTATAACTTGATAACAGTGGAGCATCAGCAGTACAGACAACATTGAATTCAGTCTGGATTTATTTAAGGCAGAGACAATTGTACTGTGTCCTCAGATTTTGTTAAAGTATGTATCATAAAAGCATTCCTCAATGTCTGTGTCAACTACTGCCTTCGATCTACAATGCGGACAGGAGGGTTCACAACTTGAATTCTACTTTGGATATGCACTACGGACAGCATTAAAACAAGCCTTGCTTTATTTAAGATAGAGACAATTGTACTTTATGTCTTCCGATTTTGTAAAAGGATGTGACAAAAAGCATTCGTCTGTAACTGTGCTGACTACTGACTTCGATCTACACTGCAGACAGCAGGGTTCACAACTTGAATTCAGCTTTGCATCTACACTACGGACAGCATTGAAGTTAGCCTTGATTTATGTAAGGCTGTGACAATTTTGTTAAATGATGCAACAAAAAACATACCTCATTGTCTGTACTGAGTACTGCCTTCAAATGTACACTGCGATCAACAGAGTTCACCACTTGATACCAGTTCATGCAGTACCGTATGCAACAGTCAATCTATGAAGTACATTACAGATAATGCAGTGCAGCCTAAGATCTACACTGCAGACAGCAGGGTTCACAACTTGAATTCAGCTTTGCATCTATACTACGGACAGTAGAAAATTCAGCCTTGGTTTATTTAAGGAAGAGACAATTGTGCTGAATATATATTTACATTTTGTTAAAATAAGTGACAATAATCATTCGTCGATATCTGTGCTGACTACTGCTTTCCATCTACAGTGCGGACAGCAGGGTTCACAACTTGAATTCAGCTTTGCATGTACACTACGGACAGTAGGGAATTCAACCTTGATTTATTTGATGCAGAGACAATTGTACTGTATGTGTTCTGATTTTGTTAAAATAAGTGACAAAAATCCTTTGTCGACATCTCTCCTG
This sequence comes from Lissotriton vulgaris, assembly GCF_964263255.1. Classification (NCBI taxonomy): domain Eukaryota; kingdom Metazoa; phylum Chordata; class Amphibia; order Caudata; family Salamandridae; genus Lissotriton; species Lissotriton vulgaris. The sequence continues at coordinate 401,273,140 of NC_141697.1, read as the reverse complement.
ACTACTGCCTTCGATATACAGTGCGGACAGCAGGGTTCACAACTACAATTCAGCTTTGAATCTATACTAAAGCCATACTGTCCTAATTAATGAAAAATGAATCATAGTTTTTGGAGATCTACTGCAACTTAGTCCCATAAAAGGACAAAAAGTATTTATAACAAAACTTGATTTTATTAACAGTGTTGCTTCAGGTGCCACTAACTCTGTGTACCACTTATCATTGCTGGTTTCACACACGCTAAATTACCAATACTGTGCAGCTCTACTCAAGGCCACATGGCCGTGGGCTCTTGCTAACCGCTGTCTCCTGCCTACACTGTTGTCATCAGTACTCACAATTAAATATTGATACATTATTTGCAGAGTACAATACCAAACTAAGTATAACACCTATCGAACCTAAACAATACCCCTTTAGTATGCTTCCTTCAAAAACGTCTTTTATATCAGTTATAGATTTAGTTGAATAATAAAATTCACGCTGCAAGTGCAAAGGCACACTTAATGGCAATCTACACTGCTGACAGCATAGATCACAATTTGAACGTCACTTTTTCTTCATTGGAAACCTGAATTTCTTTTTTGGAGACAAAAACAGCTACACCACTGAAAGATTCATCTGATTCTGATCATTTTGTTGCTCAAGAATTGATAACCATCGATGGTACTTTTTTTTTCCCCCTCAAAGTACATGCAGGCCAGTATGAAACTATCAATGCTTTGAGTGCAGCCCGTTCAGACAACGCATCATCGCAGGGTGAGCACACGCTAAACACCAGACGTACCACTAACTCAGTACACAGTACATAATCACCACAAGGCTTAATTAAGGCAACATTCAGTAGTCAAAAAACATTACCCCCAGTGCTGCCTGCCGAGACCACGCATCATCACAGGTTATGTTCATGCTCAGTCCCAAAGGTACTATCAGCTCAGTGCACTATAATTCATCGCCACATGACATTCAAGCAGAATTCAACTGACTCTTCATTCATTATTTATAGAGTGCAGTACCAAACAAAGTAAAACATCCCTCAAACCTGCACAATATCCCTTTAGTAGCCTTCCTTCAAAAACGTATTTTATATCAGTCCTAGTTTTGTTTGAAAAACAAAATACATGCTGCAAGTGCAAAGACACACTCAATGGTAGTCTACACTGAGGACACCACAGGTCACAACTTGAACTATAATCTCCCTGAAACATACATATTTCAACAATATATTCCATACATGTTTCATCTTTTATTTCAATCGTGATTACAAATGATGCAGTCCAGTAGGCAACACGCTGCGCTCCATACGTACCACTAACTCAGTGCACCATAAATAATCGCCACGTGGCCTTATTAAGGCAAAATTTTGTTGCCAAAAGACATTCTTACCAGTGTGCTCTGCCTGAACCACGCATCATAGCAGGCTCCACACAAACCGCCCCTACCTCAGTGTACCACAACTCATGAACCCTTTACGATAGAACCTTCTGTATATATTTTCACATATAGTGCTCCTACCTTTGTACAGCAGAAGTCATAAACCGTTTATGATTGAATATCTGTGTATGATACCATGATTACTATTCTACTTGTTACCAACAGCTACGTCATAAAATGGAGTCGAGCACACATGCCTGTACCCACTTCAACTATCTATCTGTGCCTGTGTACTTAATATGTTTGTAAAATGCTGCTCCTGCGCCCTACTACACTATATTGTTCTGTAAACAGCGTATGCAACCATCTTACCTCTGCCAATAACAAAAACTTTGATAATATAACTTTCTTTTGCTCATTCTACAAATACAAACGTACAGAGTGGATCATTACAATACTGCAAAGAAACTGTATAGTCAATTTATAAATGTGTGCTATTTCTTGTTTTTGCTTTCTTTTTTTAGCATATTTATATAGCGTGAAGTTGGCCTAAACTATATCAACAATTTACATGACCACCGTATTTACAGTACATTTTCAGGCACGCGTTGATTACGTCATTACTCTACAATAACAGGATGTGGATGCGACTCCGAGCCTCGAACAATGATTTCCAGCACCAAGTTCGACAGTATACCTGAATAACCACATACCTATATATATTATCTGTCCTTCATATGCCAAAAACTGCAACCTAAACCTTTCACAGCCCTGTATTACCACAGCTACAACACTCCACTGAATGTACAAAAAACATTCTTTTTCGTAGACATGCGTCATGTCCACCATCTTTTATGTGTGCATCTATGGTTGAATATAGGATCAGTGATACCCCGTACCTTCCATGTTAGCCATATTGTGGGACTTAACAGACATAATGGCACATTTGCCTGTAAGACCCGGGTGACAGCAGCACTACAACACGGACACCCAAATCAGTAGATTTTTCATATAGCTCACAACGGAACCACGCTCATAGCTCTGGAGTCATCGTTCACAGCCTCGCGCAGCACTGGCATACGTCAGTTCAGCCCACTCCGATTACGCTTCCAGGAAAACACAACAACGGTACGTACATGGCACAGAGTTCTATTGTAGTGATTTCTTACTTTCAGGTCTAGTTGTCAGAACAGCACACACTCACTCCCTCATGGCTGGTATACACCCACACCACACCCATCCAGCACATACATCACTACACACGTGACCCTACCAATAAAAAAGATGGGGCACACGTGCTCTATGCCATTTTAGAGTTGCTTCTATCGCAAACGCTGTGATGACCCGTCCTAGTGATTCGGACACCTTATGTAGGGCCAATCCACCGAGCAGGGGGACCCACTACCACATGTGTGGCCTCTTTAGTCACTGAGTTAGTGGTACCGCAAGGACTCAGCATGTGAGCAACCATTGATGATGATGGGAGCATGGGTATGTCCTTAGCCATAGTGATATCAAGACTCAGCACCATATGTGAGACTTCTTGGTGGCATAGCGAGACTGCATGATGTAGAAGGTGCCCTGTCCATGAAAAAGTGAGGAGTCAGGCCTGGGTGCACAGCAGAGGGAATAGATGGGGTGCAGCAGACTGGATACAAAAAGGCGACGCAGCAATTGAGGCATACGCAGTCGTATACACTGTATCGTATTGCATTTGTATTTTTTTTTCAATAGCAGGAAAGTTTTTATAATCGGTCAAATGTCTGTCGCTTGTGATGATCAAAACCACGTGTATCACTACACATCACTTGCTTTCACAACCGGATAAAAAACATTACTACTATAGTAATTGTACAAACATTGAAGCCTATTAAACAAGCTGGAACTGTACGAATAGTTGTTTTTTAAATGCTGGAGGGAAGGTGTGTGAAAGGGCGATGTAATTCTACTCCACATTAAGATAGTAACAATTACCAATCATAACATCTTTCTTTTACTATCTTTTAGATGTAAAGCTTCAGGGTGCATTATGTCCCGGCACGTGGTGAAAGACACACCGGTGACAGAAAGGTCAGCTGCGAATATTCTTTTCAGTCACTCTTTTACTGCCTCTCTCCTTTGATAAGGAAATGACGCACAATGTTAACTTCCTTTTTATCTTACAGGTTTTGTTTCACAAATTGGCGTGCCCCCACACCTCCAAAGCTCAACGTTCGAGGATTCTGCGATGATACATGGCCATCGTAACAAGGTCTGAGAAGGTTGCTCGACACGTGGTGGACCCTCTTTGAATCACGCCAATGGCACAAGGTGAGCAAAGAAGCTTGTTTCCAAAGCAACGACAAGTCACCTGTGGGCGGAGAAAGTGGGTAGTGTGCAGCAGCTTGACTGCGTAGGAATGTACAATTACCTCCGGGCAGTGAGAATAGATAGGTTGCAACAGTCTGAGGGGCAGATTTACAAGCCCCTTGCACCACTTTTGTGTCACATTTAACTTGGGAAAAGTGGTGCAAGGAGCTTGTAAATCTGCCCCTGAGTGCACAAGAAAAGGCACTCACCTCCGGACTCTGGGAGTCAATGGGGTGGGTACAGAGTCAAAATATCGAGTTGGAAATATCGACCTACCATTATATCGAGTCTGAAATATCGAAGGAGCATAATATCGAAGGCAAGAATATTGTAGGACAGAATATCGACCCAAGGTAAGTAATATCGAAATACTTAATATCGATGTAAGTAATATCGAAGTTAGTAATATCGATAGCATATATATCGATGTTACTAATTTCGATGACACTAATATCGATATTTGTATTATTTTATAGTTTTTTATTATGTATGTGTTATATGTTTAATTTAAGTATTTAAAATAATTACTATTATATGTGTATAAATTTTCTATAATAATATATACATTTATAAGGAAATTTTATCTTTTAGTCCCGAAACGGGTTGTGGGTTTATAGGGGAATAGGGTGGGAAGTAATTTAATTATGGTAAGTTGATTAATATTTAGTAGGATTAATTAATTCATTATAATTATTTGCTAATTAATATTGATTAATTGGGAAAAAATTAATTGATTAATTGATATATATTTTCTGTAGCGGGATGTGGGTTTATAGGGGAATAGGGTGGGGAGTAATTTAATAATAATTAATTAATTAATTAATATATGTTTTTAAATATTTATAACTAATTAATTGGCAAATAATTAATATTAATTAGTTAATTAATTAATATAATTTTGTACATATTTTAAATTAGTAATTAATTGGTAATTAAATAATATTAATTAGTCAATTACATTAATTAGAGTAATTTATGTATATATATAATTTTTAGTTACTGTTAATTAATTGGGGAAAAATTATATTAAATATTAAATTATATTAATTACAGCTAATGTGCTAATATATTTACTTTATTGTTATTGTTAATTAATTATTAATTGCTAATTAAATAATATTAATTAACTTTGGGTTAAGGAGTATTTTTAGGGTTCAGGGTCAGTTTTGGGTTTTTGGGTAAAGGGGTATTTTTAGTGTTCAGGGTCAGTTTTGGGGTTTTGGGTAAAGGGTTTTTTTAGGGTTCAGGGTCAGTTTTCAGTTCTTGGGTAAAGGGGTATTTTTAGGGTTTAGGGTCAGTTTTCAGTTTTTGGGTAAAGGGGTATTTTTAGGGTTCAGGGTCAGTTTTCAGTTCTTGGGTAAAGAGGTATTTTTAGGGTTTAGGGTCAGTTTTCAGTTTTTGGGTAAAGGGGTATTTTTAGGGTTCAGGGTCAGTTTTCAGTTCTTGGGTAAAGGGGTATTTTTAGGGTTCAGGGTCAGTTTTCAGATTTTGGGTAAAGGTGTATTTTTAGGGTTCACGGTCAGTTTTCAGTTCTTCGGTAAAGGGGTATTTTTAGGGTTCAGGCGCAGTTTTCAGTTTTTGGGTAAAGGGGTATTTTTAGGGTTTAGGGTCAGTTTTCAGTTTTTGGGTAAAGGGGTATTTTTTGGGTTCAGGGTCAGTTTTCAGTTCTTGGGTAAAGGGGTATTTTTAGTGTTCAGGGTCAGTTTTCAGTTTTTGGGTAAAGGGGTATTTTTAGGGTTCAGGGTCAGTTTTCAGTTCTTGGGTAAAGGGGTATTTTTAGGGTTCAGGGTAAGTTTTTAGTTTTTGGGTAAAGGGGTATTTTTAGGGTTCAGGGTCAGTTTTCAGTTCTTGGGTAAAGGGGTGTTTTTGGGGTTCAGGGTCAGTTTTCCCTACTGTTGCACTCTCTGGAGTGGGAATAGTAATTTTATCCCTACGCTATCAAATGCTTTCCCTACTTTTCCACTCTCTGGAGTAGGAATAGTAATTTTTACCCTTACGGTATCCAACGTTTTATATCATTAATTGTTAAAATATCAAATGTTTATTTTATTTTTTATATTACTTACATTTTATTTATGTTATTGTTTTATGTTTGTAAATGTATTAGTAAATTAGAATATATTTCATTAATTTATAAATTAGTAAATTAATTATTAATACTTATTGTTCAGTACATATATATTATATATTTACTGTATATATTTAATTAATGTATTATTAATATATATGTATTATTTATTAATTTTAAACATTATTAGATACTTTTAAATATGTATATTTTATTTATTAGTGTTATATACTTACTTTTACATTTATATATATAAAAAAAATCGATGTTTTTAACATCGATATTTTTAACATCTATATTTTTTTTTCGATATTTTTGTACTTACCATGTTGTAGATAGGATGTCGATATTTTTGCCCTCGATATTGTTGACTCGATATTCTTGTAGGTCGATATTTCTGATGTCGATATTCTGTCAGTGATCCAATGGGGTGCAACAGTCCAAGAACGCAGTAATGAGAAATCACCCCTATGCAGTGGGAGTGCATGGGGTATAGTACTTTGGGAGAAAAAACGCGCACAGACACCTCCTTGCATTGGAAGTTGATGAAATACAGTATCCTGAGTGTGCAAAGACATAAAAGAGAAATATACTTGTGCAGTTGTATGTACTCTGCTATTACTAACTCTTTCAGATCACTAAACTTGAGGTTGCACTTTGAACCGGCACATGCTTGGACACACAACTGAGGCAAAAAGGTGAGCTACGAAGATTTTCTCCAGTATTAAGACTACCTCTCCTGCTCCATCTATTACTTTCTCTCTCTCACATTTTATCTCTATTTCTCTCTCTCACTCTCTCTCATATTGTTTCTCTTTCTCTTTTAAAGTTATGGACGCTGCTATCCACTCTGCCTATAAAAAAATCAAGGCTGAATTTAATACAGTCTGCAGTGTAGAACCAAAGCAGAGTTCAAGTTCTATTCACCACAGTGTTTACACAAGGTAAGCAGAGCGGCCTAGATTCACAATGCCTCCGATTAAATGTGTTGAAAATAAACAATATTGTCCTGCATAATGACGTGATCTCTCACCTAATTCTGTCTCATCCCTGAATCATTTTAAAGACCTTTTGGTCCATACTGTAAATCTGGCGCATTAGGCACTTCCGTACAGACACCTCTTCAACGCGGGCCTATAAGAAAGGTGGAATATATCAGGCACACTGCAGACGTGCAAATTAACAAATATTGCCAAGTGTTACCTTAGTTTGTGAAGTTATGTTTCTAGTTATTTATTATATTGTTATCTTAAAGTTACATTTCTTGTTATTTATTGTTGTTTAAATAAAAGTTCATTTAAAAAAGTATATACGTCTTCTTGTTCTGACAACATTTCTCTATTATTTAGTGTGGTAATTATTTGCTTAGAAAACATTAAACAATTAAAAATAGAAATTATGTTATTAACTAGAAGTAATACTGAGGCTAACTCCTTACTAGCTCGTTACCAGAATCTGTAGCTGCGATTAACAGTTCCTATGGAAAAAATGTAAAACTCCAGCACAGTAACTGTTTGGATTAGCAACATTGTGTGGTGAACTTGTAACCTGTGTGGTCACTTAAGTGTTCCATGAACTGTTACTATGGTAACAGGGAGTAAGCAGTTTGGGCGTAGGGTTGAAAGGTACTGGCTGTACAGAAACCGTTATATTTACCCACGATCCTCTACATGACAGAGAGGAAAGCAAACTAAGACTTACAAGCCCATTGCGCCACCTTTGTGTCACTTTTCCCATCTTAAAAGTGATGCAATAGTGGCGCAAGGAACTTGTAAATCTGCCTCTATACACATTACAAGCAAAATAAGTACACAACTCTTTGAATTCTTTATTGATCACAATTGGACAGTGTTGCTTCACGATTCACAATGCACTTCACTAAATACTTCATGCCTATTTAAATGGGAGACAGGATTCTCGACATAACAAATCTTAGGGACATATTTACAAGGACGGCGTTAAAATTGGCACTGCTTTAACAGCAGGAAACTACAACTAAAACGGCGATAATGGACTTCAAAATCCTTTGTTATCTTACCGGAAGATTTTTTTCAACATTGCTGTTTGCTATGCACGAGTGAGAGCCGAGGCTCTCGCCCTGCCATAGCAAACTTGGGAGCACATTATCAAGGATAGTGTTAACATGTTCTGGTGTAAACCTGGGCTTCTATTGGAATTCTCACAAATTCTCAAAAGCCTATTATTAAGCCATTATGGCCGCCTTAGCGACACTTTCCTAACGCTAAAGCAACAATAATTTTAACGCTCTCCTTGTAAATATGCCCCCAATATCACGAGGAATACAGCGATAATTTATGTTCGCAAGTGAAAAGCTTATTAATATAAGACTGTGGACTCAACATATCAATCCACCTCGCATATTAAACATGCTTAAGTCTACTTCAGAACAGATGTTAGGATCCGACATAAACCGCAATTAGCGAGAGTTATCCTATTGGTCCTCAAATCCAGGGCCGCCTGGTAAATACAACGCTATAGTCATAGAAACACCTACCTTACCACTGAGAACACCTACATTGCAACTCATTGGAGATACGCGGCAAACCTTTACCAACCGGCTGCTAACATGCATTAATGCATCTTAGCGTCACCTAGTAAATAGGGCAATATAATTTTCACAGCATTTTGGGCTTTTTAAAAAAAAAAAAATAGCGGCAAAATGGCACTTGTTAATATGCCCCCAAGCTTGCTATGACACATGGGAACCTCGACTCCCGCCCTGCCATAGCAAACAGCCGTGTCCCGGGTGTAGACATCCCGAGACACAGCAGGAGCCCCTCCTAGGGGGTGGTGTTCCCCAAGGCTTTCGACTGCTCCAGAATGGAGACCATGCAGCCCCCCTCTCAAAATATAAAAAGCCCCTGAGGGTGGCAATCCCTGGGGCTTAGATGGACCTTTGAGCTCCCTCACCCATTTATTTTGTAGCACCGAGGAATGGCGGTCCCCGGGCTACAGGGCCCCTCTGGACCCCATCAAATGTAATATTTTAGACCCCGGGATTTGGCCCTCCCAGGTAGCTAATTTTTAAACAAGCACAGGAGCCCCCGCTTCGTTTTTATTTTTATTGCGGCGGATCCATGCACCCAACGCACATTTTTCAGTTTCCGCCCACCCCAAAATTATTTTTGGGACCCTAGAAGTCCTTGTGGGACCCCCTAAGCAGGTCTAGATGATCAAAATATTTCTTACATGCCCCCTTTATACGTGTTGAACACTTGTCCCACTATTTTCTAGATCCTCGCTTCTACCAAGGCACAAAATGGCTTCCAACAATTCCTGGTTTCGAATATTAACAACCACTTGACAGCCAATTAGCATTCAGCCCGTGATCGGGACGGTGCGCTTAGTGTGCTCGCAAGATGCGCGGATACACCGAGGTCATAGATATATATGTATTTTTAATTGTCATTTTCCCAGGAACTTACACCATTTAAGCAAATTACACCAGTCTGAACCAAGGACTACCACTTTGCCAAATTTGGTGTAATTCTGTTCAGCCGTTCGGGCTGTAGCGGTGATGAACGATTCCAATGGAAAATTGCATGGGGAGAACATGTTTTGGGAACCTCTTTTTCCTCTGCCCCCGCTTTAAATGCAATATTTTAGACCCTGGGATTTCTCCTTCCCACATTGCTAATTTTTAAACAAGCACTGGAACCTGCGCTTCGTTTTTATTTTTTTATGGCAGATCCATGCACCCAGCGCACATTTCTCAGTTTTTTCAACATTAAAAAAATATTTTTGGGGCCCTGGAGGTCCTTGTGGGACCCCCTAAGCATGTCTAGAGGGTCAAAATACTTCTTACCTGCCCTTTTTATACGTTTTAAACACTTGTTCCACTAATTTCTAGATCCTCGCTTCTACCAAGGCACAAAATGGCCGCCAACACTTCCTGGTTTTGAATGTTGACAGCCAATCAGCATTCTGTGCGTGATCGGGACAGTACGCTTATAATCCGCGCAAGATGTGCGGCTCCACAGAGGCCATAGATATATACGTGCTTTTAATTGTAATTTTCTCAAAAACTACTCAACAGATTTACACAATATAAGCAAAATGCATGAGTCTGACCCAAGGACTACAACTTTGCCAAATGTGGTGTAATTCCGTTCAGCCATTCAGGCTGTAGCCGCGATGAACGGTACCTATGGAAAATTGCATGGGTAAAACACATTTTGGGACCCCCTTTTTCTCAGCCTCCGCTTCACAAATCACCCCAAGACTTTCAGGATAGGAGCGGACCGGAGCGCTCCACCACTTTTGAAAATGTTGTGAGGATTCTGTCAGGATCTGGCCAGGTACGTCTGTTAGACCACCCAATGCCCCTTCTTACAAGGTGCGATGTCCCTCTGTTAGGCAGATTCCAATCTGGAGCTCCCTTCAAATTCAGGCTCATGCTTCCTGGTTGTTCCGCGCTGGGGACTAGGTTAGCATTCTAGCGTTTGTAGCCGTCCGCCATTTCATGGGCTAGTGCGTTCTATCTGGCGCACTTCAACTGAAATTTCCTGGCGGTTGGTTGTCCGTTCCGAGCTCCAGTCATTCTGTCCCCGTTCTTTCCCCGTTTGCTGCCGGGTTTCCACGGGGTTATTCCAAGTAGTTGAGGAAGGGTTTTGCAGGTATTCAGATTCCGAAGCCCCGCCTGCTTCCCCCGCCTATCTCTTGGTTCCGCATTCCTGTGGAGACCGCCGAGCGGATTATCGGCACTCCGTTTCCTCAGTTCAGTTTCCCGCCTTCACTTCCTGCAGAGACTCAGCCACTTTCCGCATTTCCTGCACTGCTGAGGTGAATTCAGAGGCGGTACACAGGTGAACTTATCTGCTCCGTTATTTCTTCTGGAGAGCGGTAAGGAGTTCAATTTCTTGCCTAAGACTGTCAATTCCGCATTTGTTCAGCTGCGCTATTCTGAAGAGCTCCGCTCAGGCTTAGTCAGAGCCAGGTTTTCTCCAGACAGCTCATAGACTTTCAACAAGTGAAGTTCAGTATTTCGAATTGAAGCCTTCATTGAAAGACTGTATGAAACTTCAGTGTGAACAGATTCTCTACAAGTAAATTAGGGTATTGTTGTATGCATATAATAATACAGTAGTTTACCACCTTTATTCTTGTCAACCTAATAAGACTCTAACGACAACAGGAGTACCACTTATTGAAGAAAATGTTATCAGTATTCCATTAAGAGAGTTGCTCAGTCCACACTACTACAGGTACTTAGAGGGATGTTGGGAGAGAGCAATAAGCAGGCAAGGGTTATTAGAACTGTAGTAATTCTCTGTTAATTGTTACAGGTGTACCAGTCCCTCATACATAGAGGACGCGAAGAAGGCACCAGTGTGGAAGTCTCTCTTTGTTGTTCGTTATCCACTTCCCCTTTCCCTTCCATTCCTGGGCTCGGCGAAATCCGGGTGTAGGGGTGTTTGGGAATTGGGAAATATTCTGCATAGAAGACCTGGCCACTCGCTCCCGCGGAATCAGGAAATTCAGGTACTACTTCTGACAGATTGAAGTGCCGACAATTACCTTCCGTCTGAGCGAGATGGCAGAAGGATTAGATGTTAAGGCTTTGGCCTCAGTACTTGAAGGGTTACAGAAACAGTTAAGTGAGACTAGGGAGGAGGTGAGAAAGTCAAATCAAGAGACTAGTTATTTACGTCAGAGATTGGAGGAGTTATCTGAAAGCCCACGTCCTAATTTTGAGAGTATCAAGTCTCCAGCCTTTACTCCCTCTTCCTCATCTTCGTCAGAACTCACCACACAGGTTGTGCACGCCATGTCTCCTACTATCCCTTTAGCCCCTCCCGAGAGATTTCAGGGTGATCCCCATAAGGCACAGATTTTTCTTACCCAATGCTCCTTACACTTCCTATGCAAGCCCATCCTGTTTAAAGAGGACCAGTCTAAGGTGGCGTTTGTGCTGTCCTACCTGAGTGGCGATGCTGCTGCTTGGTCATTGCCTTTGGTGGCTTGCAACGATCCAGTGTTGTACAAATTCGAGGAGTTCAAGGCTGAATTTCTGCGCATTTTTGATCGGAGAACCATTTCTCAAACCACAGATAATGAGCTATTAGAGTTAAAGCAGGGGAACCGAGATCTAGTGGCTTATCTGGCCCACTTTAATAAATTGATTGTAGAAACTAGTTGGCCAGAGGCGAAGAGAGCGGCTATCTTTTATCGAGGATTAAAGGATGAATTGAAGGATGGATTGGCTCAGATTCCTAGGAGGCCTACGGAGGTATCAGAACTAATTGATCTAGTTTTGCAGATAGATCAGAGGCAGGCGGAAAGACGCAATGAACGCCGGAAAGAAGTTCGAACAATTCCACCGCGTTTTGACCGTGCTAGGTCCGAATCTGTCAAGAGTCAAGATGGTCTGAGTCATTCAATCGAAGAACCCATGCAGGTTGGAACAATTCGAGGACCTCTTACCCAGGAAGAAAGAGAAAAGAGGCGTCTGGGCAAGTTGTGCATGTATTGTGGCCAAGCAGGTCACTTTGTCAAAGATTGTCCGAAGAAATCGAAGAATAGTTTGTGGGTAAAAGACAGGCTCCACCAGTAGACGGAGTTGCACTGGTGGGAGCGAAGGAAGAGACAACTCCAAAATCTCAGTTTTTGGCAAATACTCTGCAGTCAGCAGCCCCACATTTGATTTTGTCTTGTAAGATTCAATTTGGAAAGACTCATGTGGAAGAGGTTTCAGTGATGGTGGATTCGGGGGCAACTGGAAATTTTTGTGACATCCAATTTGCCAGATCTATTGGTATCCATTTTGAAAAGAAGCTAAGGCCAGAACCAGTTCAGGCAGTGGACGGCACCAATTTGTCTTCCGGGCCAATAGCTTACGATACTGAGGAGATAACTGTCGTTGGCCCGGGTGAACATCAGAGTTTCATCCGATTCAATTTGATCGACGCACCACAGTTTCAGCTCATACTGGGTTTGCCTTGGCTCACCGATCATAACCCACAAATTGATTGGTCCCGCCGCACTGTGAAGATGAACTCAGAATTTTGTGGCGAGCACTGTTTTCAGGCTATTCCAGAAACCACAGGTTCCACGATGTCTCAAAATTTGGTCAATCAAATCCAAATGGTTTGTGCTCTGGAACTACCTGTTATCCCAGATGAATATCAAGATTTGAAGGAAGTTTTCAACGAAAAAGAAGCACGTAAATTGCCACCTCATCGGGACTACGATTGTCGGATCGAATTGGAGCCGGGAGCTTCTTTACCATGTAGCTGGATCTATGCTTTATCGGAACCAGAGAATATTCATTTGAAAGACTATATAGAACAAAATTTGGCTTGCGGATTCATTCGACCTTCAAAATCTCCTGTGTCATCACCTTTGTTTTTCATTCCTAAGAAGGATGGGACCTTGAGAACCTGCATCGATTATAGAGCCTTGAATCTGGTCACAAAAAAGAATCGTTATCCTCTACCCCTCATCTCTGAACTCCTTGATCAGGTGAAGGATGCTTGTGTGTATACCAAATTGGACTTACGGGGGGCCTATCATTTGGTGCGCATGGCAGAGGGTGAGGAGTGGAAGACTGCCTTCCGAACTAGGCTCGGACTGTTCGAATACCAAGTGATGCCCTTTGGGCTATGTAATGCCCCTGTAGCCTTTCAGCATTTTGTGAATGATGTGCTTCGTGAGTTTCTGGATCGTATAGCTGTGGTTTACATAGATGATATCCTTATATTCTCAAACAGCTTAGAGGAACATGTTGACCATGTACGAGCAATTTTGGAGCGACTGTTGGAGAATCATCTGTATGTTAAACTGGAAAAGTGCGTGTTTCATTCGGCAAGTGTGGAGTTTTTGGGTTTCATCCTGTCTCCTGAGGGGGTATCAATGGATGATTCCAAACTTCAGGCAATTAAGTCCTGGCCTGCTCCAAGATCTGTGAAGGAGATTCAGAGTTTTTTGGGATTCGCCAATTTTTATCAGCGATTCATTCAGAATTTCTCCGAAAAGGTTAGTCCTATTACTTGTCTGCTAAAAAAGAATGTACAATTCATTTGGGAACGAGAATCGGAAGAGGCTTTTCAGCTTTTAAAAGAAGCATTTGTCACCGCACCAGTTCTGCAACACCCAAATTTGAAGGAACCGTTCTTTATTGAAGCTGATGTCTCGAATTTGGCAATTGGAGGAATTCTGTCACAACGCCAGAAAGACACTGGTCAACTCCATCCAGTGGCTTATCATTCTCGCAAATTATCTCCTGCTGAGATTAATTATTCAATTGCAGACAAAGAACTTCTGGCCATAAAAGAGGCTTTCAAGGTATGGAGGCATTATCTGTTTGGAGCGAGGCATGTCATCACCGTGTTCACGGATCATCGGAATCTGCAATTTTTGAAATCTGCACGAACCTTAACTCCTAGACAGTTGCGGTGGTCGCTATTTTTTGCAGATTATGACTTCGTTCTGACTTATAAACCCGGTTCGGCGAATGGAAAGGCGGACGCCCTTTCACGTCTGAGTATGGGAGAAGAAAGTAAAGCCAAGATGGAGGAATTCATCATTCCAGAAGACAAGATTGTGGCAATTACAGTTGAGGATAAACTGGAGAACCAGATTAGAGAGGAATTCGCCAAGACTGAATTTGCAACTTGGGAAGTAGAAGGCCCTGATAGAAGAGTTCAGGATGGGAAGCCCTTCTTACTTGGAAAAATGTTCGTCCCCAGTGAAAGACTGCAAAGAGAAGTCATTCAGCATTTCCATGATCATCAGCTGGCAGGTCATAAAGGTCCCAAGAAGACACTGGAGTTAATTCAGAGAACCTTCCTTTGGCCGGGCATGGACACTCAGGTGAGACAGTACATCGCCACTTGTGAGCCCTGTGTTAAGGGTAAAAGTTTGAGACAATCCCCACAGGGTCTCCTTATGCCTTTACCTGTAGCCCCATCTCCCTGGCACACCATATCCATGGATTTCATCGTAGACTTGCCCTCTAGTCAAGGTTATTCTGTGATTTGGGTGGTAGTGGACCAATTCTCCAAGATGAGCCATTTTATTCCTTTGAAAACCCTTCCTACTGCTCCCCAGTTGGCCACGCTGTTTGTTGAGCACATAGTCAGGTTGCATGGGATTCCCAAGGTGGTTATTTCAGATCGAGGTCCACAATTTGTTTCTCGATTTTGGAAGTCCTTCCTCAAAGGATTGGGGGTTGACTCTCGTTTGTCCACCAGTTACCATCCAGAAACGGATGGACAGACGGAGAGAGTAAACCAGGACCTTGAACAATATCTTCGGATGTATCTGATGGATCAGGAAGGGGAATGGCCCACCTTGTTGAGTACTGCAGAGTTTTCCTATAACAATTCTGTCCATTCAGCTACAGGTTTCTCCCCATTCTACTTGAATTCTGGTCGCCATCCCAATATGTTAGTGGGACGGGAGGAGGTTGAGGTTCCGGCAGCTGAGGAGGTGGTGCAAGAATTACGCCAATCTTTCCTGAGGGCAACCTCTAATCTCCATAAGGCTAAAGAGGCTTACAAGACTCAAGCAGATAAGAAGCGAAGAGAAAGTCCCAATTTTGAGCCTGGGGAAAAGGTTTGGATTTCCACTCGACGCATGCGGTTGAAGGGAAATCGAAAGTTTCAACCAAGATTTGTGGGTCCCTATGCTGTCATTCGGATGGTTAATCCAGTGAGTGTTAGAGTAGCTCTTCCTAAGTCACTGAAGATTCACCCAACTTTTCACGTCTCATTGATAAAAAGAAACCCCCCAAATCTTAGACTTGTTAAACCACCTGCCCCAATCACTGTGCAGAGTTCTGAAGAGTTTGAGGTTAAGCGAATTTTGGACTCCAAATTAAGAAGAGGAAAAGTCTACTATTTAGTGGACTGGAAGGGTTATGGTCCTGAGGAGAGGTCTTGGGAACCTAGTTGCAACGTTCATGCTCCCAGATTGGTCACGGAATTTCATAAGAGTCATCCTTCGAAACCTAGGGAGGGGGCTTTGGTGGGGGGTACTGTCAGGATCTGGCCAGGTACGTCTGTTAGACCACCCAATGCCCCTTCTTACAAGGTGCGATGTCCCTCTGTTAGGCAGATTCCAATCTGGCGCTCACTTCAAATTCAGGCTCATGCTTCCTGGTTGTTCCGCGCTGGGGACTAGGTTAGCATTCTAGCGTTTGTAGCAGTCTGCCATTTCATGGGCTAGTGCGTTCTATCTGGCGCACTTCAACTGAAATTTCATGGCGGTTGGTTGTCCGTTCCGAGCTCCAGTCATTCTGTCCCCGTTCTTTCCCCGTTTGCTGCTGGGTTTCCACTGGGTTATTGCAAGTAGTTTAGGAAGGGTTTTGCAGGTATTCAGATTCCGAAGCCCCGCCTGCTTCCCCCGCCTATCTCTTGGTTCCGCATTCCTGTGGAGACCGCCGAGCGGATTATCGGCACTCCGTTTCCTCAGTTCAGTTTCCCGCCTTCACTTCCTGCAGAGACTCAGCCACTTTCCGCATTTCCTGCACTGCTGAGGTGAATTCAGAGGCGGTACACAGGTGAACTTATCTGCTCCGCTATTTCTTCTGGAGAGCGGTAAGGAGTTCAATTTCTTGCCTAAGACTGTCAATTCCGCATTTGTTCAGCTGCGCTATTCTGAAGAGCTCCGCTCAGGCTAGTCAGAGCCAGGTTTTCTCCAGACAGCTCATAGACTTTCAACAAGTGAAGTTCAGTATTTCGAATTGAAGCCTTCATTGAAAGACTGTATGAAACTTCAGTGTGAACAGATTCTCTACAAGTAAATTAGGGTATTGTTGTATGCATATAATAATACAGTAGTTTACCACCTTTATTCTTGTCAACCTAATAAGACTCTAACGACAACAGGAGTACCACTTATTGAAGAAAATGTTATCAGTATTCCATTAAGAGAGTTGCTCAGTCCACACTACTACAGGTACTTAGAGGGATGTTGGGAGAGAGCAATAAGCAGGCAAGGGTTATTAGAACTGTAGTAATTCTCTGTTAATTGTTACAGGTGTACCAGTCCCTCATACATAGAGGACGCGAAGAAGGCACCAGTGTGGAAGTCTCTCTTTGTTGTTCGTTATCCACGTCCCCTTTCCCTTCCATTCCTGGGCTCGGCGAAATCCGGGTGTAGGGGTGTTTGGGAATTGGGAAATATTCTGAATAGAAGACCTGGCCACTCGCTCCCGCGGAATCAGGAAATTCAGGTACTACTTCTGACAGATTCTTCAACTGGCGCTAAAGTTATTCCAGATAGAATGTTGCAGATTTCCTATGGAAAATAGGTCCTAACTATAACTACCTACTGGCAACCGGTAATATATATATATATATATATATATATATATATATATATATATATATATATATATATATATATATATATATATATATATATATATATATATATATATATATATATATGTAAACCCTTCCTCCAAAAAAGAACGAAGCAGGACTCAGAGGTGAGCAGGTGAGACAGCCTTTATTGCCTGGAAAACACCTAGGGTGGCGGCAAATGCATTTCGGCATGGAGAGCATTCTTCAGTGCCCAGCACCCAATGCAGTCCTATTGTTAGGTGATTTCCTGCTGCCTGAAAATAGCTGGCGTAGGTCCGCCCCTCCCTCACGCAATTCGGCACACCTGTGGGAATTCATCGGTAAATCCTGAACTACCACTCCCAGGATGCCACATGTTGCAAGCGTCCCAGGCCGGTGGAATGGGGAGGGTGTGGGGTAAAATCTTCACTACGGCACCCTTAGCAGGAACCAATGATGCAATGGCAGTTCCCCAAGCAACAAGTCTGCCCTCGAGTGCCCTCGTATCGCCTCAATCCCTGTATCAGCGTGTCCTTTCGAGCTTCAGGCTCGAATGGACACGCTGATACAGGGATTGAGGCGATATATATAATCACACATAAAACATCCTAATATCAAAAACTTTTTAAATTACTTGTCAAGGCATTAATAGAGCTTGAGTCTTGCGCCATTGACAGCCTTTCACTCACTCTTAATATGGCAGACAGGATACCCGCGATATTCTGGCAAACATCCTGCGTATGCCCTACTCTAGATAAGGGCCTGGCTCTGTTGCTAACCTTAACTTGGTGCACTTGAACACTGTCTTGTAGAGATGGAAATGGATGTGGCCCATATATTTGAAACGCATACTGCACACATAGAACAAATTGACTTCATTTACTGAAGTACTTTTGGTGAGCAATGTTGCTTCAAGACAAGAGATTCGATATATAACTTCACAGGCACAGCATGTACTCTTCAACTGTCAAATCACAGTTTTCAGTGGCAGAGAGCCCGCGAAAAATAATTTAGAAGGAAGTGTTGAAGCGCGCATTGCCTTTTGTATCACTTTTCTGATCATAAAGCTAACATACTGGTAAATGTTTTTTCTCCTAATTCTCTAAGCTTTGTGGTTTTAATGAAGCAAACTTACTGAAGTGATAAAATGGTTGATGCTTCGAGTGGAGTTCCCTGCTGTCCCTGTGCTATCTGTTGACAGAATTGTATAAAATAATGAAAAACTGATGATAGGGAATGCTTCAGAAGAATCACCAGGCAACAAAAAAGCAATATCCCAACCACGGTAACAAGAGAGTTATATTGATTCATTCTCTAAATATTATGAAAAAGAATCAACAACTGTAGGTTTTCGTTTGGAAGTAATTTGTTATACTGGCTCTTTGCATTCCTTTGTGTACGTGTGTGTCCTTTCAATTGCCGCAAAATTGCCACAAATTGGGTACCTGCACTCACAAATAGTCAGTAATAACTGGTATACTAGCGATGACCCCAAGCAAATATCTAGTTTTAACAAGGAAAAATTGCAACAACAATGGCCAGATTAGACATGCAATAAAACAAAAATTACTAGCTGTTTTTGTTTTGCTGATGTGATAAGGAATACTATATAAAGCAATCTCACATTTAGACATGTATTCCTATCGACAGTATGTCAATGTTCTGACACCTTGCATATCAGCCGTCTATCAAAAATTCACCGTGTTGATGTAGTTTGACCTCACCAAGATGGCTGGAAGGCCATGAGACTTCTGACAACTTCCGCCTTAAAGCCCCCAAAATGTCAAATCCTTTGCTGGTACGAGTTAGCCTCCAGAGTGAGGGGAAATTAGAACAACCACCAAGGCACAGACACGAGTCAAAACTTGCTTCCAAAAATGCACTTCTGAAGCCTCCTCTTGCACATTACAAAACAGTAAAGCTTAATTGAGTCAGCTCAACTGACAAGAAACTGGTGCCCTGGCATGGCTGGACAGTGCAATTAGAATGTTCTTGCAGTATTACACTTTCTGGCATTGAACCTGGGTGCAGGACGGTGTTGGCGGTGCAGGTAGAATACAATAATGGATAGAAGAGGCACAGCATCACATGAGACGTATCTTGAGGGATGCAGATATGGTAAAGAGGTCTACAGTTAGCATACAGCGCAGTGGGGTGTGAAACCATTAATACATAATATCCAGTAAAGGTATATAATGTCACAGTCTTATCCATTGCCATCTTGCCTTTGACCTGTGCCACTAGGAGCAAAAAGGAGAATGCCCTCAGTGAATTCGTAGTTGACAGGAAGGTCTTGGGCAATCATCATGGAACCACGGAAACTGACTCAGAAAGGTGAACAAAGGTGGATATGGTGTATGAGATGACCATTGGGCACCAACATGTTGTCTGCGAGGGGAAGGATCACTAGCATGGTGCAGACCAGGCACTTAAAACCTGTCTAGCACCGACTGATGAACCTTCATGTGCACAGCTTGAAAGGTGGGAGATAAGAGGTTTCTTCCAAGTTAGGATTGCGAAGATGCAGTCCTACATAAAGTAGACAAGCCTAATTCTGAATATGGCAGGCATGTGTGAATGATAAGTCACAGTGGTGGGTTTCTGGGATACCACTCTTTTAAGGACAGTAGAAACAGTGCTCCTTCCCTGTTGTATGTGCATTAACAAAACATTTACACTGGGGATGCTGGCGGTGTGGAATAATCGGGTTTCTAGAGGCCTTCAAACACCAGCCCTGCTGGACACTGATAAGGGAAGGGTTTTGCGAAGTGGAGGACAGAGTGGATGCTTTGATTTAAAAGAGGGAGTGGACATGTGGAGATGTAGAGGGAAAGAAAGGAAGGGGCTGCAGATGGGAGAACAGAGCTGTGGCTGATAATGAAGGCCGAGCAGGGCTAAAAATAAAGAGGTGGGGGGTGAACAGGAGAGAGAGGAGATCAGATGAAGCTAAAGAAGAGGAAGAAGAGCTCGGGCGGGCGAAGGAGTAATGAGAGCAGAAATCAAAGGTGGAGAGGAAAGGAAGAGCTGAAATAAATGAGAAAGAGGAGAACTGCGGTGAAGCTGGGTGGCCTGTGCTCTGAAGAGTGGGAGAAGAGCTGGGCGAAGAGAGTGATACTCATGTGAAGGAGGTAGAGAGGAGCTGAGGTATGTGGGTAGGAGGGAATTTAGGAAGCAGGAGTGAAAGAATAACTGGGTAGAGAGGGGGTTTGGAGGGATGAAGGGACATTGTAGAGGTTAGTCCGCCGGGCCTTACAGTGGAATTAACATTTTGGTTGAAGGAGGGAGGCAGCCTGAGTCACATGGTGGAAAGGAAAGGCTGAGTGAAGGAGAAATAGGGGAAGCTGGAGTAAAAGAGGGAGAGTGTAGTGGCGCTGGGGCTGAAGGAGGACAGCACAGCCAAAACGGATTTGGGCTGAATTGTATGTTTGTAAAGCTCACTGTCACTCCAAGGAGCCTCTGGGAACTAATCGTAAATCGTAAATCATGCGTTCTTGTATAGCGCCTTTCACTGTAAGGTCTCAAGGGGCTTGCTTTGGGAACCCGTCCTGGTCTTTCCCTGTGAGATGACCCCTACTGGGCATCCCCAAGGTGAAGACCAGGCATCCCATCGCGGTAGGGCCGTAGTGGAGATTAAGCAAGCTATTGCCCAGAATTGCAGAGTGTGAACCCACGATTCGAGCAGGCACCGAGGCGAGAATTATTGAGTCCGTGGACATTTTCAGCTCAAGGCCCTGCCGCGTCGGGATTGAACCCTGGTCCCGGGTCTGACCTCTGCATCAGGTACTGCCTCCTCTAACCGGTGAGCCACACTTCTCCTAACTAAAAACACTTGTTGTTGTCCAGCACACTTAGACTTACTTTTCGACCTCGAGAGAAAGAGAGGCTGAGCCCGGATTTGAACCACTGGCCACGGGGTCAAACATAGACCTAAATACTGGAAGCAATATTCCATCGAGCTACCACATCCACGAAAGTTCTCTATCCCATTCTGCTTGTCTTACTGGCACCTCTTGTCCTCGGGGTTCTCGAATTTCCCAGGTCAAAGCATGCTTAGCTCATGCAGGTCGGGGTTTTGCTTTACATTCTGGGACTTATAGTCTTCATTTTACATGAAAAAGTTACAAAACCCAGACTGCAAATTAAAACGAGCATGGCCAAAGCTAATCCGTCTTGCCTTTTGGCTTTGTCAATATAGACATATTGGCTTCGCCAATTGTTGTTGCAGACGGTGCTCTGCATAAGGAGAAAAAAGGCACAAATATATTTCTGCATGCATACATCGTCACACACTCACATGTGTATCTTTCCATGATGGCAGACACCAATATCAGAGTTGTGAATTAAAAAGTAGCAGTCAAAGCACATACAAAAGAAAGGCGCAGCTGGTTGCAAATTGCAGCTGCTGGCTCCTTCAAAAAAGAGTTTTCATATGCGACGGAAAGCGGCAGGGGATTTCTGAGTTAGCGGGAAGTAGTCAATGCTTCAGGGTGGACTGAGCATGGCTTGTGGAGAGCAAGGAAGGGGCAGAGGGGGTTTAAACAAATAATTAAAAAAGCAGATGCATCTGTTCGGAGAGATAAATTAATTTGTTTGAGGGAGGACAGAAGCAAAACAAAGAACACGCGAGGACGGGATTTAAAGGGGTAAGGATCACATGAGTGAGAAAGCACTAAGACACATGCAACCGCTTGGAGTGGAAAAAAAGTAATTCGCTGAATGCAAGCAGTCGAAGGACTCAAGTTGTCTAAGCAAAATGTAGTAAAGAAGAAATGCGCCAGAGGTGGGAGAAACAAAAAACAGGAAGGGGAGTAATTTATTAAAAAGCACAGAAATTAGATAAACAAGAAAGCCATCAAATCAAGAGCAAGGAGCTGATCCAAAGTCCACACTGCAATATCATATTATTTCAATGTAATTGAGACACTGAGGGCCAACTTCATCATTATTTGATCCATCGTCATCATTGTGTGCAGTTTGCAAAACTATTCAGGCATAAAAACCACTTTTCAGTTATACGCACATCATATTACCAATGTCTTTCACATGTTAGCAAGGATTGAGACATGTGACGTCTCCCAATCCTCAAAATTATACATACAGACACATAGACTATTTCCATGTGATCAGCTGCAGTTGGGAGATATAGGATTCACCAGAGGCCCACACAGAAAATAAAATAATAACCAAGAACCATTACCACTCTCTCTCGCGTGGAACTAAACTATAAAGCGGGGTTTTAATCACAGTTTCCTACTCAAGGAACACCATTTCCTAGTGATTACAGGGGCATCCCTGGCAGGGTACCAAGCTTTCATAATATGTGTGCCTACTGTACGTGTTATTTCTTCAGTCAATGTTTGCACTACTCACAGGGTGTCCTCATGCGTGGTACAGCCCGCGTCTTCGGATGCTCAATGATGGTGTGTAGTGGCACTCCTCAGGCTGCTCTTCTATTTCCACCCCATCATGAAAATTCTGGTCCTTCTGTGCCCTTCATTCACGGTGGTTTATCATCTGTTTTAGATTTTAATGCATTCAGGTAATTGTGCCATTTATCTGCGCAAGGGCCTCTAAGGCCCTGTGTGTGTAATTTATCCCACGCATCTGTCTTCACCGCCCCCTATTTAAGGAGATCACTGAGCCTCCTTCACCGCTGGTGGGCCCCCGTGACTTCCTGGCCATGGCAACACTGTGCTTAGCCAAAGCGTATGCTAGGGCAATGAGTTTTGTGACATACTTAGTCTTTTTGTATAGGGTATCAGCCCTAGGAGACATTGCTCCGTGGTCTGCTCAAGGGGTTTGTTTATGATTTCAGTCATAGTTGCTCCTACAGATTCCCAATACCTTGCTATTAGGGAGCAAGACTAAACCATGTGCTGGAAATACACTGTCTGTGAGGGGCTTCTATGGCATGTAGGCTCTACACCTGGTATAATGCGGTTCAATAACACAGGAGTAAAGTATATATGGTGAAGGTAGTTGAACTGGGTATATTTAATTCTCAGGTTCCTTATCATTGTTTTTACCTGCCGCTTCACACCTTCCCATTGTCCTTCAGTCATTTCCTGGACTACGATGGTATGCCATCTACACCTCAAACCAGGGTACTCAGTGAGGTGGAATTCCAGGAGCACACTATATAACAGAGTCACTGCCTTCCTTTCTACTCTGCATCCCAATAAATGTCTCTGTGTTTCAGAGGTGTGCAGTTCAGTCTGGTTCTGACGAATGCAGTAAACTTAGTGAGAGGGGCATCTATCGGGAAGCTGTACAGTTTTGATGCATTCCCAAATTCAGTAGTCTTGGAAAAACTAGGAAAGTGTCAAAAAGCATGAATGGACACGTGGGAACACTCATGCTCCACCATTAGAACACTTTACCAGGGAAGAGTAACACAAGCGAATGGCTTGCGCTTCCTTGCCTTACTCCAGAAATACCGATCCACTTAGGGCACTCCAAGTTGGCTTAGCGTTGCTTGGCAAATCTGACTGAAGGATTGTTCTGCCTATGCATCACGTTGTGTGCCTTAAGAGCAAGACAATCCTTTGGTAAATCTGGGCCTAGGTCTTTGAAAAGTAAAATCTACACTGGACTGGCAACCTACGTAGGGACCTGGGATAGAGAGACCATTCTGTTTTTGGCCTTTGTCCCACAGAGTATCTGACTGGATTTTGTGAAGGTGGGCTCTAAGTGATACTGCACAATATTCCTACCTGCCTCAGGTTTGAACTGCTCTTGCAGTCTCTAGTGTGCTTGGAAATAGTTGGGACTCTAAAGACAGGTTGCAAAACACTGGAAAATCCAACCAGCTTTTTTAAGCGTAGCCATAAGTATTTAGGTAGTAGGTGTATCCTTTCAAAGGATTGGAAACGCACAATCACCAGATTATTCACAATAACAGTTTTAAGTGTGAGTTTTCTTATACATGTATCAATAGTTTGTTCGGGTTGCTAACCCGTTCTTCCTTGCACCTACTGCCCAGAGGTGCCAACAACTCAGCCAAAAGTTGAGTAAACACAATTAGAACAAATGAACGAAATATATAGCACACCCTTATATTTGTCTCAAAGGTACATAATTATTGGCTTTATGTATAATACGCCAATTAACAACTTCAATCTTCTTCGTACTACTGAACTGTCCAAATCCTTTAAATGTTTTCAAAAAGCAGAGTCCACATCACTGGATTTTCTTTAAAGACGTGATTCTTTTTATTGATTCTTGATGATACAACAAAAAACACATGTTTTGTCTTCCCTTAGACTTTGTCAAGGCTGTAACACAAGATATATATCATTGTAACTGTCCCTTCAAATATTAAAAGCATTTTCTAACAAAAGAAGTTATAAAATAGTATATCAGCACTACTGTTACCAGTATCCAATCATGAGTAAGTGTATTGGTTGTAGTACACACTCATATTATACAGAATTTTTTCCTTTTGTCTGTTTCACATATCGTGAACTTTGGATACATCAGAAATGCTCAGTTTGATTTTGGCAGAAACACGAAATAGATTTTAGAAAAATCAATTTATATTGTGATTGTATAGAAAAAAGGACATGAATGCCCGAAAATATCCACCAAAGAAGCTAGCAGATTGTAAGTTTCAGAATGAAAATTAGAAACACCCGAGTACGTGAGCAAGAAAGTTTGTTTAAAAACAACCTACTTTCACCAGAAAAATGATGAAAAATCAAAAGTATCACCCCAAAAAAGTGTCAGTTTTCTAGACTCCCCAAATAAGTGTTTGTGAAGAGATTCGTCTACTTACCGAACGGTGAACTGCCTTTCAAACAAATAATGTGTACCTCAGGCAGTTGGGGTGGTTTCCCATACGACTACCAAAATTATTCTTCGTAATATCTATTTATGGGAAGAAAATCATATTCACTTACTAGGTTCCGTTTTTTTTGTATACTTCTATTCTATTAATGTCCCTGACCTATGTAAGCGCCGAAATCGCACATAAAAGGATGACCTCTGGTGTACAACTCTTGTTAGTTTTAAAAATGCTGCGATTTATTTTGGAAGATTTGGCCTTATGTGTAAACACTAAACACATGGCATATTTTATTTAGACATAGGTATAATGGGGCAGATGTATCAAGAAACCATTTTGCACTTCTCTAATAGCGATTGTTAAGGAATCGCTATTTGAGAAGTGCAAAATGGTATGTATGTAGAATTTCGCTATTTTTTAGCGATTCCTTACAATTCCTTAATTGCGATTAGCAAATTGCTAATCGCAATTAAGGAATAATTTTCCCATTCATTTCTATGGGCCAGGAGGCCCATAGGAATGATTGTGCTGTAATTCTCAAATTGCGAATTCGCAATTTGCTAATCGCAATTTGAGAATTATTTCAAGGGTGCAGGGGTGTCTCAAAGACACCCTGCTGCACCCCTCAAATCTACATGTGTGTGCATGTGGCACACATACATGCCCTATGGGCATGTATGAGTGTCACATGCCACCCTTACAAATGCCAATTAGGGCATTTTTGTAAAAAATCGCAATTTACCACCAACTACAAGTTGATGGTAAAATGCGATTTTTTTAAACAAATTCGCACACCAAAAATGTGTCATACATATCATTTAAGGAATCGCAAAATTTGCGATTCCTTAAATGCTATGCAAAAGAAGGAATCGCAAATAATTGCGATTAAATGAATTGCGATTATTTCATACATGTGAAATATCGCAAACCGGCCGTTTGCGAGTCGCAAAGGCCGAAAATCTGCGAATTTCAGCCTTTGCGAGTCGCAAAAGCCTTGATACATCTGGCCCTAAGTCTTTATATACATCGTTCACATTAAAAACATTTACAAACCCTCAAGTTATTGAACGCTTGCTCGAAATAAATTTACGATCCTAACCAGGAAGCAATCTTCTTTAATGCTTCGGCACCATTTGCATCTCATCACATCACCGCGAAAGAAATCAATTTGTTTGTCTCAAAAAAATATACAGTATCTCCTTAAGTTTTTTGGTAAGAATCCAAAAGAAACTTATATCATATTGAACCTTTTCCCCACACTCTTACATAGGGTTTATATTATTGTCCGAAAAGTAAAACTTACTCTTTATTGACCTCACCACCTGGCAGTCTCTGTGGTGTATTATGGCGCATCTATTTGTTTAGACCTCAAAATAGCAAGGGTTCCCCTGTAGGTAAGACATAATATATGTAACCATGTTTCCTATTTTATTCCTCTTTTCTTTTGTTTGTACACATAGTGAGGCAAGACTCACCTTATATATATGTCTATTCAATTTGACCAGCAGAAAAAGGGGAGAAACAGCTGAACCCTGATAAGTTCCAACCTGTGAATAAATTATGACATCCTTAGAGCTTTAGATCACCCCCAACCAAAAATTTCCATTACACTACTTCCAGGCAAGATCCAATACTAGCAAACTCTTACCTAGAGCAACACCATAATTTTCATTAACCATCACGTCCTCACCAATATGAGTATGGAGTGATTTGAAACTTTCCAACATTTACGGCAAGGACCGGTGTAACGTATGTGCCTGGTCACATGATATCATGTTACCTTACAACTACTGAAATGACTACATGTATCTCGGGAGGTAAATTCCCGCGCAATTTTGGACATACATCCATTTGGTTCTTTTCCCTTTATAAAAAAAAAATTCTGTATAATAAAAGTGTGTACTACAACCAATACACTTACTCATGATTGGATACTGGTAACAGTAGTGCTGATATAATATTTTTTAACTTCTTTAAGCGGTGGGTCCATCTGCCCGAATTACAAAGTCGCTATTTACGTAAACCCTGCCCTAATATTTTGCAGTGTTTATAAGGCACAATGCCCTGTTTCAACTCCTCCTCACAACCGGGAAATAAAGAGGGTTGTAGGGATTCTGTTTGGAAACAGGAATATGCCTGGGATCAAAGGATGTAAGAATGTAGGGACTGAGTCACTATACCACATCTGTAACTATGGACCTAAATCTGACTACTCAAAAGTCTTTACCTGCTCGCTAACCTTCCCAGAGTAACAGGTAAATTGGCAACCCAGAACACAACTTCAAGTCCCTTGTTTTCTCACTTATGCATGTTCATAATAAACAAAAGAAAGGCACGGGGAAAGTTTACAATATGTCTTGAAACTATTATGCTGTATTATGAAGCAGCTGTGCTGCAATTAGAAAACATCTACAACTGAGCAAAGTTATCACCACTATGAACAAACTGTATACAATGAAGAACCCTTCTATGGTAAATTATATATCTGCCTAAGACTAGCCACACTACATGAGCACAGTGAAAAATCAGTGATCTCTGGGATTAGAACCGGACCCATACCTGGCATTTGTAGTTAGGTGGTCTGCATCTTAGATTGCGCAAAGCTAGTGCACTGTTTCCTTATACCTGTTCTCCTATCCCCTCGGATTTAGGATTCTACTGTCACAACCTCTCTTATTTACTCTGGAACTGATATGCTAACTCTGGCACGGATGTACTTACTGGGTATGTTTAACTATCTTAAGGTGACCCACAGGATTGTGCTTGTAGATCCTGTGGGCATATAATATATGTTATTTAGATTTATAACTATTATTCTGTACCTTTCTAATTAGACAGTTGCAGCACACACTGAACTCGGGAATCCCTTTCCCTTAACTCTCCTTTAAGGTTACCTTAGAACTCGACTACTAGGACACCCCCTTTTTTCTTGGACTCAAATAATAAATAACTTATTGTTTCAGGTATTTTATATCCAGATGGATTTGTTACCCTAGGGATGGTTCACCCACATTCCGTTTATTACATTTTTTTTACATTCCTAAACTTGCTGTGGATGCACCATTACATGGGGGCATCATCATTGCTTTCCTTCTACAAAACATTTTCTGTATGCACACAGCAATATTCAAAATCATATTTTCAGATCCTTATTGGATGCACACAGCTGCATTTGCTTTAATTTGATATGTTCTTTATTACTTCTCGGGCCGTTATTTGCCCATCACTATCTCTGTTATTAAGCTGGATGCAGAGATTAGACACTCCAAGATGGCCAACAGTATTTGTTTTACTACTATGAATTCGCCCATCGAGCATAATGCTGATCAATACCCGATGTCCCTTGAGCTTTACATCAACACACCTTGGAGGCTGATGAATTGCCCATTTTTAACCTCTATTACTCACTATCACTGTTATCAAGCCGTATGCGGAGATTAGACACTCCTATATGACCAACGGGTATTTGTTTTACTACTATGAATTAGCCCATTGAGCATAATGATGATCAATACCCCACGACCCTTGAGCTTTACATCAACACACCTCAGAGGCTGATGAATTGTCCACTTTTAACCACTACTGATCAGCGGGGTACTGAATTTACAGTTCCAAGATGGCTGACGTCTTTAGAGCAGGTACAGTCCCACAACTGTTTCCGCTCCCAGGCCTATATAAGTGTGTGTTCTCCTGCAGTGCAGGATAAGGACGTGGGCCCAACGATCGACGCACACACTCCACAACAAAACTAAGGGTGAACTCCTCCTTACCAAAAATGTCAACCAGCAGCAATTCCACAAAGGTGTCCATTCTGCTCGTGTTGGTCGACTCCAGAACCCCAATTATATGGAGGTTGTTGTGACGACTACGCGCTTCCAAATCCTAATTTTTAATGGCAATGTCTTTTAGATTTTTTTCATTCATTCCAATCATTTCGTCGATTGAGCAGCGCTGTCTTCAAGATCCGAAATACGACCTTCCTCTGTGTCTAACCGCTGATCGTGAATGTCTATTTGGGCCACAAGGGAGCCTAGGCGCTTATTGAGTGTGTCAAATCTGCTGTCTATTGATTTAAATCCGGCCCTGAGTTCTGCCAGTAAATCGGGGTTGGTTGAAGCAGCCCATGACACTACAGCCGAGCCCCGGGACCCATCCCCATGTCAACGCTGTTGTCCTGTTCTTTTTCTGTGGCCTGTGCGTTTGAGGCTAGTAGAATTGCGCACCACCACCCAAAACAGCAAAACTGGGACAAGATGAGGGCAAGTGACTGCTATGGCAATTGTGGGGACGTTGAAGCTCTGCTGTCCTCAGTTCAGAAAGTGTGCGGTGTAGGCGGAGCATAAAATCGGCATCAACCAAAATTAGTGTCCAGCAAGGTGGGCCCCCAATGTTTTCCCAGGTGCGGCAAGATCAGGAGTCTGGGGGACCCATCAAGAATTGGCCTGCAGTAGTGTCTACAGCCGGAGAGACACAGGCCATGCCAGGTGAGTAGGTAGAGGCAGAGCACATGTACTGCACAGGGAGGGACCACCACATCCCGGAAAACCGCTGAGCAGTACTCGTCGTGGTTGAGGGCAGGCCCACTCTCCGGCCCAGATTGACACTGTCAGGTGCCAAGTGCTGTAGTGGGGATTTGTGTGGCGGCATTTCCACTAATCAGCATCTCAAGGGCGGTGGCAGGCTCTCCTCTCCACGCCTCAATCACCCCAGCTTAAGCCAGACAATGGATTTGTGGCCAAATGCCTGCAGATTTGCCGGCGGTCATTCCCCCCGCTGCCCCCATGCACAACTGGGGGGCTGTCTCCCTGGCACGCCCAAGGACCCTGTCACCCCAGGGGCCTACGGGAGCATCGGCAGATCAGAGCCCAGCCTCATATATGCTGGTTAACAATGGGGACCACGCAGAGAGGGCCACATGAGGTAGGGCATGTAGAGGGGGGTTCTGGTGATGAACTCACGGCAGCCTGGCGTCCACCATAGGGTCTCTTGCGTGTTGCCAGCACAGTCACATAGGCAGGGGACCAGAGACCCCGGCAGGCAGCGTCGCAGGCTTCAGACTTCGGAGCGCATTTCTGCGTGTTGCGGGCGATGTTACAAGATGAAGAGGTCACCACAGCCGCTACTTCAGACGAGGATGAAATGCTTCATGCTGCAACGTTTTACCAGGTAATTTCAACGGAGACAGCCAGATCGATGCTGGGGAACATGACGGAGCTTCAATGCGATCATCTACCTAGCCTTCATGAATCTGTTGAGTGCCTCCAATAGTGCAGAAAGATCTCAGATGTGGGCCTTGCTGAAGGGTATGGTGTGGGTTTAGGGCTTGTCCAATTTATGTGGGCCTTGCACTTTGATCTCGCAATGTCCTTTAAGGTATGGCCAAGCCAGCGAGCGCCCTACTAGCTTCACGTTGCAGAACGGTGAATGCCAAGGGTGCACATAGGCCCCTATACTATTTTTATTGTGCATTAACAGTCTTGAGGATGCACCCTCTTGTGCTGCATATGTACCATATGTGGGCAAGAAAAATTCCAGGCGTTACTCCACTGGGATGACAGTGTTTTATTTCAGAGGACACATAAGCCTAAACATATTTTTAGAGGAAATTGTCAACTTTATGGAGTTCTTGGGCTTAGCTATGAATTGCTGTAAAACATTCAATATGTTTTTGGCCCCAAATCTGTGAAAATGAAGAGTGTGCTTCTACAAGGTCACCCTAATGCACCCATCCAGGATTTTTCTTATCTGGCCATGTTTTTAATGCTAGGGGAAACTGGGGTCCTTATAGATATGAAAACTCTCAAAGGTTTGCTAATGCTGCTGGCTACGTTTACATCTGAGCCTCACAAATTGGCACAAAGCCTGTGGTGTCCATGGTGGAGGTTTTTAGGAGTAAATGTCTCCCTGTTCTTATGTGTGGGGCTGGTATTTGGGGATACTCCAACCTCGTGCCACCACAAGTCTGGCGATCCGAGGACCGCTAGACTTGTAATCAGGCCCTAAGTGTTCTCATTTGAAAGTGCAGATTGTTCCTAAAAATGTTTAGATGCAGCTGCCTGTTTATACAATGATTAAACGTAATGGTGGCTCAATTTGTAGAACAGCAGCATAGGAAGTTCCTTTATGTTATTTACTGAGTGAGAGCCTCAGAAACCCTACAGCTGCACACTTGGTTCCTTGGAACAAAATTAGTCGCAAATTGCTCAGAATATAAATATCTTGGAATCTTGGTCGATAAAGGAGGCCGCTTCTCAAACCAACTAGAGGCAATCAAGAGGAAAGGGATGCTGATAGCTACTACGCTTGAACAGCTTAAGTTAAATCTGAATGGTCCCACTCTTCTCCCACTACTTCATGTGGCGCAAGTCAAAATAGAGTCACCCATCACATACGGCAGTGAGGCTCTAAGAGGCATAGACGCGAGACTGCTGGACATAACCATTGCAAAGGCCTATTGACTTCTCTTTAACCTGCCAACCTACACCTCACAAGCTCAGATCCGGTTAGAATTTGGACTGACCTGCCAAATGCTTGCAAGGAGAGGGTCATACATAAAGTGCTGGCAGAAAATAAAGAACTCGCCAGAAAACACACTGAACCACCAGCTATGGCAAGACTTAAGCAGCTCCTCCAAACTACCGGCGAAAACATTTTTAGAGGAATCCCTGACTGACACAAGCCTGAAAGAATTATGGGAAACTCCATTGCCGCATGCGCAATTCAAGCATGTTGTAAACAAGTGCATAAAAAACTATCGCATGTAGAAGACAAAGCTACCTTTTCCCAAAGGCGTCACGCCTGGATGACTCTGTCTACATACAAATCGCCGGGGTTACAAGCATACTTTGGTCTGGGATATGGCAGGAAATCTAAAGAAGCCTTTTTAAAATATAGGCTAGGCATCCTACCAGCTATTCCACATTTACAACCATGGATGAGAAGGGACTCTGGGACTAAATGCAGACTGTGCGGTGCAGAGAATGAAGATTTGGAACACCTATTATGCACCTGCCTGAAACTGAAAGAGGAAAGAGTAGCTCTGTTAAAAACTGCCTTCAATGAACAAAATATCCGCACACGCAGACAAGCAGTCCTTGCTTGTTTTGACCCAGGTCTTCCGCCATTAAATGGGAAGCTGGTCAAATTCCTGAAACTTATGGAACTGAAATTAAAAAACCATGAAGCTGGCCCAGACCAGATTAACTGAACATTGGCCAAGACACCATATTATGATCACGCTTCCCCATCAAACTGTTTTAGCACTATCACCTTTTTTAACCAAAGTGTTCTTGTTTTTAAAACTTTTCTTACAATCTTTTACCCGATGATATGAGCTATCAATGTATATTTTGTAATGGTTTTAATTAACCTAAAACAAAAAAATCTACTTACTGACTTACACGTTTTGAGTTGCTTGACTACTTAATTTGTGAGGGGAAAATAATGCCTGCTGCAGACATTGCACGTGAGTTTCGGTGATAGAGAGTGGCTGAGGTGAATCCCAAGATTGAACTGATCACTATTATATACAAAAACAAAATAACAAGAAAATGATGCTTTGGCATACAGTGTCAAAGAAAGTGTTACCAACAATCTTAAAGTGTGGATAGGACAGGTGGTGCTGAAAGACCTTCTAGTATGAATAGACTATTTTAAGCAGGTTCAGAAACTAATGTGACAATTTGGGTGCCTTAGTATTTTTAAAGTATGGAGGAGAAAACCTCAGTGACACTATACACTGTAAATAGCATAGCGTCCCTGCTGGTAGAAAAAGGTTGCATGCACACAGACAGTTCTTTTCAAACTTTTCACTGCTGAGTAACAAGGAGATTCATTGCCTTTAGCGCATTACAATGCACGTTATCCCAGTGCAACGTCAACATACTAAGGTCCTCATTGTGAGTTTGTGGTAATAGGATGGGATATTTCCCACATTTGGGCACTGATTATAAGTGTGGGCTGGAGTTTCACGACCTCTGCGGAAACTCATGTTTGCAGAGGGGTCGAAACTGAACACTCGGTAAACCCTGGGTGCAGTTAATATTTCACCGTTCCTCACACTGAGGCAGACCAAACCTGCCAGAATATAGCAGGGGAAAAGAAAATCATATGTGTTGTACCATGTGTATTTTGATGCTCTAAGCACCAAAATACACGTTATGCCCCAAAGATTTGTAATAGATATTATTTATTGCATCCCATAAATAACGAACACCATGGGCTCTTTGTTTATGAGGAGTGATAAATAGCACCTTGTGTACGACGAACTCGGAATCAAGGCTTTGGTAAATACCATTACCTCATGGTGAGGTATTTATCATGTGTGGTAAGTAACTCCTATTCTGAGTTTTTACATGGAAAATCGGGCATAACATGTGGAATTATTTTTAACACACCAAATTACAAATGTTTGCCTTTCTTAAGGGAATTTCCCCCTGATAAATTTCAGCAAGTTTGACCTGCCGGAAGTTATCAGGAGAAAACTGTGGAGGTGATGTTCTCAGAATCAAAGAGCAAATCATCCAAAGAATGTGTTGTGAAGTCATTTCCTCTAATCTCACTTGTTAAAGGTTTTGTGATGTCGTTTACTGTGATGTCATTGTCATGCAAATTAGCATGTTTGAAATTTAAAAAATCCTACCTATGTTGGTCATAGAATGTCATAATTATCAAACAACTTGTACTTTTGTTCCCTGTGCTAACACAGGTTTGCACATGGATCAGGACCGTTCTCTTAACTCCTAAGGAGGGAACATTTGCAGATTTGAAACAGTATTGTAAGTGCATGCTATGTGTGAGGGTATTGACTGAGTAAAAATATCAGCGAACATGTAAGCAACTATGAGAATGCTGAGTGCATGCAGGTTGTTGGTGGGCAAGTGGGTGAGTGTGAGGGTACCAGGGATGGGTTAGTGAATGAATGAGCGAACAAGAGATGTTTTTCCTAAACCACAGCTATCAATATGAATTCCAGACATACTCAGACATTATGGTATGACTTTGGTGTCATACCATTATGATGAAATGTCCTTTATTAGTGGTTTCTAGGTTGCAGGAAGATACTGGTCTGAGCTCAGTGCACAGGCACTGGGAACATAACTAAAGCAGTACGCTTAACAATTGAGATATAGAGCACCATGAACATAATACATATGCATGCCCTCCTTCCCCAAGAAATCTCTTATGGCCTCAAACTCTTGACAACCACATTCCTGCTCAGTTCTTCACACTTTCTCTATAGATAATCTTTGATTCCCTCTCCCCTTTGTCACTAGACCCCTTCACCTTGTCTCGCTTGTCTTTCCACTTCTTCTCCTCATGCTTCTATTTTCTCCATCACTTTACTCTCCCTTAATACAGAGGGCCTCATTAGGATGGCGGGCGGATTGCCCCGCCGGCCCGGCGGGGGCTATTCGCCCGCCATCCTTGCAGCAAAGACCTCCCACCAAATTACGATGGCTGGGGGCTCCGCGGCGGATGGAAAGACCGTCCGCCGCTTTTCCGCCCGGTCGATAAGTCGACCAGGTGGAAAAGGGTTCAATATGGTGGCAGTGTCTGTTAGACACTGCCAGCCATATTACAATGTGGGCAGTAACATGCCTTTCCATGGTGGCATTGCCGCCACGGAAAGGCATGCAGAGTTTGCATACGGGGGCCCGTTGCGGGCCCCCAGGAACTCTGGTGGGTGGCGGGTGCACATGGGGTGTACCATTTCAATGTACACAGGGCAGGCACCGTATGGTGCCTGTCACCTTGTGCATTGAAAGGCACAACCTGCCTTTGTGGCATTGCGGTGGGCGGTGCTTTCAGCACCGCCCGCCGCAATGTCACAAATGCGCCATGCGCCTGCCAGTGTGGCGGGCGCATCCTAATTGGGAGTGCAGGACGGCCGCACCCTCAGCGGGCGGTCTCGTTTCCAGAGGTTATGGAGGGCGGACAAAGTCCGCCAGCCATACTAATGACCCCCAATGTTTCAACATCCTCCTTCCTACACTTTTTAATTAGATGCCACGTTCTATCAATCAATCAATCAATCAATCAATCAATCAATCAATCAGCATTTGTAAAGCACACTCTTTCACCCCTAGGGCTATCTGGGTGCCTACCTTCTTAAGCTTTTCTTTTGCCATCTGATTTTTGTCTTTGTCTTCTGATCACTCCTCCTTTTCCCAGTTCATATATTCCTCAGCCACCTTTTCTTCCTCCCATATTTTCACTGAAGATTACCATCTTTTCCCTCACTCTTCCTTTACCATCACTTTATTTGGGATAGCCTAAGATTCTTCACCTAAGTGCTACCCTGTTTAATACTCTCTCATCCACCCTTCTATCTCTCTTTCCCTTAAGCTTGTTTATCATTCCTTTTGTCCCATTGCCTGCTTCTATCCCTTCTACTTCTTTGTCTTCTTTTCTCATCCGCTCTATAATACCTTTCTCGCCTTACCCTTTTTCACTCCTTTCTTCTTTCTATCTATTTCACTATTAACTCCTTTCTCTTCTTTTCTTTTCTCTTGGTAGAACTCACAAATGACAATAGAATTAATATGCTTGTGTGAAGTTGGTTGAAGCTGGAGAACTTCTAGAGTTTGAAAGTAATGCTACGATTGAAAAGGGTACACTCAACAGACCACTGCCTTGGGTAAAAATAGTATTGGAAAAAGGCAAGGTTAAAGCTGGTAAATAAGTAAGGGGCAGCAAATAGTGAGACTCGATGGGGCTTGCAGTCCTCATCTACTGCTATGTTTCCATTGTGTAAAATGAAATATCTTTAAGTGTTTAGCCAAGCCTTCACACCTCTTAGTGATGGTCTCAGAATCAAAGAGCACATCACCCAAATAATGTGTTGTGCAGTCATTTCCTCTAATCTCATTGTCATGTTAAAGGTTTTGTGATGTATTTTACTGTGATGTCACTGTCATGCAAATTAGCATGTTTGAAATTTAAAAAAATCCTACCTCTGTTGGTCATAGAATGTTGGCAAAGAGACAATAACGTCTTAGTGGGTTGACTCATGATGCCCCATTGTGTGTTATATGTGAATCAAAACAGCTGATGGTCGCGTCAAGAAAAGGAGGGTGTTAAAGGGTATGGGTGAATTTGTGCAGATTTTATATAAGTAGTTGTCTACCATTTGTCTCCATCTTTTGCAGTTTTTGAAATTTTAATGTACAATTCGATGAGCCTGAATTAGATGAAAATGAATTAGAAATACAAAGTTGCTGAACACAGAAAGCCCCGAAATATGTTTTGCAAGGGGTCCCCAAATATTTAAGATGCCCCTGGGAACCTGGTTCGAGTCTTGGCGTCGGCTCAGCATCCTGCGATTCTGGGCAAATTAGTTAGTTAAGCTCCCTGTGTCCAAAAACAAAAAAACTGAATCATACTTTGTTGTATGTGAAGTCCTCCAATGCCCACGGGGGTATTAGAAAACTACAAAGAATCAAGGTATTACAAATGGCATGGATGTTAATTTAAAAACATAAACTTCCACGATCACCAAATATTATACACGTTTATTTAAAAGGATTTCAATATTAAAATGTGTTCTGCTGTTTTTTTTATATTGGGGAGAACATTCAGACATGTGTAAGAGTATAAAATGTGAACATGTAATCCTTTTTATTCTTTATTTGAATAATCTTTTCTACCATCTCAGCAATGGTTAACATTTCTGTTTTCCCTAAGTGGGAAGCTAAGTGCGTGCGAATGATTTTATAATCGATGAAAGCAATCAAGAAATCAAGTTTTCATTCTCAGAATTAGTGCAATATCCGACGCCCCCGAGGTTCATCAATGTTTGCATTTATTGAATAATCACCGACTAAATGGTTCGCAGGTAGCAGGCCCACGTGAGTCAATAATGGAGTCTCTTGAGCTGCCTTACAATCATGTGCTCATTATGATTCACTCTGTGTGATGCTAATGAACACGATCAATGTATAGTGCACAAGAAGAACACAATTACAACTTAAGCATTGCAAACCAAACAAATGGGGAGGTAAGACTTTGAAATATCGGTTTACATAAGGATAAGTACATGGAAGAACAAGCACAGGGCATGATTTAGAGTTTGGCGGACAGGTTACTCCATCACAAACATGGGAGAATAACTTGTTTGCTAATCCGATGGTCCGTCCACATTACTCAGAGTAGGAAGCCCCCACTGGCTCTACCATAGAAAAGGCCCTACACAGGTGGGCCAAAGGAATAGGTACATCAGACATTCACCCCATTTCGTACAGACGGTCTGGGGTACTTTTTTGCCATTCGGACCACCAGAGAAATGTCCAAGGGTGTCAGGGTTATTTATTTTTTGTTTGACAAAAACAAAATGTGGGAAAAAAACATTCGATGTGCAGCATCCAGAACCACTAAACATTCAGTGCCTTCAGAGGAGTCACTGTGATAGCAGTTCGTCTAAGGACACAGAGATCTCCACTGGGCTGCCTGAGATCTCAGGAACGGACCGGAGTCCATCTGAAATTGGTCAGGAACTGGAACCAAATGACCTCTTGTCGTCGGTTCCTTACCTGCAAGTAGGATACAATCCTATACTTAACAATGGGAGCATGAGTTCCAAATGGAATGCATGCTTGCAACGTTAAGTGCAGAGGTGCAGTTCATCCCTGCACCCTGTGGCAGGCCCCCCAAGGTCAACATTCGGCCGCCTCACACCCATGGAGGCCCTGCTGGGGGCCCCCCAAGGCAGTTTCCCACTGCCTTTCTGTGCCAGAAAGAGCCGACCTGGCGAGTACTGAAAGGTTTCTGGATGGTGGATGGGCTGTCTGAGCCAGTCGGAAGCCATCCAGAAAACCGTTTCGGATTCCGTACCAACCAAGCCCATTGGAATGGCTCTATCGGAACAGGCAGGTCCGATTCAGTTAGGATGGCTCCGAACGAGGGTTGGAGCCATTCTTCACTGCATCGGGATCGGGCCTTATGGTGGATGGTAGTCCAACCAAGGTGGTGAAGGAATGACCTCCAGTGGTGATGAGTACAGTTATTTTTGTCCACCACCCTGACAGATGGCTGCCACATGCCTAAATCAGGTCCATGTTCTACTAGTTTATGTCTGCCAAGTGTTTTCATGATGGAAGTATTTTTGAATGCTGATTTGGTTCCGAATTTTATTAACATTCCTTGACCTTATGATATACTGTATTAAGGAAGCTGTATGTGAATGAAAAAAGCATGCTGTTTATTACCAAGTGTACATATCTAGGATTTGTTGTAGCCATCCTACATTCCCTAGCTTAAAAGGAACTCATCAACATCTTTCTTCTCTCATCATGCTTAAGAAGATGTTGTTGCAAGATGTTTTCATCACAGGACTTGTTTTGTCGTCTTGGTGAGTGGTTGGAAGTTTCTCCTTATTAACCAGTGCCCCCAAATGACTGCCAGAGGAAGCCTTCTACCACTGGCGTGGGAGGAAACGGATGTCTTTGCGGTGCAAGGCTCTGCAGTCATTAATTAAGTATGCTTGTGGATATCTTCGGTTTCCACGCTGTGATTTATGTAATGGTTTTGACAAAGTAGTACCTAGTTACCATATGTAATAGCATTGTCACCAGAGAGCAGGGCAGTGGGTGGCCCCGTGTACACCAGTTTTGGATGTTTTACGACTCAACATTGGGTGAGGGATCCTTTTCCATGCTTGCATTGGGGTCCCTGGCACCCTGGTCACAGTCCTGCCAGCAGCTTGCTATTTCACAGCTGTATGGGATTCTTTTTTGCACAGCCCTTCAACATCTCCCAGCTTCGTTACTGCTTAGAACTGGAAATTGCCTTACCTCCATCTCGTATAGTGGATTTGCTGGTGTGGAAGAGTGCTGTCCTTTAATTTTAGAATCTGTGTATTTTAGTAGCCTTCTTGGCTTGACTTCTGGCACCAGCCCTGACCTGGGAAATGTACTCGTTGTTAGAAATCTACAATCACCAACTTCCAATTGCCATGTGTTCAGTCTTCTTGGTCAGAGTGAGCTGGTAGATGGCTACTTTATGGCAGATGTTCATAGTCTTGCATTACTCATATGCGACATGTTTCTCGCCCCTGTTGCAGCCTTAAACCATGTGCATTGCACCTATCACACTTCAGGTGAGAAAGGACGGTACATTCCTGAGTATATACTGTTTACGTTGGATGTAAACTATCTGCTAAACTCGAAATGAGAGCAGCCCCAAATGCAGAAAATGTGCTACACCTTTCACTCTGTTGCTACATCAAATCTCAAGCAATCCTCTGAGTTAAAACTGAGCCAGATTTCGAAACGATGCTGTTGACCTATGTGCTTCAGTGCAAAGCCTGCTTCTTTGCTGATTTAATTATATGCCAGTCTATTGACCCGGTCTGCCCCATCTAATTCTTAGTATTAAGAATGTGATTAAGAATAGTAAAATTGGGTTGTAGACCCCAGCCCACATCCTGTTGTTCTTCTGCATGATATGTTCCTTCTCAATTTAGAATTCAAAACGTGTCAGCATATTCACGTTGCAGATCATCCACTTGACCATATTTTTCCACCAATGGACTGGTATGGCCAGATGCAGATGACACAATCCCCATCATATAAGGATAAGCTCCAGGTATTTATTCAACCCATCAAAAATACTTTGGATGAAGTAATCCTGTCACAAATAGTATCAGAACAAATGGCTTAATAAATCTATTGCGAAGATAAGACGAGTTATTTGCAAGGTAGATGCAATGGAGAATCGAATATGCACCAGATGAGA
This sequence comes from Lissotriton vulgaris, assembly GCF_964263255.1. Classification (NCBI taxonomy): domain Eukaryota; kingdom Metazoa; phylum Chordata; class Amphibia; order Caudata; family Salamandridae; genus Lissotriton; species Lissotriton vulgaris. The sequence goes on along the minus strand of NC_141697.1, from coordinate 401,233,523 downwards.
AATTAACCATTAAGGCTAATTGTTCAGAACATGTAGCAGCAATAAAAAAGTGTTAAATTACATTAATTCAGCAAACGTATCACTTCAGCCCAATATGTAGGGGAAAGAAGTGTTTAGAAGTATTGAACATTTGAACCATTTTCCAACTCTCAACAACCACTTAACTGACTTCACAAACTTTCTGTGGTGAGTTATTAATCTTTTTCTGTCAGAAGATATTTCCAACCTGCTTTGAGGCTGGAGAGAAAATTGATAAAATGGGTTAAATACCTTCCCGTCCAATCACGGGTATTCACAGTTCCATCCTCTTATACATTTCTCCTTGCAAGATACTTTAAAATTCATTGCAGAGAATAAACCACCTTGGTCACTTTCTAAACAACGGGCCTGTTTCACAAAGATGAATTTACACTTATGAGTAAGCTTACTACCTTTCTGCATTCAGAAGGGTAAATTTAGACCAAAAGTCTAACTTTACCTGTTTTCGGTATTTACAAAGGTAAACTTAGACCAAAAGCCTAACTTTACTAATAGTAACTCACTTTTGTGAATAGGGAAAGGTCGTAAAGTTAGACTTTTGGTCTAAGTTTACCTTTGTGAATACTGAAAAGTAGTAACGTTAGACTTTTGGTTTAAGTTTACCTTTGTGAATACCGAAAAGTAGTAAACTTACCCAAAAGAGTAAGTTTACCTTTGTGAATCGGGCCCATTGTTCTTCAGGGGTCCTGAAGCAAACGGGTTTTGTGTATAAAGACCCTCTGACAACCTAAATAGCTTCCCACAAACAGCAACTGAATGAATGAATGAAAAGTAGCTGCAGTCACAGCCTTCCTTAATAAATCGTCAATGGACCCACATAATTTAAGTAACTTGCTGTCCATTTATTTGCTTCTTTCTAAAGCAAAACTACTTGATAGGGTAGTTCTGGGTCAATTTCAAGACTATAGGAAGAAGAGGGCCTTCTTAGATGTAACCACTTTGGTTTTAGGCTAGGTCATAGTATGGAGCTTATGTTTCTGTCCTCGCTTGATGAGCTGCGTTTAAAGGTGGGTTGAACTGGAGTGGGGGAGCTGATTCTGTCGCCTGCCTTTGATCACCACTTCCTACTGGATGGACCACATTTTTCTGACTGTCAAGTGCAAGTTGTTGAGTTGTTTAATTTGCGTTTGGCCAACAGGTCTCAACTGTTGCTCTTTCGTACCTTTAACTCCTTGGCTCAGTCAGGGGCGTAACAAACGCCCCCGCAGACCCCGCAGTGCGGGGGGGCCTCACTCTCCACAGTTAATGAAGGGGCCCCGGCCCCCTCAGCTCTTCTGAGAGCTGTGAGAGAGGTCTGCCAGCCTGCTCGGAGCCCCTCACCCCCTCCCTCTGACTGAAGAGAAACAAAGTATCAATATACATTGTTTCACTTCAGTCAGAGCCAGAGGCAGGCCCGGGACAAGGACGGGGCCCCAGAGACAGCAGTCTCCACTGCTCCTCTGAGGCAGCACAGAGCCAGGCCCCCACTCTCTCCTCTCCTCCCCCAGCCCAGAGAAGAGACAGGGACAAGGATGGGGTGGGGGCTTCACCCCACAAGAGAAGAGACAGGGACAAGGATGGGGTGGGGGGCCCACCCCACAAGAGAAGAGAAGAGAAGAGACAGGGACAGGCCCCCATCCGAGAAGAGACAGGGACAAGGATGGGGTGGGGGGCCCACCCACAAGAGAAGAGAAGAGAAGAGACAGGGACAGGCCCCCATCCGAGAAGAGACAGGGACAAGGATGGGGTGGGGGGGCCACCCCACAAGAGAAGAGAAGAGAAGAGAAAGGGACAGGCCCCCATCCGAGAAGAGACAGGGACAAGGATGGGGTGGGGGGCCCACCCACAAGAGAGCAGAAGAGACAGGGACAAGGATGGGGTGGGGGGCCCACCCCACAAGAGAAGAGAAGAGAAGAGACAGGGACAGGCCCCCATCTGAGAAGAGACAGGGACAAGGATGGGGTGGGGGGCCCACCCACAAGTGAGCAGAAGAGACAGGGACAAGGATGGGGTGGGGGGCCCACCCCACAAGAGAAGAGAAGAGAGGGTGGGGGGCCCACCCCACAAGAGAAGAGAAGAGACAGGGACAAGGATGGGGTGGGGTGGGGGCTCCACCCCACAAGAGAAGAGAAGAGACAGGGACAAGAAGAGACAGGGACAAGGATGGGGGCCCACCCACAAGAGAAGAGAAGAGACAGGGACAAGGATGGGGTGGGGGCCTCAGAGAGCAAGAGCAAGAGACAGCACAGAGCAGTGCTCGGGACCCTGACAAGGGTGGGAGTGGGGGCCCCCAGACAGAGTATTCTCCAGGGCAAAGCTCACATGAGAAGGGACAAGGCAGCAAAATGGTGCCCTCAGGTAAGCACGCTTGTTAGAACACACCATGGGCGTCCGCAGGGAGAGGGAAATGGGGGTCCGAGAAGGGTGCAAGGCAGAGGGGGAGAAGGGTGCAAGGCATAGGGGGAGAAGAATGCATGGTAGAGAAGGGTGCAAGGCAGAGGGGAGAAGGGTGCAAGGCAGAGGGGAGAAGGGTGCAAGGCAGAGAAGAGAAGGGTGCAAGGTAGAGGGGAGAAGGGTGCAAGGCAGAGAGGAGAAGGGTGCAAGGGGAGGGGAGAAGGGTGCAAGGCAGAGAGGAGAAGGGTGCAGGGCAAAGAGGAGAAGGGTGCAAGGCAGAGAAGAGAAGGGTGCAAGGCACAGAGGAGAAGGGTGCAAGGCAAAGAGGAGAAGGGTGCAAGGAAGAGAGGAGAAGGGTGCAAGGTAGAGAAGGGTGCAAGGCGGAGAAGGGTGCAAGGTAGAGAGGAGAAGGGTGCAAGGCGGAGGGGAGAAGGGTGCAAGGCGGAGGGGAGAAGGGCGCAAGGCAGATAGGAGAAGGGTGCAAGGCGGAGGGGAGAAGGGTGCAAGGCAAAGAGGAGAAGGGTGCAAGGCAAAGAGGAGAAGGGTGCAAGGCAAAGAGGAGAAGGGTGCAAGGCAGAGAAGAGAAGGGTGCAAGGCAGAGAAGAGAAGGGTGCAAGGCAAAGAGGAGAAGGGTGCAAGGCAAAGAGGAGAAGGGTGCAAGGAAGAGAGGAGAAGGGTGCAAGGTAGAGAAGGGTGCAAGGCGGAGGGGGAGAAGGGTGCAAGGTAGAGAGGAGAAGGGTGCAAGGCGGAGGGGAGAAGGGTGCAAGGCAGATAGGAGAAGGGTGCAAGGCGGAGGGGAGATGGGTGCAAGGCGGAGGGGAGAAGAGTGCAAGGCGGAGGGGAGAAGGGTGCAAGGTGGAGGGGAGAAGGGTGCAAGGTGAAGGGGAGAAGGGTGCAAGGCAGAGGGGAGAAGGGTGCAAGGCAGATGGGAGAAGGGTGCAAGGCAGAGGGGAGAAGGGTGCAAGGGAGAGAGGAGAAGGGTGCAAGGTAGAGAAGGGTGCAAGGCAGAGGGGGAGAAGGGTGCATGGCAGATGGGATAAGGGTGAAAGGCAGAGGGGAGAAGGGTGAAAGGCAGAGGGGAGAAGGGTGAAAGGTAGAGGGGAGAAGGGTGAAAGGCAGAGGGGAGAAGGGTGCAAGGCAGAGGGGAGAAGTGTGCAAGGCAGAGAGGAGAAGGGTGCAAGGCAAAGAGGAGAAGAGTGCAAGGCAAAGAGGAGAAGGGTGCAAGGAAGAGAGGAGAAGGGTGGAAGGTAGAGAAGGGTGCAAGGCGGAGGGGGAGAAGGGTGCAAGGTAGAGGGGAGAAGGGTGCAAGGCAGAGTGGAGAAGGGTGCAAGGCGGAGGGGAGAAGGGTGCAAGGCAGAGGGGAGAAGGGTGCAAGGCGGAGGGGAGAAGGGTGCAAGGTGGAGGGGAGAAGGGTGCAAGGCAGAGGGGAGAAGGGTGCAAGGCAGAGGGGAGAAGGGTGCAAGGCAGAGAGGAGAAGGGTGCAAGGTAGAGAAGGGTGCAAGGTGGAGGGGAGAAGGGTGCATGGCAGATGGGAGAAGGGTGAAAGGCAGAGGGGAGAAGGGTGCAAGGCAGAGAGGAGAAGGGTGCAAGGTAGAGGGGAGAAGGGTGCAAGGCAGAGGGGAGAAGGGTGCAAGGCAGAGAGGAGAAGGGTGCAAGGCAGAGAGGAGAAGGGTGCAAGGCAGAGAGGAGAAGGGTGCAGGGCAAAGAGGAGAAGGGTGCAAGGCAGAGAAGAGAAGGGTGCAAGGCACAGAGGAGAAGGGTGCAAGGAAGAGAGGAGAAGGGTGCAAGGAAGAGAGGAGAAGGGTGCAAGGTAGAGAAGGGTGCAAGGCGGAGAAGGGTGCAAGGTAGAGAGGAGAAGGGTGCAAGGCGGAGGGGAGAAGGGTGCAAGGCGGAGGGGAGAAGGGCGCAAGGCAGATAGGAGAAGGGTGCAAGGCGGAGGGGAGAAGGGTGCAAGGCAAAGAGGAGAAAGGTGCAAGGCAAAGAGGAGAAGGGTGCAAGGCAAAGAGGAGAAGGGTGCAAGGCAGAGAAGAGAAGGGTGCAAGGCAAAGAGGAGAAGGATGCAAGGCAAAGAGGAGAAGGGTGCAAGGAAGAGAGGAGAAGGGTGCAAGGTAGAGAAGGGTGCAAGGCGGAGGGGGAGAAGGGTGCAAGGTAGAGAGGAGAAGGGTGCAAGGCGGAGGGGAGAAGGGTGCAAGGCAGATAGGAGAAGGGTGCAAGGCGGAGGGGAGAAGGGTGCAAGGCGGAGGGGAGAAGAGTGCAAGGCGGAGGGGAGAAGGGTGCAAGGTGAAGGGGAGAAGGGTGCAAGGCAGAGGGGAGAAGGGTGCAAGGCAGATGGGAGAAGGGTGCAAGGCAGAGGGGAGAAGGGTGCAAGGGAGAGAGGAGAAGGGTGCAAGGTAGAGAAGGGTGCAAGGCAGAGGGGGAGAAGGGTGCATGGCAGATGGGATAAGGGTGAAAGGCAGAGGGGAGAAGGGTGAAAGGCAGAGGGGAGAAGGGTGAAAGGTAGAGGGGAGAAGGGTGCAAGGCAGAGGGGAGAAGGGTGCAAGGCAGAGGGGAGAAGTGTGCAAGGCAGAGAAGAGAAGGGTGCAAGGCAAAGAGGAGAAGGGTGCAAGGCAAAGAGGAGAAGGGTGCAAGGAAGAGAGGAGAAGGGTGGAAGGTAGAGAAGGGTGCAAGGCGGAGGGGGAGAAGGGTGCAAGGTAGAGGGGAGAAGGGTGCAAGGCAGAGTGGAGAAGGGTGCAAGGCGGAGGGGAGAAGGGTGCAAGGCAGAGGGGAGAAGGGTGCAAGGCGGAGGGGAGAAGGGTGCAAGGTGGAGGGGAGAAGGGTGCAAGGCAGAGGGGAGAAGGGTGCAAGGCAGAGGGGAGAAGGGTGCAAGGCAGAGGGGAGAAGGGTGCAAGGCAGAGAGGAGAAGGGTGCAAGGTAGAGAAGGGTGCAAGGCGGAGGGGGAGAAGGGTGCATGGCAGATGGGAGAAGGGTGAATGGCAGAGGGGAGAAGGGTGCAAGGAAGAGAGAAGAAGGGTGCAAGGCAAAGGGGAGAAGGGTACAAGGCAAAGGGGAGATGGGTGCAAGGCAGAGGGGTAAAGGGTGAAAGGCAGAGGGGAGAAGGATGCAGGGTAGAGAAGGGTGCAAGGCGGCGGGGGAGAAGGGTGCAAAGCAGAGAGGAGAAGGATGCAAGGTAAGTGTTACTTATAACAACTGTATTGGTGACAGTGGCATAACAATCGCCCCGCATCCTCTGCAGTATGGCGGGTCGCTGGCCTGAGAGCTCTAGACTGGCACGGAGAATGGGAGGGGGGCCCCCTCCATGTAGTTTGCAGGGGGGCCCCCTCATGTTTTGTTACGCCACTGCTTAAATCACACCCTGGGGTCCGGCATTGACACCCATGTACCCAGGGAGATGGTGCTGTATGCTGCAACATTCAGCTGCCCCGCTCTGTACTGCTGCAGCTAACACACATCGACGGGGAGATGCTTACCGGTCTGCACCACTGGGGAAGAAGTGGCATCCCGTTATTCTACTGCAAGCGTGGCCTCCTGGGACCTGAGGCTTCTTGCCTGATACAACGCTGGCACCTGTGCCAGTGATCTACTCAGCACGATACCCCAGCTCCAGTAACTGATAAGAGCTGGGTGAAAACCTGCAGTCTTAGCGCACCTTTACCCATGCAGCACCTTCATGAAAGCCTCCCCTCCTGGCCACGACCCTCTTGGGCCAGTAGCGGCCTACTGAAACCAACTCCCTGCTAATTTTCCCTCCACCAGCAGCTGCTGCATTCCATAGGAACCGTAGCCTTCTATAACCCGGCTGAGCCCTGCATTGGAGAGGTTACCTCCTCATGCTTTGTACAGCCGTTGCCGTCATTTGCTCCACTGGGCGAGGAGGCGCGATGGCAGCCCATTAATCTGCTGCAGGCGTAGCCTCTTGGGACCCGAGGATCCTTGCCCGCTCTGGCACCTGGATCTTCGATATCTATGGCAAAGCCCCTGGCTCTGGTGCCTTGTAGTGGTCAGGTGCCCATCTGCAGCCGTGGCACACCCTCACCCATGTGGGTACCTCTGTAGCGGGCTCCCCTCCAACTGCGACCCATCTTAAACTGTAGCGGCCTATTACAACTTACTCCCTGTTCACTTTCCCACCCACCTTTACTGCGCTCCCCTCCTTACACTCAGACAAACTGTTTTTCGAATTGATTGAAGCACTGGGCGCTAGCAGATTCTTGGAGTACCTTTAACCCAACCTACTGCGTGTATTCTTTTTATTGCATACCCCACAACTTATTTGGGCTCCTGGACCACAGACTATGTTCTCTTTTCAAGCTTCAGATTATTTGGGCCCGGGGGTGTCCGACCATGATGCCACACTGTGGACTTGCAGTGGAGAGACCCTCAAACCCCAGCTCCTGCTTGACGTTTACCCTGCAATTGCGTTGAAGACTCCATATTCCGGGACTCCAAGGGCTCTCATATCCACAATTTCTTAACTGAAAATGACAGCACTGTCTCTGATAAATTTCTTGAATAGGATGCCTTCAAGGTGGTCACCCACAGAATTTGTGTTCAAGAAGTAGTCGGCATTTGTCGCAAACTGGACAAAGAAATTACTGAGGTGGAACAGTGTCTGCCTTTATTAGAGCATCAGGCTGAGCAGGATTTATCCCATTGATCCGCACTAGAGGAAGCCAAATGCTATTAGGCTGCAGTCTTATAGGGCTTTAATTTCATTGAATAAGCGGCCAGAACCTTTATGGAAGGTGACAAGTCAGGCCATCTTCTTGATTGGCTAATTCATCAGGAGCAAAGGGAGTCCCCCATTCTTGAATAAATTCCTCTTCCGGTGCGGTACTCCTCACACAGCATGATATCCTTATTGAATTCTACAATTATTATTCCCACATCTTCAAAGCACCCTGTCTAGACCTAGAAGGGACTGCCAAGCCATTCCTTAATCACCTCCCCCTGCTGAGAATCATCACTGTTACTCCGGACACTTTGAATGCAGTCATAACACCAGTGGACATCAAACAGGCAATTCAAGACTTATAGCAACACAAAAACATGATGGACAGAAGGGTGAACATTTTCTAACATTCACCACCCCGTTGAGACCTAGCCAGGACCAATATCCCTGGCCCTGATGGACTCTCTATAGAATATTACAGCATGTACTTACTCTGAGGTCCTCGCACCTCGACTAGCCGCCATGTACAAAGAAGCCCTCTGGCTCGGTGAGCAACCATCTTTTCTCTGGGAATCCTTATTAGTTACCATCCCCAAACCTAATAGGGACCTCACCAGTGCTGCTTCCTGCAGCCCCATTGCTATTCTGGGGGCTGATTATAAAATCTTAGGGATAATCTTGTCCACCCAATAGGCTCAAATCTTGCTGTAAATCATCCAATCACACTAGAACGTATTTGTCCCCAGATGCAGAACTTCTCACAACCTTCAGTGTCTTTTCTACATTTAGGGCCAGGTTCAGGATCGATGTCCATTTGCTGTGTGCCTTTTTTCTCAACCTGGAGACGCCGGTTGACTCCCTGGATTGGAAATGCCTTTTTTAGGTTCTGAGCATCGGAAATCGCCGTGTAGCCTACACGCAATGCTTGTATACAAAGTTCCTTCCCTTTCACTGGTCCAGGTGGGCCTGCACATCTCAGGGGATTTTTCAGTTGACCTCGGTACTCAGCAGGTGTGCCCTCTTTCACCTTTGCTCTTCGTGATGACCATGGTGCTTCTGGCTATTCAGCTTCGCCAGAATGGCATGCATTGGAGTATCCCCCTTGTGGACAGGATACATACAGTCTCGCTCCTGTTCATCCGAGATACCCGAGCAGACCTTACCAGCATCCAGAGTGTGCTGCAGTCATTCGCTAGGCTGTCCGGCTTAATCATCAACTGGAACATATACTGCAGTTAACCACTTCACAATAACCTGGCCCCACAAGTGATCACTTTAGGTGGTAACACCCTTACTTGGCAAAACTCTGCAGTCAGATACCTGGGAATCTGGTTAAACCATTCTCCAACTGACTTCTTTGACAGCAATTAATTTCCCATGTTGTCCTTAAAGATAATGTTAGTTTCTTTTTGACAAAACTTCCACCTGGAAAGACTGCGAGCGTTGCACTTCAGAAGATGGTGATCCTACCCTGACCACTTATTACTTTTCCAACCTTCCAGTTTTTCCTCCACTTACTGTCTTTCAAGACCTCAAAACTTGGCTGATGGAGCATATTTGAGGGTATGTTCGCCACCGGATAGCCCTGAGATAGCTGCAATTACCTACGGAGAGGGCAGGCTGGGTGCCCCTTCACTTGAAGCCTATTTTCTAGTGACACAATTACAGTTGGTGACTAGGTGGCTATGCCATTTCATTCTCTTTTTTTTATTTTTTATTATCCTCATATGCCACCTAGGTTCTGATTGTGCAACTTGCTGATATACAAACACCATGCTGGCTCAATTCTGTCGACTGGTGGGGAGTATAAAAATGGAACGGTGTCTTCATCCCACAGCAATAGTGTATAAACCAGGTTTGCAAACACAGAAAACCATATAGAGATCCCAGGTGTGCAGCCAAGAAAAATGCTAAGATAGCATTAGTGTCCGGCTATGCCCAGCAATAGGGTTGATGGCTTAATCATTGGACCTGGGGAAAAAAAAACCCAGGCTGTCAATGGTCCCACCTCAGAAGATACCAGAATGATATTTTGTCGCTGTTCCCAGCTCTAGCCAAGTCTAACCTGGACACCTGTAGTACAGAAGTGTACCAATCATTATCTGAGGGAGGAAGAGAGTCTTTCCACTTCTTACAAATCTCTCTCCTAGCAAGCAGGATAGTGTAGAAAATCAACTTCCTTGCCTCTGCCGGAACACTGTCCACGATGCCAAAGATTACAGAGGTGAGGTCTGGAACAATGCTAATACCAAGTGATATTGAAAGGGTCCTACTTATGTCTTCCCAGAACAAAGAAAGATGAGGACACTCGAAAAACATATGTATGTCCGCTGCGGCTAACAACCCACATCTCGCACAAGTCACCCTATTTCCCTGATTAAATTTGGAAAGTCGTTCGGGCGAATAATAAGCTCGATGGATGGTGAAGATATGGTTTCTACATAGCCATGCTGGTTTGACAATGTCCCACATCATACCGCATGATGTAATCCAAAGGTCTTGCAGGTTGGGGGTAGTTAAATGCGGTAACCAAAGCTTTTCCGGAAGCGAGAATTCACCATCCAGTTCTTCCAGGATTAGTTTATACCAAAATGAAATCTCCTTCTTAGTGGGAGATTTGTCAACTAGAAGATTGATAAGGTTACTATGTCTACCCAGTGGAAACATAGTTCCTCGAGATGGTGAAGCTTTATATGCACTGGACCAACTTGATATTTGCGTATATTTAAATCTGGAAAAGTTTGGGCCAATTTTGTTTCTTAAACAGTCCCATGGTAGCAGAGTGCCATCATCAAATAATTCTCCCCATACCAGAAGTCCAGCATCTCTAATACATTGAGCCAGTGTATCTCCCAACCACGCCGGACATTCGGGAAGACCCCACAGAGGCGTTCTACTACCATAGTACCCTATTTTGATACCTTTTGTTAACTGGGCCCAAATTCTTGACATACCCCGTAAAACTTTCAGTTTGACTTTAAAAAAAAACATAGGATCTCCAAATTTAAAAAGAAAACCTGACAGGCTCACCCCCTCTGCCTCCAATAAAGTAGTGAAAATAGAACCAACTCCTTGATCTGATGGATTCTTTAATAAAATCCTGGCATAAGATAGCTGGAAAGCCCAAGCATAGATCTGCAGGTCCGGGGCTACCAGCCCACCCTTATCTCTGCGTCTCCTGATTTTCTTCCAAGAAATTCTCATGAGGTGATTATTCCAAATGAAATTATTAATGTCAGCCTGTAATTTTTTAATAGGAAGAGGTTCAAAGTATAAAGGAATAATATTAAATAAGAAAGTAATCTACGGTAGAATAGACATCTTAACAAGATTAATTCTACCTAACAGAGACAGCGGGAGATGGGACCAATTCTGGACAAACTTGCGACATTCTTTAGCTACTTTCGAGAAATTTTTGGTAGCAATCTGTTCTATATCACCAACAACATCAAGGCCTAGGTACCTCATCTCCTTACCCAGCCGAATGCCTGCAGTAAAGGAGCTCTGATCAATGTTCCAGTTCATCATCTCAGTTTTTAATGTGTTGATCTCGTATCCGGACATCTCCCCAAACTCCGATGCCAGTTTGAATATTGCAGGAAGTGCCAGGTGAAGTGCGGACATAAAGATGAGGATATCGTCCGCATATAGGGCCACCTTTATCTCCCAACCCCCGCATGTGAACCCTTTGATGTCAACACTATCCCTCAGACTCTGGGCAAATGGTTCAGCATATAAATCAAAAAAGAAGTGGGAGGAGAGGGCAGCCCTGCCGAGTTCCCCTAGAAATGTCAATAGGGTCAGATAATACCCCATTTACCAGAACACTGGCCTTAGGATTCCTGTATAAAAGCTCGATAGCACAACGGAATCTACCTCCCATGTTGAACTTTGCCAAGGCCTCCGACAGGTACAACCAGTTGACCCTGTTTAAGGCCTTGGTGGCATCCAACGTTAGAGCCGTGACTGGAAGAGATTTCAGAAGTGCCAGATCTATAGCTCCTATTAAGTCGTGTGTCAATTGGAATAGTTGACGCCCCTTGACGAACCCCTTCTGATCCGGATGTAAAATGAAGAGTGCAACTACGGCTAATCTATTTGCAAGTATGGATGAGAATAACTTGTAATAGAGAGGCCGTCGCCTCTGTGGAGGCGAATATAGCCATGGTCCAGCTTGAGATTGATTCCAAGGCTAGTTCCTCGGATGATGTCTTGATATCTTTGCGTGAGAGATTACTCTCCTTAAAGGGTCAATTAGCCTCAACTCTCAACCTGAGATTACAAGAAAGATGGGAGGCCAGTAAGCTGGCACATTTCCAGTATGGGGATGGTGCCGGAAAATTACTGGCATGGAAAGCAAAAACGGATCAGGCACTTAACAACATTGACCTGATTAAAATTATTGACCTCCCCTTAACTGTGGATGCTGATATTAGAGCAGCTTTCAAAGAATACTTCCAAGCCATATATCGGGAGGACAAAATATTAGATCCTGTTACCATTAGGGATTGGCTTGGTAAAATTTCCCTCCCATGTCTATCCGCAAGCCAGAGTGAGAAGCTAGAGACCGAAATTTCAGAAGATGAAGTGAGGAGAGCTCTCCAGAATGCTAAGAAAGGAAAGGCATCTGGCCCAGATCGCCTGCCAGCAGAAATTTATAGATCATTGGAGCAGGAGCTTGCCCCCTTTTTGACAACCCTGTTTAACCAGATTCTTATGTACGGGGCGCCACCTCCGGTGTCATGGGGCAATGCCTCTATCACTGTAATATTAAAACCTGGGAAGCCATCAATGGCATGTGGTTCTTATAGACCAATCTCTGTTTTAAACGGAGATTACAAGATATTTTAATGCCATTTCATTCTCAGGGAAACATACCACCATTCCCTACCCCTTACTCTCATTGTTGCTAGAGGCATCCTACTCCCATGGACAGTACCAGAGCCCTGTGTTTGCTCCAAATACAAGTTGCTTACATATGTATAAACAGGAAATGCAACCTCTTACAGCTCGTCTTTCTTTATGCCTCAGATCCTACCATGACATCCAGGTGCACACCCAGCCGCAGCTCTATGTAGTTAGCAGGAATGCTCCTTGACCACTGCCGGTGACTTATTTCGTATGTTCACCGTCTCCCCTTTGACTATCTATAGACAGACTTTGACCTCCCAGCCGGACAGTCCCTCAACTGCAGTCAACTCCACGATACTTGTCATATGCAATGGCTAACCAGGAACAAAGAGCCTCCGCTCCAAGCTGTACTACAAGTGCTACTCACCAAAGGGGGGGAGGTCGCTTGATTACATGGCTTTATAATGCGATTTGCTATAGCAGTAGTGGATGTCCACTATATCCGGTGGTGCCTCAGTTCTACCCTCAGGCAGCTCTGCCAGGATCGAGCTGGGGCTCAATGGGATATTGACTCAAAGATGTCAGTGGGCAACAGTCGGGGGAACATAAACTGGGAGGGCTTACCTATCCTACCGAAATGGTGACTAGCTTGCCCTCCCCAATAGAAAACTATATAGTACCAATGGCCAGTTGGGAATCTGATGGGGGCAGGACAACAATGGTGAGGGCAGTAGATTAGTCGTCCCGGTCGGGGTTGCTATCGACAACGATGTTGTGCCCGGTCACGTTCAAGCTGTGACGGATCCAGTTTTTAGGGTTTTCAGCTGGAACGTGGCTGGAATTGTCAGAAAGCTGGGACTGCCAGACTGGAATGCACTTGTGGAAGAGTATTCCATCTGTATCTTCCAGGAGACATGGAGTAGGGAGCCCACCCACAAGGCGGGGTATTCTTCCTACTCCATCCCGGCCGTCTATTCAGAATGAGGGAGGGGAGTCCCGTCCGGTGGCCTCCTTATCTGGGTGGCTACCTCTTTAAACTGTAGGGTAGAGGAGCATCAGACTAACTGCCCTGATCTGCTCAATGTCACCTTAAAAGATGCCCGGGGCCGTCCCATCTTGAATATCTATAACATCTATGCCCGGGGCACCAAGGGTGGTAGCCAGTCGCCCACAATTGCTCTCTTGGAGGGCCTGTTACGGTCATCCCCATATAAATCATGCACCCTGGTCGCTGGTGATTTGAATTGTACATCCGAGCCCTTGGGCTCGGACAACATCTTGGATCAGGAGGAGGATGACCATAGCAAGGGGATCCCGGCTTTAGAGCTAACCCCCATTAAGAGGTGGACTGAAGTGATACTCCAGATTAATTCCCTTAATATGGAGTTTGACCTGAGGGCCCTCAACGGGAGGTCACCCTTGGATAAGGCGGGAGCCCACACATATAATAGGCCCAACCATACATCAAGAATTGACTGCATCTTGCTAGATGTGGGTCTATGGAGCTCGGTGATGGACATGGTAATCATACCGTCCGTTGAGAGCGAGCACAACCTGCTCTCCCTTACTATGCTCCCTTGGTGGTCAGAGAGAATAGGGGGTTCTTTGCCCTGTACCGCTGCCAGTTCTGGGGAAACATCTGTCTCACATTGTGGCAGGCGGCTGAAGTGGGCAAAGCTCACCCTCTCCGCAGAGAAGATTGCAGCTATAACACAACTTCTGGCTGTAGCCCTACTCAATTTGACCACTTCTGAGGTTGGGCCAGTGGAGGCATCCGGTAAGTTCTGTGACCTGACTATGGCCTTAAGCAAATTGTTTATTGTATCAACCGGGCATAAGGAGGATAAGAATAGGCCATTGAGAAGACAAGGTTGGTATACCCATACATGCAGGGTGAGGAAGAAAATGCTGGTGGAGGCAGTCAAGTCAAAATCCCAAACTAGGACTAGGGAGGCCAGGAAGCTCTACTCCCAGAGTTTACAAATAGCTAAAAAAGAATGGGAGGAAAAGTTCTGGGCGGACCTTATGGTTGCCAGCCAAGGGAAGGATGCCAGGGGTTTCTGGAACTTGGTGGGCTCTAGGACCAGACCCGACGATACACTGAGGACTTGTACTATTCCATCCCAGACTTGGATCAACCATTTTGGGGCCTTATACTCTCCAGTAGAAGGGCCTCTGAATGAGCCAGTCTCCATTCCCATTTCGGTAGGGTATAGTCCCCTCGATTTATTTACCGTGCGGGAGGTAGATAATGTAATAAAGTCCGTGGCACCCCTAAAAGCAGCCGGCCCTGATGGTCTCCCAGGGGACTTACTCTGAGCCTATCCGACTGAATGGGCTAAGTTGGTCGCCGCCCTTCTGAATGCCATCCTGGAGGGGGGACCTGTTCCAGAATCTTGGAAGGGGGCGGAGGTCGTCCCCATTTTTAAAAAGGGGTGTCGGGACAATCCAGGGAATTATAGGCCGATAAGCCTGATTGACTCGACGCAAAAGGTGGCAGGGAAGGCGATTTTAGGGAGGATCCTCCATTGGGCGGATGAAAACCAGGTCCTATCTGACTTCCAGGCAGGATTCCGCTCAGGAACGGGTACCATTGAGCAGGTTTGTAGACTAATGCTTCTGAACTGGAAGGTGGTGGAGCTGGGCAAAGGCAGTCTTTATTTGGCCTTCATTGACCTTAAGACTGCCTTTGATCTGGTTCCCAGGAAGGAACTCTGGAGGGTTCTGCAGGGCCTTGGTCTACCCCCTACATTCTGTCACTCCTGATCAAACTCCAAACTGACAATTATGCTCAGGTGCGCTGGGGACAGAATGGGGAAAAGACTGATAGGATCCCGGTCTGCAGGGGTGTCCGACAGGGTTGCGTGCTAGCTCCCACCCTATTTTCCCTGTACATTAACAGCGTGGTAGAGAACCTGCTTCAAGAACCAGCGGATGCACCCTCCCTGGGGGGTGTACGGATCCCCACATTGCTGTTCGCAGACGACACCCTCCTCATTGCCAAGACCCCCCAGAGCCTCCAGAAGCTCTTGACCCGTTTTCAGGATTTTTGTTTGACAAAGGGGCTGGTTATCAACATGGACAAAACAAAATATTTGATAATGCATCCACCACGGAAATTAGGCCGCCCTCCAGTTTTGAGCTCAGTCGCTCTTGGGTGAGTATCCGAATTTGACTATCTGGGAATACGCCTGAGTGACACTATGAATGAATGAATGAATAGCGTTTTTATACCGCGCAAAACTTAGCCCCAAGGGGCATCAAGGCGCAATGACCTGGACTTCTCACATTAACAAGATGGTTCTTAGCCATAAAAGGGTAGGGGGTGCATTGTTAAGGGAGTATCGAGCCTCACCGAAACACTTTGTGGCACCTGTAATTGACATTTGTAAAGCAAGAGGAGTCACATCAGCACTTTACGGGGCAGAGCTGTGGGGCCATTGTAATGTGGAGTCCCTATCCAAGTCTGAGAGCAAATTCTTGAAAGACCTACTAGCTCTCCCATCGAGCACCCCCACAGTTCCAGTGCTCTTGGATGTGGGCTGCAAGTTGATTAAGGACCAGGCCCGTCTCCGGCCATTGCGTCTATGGGCTCACCTGTGGAGGGTCCCAGAGTTAAAATCTTATGCTGATGGGTTGGCCGAGGTGATGGGAATGGGGGGCTGGCACAAGATCAAGTGGTTGAGGGATACTAAAAACCTCCTGGGGGAGCTGGGTTTGGGGGACTGTTGGTTTACAGAATCTGCTCCACCCAAGGCTGTCCTCAAAAAACTGTATTGGGACTGGGTCTCCTGCCAACTTGTCGGCAATCCACGCCACTGCAACTCGACTGCGGTATTTCTAAGAATTAAGGACGTGGTAGCCTACGAACCTTACCTGGATTTGATCACCATGCCAGTTGATAGGGCTCTTTACTTTAAGTTTAGAGTAGGCACTCTCCCGATAGGGGACCTACTTTCAAGATGGAAATCGCCTGTCCAGCTATCGCCTTTTTGTGCCCTCTGCTCCACAAGGCGTGAGACGGTGGCACATATTCTCTTTGAGTGCCCGGATTACATTCGTCCAAGGAGATATTGGCTTAAACCCCTATTCAGACGTTTGGGGACGCGCCTGCAGGCAACGGCGCTACGTATTCTGCTAACCGACACTTCCCCTCCCATAGTTTGTAGTATTTCTAAATTTTTTAAATGGACATGTTTGATTCGCTGTAATAGATTGTCTATCTCAATTTAATCTACTTTTTAATTAACTTATTGTATGTATAAAAGGTATTTTTTATTCTTTTTAAACTTTGACATATTTGTATTATCGATTTGCAGTTTTATATGAATGTAATGCTTTTAAGATATCTCTGCATATCGAAATAAAGCTTTCAACCAACCAACCAATGCGATTTGCAGTCACACTGGCAACTCACTGAGCCCTTTTTGCACCTGATGGGAGGATGAAATTGGGAGGGTGGAGAACAGCAGAATGTACTCAGGCACTGATGTTTCTCCACACGTCTCGAGAAATACTGGGTTAAAAATTATACAATTCCAAGTTCTACACTGAGCATATCTGACCCCAGCACAACTTAGCTGACATTTCTCCACTGCAAGTTTACTTTGTCACCACAGCAAGTTGGATGGCGCGGGTCTCTAACACATGCTGTAGTCCAGCCCCACCCAATTTACTTATTGGCGAGGTATACGTACCACACTCCGCGAGGTCAGTGAACCAACCGATAAACAAACTTAGACGCTTGTGCTCTCGGTATCTTGAAGTTCAGAAAATGACAGTCACCCACACCCACACACATTTTCCTTACCTAGGGCCAGATGTAGGTAAGTATATTTTACTGACTCATAAATACTGAATTTTACCGATTCGGTATTTATGAATCGGTAAAATTGAAGGAGGGAGATTTAGGTAAATTCGGTAACAGAATTACCGAATCTGTAAAAATCGGTATTTACCGAATCGGTAAATACCGATTCGGTAATGCCCATTGATTCCTACGGGCCTTGAAGCCCATAGGAATCAATGGGCATTACTGAATCGAATCCTGCAAGGGTGCAGGGGGTGTCACTTTGACACGCTTTAGCACCCCAAATACAGGCATGTGTGCCATGTGGCGCACAGACATGCCCTAAGGGCATGTCTGTCTGTCACATGGGATAGGTGTGCATGCACACATGTGCATGCACACCTGGATTCGGTATTTTACCACCCAATTGGATTGGGTGGTAAAATACCGAATCTGTAAGGCCTTTGGGACTCAGAAGAGTCCCACCTACATCTGGCAGTTACCGAATCGGTAAAAATACCGATTCTGTCTTTTACCGATTCGGTAAATTTACCGAATCGGTAAAATTGGCCACCTACATCACAAATACCCATTTACCGGTCGGTAACTGCCGAAATCGGCAGTTACCGGTCAGTAAATGGCCTCCTACATCTGGCCCCTAGTCCTGCTGCTGGCCAAGAGAACACAAACATTGCAATGGAAGACCCCTACACCCCCACCCTTGGGAGCATGACAGTAGGGGCAGTGTGTAAATGAGTAACTGCTGAGGGCACGGCTCTCCAAAACAGGATACGATGCTGTCACAGTTTGTACATTTTACAACTACAGATGATCGCCCTTCATGACCCCACTGACCTGACGCTCTCATGTTGAGGCTCTATTTCGCCTACTATCCCTTAGTCCCAATTTACCCCCGGTTGCAGCACCTCCCTACCTCCCTTTGCCCTTGATCGCACAGCTTCACAGCCCATGAAACATACAATTCTACCTTACCTTCAGGGGCTGCTCCTCCATTTGGCGGAGGAGCATCACCCCAAAATGGTATGAATCTCATTTTATGTTTCTGCTTCTCGCACTGTTAGAAAGAAGAAGAAGGGTTTGGATGGGGGAGGCGGGTCCGCACAAGTCCAGGGGAGGAGTGGCTAGTCCAATGTTGTGGGCGCTGATTGTTTGGTCAGCTCCAGGGCCAACCAAACCAGTCATGCACACTCTCCCTTTTCTCCATGTAGGCAGCCTACATGGAGAAAGCATATTTACAACAAGGGGTGGTGAGGGACAGAGTCTCTGAATTAAGCAGAAAGCTCTCACCCAGTCAAGAGATCAGGGCTAGATCCAACACCGTTTTTTAGCTCACTGCACCATCCCAGTTTCAGAACCTGGCTGTATGCAAATTAGTCTGTTCCTGTCCCAGTGCATGATGGGAACAGGGCAAACCAAACTACAAAAGCCAATTCTTACACTGGGAAGGAAACAAGCTCCCGGGGACCGGTTTCTGGCATTACAGCCGTCTTCGGCCCGGTTTGCTTGAATCCTGATGGTGCAATGAGCAAGGGTCTCACATCTGAGAATACCCTTCCACGCTTAGGGTGGACAAAAATATTTACAACAAGGGGTGGTGAGGGACAGAGTCTCTGAATTAAGCAGAAAGCTCTCACCCAGTCAAGAGATCAGGGCTAGATCCAACACCGTTTTTTAGCTCACTGCACCATCCCAGTTTCAGAACCTGGCTGTATGCAAATTAGTCTGTTCCTGTCCCAGTGCATGATGGGAACAGGGCAAACCAAACTACAAAAGCCAATTCTTACACTGGGAAGGAAACAAGCTCCCGGGGACCGGTTTCTGGCATTACAGCCGTCTTCGGCCCGGTTTGCTTGAATCCTGATGGTGCAATGAGCAAGGGTCTCACATCTGAGAATACCCTTCCACGCTTAGGGTGGACAAAAATATTTACAACAAGGGGTGGTGAGGGACAGAGTCTCTGAATTAAGCAGAAAGCTCTCACCCAGTCAAGAGATCAGGGCTAGATCCAACACCGTTTTTTAGCTCACTGCACCATCCCAGTTTCAGAACCTGGCTGTATGCAAATTAGTCTGTTCCTGTCCCAGTGCATGATGGGAACAGGGCAAACCAAACTACAAAAGCCAATTCTTACACTGGGAAGGAAACAAGCTCCCGGGGACTGGTTTCTGGCCCATGATGCACTGGGCCAGGGACAGACTGATTTGCATATAGCCAGGTTCTGAGCTGGGATGATGCAGTGAGATAAATAACGGTGATGGATCAAGCCCTGATCTTTGGACTGGGTAAGAGTGGTCTGCTTAATTCAGACACTCTGTTCATCACCACCCCCTTTTCTGAATCGATTTTGGCCACTAGAGGTGTGGCAGGGTATACTCAGACATGAGTCCCTTTCTCACTGCATCATCAGGATTCAAGCAAGCCGGGCCGAAGACGGCTGAAATGCCAGAAACCGGTCCCCGGTAGCTTGTCTCCTTTCTGGTGAAGAATTGGCTTGGTAGTTTAGTCTGCCCTGTTCCCATGATGCACTGGGCCAGGGACAGACTGATTTGCATATAGCCAGGTTCTGAGCTGGGATGATGCAGTGAGATAAATAACGGTGATGGATCAAGCCCTGATCTTTGGACTGGGTAAGAGTGGTCTGCTTAATTCAGACACTCTGTTCATCACCACCCCCTTTTCTGAATTGATTTTGGCCACTATAGGTGTGGCAGGGTATACTCAGACATGAGTCCCTTTCTCACTGCATCATCAGGATTCAAGCAAGCCGGGCCGAAGACGGCTGAAATGCCAGAAACCGGTCCCCGGTAGCTTGTCTCCTTTCTGGTGAAGAATTGGCTTGGTAGTTTAGTCTGCCCTGTTCCCATGATGCACTGGGCCAGGGACAGACTGATTTGCATATAGCCAGGTTCTGAGCTGGGATGATGCAGTGAGATAAATAACGGTGATAGATCAAGCCCTGATCTTTGGACTGGGTAAGAGTGGTCTGCTTAATTCAGACACTCTGTTCATCACCACCCCCTTTTCTGAATCGATTTTGGCCACTATAGGTGTGGCAGGGTATACTCAGACATGAGTCCCTTTCTCACTGCATCATCAGGATTCAAGCAAGCCGGGCCGAAGACGGCTGAAATGCCAGAAACCGGTCCCCGGTAGCTTGTCTCCTTTCTGGTGAAGAATTGGCTTGGTAGTTTAGTCTGCCCTGTTCCCATGATGCACTGGGCCAGGGACAGACTGATTTGCATATAGCCAGGTTCTGAGCTGGGATGATGCAGTGAGATAAATAACGGTGATGGATCAAGCCCTGATCTTTGGACTGGGTAAGAGTGGTCTGCTTAATTCAGACACTCTGTTCATCACCACCCCCTTTTCTGAATCGATTTTGGCCACTATAGGTGTGGCAGGGTATACTCAGACATGAGTCCCTTTCTCACTGCATCATCAGGATTCAAGCAAGCCGGGCCGAAGACGGCTGAAATGCCAGAAACCGGTCCCCGGTAGCTTGTCTCCTTTCTGGTGAAGAATTGGCTTGGTAGTTTAGTCTGCCCTGTTCCCATGATGCACTGGGCCAGGGACAGACTGATTTGCATATAGCCAGGTTCTGAGCTGGGATGATGCAGTGAGATAAATAACGGTGATGGATCAAGCCCTGATCTTTGGACTGGGTAAGAGTGGTCTGCTTAATTCAGACACTCTGTTCATCACCACCCCCTTTTCTGAATCGATTTTGGCCACTATAGGTGTGGCAGGGTATACTCAGACATGAGTCCCTTTCTCACTGCATCATCAGGATTCAAGCAAGCCGGGCCGAAGACGGCTGAAATGCCACAAACCGGTCCCCGGTAGCTTGTCTCCTTTCTGGTGAAGAATTGGCTTGGTAGTTTAGTCTGCCCTGTTCCCATGATGCACTGGGCCAGGGACAGACTGACTTGCATATAGCCAGGTTCTGAGCTGGGATGATGCAGTGAGATAAATAACGGTGATGGATCAAGCCCTGATCTTTGGACTGGGTAAGAGTGGTCTGCTTAATTCAGACACTCTGTTCATCACCACCCCCTTTTCTGAATCGATTTTGGCCACTATAGGTGTGGCAGGGTATACTCAGACATGAGTCCCTTTCTCACTGCATCATCAGGATTCAAGCAAGCCGGGCCGAAGACGGCTGAAATGCCAGAAACCGGTCCCCGGTAGCTTGTCTCCTTTCTGGTGAAGAATTGGCTTGGTAGTTTAGTCTGCCCTGTTCCCATGATGCACTGGGCCAGGGACAGACTGATTTGCATATAGCCAGGTTCTGAGCTGGGATGATGCAGTGAGATAAATAACGGTGATGGATCAAGCCCTGATCTTTGGACTGGGTAAGAGTGGTCTGCTTAATTCAGACACTCTGTTCATCACCACCCCCTTTTCTGAATCGATACATGGAGAAAGCAGCCTCCCAAAAGACGCCTGTGCAGTCGGTGTCCCAGCCAATCACTACGCTGCTATTGCAGCATTGTGATTGGCTTAGGGGAGGGGATGGAGGTTGCCTGCGGCTGATTTCTGTGAGGACTATGCAACACAGGACTGAACCGCAGGAGGTATGTTTTACATTTTTTTAAATGTTAAATTAACACCCCTCCCCTGTGACCCCATCCCCACGCGACCCCAGCCCCCCAGCCACGAGTCATGCCGGCCGCAACTGCTTACCTTCTCAACTCCAATACTCCGTGTTCGATCTGCCACTTTCTAAACTTGCTGCTAACCAACCTTTTAGGAATATTTTATGTCTTGGTATCTTTTCTATTTGCCTGTATTGACGTAACTTAGCATTATGCGACTATTTTGTTGCTTTGTTATTTATAAATGCAAAACTCCAATAAAACCCTTTTTTCGCGTAATAATGCCGTTTTTGAAGGGCCCTCGGCAGTGGTGAACAGTATGCAGATCATCAAAAATCTTGCTGCGTGTCTATTGGCTAGTTTTAAAAATTGGTGTATGATTTCTAACACTTTGAAACTTCTCCATTGGCTACGTGATTGTAAAAGAATCCAGTTGAAAGCCCTTGCCATCATTCACAAAGTTCTGTGACAGCAAATGCCAGAATTCTTAGCAAATAAACTCAGCAACTAAACTCCTACAACAGAACCCTAAGATCGACTAATGCAGCGTGTGTTCACTTTCCATATTCATGAACTTGGTAAAGCTTGAAGTTTTTAGCTCAATGTTGTGGGCAAAGTTTAGTGAGGACCAGAACTTTAAATTTGCAGTGGTCTATAACTGGTAGCTAGTAGAACTCCTCAGTTTCACTTGCTCTTTAAGCTTTTGAAATGTATCAGGTGGGTGCGTTCTGAAGAGATTTAATGTATTCGCCTGTTTTAGTGACTTGATGTTGACCCTTGAAACAGAATCTTCAGCTTCTTCATGCATTCAGGAATGTAGTTTGATAAGGAGTTTAATGTTTTTTTTTTATATATTAAAGTGCAAAATGAAAATGGAGGATCAAAATCAATTTCGAAGCATTTGGCCTTTAAGAGATGAGGATTTTGTGGCCTAGGTTACTCAGTTTTGATTTGGTTTAACTTCAGGAATTCTTTTTGGTGATATATAATCGTAGCAAGTTTCTATTCATCCATATTCAAATGAGTTGATTACAGCAGATATTAGCAAGAGATAATTAGAGACACTGCTGCAGCAATCGAACTAAAGAAGATGTTGTCTGTGTAATTACGAAATCCTCCTAGTGAGTCTCCTAGGATATTGCCTAGGGATTGCATATAGTCAATACTCATAGGCAGTTTCTTGGAGGTTGCTAACAGTACCTATGTTGAACATTGGAGGCATTGAGAGTATGGAGACTTCAGGAACCCCGTAGGAGAAATTTATGAGAGAACTTCACAACTTAGCACTCTGGAACGGGAAGCATTTACATTTGTTTTGCAGGAATGATCAAAATCAGCCAAACATTTGGGAGATTTTCCTGGTTAATGAGTGGAGCTGGTCAATGACAATTGGATGTCCAATGTTGTTAAAGGGGACTGGCAAGTTATTGGGAGTTAGAAGAGTTAGAAGGGTGCACACATTTGATTAGATAGCAGTTCCATCGGTCGCAGAGGCAATACCATTTTTTGATTGAGAGTAAGGGGGCAGGGATTCTTCTGGAGCTTATAACTGGGTGATCAGAAGGGCTTGACTAGTCTAAGTCATAAAAGCATGCGTGGCAATTGGACACTAGCTTGCTTGATCTTTTTGTTTTAGGGATTTAAAAGAATCTTTGTTTGTAGAGGGACGTCTTGCACTGGGTTATTGATATGGTTCATATCCCTAATTAGGTGGCCTTTCAGCATTTTTGTTTGAAGCCAAAAGGTTTGTGTATAGAATTTATTTCTGAAAATGAGAAGTGACCATTGTGATAGAGAAGTAAATGGATAGTTAGCAAATATTTCTTCTGGAGTGAGTAGCCAGAGCGTGGGTTAATGGGGATGGAGGTTTTTATCTTTTCAATTTCAACATGAACAAATATTTTGCAATTCCACATATCAGTCTTGTGAAAGGGGGAATGGCAGACAGTCTTTCTGATACCTTGCCCTGTGCAACCACTCTTTGTTGGATGCTCCCTAAAAATAGGAGGAAGACATTGATAACATGAACTAGTTTCTTTTTTTATGATTGAAATCTGCTGGCATTAACATATTGCAATTCAAATTAGGTTAAATAAAAAATTCTCCTTATCAGTCCAGTAAATTAATTTTGAATGTGGGAAAGTAGACCCAGATACAGGGCAGGAAATGTGCTGCAGGCTTTTTTATAAGATCAAACAATACTGGAGATAACTCACTAGAAATGTTTATACAGTTACTTAAAAACGTTTGACAGTATGGCATGTAAATGGTAAAGAAAATGAGGAAGTGTCACCATTTTACCTGCATTACATTGGCCAACAAAATAGTGTTAGTTATCCCACTTAACAGTAGTCTTAATTGTTTATGGGTTACTTCCTAGTGATTGGTCAGACACATAACAGCATAACAGCAACATGGCTGCTAGTGTTATTCACAGTATGATCAGAAGTTAACGCACAGCCTGATTCAGGTAATTGTCTGCACCCGGCCGCCGATTTAGAGGCCCATGCTGTGCAAGCCCTCATAGATTATTTCGAGGCACCGGTCCCATGTGGCATAACAAGCTCACTTTTAATAACCAGTATTTGTATTGTGGTTACGACCTCAAGAGATAGCACTGAATATATTGCACTAACATAAGATCCTACCTTTTTTCTATCTGGACGCAGTATTTGAATGGTTATATTCCATACTACCTGGTCTCGCTACACCTACGGCACACTAGCTGCAATCCAGGGGCTCGTATAATGCTTGCCCTCACTGACAGAGCCACAATTCCCCCAGGGTACACACGTTAATTTTACATCTCCACGTATTCCTATTAGCACCTGCATATGAGGATATGCCTTTGTTAGATTTTAATGCATAGTTATACGATGGTCTTCATTCAGGACGTGTAACCTGACAGGTTTACCCCTATACTCCTTGGTTTCTCTAGATCTCTGGGATGACATTCACATCCACAGTAGGGCTCACATCTCACTTTGCCATACTTCACTGGGAGATGTATTATGCTGCCAGGATTACATTGCAAGTAGCTTATGCATTATCTTCCTGGATACAAGTTGCACAGGTTTAACAGCAGAGCCCCACTGTGTAGTTACCGGGCTCATTATTATTTACTTACAATCTCCAGTGATACGATCCATGATTTCTGGTTCAATACATCTTCATTCATACCTGTAGTGTATTCCTGTACTGTATTGTGTGCATCTTTATTTTCAGTATCTCACTATTTTGGTTTGGAGTATCTGGTGTTGGTATGATCTACAACTGATATTATTCATACATTTGGGTTTTTTTTACAGTAAAAGGGATACTTTTTGCATGGGTGTTTAGCTTTGGCTTGATCTAGCTATGGTGTCTGGTCACTGGTCACAACCCGCTTCTTTTAAGTCATGTAGGTTGATCACTTAGCTGTGTTTAGTGCTCCCACTAATGAAATGTGTAATTACAGGTTCCTACTTATTATTTGATGTACGTGGCTTTCCTGATGACGGCGCTTATGCCAAAACGCACGTAGAGCTCAAAGCCACCAGAAGACTGAAAACAAGGCATTCGTCCAACTCATGTACTTCTAAAAATATCAAAGAATACTGTGGTAAATAATTCAGTGCTATATAAGATTTAATGCATATTGTCTGTATGTCTGGGTAAGATGAATATATTCAGATAAGAAGGGTGAAATATGTGTCGTACAGAATTGGTGTCAACTATCCCCAATGACTAAGGGGTTAATTACGAGCCTGGTGGTCCGAGGACCGCCAGACTCATGGTGGCACATCGGTTACGATCCAGCCACTGCCGCACCAGTGGTCCGACTGCCCCATTACGACGTGATCTCACACTGCCATGGGACCAGCGACACTAGCAGGGAACCACCCATCCCTGGCGGTGGTGAGGTTCTGTAATTATCGAGTCTGACTCCATTTTGTTCTGTGCCACCATTTTGTGTTGCCCTCACGTAGGCCTGTGAAGGTAGCCTGGCGAATAAAGTGGCCTGGCCTTCTTAGTTCATGTATACATTAACTAAGGTATCTTTTTGACTCTGAAATGAACTGTAAGAAACTGACCTCTTCACCTGAAACTGACCTCGCAAAGCCAATTTCCCTGATCGATCTTTGTCTGAGATTGCCAATCAACGTTCAGGACATCGTTAACTTTTAGTTTCCTTGATCATGCCTTATCTTGTCCATCATCTGCTACTGTTTCTTTTTATGTTTCTTCATTACATGGGTTATGCTTTCAATTATAGGTTTGTCCGGCTTTTGGAGGTTGAATTTGGGACATTCTTAATGATTAACTTTTGGGTTGGGATACTGTACATGTAATCATGCCATGCCCTGCAGTACCATCTAAATCAGATTAACCTTTGTGAACTATGAAATTATAATGTTTTGCCGATATCCTGCTAAAACCCCAAAGGCTACTCACCTGCTGACCCTCCAGATTTTCCATTTGTTTAGGAATGTAATTGGTACAACTCCCTTACATGCCTGGGGCAGGGTAAAGAGAATATAACACGTGAAGTAAGACCATTCTAACAGACTGCCTCATTCAGTTGCTAAGGCTTCTGTGTGACGTAGTCTCACTCATTTGAGGTTAATACTTTATATTCCAGCTTCTGTGTCAAGTTCTTTGTGAGTTTAAAAGGACTAAGTATCAGTGGAACCCCTGAGAAGTGGATTTTTGATTTCTACAGTGGTGGGGTGGTCCGGAGGCTGCAATATTCTTGGTGGGACTGCCTTGGTTCAGCCAATCATTTTATGAATTTCACTGCCATGAAATCCATGGCAGAGAGGAAACCTGCCTCACTCCTCGGGGCACAACATTTGCCCCATGTGTGCATGCACACCAGTTCCTGCACAGCATGGACTTAACAGTCCATGCTGTGCTGGAATTGTTTTTGGCATTCTCATTGCGGTGCCCATTTTTAGATGCACTGCAGTGTGAATGCCCAAAAAAGCCTACCAGACAGTAAAAACTCCTAATCTGGTTGGCGTAGCAGGAGCAGGTGGTGGCATAATTCCCGCCTCCTCTGCACCAACAGTCACAATCATGTCCAAAGTATTTGCACATGTATATGGTTAATAGATATAATTAAATGTCTTTTATATTTTCAAACTTTGTTAATTAAAAATGAAAAATCTTTTTTGCAATCACCCTAGACCCATATTGTTGTTAGCCCTTTTTATCTAGATGGGTTGCTGACCTTTAAACTTTGAGTTGCAAGAGGTTTTTCCAGATTTACAGCTTCCCCACTGCCACCCTGTCAGGATGGCCCATCCTGTCCACACCTAAGTCCTCTTTGAGCAACTGTCTGCAAGTAATAAAGAAACCCCAACAGCAGAGCCATTCACAGTCATGTGACCCAGGACACTAGCAGATGTGGTACTTTCAAAATTGTATCTTGAAATTCAACTTCACCATTAAAGAGGATTTTTAACTGCAATTAATTTGAGTGTAAACAGTATAACTCTATCTGTTCCCAATACAAAATTAGAATGTATTTATTGTAATTAGGTACCCCAGCGTTAGTCTATTGGAGAGATAGGCCTTAGAGCAGTGAAAAATGAATAGAGGAATTTCTCACTGCCAGCACATGAAAAACTTAAGTACACACACTACTTTTTAAATGCAATGCACCCTGCCATATGAACCTTCATGCCCTACCTTAGGTGAGAATTAAAAAGGAAGATTTAGGCACGACAAAAGGATTACTTCACCAGGATAAAATGGCAGTTTAAAAATGCATCATAGGCTTTACTGGAAGATCTGCAACATGTTTTAAAAGGGCACTTTATGGGTTGGCAAAATAAGTGCTGCAGCCCACCAGCAGTGTTTAATTTTACCAGCCCAGTGTACAAGTAGTACCATATACTATGGACTTACACATAAATGAAATGTACCAATCAGGTAGATGACAAATGCATCATGTTTTAGGGAGAGAGTACAAGCACTTTACCACTGGTGGAAAAAGTGCACAGAATCCTAATCCTAATGTAGAGTGTTATAATGTATAACCCGGCCCTGTAAATTAATTGCTACCAGTAGGCCTGTATCATTTATTGTGCCACTTACACCGTGTCCAAGGCATGCTACTGTAGCCTTAATGCAGTTTTTAACTGCAATAAAATTCCCTTGCCAAGCCCTAAATTCCCATTTTATTACATATAAATCATCCCCTGAGGTAAGCCCTAGGTAGCCCACAGGGCAGGGTGTCTTGCAATTGAAAGGATATACATGTACTTCGTAGTTTTACATATCATGATGGTGAAAAACGTACTACTGCCAGGCCTACCCCTCCCATAGGATAACATTGGAGATTCCTTATTACATTTAAAAAGTTGCAATTACCAATTGGGAGCATGTTTTGTGTTTTTGGAGTTGTAAAGAAAAACACTATTTAATGGTAAAGTCAGATTCTTTATTACAATTTTAAAAATGTCAGTTTTGGAAAGTTGGCATTTCCCTCCCCATAAACCTTTTGTGCCTGCAGCCTGTCATATGGCAAACGACTAGTTGTAACTGGCAGTTAGATATTGTGAATTCCTTCGAGACAGTCGCACAATAGAGGGCTTAGGTGTGCCTGGATGGGCCATTTGATGGTAGGATGCGGGGTGTGGAGCTGAGCATAGTTCACTTGCAACTGGATAAGGGGTACTCTGCCTTCACACAAAGGACGTTTCACCTCCACATTGTCACTACAGCCAGCTTGGAGGCAGGGCAGGTAAGTCAGGAAATTCCGTGCACTTCAAAACCATTGACTAGTAATGTCTCCCACTATCAATAAGGAGAGCCCAGATATAAAAATAGGACCTCAGACACCACCTCTTCATTTCCCTCCTGAACCTGTAGATGGACTCTCAGAGGACTGTCTGCTGCTGCGACCTGCTGTGCACTCTGCAATACTGATTTGGTGTACTTGGAAAGAATGATTTTCTACCTACAGCCTGCCTTGAACTGTCAGGGGCCTGCTGTGCATCTTCACCTGAACCGAGC
The DNA here is from genome assembly GCF_964263255.1 of Lissotriton vulgaris. Classification (NCBI taxonomy): domain Eukaryota; kingdom Metazoa; phylum Chordata; class Amphibia; order Caudata; family Salamandridae; genus Lissotriton; species Lissotriton vulgaris. Next base: position 401,205,184 of record NC_141697.1, on the reverse strand, counting down.
ACTCGCAGAGTGACTCCAAGGGCTAGATTGCTGGCCTGCTTTTCAGAGACACAGGTACACAAAAGGCTTGCAGCATCTTGAACCAGCATCTGCACCTAGCCAGAGTGATTCCTGAGCCCACAAGTGGTGTGCTACCAGTCCTGGAACTTAGGTTGTGTTGCTAAAGGTGCCAGGGTGGCTAAATTTAAAAACTGAGAGTGTAGAAAATCTTTGACCAAAATGTGCTCCGAGAACCAGAAAGAGACCATGGCCAACCTGCTTGCCTATTTACCCGGCGTACATTGGCGGTCGGATTGACTTTGTGGCTTCTCTCACTACATTCTTCTCATTAGCAGTAAATCCTGTTCAGTGGTCCTTCAGCAGAGGGTTACCCAGCCTCGTGGAACTGCCTTTGGCTACAGCCCTCTGCCTCGATCCTTTGGAGATTTTTGACTGACAAAAAAGAGACTTAGGGTCTGAATATGAGTTTGGTGGTCTGTGGACCGCCAGACTCACGGTGGTGCGGTGGTGCCAGTCCAACCACCACCGCACCGGCGGTCCAACTGAAATGTTACAACTTTGGCAGTCAGACCGCCATTGGTCCACAGCAACTGCCTGGAAACGCTGGTTCCATGGTGGTGGCACAGTGGTCAGGGGCACACAATATGATGGCGGTGCAGCTGCAGCACCGCCATGCATATTACGAGGTACATGACCGACAGTGATCTCATCGAGATTCTTACTCCATGAAACAGCTGGTGCTCATGAAACAAATTGGGTCCTACAGGCCCCCTATTGTCCCATGCATGCTAATACCTCCCTGGGTGCTTGCATCCCTAGTTCCAGAATGGCATGGACTTCCTAATCCATTCTGTGCTGGAAGGCTTTTTGGCGGTCCTGTGGCAATACAACATTAAGGCACACATTTGAGCCTTTTTACTGCAGTGCTGCGGAACCACTGCGGAACCCCCAAATCAGACCATGATTTCACTTGCAATCTGGATGTCAAGGCCCCTGTTTGGTGGTGTGGAAGCAGGGCGGTGGCATGGTGGCGCGCTCCCACACGTTCAAACTCGTAAGTTTACTGCCGCTCGATCCAAGGGTTCCAGGCGAGGTCACTCCCTCCTCGGACACCGTGTAATGGCAGACAAACAGCAGAATGTTGAAGTAAGATAAACAGCACTTAACAAATTGCCTCCAGCCATGCACTTCTTAACATTTTCTTGGTTCTCTGACAAAATATCATCAGTGGAAATTTCGTCCTACAGAAATATTGTCACAAATATATCTTCATTTCATACATATAATGGAAATGACAAAAACATAGGAAAAAATATTGTTGTCATTAATATTGTTCTCAAAATATAGTTTTTTAATAATAAATATATAAATAGTAAACATTATATATATATTAAAAAACATTATTAGAATAATAATTAAATGTATTAAATATAGCTGTTGTACTTATTTTTAAAAATAAAACACACACACATGTATATATATACATATATATATGTTTCTTTATATATATTTAATTTAAAATACTATTAAACTACTTTTTTCAATTTATACTGTATTTTTTACAGGCAGTCGGGGTGGTCCCACCACCATCGGGCCCTGCAGGATCGCTCGCCGCATTATGATGGCCAGCGTATGGAAGGCGGGTGGAGAGACCAACCGCCAACCATCTGACGGGTTCAAGGAGCTTGTTGGAGCGTCAGACGGATTGCAATCCCAACAACAATGGCGGTGCCTGCTCAGTCAACACCATAGGGATTACAAAGTCTCTTTCCACCGGCGATTTCAGAGTGGTTAATAGGGGTGGGTGGAAAATTCCGTTCTGCTCGCAGAACGTGCAAAATTTCGGCATTTCGCGTTCCGCATTGGAACGAAAGCATCTTCATTGATAATATGCAGGGCAGGATTCTTTCTGGCACAGTACTCCTGTCACAAAAATTAAAGCTCAACAGGAGCTTCTTTCTCCTCATCTGCTGCTCTGATCGTTCTCTGACCTTTTATAAACACAAGAGAGGCATTTGAACTCGCAAAGAAGCCCCGCCCCCGAAATCTCCAGGAGCACGCAAAATTCTGCGTGTTCGCAGAGATTTTTTGCTGCTTCGAGACATTTTGCAAAAGGCAATTTCGCAAATTCCGCCCACCTCTAGTGGTTAACCCGCCATGAAAAGGCAAGCGGAAAGTGACTTGGGGGCCAGTAATGGGCTTACCTTCCTCCTTGGTCCTCCAATATGGGCCCTGGGAAGGTGCTCAATTTCCATGCTCCATATGGCAGGCACCATGCTGTGCCTGCCACATAGTGCAGGGATACATCAGATGTGTATGTTTGCACTGTACAAAATCAGGAACCCAAGGTACTGGATACAGAGACCTAGTTTGTGTGTTATGGTCACTGCATGAATTATGTCAGTACATACCAGAAGAAGAAAGAAACATTTCTTTCTAGAGTCCCCTCACTCACCGGGGTTTCCCCATGGTGACAGGCCATCCCAGTTCCCTACGAAAAAGGGCGTGCTGCGACTAGCGAACTACGCAGGAGCACTTTTATTGTGAATAGACTATGTGTGGTGTAAAGTGATGAGGTGGTGGAGTGGGTGTAAGTGAATTAAAAATACTGACACTGCTATTTAACCTTAAGTAGGGCCCTGTATGGTCCTGACGAAAAGCCTGGGGAGCTTGAAACATGTTGACCAGAAACACTGATTTGGCCCTACTTAAGGTTAAATAGCAGTGTCACCCCCATTTTAATATACCAAACTAGGAGCAAAATAAATTTGTTGAGGCCCACTAGCACGGTATTTTTAATTCACTTACACCGACTCCACCACCTCATCACTTTACACCACACATAGTCTATTCGCAATAAAAGTGCTCCTGCGTAGTTCGCTAGTCGCAGCACGCCCCTTTTCGTGGAGAACTGGGATGGCCCCAATGATGAAGCATGTCACCGTGGGGAAACCCCGGTGAGTGAGGGGACTCTAGAAAGAAATTCTTCTTTCTTCTTCTGGTATGTACTGACATAATTCATGCAGTGACCATAACACACAAACTAGGTCTCTGAATCCAGTACCTTGGGTTCCTGATTTTTTGCTGCGTTTACTTGGAGGCCGACCTAGTTTTGTTTATCCTCCTTCTCCCTCTGTTCTTCCACTATTGTTTGCACTGTACTGCAGCATGTGCTACAGCCGACAGCACATATCGCAATACAAAGTATACACATTGCGACCGCCTTTAAGGCGGTCACATTGAATTGTAAACAGCAGGAACACCGACTACTAATCGGGTGGTCCTGCTCCTGCCACGGTGCGAGTCCAAAGAAGTTCGACCAACATTGTAAGGAGGCCCATAATTTTTTTTTAAAACACACCAGTTTAATTTCTTATAAAAACTCAACAACATAAAAAATTTGAATTCCCCAAAAATCTATTACATATTGAAATTATTAATTATTATGAATATAATTTTAAATACACAAAAACATAATAATAGAAATGTAAATAATATCAAATAAACTATAACATTCTACAATAATAAATATACTATTCGCTGTCCAATTTCTGCAAAAGTAGGTAAAGTGTTGGACTCAGGAGAAGTAAAAATTCATTTTGCCTCTCCGTCAGTGCAACAGTAGGGAAAATATTGGATTGTGGAAGGGGTAAAATGTACTATTCCCACTCCAGTCAGTGCAACAGTAGGGAAAGAGGTGGATTAAGAGGGGTAAAATGAACTATTTACACTCCACTCATTGTACCAGAAGGAAACGTGTTGGATTGCAGAGTGGGAACAATTACTATTCCAACTACTCCAGTCAGTGCAACAGTAGGGAAAGTTTTGGATTGCAGAGAGTTAAAATTTACTTTCCCACTCCAGTCAGAGAAACAGTAGGGAAAGTGTTGGATTGTGGAGGGGTAAAACTTACTATTCACACTCCACTCATTGTAACAGATGGGAAAGTGTTTTATTGAAGATCGGTAAAATTGAATATCCCTACTCCAGTCAGAGCAACAGTGGGGAAAGTGTTGGATTGCGGAGGGGTAAAACTTACTATTCCCACTCCACTCATAACAGACGGGAAAGTGTTGTATTGAAGATCAGTAAAATTGACTATTCCTACTCCAGTCAGTGCAACAGTAGGGAAAGTGTTGGGTTGCAGAGGGGTAAAATGTATTATTCCCATTCCACTCAGTGCAAAAGTAGGGAAAGTGTTGGATTGCGGATGGGTAAAACTTACTATTCCCACTCCAGTCAGTGCAACAGTAGGGAAAGTGTTGGATTACAGAGGGGTAAATTGTACTATTTCCCCTCATGTTAGTGCAGCAGTAAGGTAAGTATTGGATTTTTAGAGGGGTCAAATTTAATATTACCACTCCAGTCAGTGCAACAGTAGGGAAAGTGTTGGATTGCAAAGGGGTAACATTTGTTACTCCGACTGCACTCTGTGTCAGATTAGAAACAGGCTAATTCATGTAAAGAAATTTAAAACTATTTGCAAAACTATACTAAATTTAAAAAAGTATATGTTTATAATATATTACATTGATTGTCTTTAATTACCTTCCAACCCTTTATCCATAAAAAAACACCAACTCGCACCTAATATATAAATGTAAAACATTTTAGTTACATAATTTACATAATTATCAATTAAACAATCAAACAACATATTTAGCTAATAATAAATTAGTTGTTTTTAAAATTAACTTCCCAAACATTTCCCCTAAAAAATGCAACAATTTACATCTAAAACATAACTTAAATAATATCCTAATTACACAATTTACATAATTAAGTTATCAATTAAATAATAGTTATTATAAATTAACATAAATATATGCTTACTTACCTACACACCCATTACACGTACAAGAAAAAACTAATCATTAATCATAATATTAAATAATTATTAATAAATTATAATTAATTTAGAACTCACCTATACCCTACAAAACCCACAACCCTCACTTAAACATACCTTAAAAAAATTATTGTACAATTATTATAAATAATTATCATGCAGGTAGGTGCATGGAGAGTGGAACATGTTGTGCCCCACTGTGTGCAAGCACCCGCCCAGTTCCAGCACGGCATGGACTTTACATTCCATGGCGTGCTGAAACACGCTGCGATGGTTCCAAGGGGGCAGTATTAAAGGCTCTTTACTACACCACCGCTGGACCGCCATGCTGCCCGCCCACCAGACAACGATGTGTATTGTAATCTGGCTGGCAGGCAGCATTTGGGCTTGGCGGTGCTTGGGTGGGATGATGGTGAACCGCCTCGCTCCCGCACTGCCAAAACCACAATGAGACTTAAGTGAAGACTGACTGCTTTTTGTGCCAAGCGACCCAGGGTTAAGCACAGGTTAATTTAGTGACTCTTTGTCGTTCATCCTGCAAGGGATTGTGGCTGTTGCTTGAGCACGGCTCACACCCCAGTCTACAAATTAACCCAATTTCTCACATATGCCTACTTACTCTAAAAAGATGTGATTACAATACATCAGACCTAGTAAGCCAGATGGTGAGATGAGTCAAAGTTATGAACATTTCAAAGGCTGTGATACTGCCTTCTACTGCCCAAATGCATTAAATGTGTAAGGAAGTAATTCTCACAGCCATGACAGCTGATGAAATACAACATACAACCTATTCAATCTTTTACAGGTCCGGGTTTTTAATTTTACCCTTGACATTAGTGGTTGTGGAATGTGGAACAATTTTCAGAGTGGGGGTGCAGCCTTCAATTTTGCATCATTTAACTCATAAGGATTGTGGAAAAGTTCAAATGTCACACACAAAAAATGTGCAGCAAATGAGCCTTTCCCATTCCTCAAGAGAGTGGTACGGTGCATTGTGAAGCCACTGGTGCATTTTGGAGCACACTGTTGCAAATATATTACTAAAAGTTCAAAATCGGGTTTCTGGTTGGCAGAGGTATGCACCCAGTTCAAGCAGGAACCACAATCCTAGTCAGGGTAAGCCAGATACACACTTAAAGATAACCTATGCTCACCCTCTGATAGCTTGGCACAGAGAAGACAGACTTATCTAAAGAGGTAATGTGTAATGTATTTGTGCCACACACACAGTGAAAACTCCACAAAAGGACTCTACACAGGTTTTGAAAAATATATCAAAACTACAAGCATTCAATAAGCAGAAGTCAAGTTCTGAATTTCGAAAGAATAAAAAGAGCTCTATTGCTTATAAGCAATCAGTGCCGATGGGGGTTATCTGGTTGCGCTGGACCGTGACAAAGTGGACACTTCAAGCCAACTGTAATGGAGTGCTAGCCGGGGACAAGAGCCACTCAGAGCTAGTAAACACATTATCTTGATTCTGGGGTGAGATGCAAGGTGCAGCTGAGTGATGAGTCAATGTCAAGCCTGCAGACGAGGTGATGCATCGATTTTTTATTCATGCAGTGGCAGCGATGCGTCAGGTCCATTGAGCAAAGCGCCGGTTCTGGGAGCAGTGGTTCCGAAGGCGATGTGCAGGTATAATCAATGCTGGAGGTGTGATGCATCGCTCTACTCCATGCAGTGGCAGCGAGTTGTTAGTTCTGAAGCGGTGATTTTGGATGTGATATAGCTGTTTGGAATTCGATGCGCCAATTCTGCTTCTGCAACAGGGTTGATGCACCGGTCCTGCTACAAGCAGACTGGAGATGCGTTGATTTCTCTGGTGCAAGTATCTGAGTTCAGCTCCAATGAACCTGGCACAGGAGAAGGGGTAGAGACTTTGATAGCCCTGAGTCTCAGACAACAGGAGGCGAGCCCACAAGCCCTTGGAGATCACTTTGGTTGCATGGCAGGCACACAGAGCTGTAAAAGTGTCATTTTTACAATAGTAATGCTAAATCCAACTTTACCAGTAAAGATGATTTATCATTAACATTCTAAGGCTATAGAACATAACACAGCTACTCCTTTCTATCCAGAAAATGCAGCTCAAAAGTGTATTGAGAAATTTCCAATGTTAACCAATACGAGGAGTAGGCCTCACAGTAGTGAAAGCAAATTTAGGGGTTGTTTACTACCAGGGCATGCACCACTTAAACACAGGTCCTACCTTTTAGTTACAAAGCAGCATGCTCAATGGGCTACCTAGGGATACATCGGCGATGACATATTTGTAATAAATGGGGAGTTTTTGACCCTGGAAGAGATTTAACTTGCCAGGCCGACATGGCAGTGTAAACTGCACACACAGGCTCTGTAGTGGCAGGCCTGAGACATGGTTTAGGGGCTACATAAGTGGGTGGCACAAGCAGTGCTGCATTCACACTAGTAGAATTTAATTTACAGTCCATGGGCACATGCAGTGTACTTTACTAGGGACTTATAAGTAAATTAAATTTGCTAATTGGGTGTGAGCCTATGTTACCGTGTTTAAAGGAGAGAGCACATGCACCTCAGCACTGGTTAGCATTTGTAACGTGCTCAGAGTCCTAAACCCAACAAATATAAGATCACATTTATTTATTTATTTATTTTATTCGATTTATATAGCACATTATAACCCAGGGGTCTCTAAGCGCTTGTCAGGTAAGCACAGCAGAAGTTCCTAAAAAAAGCCCAACCAGGAATTATAGCCCAACCCAGGCCTTCTGGAAAAGAACCGTTTTCACCTTCTTCCGGAAGGACATCAAATTAGATTCCTTCCGCAGATCCGCCGATAGATTATTCCAGACTGCTGGGAGAGTATTGGAGATGGCGCGGCCACCCACTGTAGCCAACCTGAAGCGTGGTTGGGTAAGAAAAGTTGCTTCAGCAGATCTTAACAACCTACCCGGTTTGTATGGAGTCAGGCGGGTCTTAATATATCTTGGCGCCTTTCCATAGAGCGATTTATGTGCGATGCAGAGCCCTTTCAAGAGCACCCTCTGCCTTATTGGCAGCCAGTGTAGCTCGCGCATAAGTGGGGACGCATGCGAGCTCCTTGGTTTCTTAAAAATGAGCCTGGCGGCATCATTCATCACCACTTGAAGTTTGTCCAAGAGTTTTTGGGGCAGACCAAGATAAACCGAATTGCCATAGTCCAACCATGATAAAATAGAGGAGGAAGAAGGCAAAAAGTTTGCGATGACCCTTCAGAGAGGCCCTTCTTCAGCACAAAAGCATTGAGTGGTTGTACATTGTCATTAACAGAAAGCACAGTCTCCATTGCCATGGCAACTACATTTGCAAAGCCATACAGTTCTACTAAGAAAAACTGTAAAGCACACAAAGGATGTGTGGAAATCAGGGCTTCAGAATTTGTCATTTGCGCATCACAGAGTCAAGTGTATTGATTTATGTTGATCCTTTTAAAATCTTTGTTTTAACACATTTCAGAATTATACAAAAATATATTTCATTTATGCTTTCCTGGCTGCTGTTATAATTTGACATTTTTGTACAGATCATTTACAGATATTTAAAAGTTGTGTGTTAGACAAAATGGCAATGCTGCAGTCTTTCCATTCACATCAGCAAAATGGTCGCATAGTTCATTTTGCCAACTCCTCTCACTTTGCAGTCAGAGAAAGAAAAGTAAACATCAATTTCCAAGTAAAAGAAAGAGCAGCAATTTGTCAGAAGACATAGCCTGACATTTAACTGTCTTTGAAGCATGGCAATGTGACAAGATAAAAACATAATTTACACCCCTCTTTATTGCTTATTCCCCTTTAGAACTTCAACATGGGTATTTTGGAGGTCCTGCAGCATCCGTCCCCTCAACCCTGCACTGAGCACCTATGCTTGGCATTATGTGCAGTTTTGAGCAGAGATGTTGGCCAAATATTCCCCTTCATATGCCCGAAGGATCTCAAAGACAAATTCTCCTTAGGGTGTTTGGACAAAATATTGAGGCAGAAATATTGGTTGCAGAAATACTGACAAAAAAATATTGTGATACAACAAAATCCTTATACAGAAATATCGCTGTCTAGAATATCAATTTTTTAGGTAAGTAATATAGTTTTGAAGAATATCATTCTTGTAAATATTGTATTCAATAATATAGTTGCAATATAGATTGTTTTTTAAAACATTTATGTGTGTTAGTTTATATATTGTTTTTTTGGGTTATTATTTATATTGTATAGCTGTCGTTTTTTAGCAAGGAGCTATGTTAAAGCTCTAGTAGATTTTTAAATTGTTATTTGAATTTGTGTTTTTAAACTGAATTGCACTTTACTTGAAAGTCTCCAACTCTTACGGCTCACACCATACGGCCACCATTTTGCGGATCAACGGTCTAGTCTCTCTGCTCCCATTTTACTAAAAATGAGCACGCTGATATGACCACACAGCGGACACGCTGCCGGAGTGCCAAAGGCATGCCAAAGGCAAGCCCGTCTGCGCCCGTCCGTGACTGGAATGCGATGTGCGCCACAACCCCTGGCCAAAATTACTACTCAAAAGAGGCACTACTTAAAATTGAAGCAAGAAGTAAGCAAAATAACTGCACACCTATAAATTCTCAGACCGATTTCCTGGTACAACACTGACCTCCATGCAAATTTGCTACATGCATCAATCCGATCAGTGCTCTCAATAACACAGCCACAGCTACTAATCTGCCCGCAGCAAGCAGGTGCGAGTCAACAGACCGCACTCTAACATGCGCCCTACTCAACACCAGGTCACTTCCTATACATAAATATGAACTTGCTGACTTTTTTGATCAATACAAGCCAGCCATTATGTTCCTTACAGAGACCTGGACAGCCAACTTCTCAGAGCCGGATTTGAATACGACCATGCAAAAAGGATTTGACCTGTTCAAAATGGACAGAATAGGATATCGAGGTGGTGGAATTGCTATTACATACCATTCTAACCTTAGGGCCACATTTGCTGCTATCCCACAACTGAAGGAAGAAACTGTCCTGTTTACACTTAAATACAACAATATGACAGCATTTAACAGAATGCTAATTTACCACTCACCTGGTCATAGGAATCCTTTCATCTCTTCCACACAGACCACCATGGAGTCTTGTATGAAATACTCTAACTTCTCCCTACTGGAGGATTTTAACTTTCACTTAGAGTCTACCGAATGTCGGGACACCATCAATTTAATTGATGGATAAAAGAGCTTTTACCTAAACCAAATTGCCACTGAGCCTACTCATACTGGTAAACACACTTTGGATGGCATTTGTACCAACTATGCTCAGATAAAATTCAATAAATCACTATCTGTGAGCTGGACCGATCATAGCACCGTCTTCCTTGAGCTATCCTGCATCAGGCAACCCCTCAAAGAATCATACATTAATTGCTCGGGCACAACATGCCTTTGGCAAGAAATAAATACTCCAGACTTGGAATTTGCCTTATGCTCCCACCGCCCCGGTCCAAATACTGACCCTGGTTCAGCAGCCTCAAATTTTGACGGCTGGATTTGCTTGGCAGCTAATAAGCTAGCCCCAGAGAAGCATACATATATCCACAGAAAACAACCATTAGCCCCATGGTACACATCGGAACTGAAAGAACTGAAAATAAATTCAGGGACAAAGAAAGAGCATGGAGGATAGTTTACTTAGAATTAGACAAAAACCATTATAACGAGGCAATTGCTAATTATAAACAGTCAATAATCACAGAGAAATCATGTTTTTTACTGAGAAAATCGATTCTTTCAAAAACTTAGCCAGATAACTGGCAATAGCAAACAGTTCAGCCCTAATACACAGTTCTGCGACAAATTAGCTAACTTCTTTTACGACAAAGTAAAAAAGTATATGACGAGTTCTCTAGTGGCCAGGCCAAAGACAATTTTGACGGGCCAAGCAAAGGCTAGGCGACTATGCAGGCCCACCTAGATAAATGTATTCCCCTAACACCAGAATGAGTTGTGAGGCTCATAATGTCAACGAATTCCGGGTCCCCACTTGACCCCTGCCCCTCTACGGTCCTGCACATGGTAGCCAACATTATCGCCGACCATCTAGTACCCCTCCTTAATAATATCATAGGCGCGGGGCACTTCCCTATTACCTGGAAAAAATCCTTGGTCAGACCTATTTTAAAGAAACCTTCCCACAATCCAATGGAGGTTAGTAATTACGACCCATCTCCTGCCTGCCATTTCCATAGAAAATTCTTGAGAAAGCACTTAAGGAAGAGCTACTCCTCTTTCTAGACTTCAGTAACAAACTAGACCCTGTGCAACATGGATTTCGACCCTCACATAGCACAGAGTCTGCTCTGATAGCTGCCACCAAGAAGATACGTGTCCAACTATACAGAGGAGGAAACGCTATATTGATCCTGCTTGACCTCTCAGACGCATTCGACACGTTGAACTACCAACCAAATACTCATCCATCGCCTGTCTGAAATTGGGCTCATAGGTGAAGCTTCCAGCATACTCAGATCCTACCTAACTGACAGAGAACAAACAATAGTTATGAGAGAACATAAATCTCACCCCTACGCTTTGCCGTGTGGGTGCCCCAGGGTTCCTCACTATTGCCAACTTTGTTTAATGTCTATGTCACTCATTGGCAAAACTCATACGCTCTCATGGCTTCACAACTATTTGCTACCCTGACGATAGGCAAATGGTTGTGACTCTATCTTCAAAGCCTGGGGACGTGGCAACTAAATTTATTGGCCCACATTATCAGGTGGATGCGAGAAAAGTGCTAAAAGTTAAATACCGACAAAACCGAAGTGATACTGTTTGGTAGGAACATCTTTTTTGGAACTCCTCCTGGTGGCCGGAAGCAGCCAGGCCTTGTCCTTTGCCAGTTAAACAGGTTAAAAACCTTGGCATCATGATAGATGATCATTTATCACTATTTGATCAGGTAAATAGCATCACTTCATCGTGTTTCTTCACGTTGAAGATTCTATGAACATTTTTACCACCTATCCCTATGGATCTCAAGAAAACAGTTATTGTTGCTCTGGCGCTATCTCAAATTGATTACTCTAATGCTCCTTACCTAGGAGCAAACAAGAGAATTATACGCAAGCTGCAAACACTACAAAACGCAGCAGCACAATTGCTGCTTAAGATTCCCAAATTCAGTTCTGTAACTCAAAGCGTTCAGGACCTGCACTGGCTCCCAGTTCAGGCAAGGATTCAATTCAAGTCAATGTGCATTGTGCATAAGATACTACATGGGGCCAGGCCTGCCTACCTTAGAAAGCATATCATACTGCACATCCCAAAACGAAACCCAAGGTCATCACTGGCCTCTCTATGCGTGGTTCCTAGAGTGAGGACCATAAAATGGGGTGGTAGAAGTTCCTTCTACCTGGCTCCAAATTATGGAACACAGTGCCCATCAGTCTCAGAAAACTAACCAATAGACAAGAGATTAGGAAATTGCTAGTTCGGGCTGTAGCCATGTTTAAAGTTTCCTATGGAAATTAACATAGAGTAAACACGTTTTGAGACCCCCATTTTTTCTCCGCCCCCACATGCCAAATCACCCTGAAACTTTTAAGATAGGAGATGACTGGAGCGCCCCACAAGGCGCTAGTTGGACCCAGGGACCCTCAGGATTCAAGAGGACTTAATCCCCCAACTTTAAACGCACCATGAGATGCGTTTGCACAGCGGTGAAGGGAGGGGGCGGGGCCTGAGTTTACATGTGTGCAAACACACCCTGTGGCACGTTTTAAGTTGGGGGATTAAGTCCCCTTGAATCCTGAGTGTCCCTAGGGTCCAACTAGCCCACCAGGAACCTCCAGTGCACCACAGAGCTGCGTTGCAGAGAGGTGTAAAAAGGGGCATGGCTTCTGTAAACCTCTCTGCAATGCAGCTCCCTGGTGCATACTGGAGGTACCTAGTGGGCTAGTTGGACCCCAGGAACCCTCAGGATTCAAGGGGACTTCATCCCACAACTTGAATCACACCACAGGACTCGTTTGCACAGTGGTAAAGGGAGGGGGCGGGCCTGAGGTGACATGTGTGCAAACAAGCCCTGTGGCGCACTTTAAGTTGGAGAATTAATGCCTCTTCAATCCTGAGGGTCCCTGGGGGCCAACTAGCCCCCAGGGCTAGTAATATGTGACGTCATCCGCAGTGCATTGCAGGGACGTGACTTATAGTTATCTCAACTAACTATAACGGGAGAATTTCTATGGTTTTGTATGAGTGAAATCTCCAACTAAGTACAACGTCCCTGAAACCTATGGTTTTTCCAGTGAATATATATATATATATATATATATATATATATATATATATATATATATATATATATATATATGAAAGAGCAAGGGTGTCCCCATAGAAACATCGCACGTAGAAAGGTTACCGCACAACATATCCGGCAGCAGCAATCACAGCGACCCTCTGCATTCTCCAGTTTGCATATGCCAGACGCGTTTCAACCTGTGAGCCCTTTATCAATGGCGTGCAAAAAGACAAAGTGAGGCATCCAAGTAGCTTTGGAACATTTTATTCGTTTGTATATAGTCCCGCCCATGTGGGCGTGCGCAGGTATGGCATTATGGTCTTTGAAGTCCATCTGCGTGCCGTTCCAGTTCCTGATACCCAAGTGGATTGGGGGCCTCACTGAGTAAACAATGTTAACCCGGTTGGGTGGAGGTAAGCAAAAGAAACGCTGCGTAGCTCCCAATGTGACCCCGGAATGAGGCCCTTTCTACTCCCAAACGTGCTTGTAGTGACGAGCAACGGGAACCGCCAGGGATCGGCGGCGGGACATCTCCGCAGCCGGACCAGCCGCAATAAACGAAAGAGCAAGGGTGTCCCCATAGAAACATCGCACGTAGAAAGGTTACCGCACAACATATCCGGCAGCAGCAATCACAGCGACCCTCTGCATTCTCCAGTTTGCATATGCCAGACGCGTTTCAAGCTGTGAGCCCTTTATCAATGGCGTGCAAAAAGACAAAGTGAGGCATCCAAGTAGCTTTGGAACATTTTATTCGTTTGTATATAGTCCCGCCCATGTGGGCGTGCGCAGGTATGGCATTATGGTCTTTGAAGTCCATCTGCGTGCCGTTCCAGTTCCTGATACCCAAGTGGATTGGGGGCCTCTCTGAGTAAACAATGTTAACCCGGTTGGGTGGAGGTAAGCAAAAGAAACGCTGCGTAGCTCCCAATGTGACCCCGGAATGAGGCCCTTTCTACTCCCAAACGTGCTTGTAGTGACGAGCAACGGGAACCGCCAGGGATCGGCAGCAGGACATCTCCGCGGCCGGACCAGCCGCAATAAACGAAAGAGCAAGGGTGTCCCCATAGAAACATCGCACGTAGAAAGGTTACCGCACAACATATCCGGCAGCAGCAATCACAGCGACCCTCTGCATTCTCCAGGGTGCATATGCCAGACGCGTTTCAAGCTGTGAGCCCTTTATCAATGGCGTGCAAAAAGACAAAGTGAGGCATCCAAGTAGCTTTGGAACATTTTATTCGTTTGTATATAGTCCCACCCAAGTGGGCGTGCGCAGGTATGGCATTATGGTCTTTGAAGCCCATCTGCGTGCCGTTCCAGTTCCTGATACCCAAGTGGATTGGGGGCCTCAAGGAGTAAACAATGTTAACCCGATTGGGTGGAGGTAAGCAAAAGAAACGCTGCATAGCTCCCAAAGTGACCCCGGAATGAGGCCCTTTCTACTCCCAAACGTGGTTGTAGTGACAAGCAATGGGAACCGCCAGGGATCGGCGGCAGGACATCTCCGCGGCCGGACCAGCCGCAATAAACGAAAGAGCAAGGGTGTCCCCATAGAAACATCGCATGTAGAAAGGTTACCGCACAACATATCCGGCAGCAGCAATCACAGCGACCCTCTGCATTCTCCAGTTTGCATATCCCAGACGTGTTTCAAGCTGTGAGCCCTTTATCAATGGCGTGCAAAAAGACAAAGTGAGGCATCCAGTAGCTTTGGAACATTTTATTCATTTGTATATAGTCCTGCCCATGTGGGCGTGCGCAGGTATGGCATTATGGTCTTTGAAGTCCATCTGAATGCCGTTCCAGTTCCTGATACCCAAGTGGATTGGGGGCCTCACTGAGTAAACAATGTTAACCCGGTTGGGTGGAGGTAAGCAAAAGAAACGCTGCGTAGCTCCCAATGTGACCCCGGAATGAGGCCCTTTCTACTCCCAAACGTGCTAGTAGTGACGAGCAACGGGAACCGCCAGAGATCGGCGGCAGGACATCTCCGCGGCCGGACCAGCCGCAATAAACGAAAGAGCAAGGGTGTCCCCATAGAAACATCGCACGTAGAAATGTTACCGCACAACATATCCGGCAGCAGCAATCACAGCGACCCTCTGCATTCTCCAGTTTGCATATGCCAGACGCGTTCTAGCTGTGAGCCCTTTATCAATGGCGTGCAAAAAGACAAAGTGAGGCATCCAAGTAGCTTTGGAACATTTTATTTGATTGTATATAGTCCTGCCCATGTGGGCGTGTGCAGGTATGGCATTATGGTCTTTGAAGTCCATCTGAGTCCCGTTCCAGTTCCTGATACCCAAGTGGATTGGGGGCCTCACTGAGTAAACAATGTTAACCCGGTTGGGTGGAGGTAAGCAAAAGAAACGCTGTGTAGCTCCCAATGTGACCCCGGAATGAGGCCCTTTCTACTCCCAAACGTGCTTGTAGTGACGAGCAACCGGAACTGCCAGGGATCGGCAGCAGGACATCTCCGCGGCCGGACCAGCCGCAATAAACGAAAGAGCAAGGGTGTCCCCATAGAAACATCGCACGTAGAAAGGTTACTGCACAACATATCCGGCAGCAGCAATCACAGCGACCCTCTGCATTCTCCAGTTTGCATATGCCAGACGCTTTTCAGTGATGTCATGAGTGATGTCACTGACCATGTCATGAGTGATGTCATCAGCAGTGCATTGCACGCGCAAGTTATAGTGAGTCCAACTAACTATAACGTGGGAATTTCAATGGTTTTATGTCAGTAAAATTTCCAGCTAACTATAACTGGTGTGAAAGTCATGGTTTTTTCAGTGAATTTATTAGGTTTTTTAAATGCAAATTCCTAACTATATCTGGTGTGAAACTTTGGAAAGTAGGTCCTAACTATAACTACCTACTGGCGACCGCCAGTAGGGTGTATATACAATATATATTGTATCTCATACAATATAGAAATTTTTGTGGGGTGATTGTTTCCGTGGTTTGAGGGGTGTCATTGAGGCCCACACTTAATTTTGTAGGGTGGTAGGTTTGCATGGGAAAATGTCGCAAGCGGTTTGTAAATGTGGTACACATTGTTTCGTATTAGTTTGATTTCTTTACCATGTTGTAGTGTACCCAGAGAAAATATAAGTCAGTACTTTTCAATCTTACTCTTGAACATATTACTATAGTACTTCAACATTATAAATATAATTTTTATGTGGACCGTCAAACACCCCACAAAAAAAAAAAGTATTTCGTTTTTTTATTAACTTTTATTAAAAGAATAACTGTAAAAATTGTGAAGTGGACTCCAAAGGACGTTGGATTGGTAATCTGCAAAATAAAAAATAAAATTAGAGTTTAGAATTATGTAGATGTGAGTAAATGAGATGAGGCATTACAAGTCAAGATAACAGTACGATTTTACGTGTGCAGTGTGTCTGTCACATTTTACTTCTGTTATAGTGCAGCGTTCAAGTGGTGTCTATATGGAAGTGCCTACTGCGACAGTGACACAAAAGTGGCACAACGGGATTGTAAATACGCCGACTTATGAAGGCATTGTATATCTAGGCCTCTGTGCTTACCGTTGTATAAACACTGCGGCCAGTGGAATTCAAAACTTAAAGACTTCTTTGCTTTTAGATGTGAAAGCAGACAGCATTTTCTATAACTTTAACAGAGAAAGAAAAATGATGTCACAGAGAGTGGGAGAGAGAAAGAGAGAAAACAACATTAAAACTGGCTCGCAGAGTCTGGAGTTGAGATTTGTTCTTGAAAGGTCAAACGTAGATTTACAAGCTGCATGCGTCACTTTTCACATGTTAAAAATGACACAAAAGTGGCATAATAAGCTTGTAGATCTATTTGTCAGACTGTTGTAACCTATCTGTTGGCAGTGTTCGGAGGTAATTATACATTTTAGACAGTGAAGCTGCTGCACACTACCTCCTTTCACAAATGAAGGTAACACTACAGTTTTATGTGTGCAGTGTGCCTAGTACATTTCAGTTCTGTTATAGTGCCGCGATCAAGTGGTGTCTATATGGAAGTGCCAACTGCGTTACTGTGACGGGGTCCCTCCTCCGGACACTGACCTGAACCGCAATTGGTGGGAAGCCACCCCCCTTTCACCCACTGCCTTTCGTTCCCAACAGCTGCCTGTCCCGACATGGAGGGAAGAGCTAGAGACAGGTTGGCCGGCGGAGACGGATGTCGGCGGTCCCTTTAATTCCTCGGCATGGACGGACGAGGCCCCGCCCCTCAGCAGGTCGGAAACAGGAAAAAGGAGCCCAGCCCCGGAGAAGACGAACGGCGTATCCCTGGAGGAGCTAGGCAGATCGAGAGCGGAGAGCAGAGGAGAATCCTGTGAATACCCCCCGAGACGAGTGCAGCAGAGCGGAGAAGCGGAGACCAAGCCCGGAGGCCAACGTACCCTCGAGACCTGGGACAAGTGGTGTCAGAAGTGGGATCGGTGTCATGCCCCATCTGCGGTAAAAAGATGGATACCCTAATTGGACCTCTCATCAAGGGACAACAGAAGCTTGAGTGGGCGGTGGAACGCCAGTTGTCAACCGCTCAAGCGGACAGGGAGTTGTTTAAGTCCTCCTTAACGGCCCAGATCGAAGGGTTGAAGAGCGCGCCCCTTCCCGTGCCTTTGTTTACCGGCGATGCCCGTCCTCATACACCGCATCCAACCGGTATATCTCTGCAAAAGTACATTCCAGGAGAAGACCAGGATGCCTTCCTGCTTAACTTTGAGCGAGCAGCTAGGGCCTTGGGATGGCCCGAGGACAAATGGCCGTTCTTTCTGGCCCCCCTCCTAACCGGGGAAGCGCAATCAGCTTACCAAGCTGCGAACGCCTTAGGCAACACCCCGTATGTGGTCGTGAAGGAGGTTATTCTTGACCATTTGGGCTTAGACCAGGAAGCTTACCGGGTGAAGTTCCGGAAAGAACGAGGCCTACCAGGAGAAAACCCAAAGACATCGTTCTTTCGTTTGAGGATGTTTGCCAATAAGTGGCTCAAACCTGAGACATGTAGTGAGGAGGAAATCCTTAACAAAATTTATCTGGAGCAATTTATGGATGCTTTGCCGTATTCTACACAAAGGTGGCTTCGACAACCCGTAGGCCTGGAAGTAGACCAGGCAATTGAGATGGCTGCCCAGTATGCCCGGGCACAGCCCCGACTCGGTATAGGGGACTCGGATAAATTCAGCAAAAATCTCCCGCCACCAAAGATTGAGAAGAAACCAAGGCCCCCGATAGAAGCCCCGAGGCCCCGGGCTAGCGGAATGCTATCCCCGATGTTTAAAGGACCTCAGTGCTATGAGTGTGGGGAGTGGGGACACATAGCATGGATGTGTCCCCGCAAAAGACAGCCGGAGGAACCAATGGAGGTTGGATACCTCCCAAAGACAGTGATGTATTCTGCAGAGTTGGGAAGTTCCTTCCACGTGAGTATGCAGATGAATGGTTTCAAGATGAAAGCCCTTCTTGATTCAGGGTGCAAACAATCAATAGTACAGGTGCGCTTTGTCAGGCCCGAGCAGTACCTACAAGAGACCCAGGTGTTCATAAGATGTGTCCACGGAGACGTGAAGCCTTACCCTCTGGCTTCCATCTCGGTGGAACTACCAAATAGGAGTACCTGTAGAGTCCGGGTGGGAGTGGTGGATAGCTTACCGGAAGAGATGATTTTGGGCACAGATAACCCCGAGTTTCTATCCCTCTTCAAAGAGAAGTTAAACCCGAGTCCCTCTAGAAAGGACAACCCTTACCCAGCATACCTAACGCCAGATCCCTGGGAAATCGATAGGAGTTTCAGGTTTGTGCAGAGCGAAGATAGAACCCTTGTTAATGCATGGGACAGTGCTCACCAGACTCAGGATAACCCATCCCCGGCGTACCCCCGATTCCTGATTAAGAATGACCTACTGTACAGACAGGCCACCGAAACCAGCTGTTGCCAACTGTTGGTACCCTCTTCCTTCCGAGACCAAGTGTTGTTTTTTTTGCACACACCCATCTCACAGCAGGACATGCGGGGAAGGAGAAAACTACAGAGAGCATAACCGGACATTTCTTCTGGCCTGGAGTCTATAAGGAGGTACAAGAGTATTGCGCTAAATATGAGGTGTGTCAAAGAAAAAACACCCATCGTCCTATAGCAGCTCCATTGCAACCCATGCCTATTATAGGGGTTCCGTTTGAACCCGTAGACATGGACCTTATTGGACCCTTACCCCGGTCAACAAAAGGAAATGTGTATGCCCTCGTTATAGTGGATTAGGCCACTAGATTCGTGGAGGCGTTCCCATTGAAATCCACTACCACTGCAGCTATAGCCGAACGGTTTGTGGAACTGTTCGCCCGCGTCGGCTTCCCGAAGGAAGTCTTGACGGATCAGGGCACCCCGTTCACCTCCAAACTTATGAGGGAAGTCTGTAAATCCTTAGACATTAAACATCTGAAGACGTTGGTGTACCATCCGCAGACCGATGGTCTCGTGGAGCGGTATAATCAGTCCTTGAAGGCAACTTTGAAGAAAATGTTAAATTCAGAAGGTACGAACTGGGACCGGTTGCTTCGGTTGGCTCTTTATGTGCTAAGATCACAGAAACTAAGCAGTCTGGGGTGTTCCTCATTTGAGCTGTTATACGGACGGATGCCGAGATCACTCCTAGAAATGACCCGGGACTTGTGGGAAAACGAGGAACTCCAAGAGCAGAAATCCATGTTGGAGTTTACCACTCAGCTCCGGTCCAGATTGGGAAAACTACAGAACCTGGCCCACACCAGCTTGCAACACCACCAAAACCGGTACAGAAAGAACTACGACAAAGGAAAAAAATTAAGAACCATTGCCATTGGGAAATGGGCCCTGCTACTTCTCCCCTTCATCAGCAGCAGTGCAAAGAACGAGTGGAAGGGTCCATTTCAGGTCATAGAGACCATAGGGAAGACCACCTATCGGTTACGACTCTCCACGAATAAAACGCAGACGTACCATATCAATTTACTGAAGGAGTGGATCGGGCCTGTACCGCAGGAAGCCCATTGGATGGAAGCAGCCCCCCCTCGGGCAGTATCCACTGTAGATCAGCTGGTACTGAAGTGGTTCAAAAAGAGGTACAAGAAATGCTCCGGTTAGGGGTGATACGCCCCTCTACTAGTCCCTGGTCGTCCCCGATAGTAATGATACCCAAGCCGGATGGATCCAAACGGTTTTGTATGGATTTCAGGGCCTTAAACGCCATCTCTAATTTCGACACCTATCCCATACCGAGGGTGGATGAGATTATCGAAAAGATTGGAGAGGCTCAGTACATCATGACCATCGACCTCACGAAGGGGTATTGGCAGGTGCCTCTTCGTGAGGAGGACCGCAAGAAAATGGCCTTCGTCACGGACAGCGGATTATACGAGTTTACGGTGCTACCCTTTGGCCTTCATGGAGCTCCTGCAACATTCCAGAGACTCATGAACTCAATACTACAGCCCTACGCTGCTTTCAGCTCGGCCTATTTGGATGACATAGTGGTCTACAGCAAAGACTGGACAACGCACTTGGAACGTCTGTCCCTCATTTTTGTTGCCTTACGTCAAGCCGGATTGCACATCAATTTAAAAAAATCCAGATTAGCCTTTACTAGCGTCTGTTATCTGGGGTACGTCCTGGGTGAGGGAACCATAGCCCCCCAAAGTGAAAAGGTGAAAGCCATAGCCAATGTCCCCTTCCCTAGCAACAAACGGGATCTACGTGCCTTTTTGGGCCTCATAGGCTATTATCGCCGCTTCCTTAATAACTTTGCCGAGATAGCTGCCCCTTTAACGAATCTCCTCGGTAAAGAGACCAAATCCTGAAACCTGACTCATCCCTCCGCAGCAGCGCGTGGCGCATTTCATCAGCTAAAGGAAAGTATGACCTCAGCCCCGGTGCTTATGTCCCCCGACTTCAATAAGACCTTTACTCTGGCCACCGATGCCTCTAATATCGGCATCGGGGCCGTACTGTCACAAACCGGTGTTGACGGACAGGAACATCCCCTTCTATACATTAGCAGGAAGCTGTTCCCCAGGGAATGTCGGTATTCCACCATTGAGAGGGAGGGCCTGGCCATCAAGTGGGCAATAGATAAATTACGGTATTACTTAGAGGGGAAACCATTCACCCTGCATACCGATCACGCCCCTCTAAAGTGGATGTACCAAAACAGTAGCAGGAATGAGAGGGTGCTACGGTGGATCCTGTCGTTGCAACCCTACTCCTTCACAGTGTTTCATCGGAAGGGTAGAGAGAATGGAAACGCTGACTTTTTGTCCCGTGTCTTTCCTCTTCCCGATCGGGAGATGCCAGGGGGGGAGGTATGTGATGGGGTCCCTCCTCCGGACACTGACCTGAGCCGCAATTGGTGGGAAGCCAACCCCCTTTCACCCACTGCCTTTCGTTCCCAACAGCTGCCTGCCCCGACATGGAGGGAAGAGCTAGAGACAGGTTGGCCGGCGGAGACGGATGTCGGAGGTCCCTTTAATTCCTCGGCATGGACGGACGAGGCCCCGCCCCTCAGCAGGTCGGAAACAGGAAAAAGGAGCCCAGCCCCGGAGAAGACGGACGGCGTATTCCTGGAGGAGCTAGGCGGATCGAGAGCGGAGAGCAGAGGAGAATCCTGTGAACACCCCCCGAGACAAGTGCAGCAGAGCGGAGAAGCGGAGACCAAGCCCGGAGGCCAACGTACCCTCGAGTCACCCCGCCACGCACCCAAGGGAGGGGCGTGGCTGCAACAGGTACGGGGCCGGGTAGCGGGTTGGGTGTCGCAGCACGTACCTCCCAGTGTATAGTGTACAGCCCCAGTGTAAAATAGCCCCTTTCAAGACCCTTCCCTACACGAGCACTCCCACACGGCGTGTAGACTCTGAGCACTAACACCGGTTGTTTGCCTCCTCACCCCCAGCCCTATGAACTGTATCACAGCGTATGGCTGCCTGACACCCGTTTCTGTTTTGTTTTTGGGCTCCCCGGGAGTGACTGGAAGAAGACGTGAAGAAGATAGCCCTGTGGATCCGGTGAACCAAACTGGAGCCACCGCGAAAGCCACCCTTTGACCCTGCAGCCTTTGCCCGGGAGAGAATCACTAGTAGACAGATACGCTGCTATATAAAAATAAAACCGTCTTTAAAAGCACTTCTTAAAGACTCTGGCTCTATCGTTCCTTCTACATCCCAGGGTAGTCCCACAAGATCCGAATCTGACCTAGAGAGTTCCCCTGAATTGGGACAGTTACTGACACAAAAGTGGCAGAACAGGATTGCAAATATGCCGACTTATTTCTAAGCGGTACAAAAGGGGGTGGTGATGGACGGAGCATCTGAATCAATCAAACACTCAAGAGATCTGGGATTAATCCATCATCGTTCTTTAGCCCACTCTGCCACCCCAGTTCAGACATGGCTATATGCAAATCAGTCTGACCCTGTGCCTCATGGGAACAGTCCAGCTGGAACTGCCAAGCCATGTCTTCCCTGGACCGGAAACAAGCTTCCGAGGACCGGTTTCTGGCATTCCAGCCGTCTTCAGCCCGGCTTGCTTGAATCCGGTGATGGATTAAACCCAGATCCTTTGACTATATGCAAATCAGCTCTGACCCTGTGCCTCATGGGAACAGTCCAGTCCAAACTACCAAGCCATGTCTTTCCCAGACCGGAATCAAGCATCCAAGGACCGGTTTCTGGCTATCAGCTTTCATTTAGCCTGGATAGCTTGACTCCAGTGCTGTGTTTTTTGCAATTTTCACCCCGAGTGGGCTGGGTATACTCAGACGTGAGTCCCAGGCTCTCCACACCACTGGAGTCAAGCTATCCAGGCTGAATGAAGGCTGATAGCCAGAAACCGGTTCTTGGATGCTTGATTCCGGTCTGGGAAAGACATGGCTTGGTAGTTCAGACTGGACTGTTCCCATGAGGCACAGGGTCAGAGCTGATTTGCATATAGCCAGTGTCTAACCCAGGGTGGTGTGGAGTGCAAAAAACGATGGATTTAGGCCCAGATCCTTGTACTGGGGTGAATGTATGACATTGTTCTACATTCTGTCCATCAACTGTGTTTTTGCACTTTTCACCCCGAGTGGGCTGGGTATACTCAGACGTGAGTCCCAGGCTCTCCACACCACTGGAGTCAAACTATCCAGGCTGAATGAAGGCTGATAGCCAGAAACCGGTCCTTGGATGCTTGATTCCAGTCTGGGAAAGACATGGCTTGGTAGTTCGGACTGGACTGTTCCCATGAGGAATAGGGTCAGAGCTGATTTGCATATAACCAGTGTCTAACCCAGGGTGGTGTGGAGTGCAAAACAACGATGGAATTAGGCCCAGATCCTTATATTGGGTTGAATGTATGACATTGTTCTACATTCTGTCCATCAACTGTGTTTTTTGCAATTTTCACCCCGAGTGGGCTGGGTATACTCAGACGTGAGTCCCAGGCTCTCCACACCACTGGAGTCAAGCTATCCAGGCTGAATGAAGGCTGATAGCCAGAAACTGGTCCGCGGATGCTTGATTCCGGTCTGGGAAAGACATGGCTTGGTAGTTCAGACTGGACTGTTCCCATGAGGCACAGGGTCAGAGCTGATTTGCATATAGCCAGTGTCTAACCCAGGGTGGTGTGGAGTGCAAAAAAACGATGGATTTAGGCCCAGATCCTTGTACTGGGTTGAATGTATGACATTGTTCTACATTCTGTCCATCAACTGTGTTTTTTGCAATTTTCACCCCGAGTGGGCTGGGTATACTCAGACGTGGGTCCCAGGCTCTCCACACCACTGGAGTCAAGCTGTCCAGGCTGAATGAAGGCTGATAGCCAGAAACCGGTCCTTGGATGCTTGATTCCGCTCTGGATTTGATTTGATTTGATTTGATTTTGGGTTTTGTAGAGCGCACAGCTACCCTTGGGTATCCCGGCGCTAGTGAACACAGTGCTGTAGGGTGGGAAGTCATGGGGGGAGTGCTCAGGGGAAGAGTAGGGTCTTCAGTCTTTTCCAAAATCTGAGGTGGTTTTGTTCTTGCCTCAGGGAGAGTGGGAGGGCATTCCATAGTCTGGGGGCATTGTACGAAAACAGGCGACCACCAGTTCTGGCCTTCCTGATTCTGGGGACTTTTGCCAGGGAGAGGGAGTTAGATCTAAGTTGTCTGCTTGATTGTTGATGAGACACAAGCGGCCTGAGGATGGGAGGGCCTTCATTGTGCATTATTCTATGGGCAATGCACAGGGTCTTGAAGTTGACCCGTTCCTTAACTGGCAGCCAGTGCAGACTTCTAAGGGCTGGCTTGGCCGAGTACCTCGCTGCGGTTCCTGTGAGTATTCTTGCCACCGCATTTTGTGCACATTGAAGTCTGTGGACTACAGAGACTGGGGCCCCCAGATATAGGACATTCCCATAGTCCAATCTGGAGTTCACCAGCCCCTGCATCCAGAGCTTCCTAGATTGAAGGGGGAGTAGATGGAGGATCTTTCGTGCCAGCTTCATAAGGCCCAAACAAGTTCCCGCAGTTTTCCTCGCTTGTGTTTTAAAACTGAGATCCTGGTCCAGCCATATCCCTAGGCTTTTTACTTCGGATTTTGGGGATGGTGGAGATCCCATGCATGGTGGCCAGGGAAGGGGTGTGGGGATTTTATTTGGGTTTCCCAGGAGGAGTATTTCTGATTTTTCCCCATTCAGTTTTAACCGGGACTCGCACATCCACTGGTGCACCTTTTCCAGACAACTGAATAGATTGGAGAGGGCGTTGTCTGGTTGGTTGAGGGAGACGACGAGCTGAGTGTCATCGGCATACATTATTGATTTAATCCCAAAAGGTTTAACAACATCCTCGAGGGGTGCCATGTACACATTAAAAAGTGTGGGGCTCAGGGAGGATCCCTGGGGCACCCCACACTTGAGTGCCTGAGCCTTGGAGATGGAGTATCCATCTGTCACTTGAAAAGACCTGTCTTCAAGGAAGGATGAGATCCAAGCTAATGCGGAATCCGCCACTCCTATCAGTCCAAGACGGTGAACAAGGGTTGCGTGGTCCACCGTGTCGAAGGCGGCACTCAGGTCGAGGAGGATCACTGCCACTGATCCTCCTGCGTCCAGTATGCCCCTAGCTTCTTCGACCACGGCTAACAGAGCGGTATCCGTCCCTTGTCCTGGTCTGAAACCTGTCTGGGTTTGGCGGAGGAGATGATTGGTCTCTAGGAACTCAGAAAGGTGTTGATTTGCTACTCTCTTGGCGATTTTGCTAATAGCCGGTAACAGTGAGATTGGTCTGAAGTTTGATGGGTCTGTGGGGTCAAGATGCGTTTTTTTTATGAGAGCCTTCACAGTGGCTTTTTTCCAGTTTGCTGGGACTGTGCCATTTTTGAAGGAGGCGTTGATCAGATTGGTGAGAGGAGGGGCTATGGTGGAAGCAACTTGCTTCAGTTTACTGATCGGGGCTGGATCTGATGGGGCGCCACTTTTGACTTTATGCAGGACGTTGAGAAACGTTTCGGTGGTGATTTGGGGGAAGGAGAGCAACCTCGGGGTGTCTTGGGAAGCAGGGTGATAAGGGCCTCTTAGTGCGATTGGCGCCGCCAGGAGGGAGTTCAGGATTTTTTCGATTTTTATCGAAAAAAATTCGGCCATCTGGTTGCATTTTGCGCCATCCAGGTCTGGTGGTGGTGGGGGTTCCTGTATTTTGGAGCAGAGTTTAACTATCCGATAGGTCTCTTTTGCGGAGTTGGTCGCAGATGCTATTTGAGCCTCAAAGTAGGAGGCCTGTGCCGTTTTTAATGCATTTTTGTAGAGCCTAATGTGGGCTTTGTATCCGCTTCTGTCTTCTGTGTTCCAGTGCTTTCTCCATTGGCGTTCAAGCCTTTTGCCTTTCCGTCTTAATTCACGTAGTTCCTCAGTGAACCACGGTAGTTTGGAGGATTTCCTATTGGGAGGGAGGGCTTTGAGTGGCAGGACTGTATTGAGAGAGTCGCTAATCCATTTATGCAATTGGATTTCGGCTTTGGAGGGGTCGGGGTCGACTGTGGGTAGAGTGGAGGACAGAGAGCGTTCCCATAGGATTGTGTCTAGTTTTTTCCATGGACGTGACGGGGCCCGGGGGCGAGGAGTATCCGAGATCTTCCCTGGAAGTTGGAATTTGAAAGGAACCAAGAAGTGGTCAGACCAGGGAAGAGGGAGAGGAGTTTGAACAGAGAGATTAGAGAGGTTAGAGAAGATGGGATCCAATAGGTGTCCTTTCATGTGGGTGGGATCATTGCTGAGTAGTTGTAGATTAAGGGAATTTAGATCAGTTTTTAAGTCTGTGGCAAGTTTATTGCCTTGATCATCGAAGTGGAGATTTAAGTCCCCGAGGATTGTGAAGTTTGGAGTCACGCAAGCCAGGGAGGAGATGGCATCCATGAGTGAGTTTATGAAACACCCTACCTGTCCTGGCGGACGGTAGATTAACACCCCAGTTAGTGTGGTAGATGGTGGCAGGTGTAAAGAAAAAAGGACATTTTCGCTATCAAGAATAGGGCTGTCTTTGAACTGACATGCGAGGTTGTCACGATAGATAATCGCGATGCCCCCTCCCGTGCCCGTCGGTCTGTTGAGGGTTTTAATGAGGTACCCAGGAGGTAGTGCTTGGATAATGTCCAGGTCGGAGCTCTCGGACAGCCAAGTTTCTGTTAAGAACAGAACGTCAAAGTCCGACTCTGTTAATAGTAGGTTAATTTCAGTGTGGTGCTTAGGGAGTGACCTGCAGTTCAGCAGGGCCATCTCAAGGCAGGCAGGTTCGGAATGGGATAAGGGCGTAGCCCTGTAGGCGCAGTTTGGGCATCTTAGGAGCTCCTGTTCCGGGGTAATAGGTCCGTTACATCTAGTGTTTAACGGTTCTCTGAGTTGGTACAGAGTTTCTTGTGAGTATTTGATTCGAGGCGGTTTAGGACCGGCCAGGGGTGTGGGCTCTAGGCTCGGTCTGGCACGTACGGGCGCAGACGGGCTTGCCTTAGGCGCTCCCGCTGCGCTCGTCCGCTGCGCTTACGTGGAAGGCACATTTAGGGAAGGAGGGGGGGGCGTGGCCTGTCCGGTGGGCGTGGCCTCGCGCCTGGCGATGGCGGCGCCTGGCGATCTACAAGCAGCGCTAAGTCCGCTGAATGTGGAGTGAATGTGTGTCCCAGCAAGAGCACAGAGTAGGACTAAAGTTTTAAAACATGTAAACAAAGTATAACAATTTTAAAAAATTTGGCGTTTAGTTCCTCCGGCTTTCCGCCTCAGAGGATGTGATTCAGGAAGGCGCGCTAGTTGTCAGCGCTTCTTATAAGCGGATGGGGGGGGCGTGGCCTGTCCGGTGGGCGTGGCCTCGCGCCTGGGGATGGCGGCGCCTGGTGATCTACAAGCAGCGCTAAGTCCGCTGAATGTGGGGTGAATGTGTGTCCCAGCAAGAGCACAGAGTAGGACTAAAGTTTTAAAACATGTAAGCAAAGTATAACAATTTTTAAAAAATCGTCGTTTAGTTCCTCCGGCTTTCCGCCTCAGAGGATGTGATTCAGGAAGGCGCGCTAGTTGTCAGCGCTTCTTATAGGCGGATGGGGGGGGCGTGGCCTGTCCAGTGGGCGTGGCCTCGCGCCTGGCGATGGCGGCGCCTGGCGATCTACAAGCAGCTCTAAGTCCGCTGAATGTGGGGTGAATGTGTGTCCCAGCAAGAGCACAGAGTAGGACTAAAGTTTTAAAACATGTAAACAAAGTATAACAATTTTTAAAAAATCGGCGTTTAGTTCCTCCGGCTTTCCGCCTCAGAGGATGTGATTCAGGAAGGCGCGCTAGTTGTCAGCGCTTCTTATAGGCGGATGGGGGGGGGCGTGGCCTGTCCGGTGGGCGTGGCCTCGCGCCTGGCGATGGCGGCGCCTGGCGATCTACAAGCAGCGCTAAGTCCGCTGAATGTGGGGTGAATGTGTGTCCCAGCAAGAGCACAGAGTAGGACTAGAGTTTTAAAACATGTAAACAAAGTATAACAATTTTTAAAAATTCGGCGTTTAGTTCCTCCGGCTTTCCGCCTCAGAGGATGTGATTCAGAAAGGCGCGCTAGTTGTCAGCGCTTCTTATAAGCGGATGGGGGGGGCGTGGCCTGTCCGGTGGGCGTGGCCTCGCGCCTGGGGATGGCGGCGCCTGGCGATCTACAAGCAGCGCTAAGTCCGCTGAATGTGGGGTGAATGTGTGTCCCAGCAAGAGCACAGAGTAGGACTAAAGTTTTAAAACATGTAAGCAAAGTATAACAATTTTTAAAAAATCGTCGTTTAGTTCCTCCGGCTTTCCGCCTCAGAGGATGTGATTCAGGAAGGCGCGCTAGTTGTCAGCGCTTCTTATAGGCGGATGGGGGGGGGTGTGGCCTGTCCAGTGGGCGTGGCCTCGCGCCTGGCGATGGCGGCGCCTGGCGATCTACAAGCAGCGCTAAGTCCGCTGAATTTGGGGTGAATGTGTGTCCCAGCAAGAGCACAGAGTAGGACTAAAGTTTTAAAACATGTAAACAAAGTATAACAATTTTTAAAAAATCGGCGTTTAGTTCCTCCGGCTTTCCGCCTCAGAGGATGTGATTCAGGAAGGCGCGCTAGTTGTCAGCGCTTCTTATAGGCGGATGGGGGGGGGGTGGCCTGTCCGGTGGGCGTGGCCTCGCGCCTGGCGATGGCGGCGCCTGGCGATCTACAAGCAGCTCTAAGTCCGCTGAATGTGGGGTGAATGTGTGTCCCAGCAAGAGCACAGAGTAGGACTAAAGTTTTAAAACATGTAAACAAAGTATAACAATTTTTAAAAAATCGGCGTTTAGTTCCTCCGGCTTTCCGCCTCAGAGGATGTGATTCAGGAAGGCGCGCTAGTTGTCAGCGCTTCTTATAGGCGGATGGGGGGGGGCGTGGCCTGTCCGGTGGGCGTGGCCTCGCGCCTGGCGATGGCGGCGCCTGGCGATCTACAAGCAGCGCTAAGTCCGCTGAATGTGGGGTGAATGTGTGTCCCAGCAAGAGCACAGAGTAGGACTAAAGTTTTAAAACATGTAAACAAAGTATAACAATTTTTAAAAATTCGGCGTTTAGTTCCTCCGGCTTTCCGCCTCAGAGGATGTGATTCAGGAAGGCGCGCTAGTTGTCAGCGCTTCTTATAAGCGGATGGGGGGGGCGTGGCCTGTCCGGTGGGCGTGGCCTCGCGCCTGGGGATGGCGGCGCCTGGCGATCTACAAGCAGCGCTAAGTCCGCTGAATGTGGGGTGAATGTGTGTCCCAGCAAGAGCACAGAGTAGGACTAAAGTTTTAAAACATGTGAGCAAAGTATAACAATTTTAAAAAAATCGTCGTTTAGTTCCTCCGGCTTTCCGCCTCAGAGGATGTGATTCAGGAAGGCGCGCTAGTTGTCAGCGCTTCTTATAGGCGGATGGGGGGGGCGTGGCCTGTCCAGTGGGAGTGGCCTCGCGCCTGGCGATGGCGGCGCCTGGCGATCTACAAGCAGCGCTAAGTCCGCTGAATTTGGGGTGAATGTGTGTCCCAGCAAGAGCACAGAGTAGGACTAAAGTTTTAAAACATGTAAACAAAGTATAACAATTTTTTAAAAATCGGCGTTTAGTTCCTCCGGCTTTCCGCCTCAGAGGATGTGATTCAGGAAGGCGCGCTAGTTGTCAGCGCTTCTTATAGGCGGATGGGGGGGGGGGTGGCCTGTCCGGTGGGCGTGGCCTCGCGCCTGGCGATGGCGGCGCCTGGCGATCTACAAGCAGCGCTAAGTCCGCTGAATGTGGGGTGAATGTGTGTCCCAGCAAGAGCACAGAGTAGGACTAAAGTTTTAAAACATGTAAACAAAGACATGGCTTGGTAGTTCGGACTGGACTGTTCCCATGAGGCACAGGGTCAGAGCTGATTTGCATATAGCCAGTGTCTAACAAAGGGTGGTGTGGAGTGCAAAAAAACGATGGATTTAGGCCCAGATCCTTGTACTGGGTTGTCCTCTGTCCTCCTGCTAGGGGACTTTAATTACTGGGCTGGCGACCCCAGGGAGGACTCAGCGTCCAAGGACTTCACGGCCACTCTTTTATGCCTCAATCTTAAATCCCATGTACTGGTCCCTACCCACAATCTTGGACACATTCTGGACCAAGTCTGGTCATCCCAGGACATAGTTTCCCCCCCCAGCATCCTCCCTTGTACCTGGTCCGATCATTCTCTCATTTCCTTTACCATCAACATTGGTTCCCCTTACAAACCCCCTCGTCCCAAGAATGTTTTCTCTCGTAGCTGGAATCGTGCTGACTTGTCTTCTCTCTCTCATTCCCTTGCTTCTTCTCTTCCTGACCTTACTGGCACTTCCATTGACTCACAGGCCGCTGCAGTTGGCAACTGGCTATCTTCCGCATGCGATTTAGTAGCCCCCCTTAAGTTAGTCAAGTCCATTCGCCCTCATGAGGCCCACCGTTGGTTCAACTCGGAACTCAAGATCCTCAAATTGGAACTTAGACGCTCGGAGCGCCTTTGGCGCCGTAGCTACTGCCCCGACCTCAAGGCCAAATACAAATCTCTTCTTAAAGAGTACAAGAAGGCCATTCTGGCCACAAAGACCAAGTATTTCTCCGAACAAGTAACTCTTTCGGCCAACAAATCCAAAGAAATCTTCTCCTTGGTCAACAATTTAGCCACCTCTGATCGTGCTTGCCCTCACTTCACTCCCTCCCAGGCCCTCTGTTCTTCGTTAAACAACTTCTTTATCGAGAAGATTGTTAAAATCAAATCTAACATCTCTGTTACTCCTTTTACTCCTATTCACTCTGTTCCCTTTGCGCCTAAATCTTCCTTTTCCTCTTTCCCGCCCCTCTCCTTGGACTCTTTCTTACCGATTGTGCCCCTGCCCGTATTCTTAAAACTCTCTTCTCTTCTTGTCCTTGTCTTGTCTTGTCCTTGTCTTGTCCTGCCACCCCTCTTTCCCTCCTCAACGCCTCTCTTTCCACCGGATTGGTCCCTTCTTCATTTAAATCTGCTATTGTTTCCCCCATAGTCTTGACTCTTCTCTCCCTTCCAACTTCAGACCTATCTCTCTTCTTCCCTATCTTGCTAAAATTCTGGAATCTTACGTCACCTCTTGCCTCTCTGCTTATGTCGAACAGAACCAACTCCTTGCTTCTCACCAAGCAGGTTTTCGCTCGGGTCATTCGACCGAAACCGTGGTGCTAGCCGTCCTTGACGAGCTTAAAGCCAAGGCCGACGTCAACTCTCCCCAAGTTTTGATTCTCCTTGACTTGTCCGCTGCGTTTGACACGGTCGACCATAACATTCTTTTGGACCGTGTCAGCGCAGCGGGCATACAAGGCCTTGCCTTTTCTTGGATCACGTCCTTTTTGACAGGACGTTCTCAAGCTGTTCACCTCCCCGGCTTTCTGCTCCCCCCCCCCCCGGTGCCCTGTGGGGTTCCCCAAGGCTCCTACCTTTCTCCCCTTCTTTTCAATCTTTGCATCCACCCACTTATCTCTTCCCTCCTTGAGCTGGGGGTCTCTGTGTTTAACTACGCAGATGACCTCCAGCTCGTCTTTGATCTTTCTTCTTCTTCTCACTCCCTTTCTTTCTTTCATTCCACTATGGTCTTTATTTCTGGGTGGATGAGCGCCAACCACCTCAAGCTCAATCCAGATAAGACTGAGCTTGTCTTGACTGGCGGCTCATCCAGCCCTTGGTCCCCTGCCTTCTGGCCCCCTATTCTTGGCCCCCCTCCCACCCCGGTTTCCTCCGTCAAAACATTGGGCATCAAGGTCAGTCAGGACCTGTCCATGCACGGCCAAGTCAGTGCCGTGGTGTCCTCTTGCTTCCTCTCCCTCCGGATGATCCGGAAAATCTCCCGCTTCTTTTATTTTGACTCTCTCAAAATCATTATTTCTGCCCTCATCACTTCCCGCCTCGATTATGGCAATAGCTTGTTCTCAGGCATTCCTGCCTATAAAACCCGCCGCCTTCAAGCTATCCAAAATCAGGCTGCCCGTCTCATCTTTCACTTGCCCAAAACCCATCACATCACTCCTGTCCTCAAATCCCTCCACTGGTTACCCATCCTGCAGAGATCTTTGTTCAAGCTAGGGTGCCTTGTTTATCGGGCCCTTGATCACTCTGCACCGGCTTTCATCAATTCTCTGATTTCCCGCCACACCCCTGCCCGCACTCTCCGTTCATCCTCTTCTGCCCTCCTCACTGTTCCCCGTTTCCACAAATCTCGCACTGGTGGAACTAGATTTTCTGTTCTTGCTCCCCGGTTTTGGAACTCCCTTCCTCTCTCTTTGCGTTCTATCCCCATTTTTTCACATTTCCGTAAAGCGCTTAAAACTTTTCTGTTTGCCCTGGCCTACCCCCGCTAAACCTCCTGGCCCTGTCTGTTCTGTTCTTTAGAGCTCTCAGCGCCAGGAAGCCGTTTTGGCCATCGTGCGCTCTACAAATATTTTCATTCATTCATTCATTCAATGTATGACATTGTTCTACATTCTGTCCATCAATTGTGTTTTTTGCAATTTTCACCCCGAGTGGGCTGGGTATACTCAGACGTGAGTCCCAGGCTCTCCACACCACTGGAGTCAAGCTATGCAGGCTGAATGAAGGCTGATAGCCAGAAACCGGTCCTTGGATGCTTGATTCCGGTCTGGGAAAGACATGGCTTGGTAGTTCGGACTGGACTGTTCCCATGAGGCACAGGGTCAGAGCTGATTTGCATATAGCCAGTGTCTAACCCAGGGTGGTGTGGAGTGCAAAAAAACTATGGATTTAGGCCCAGATCCTTGTACTGGGTTGAATGGATGACATTGTTCTACATTCTGTCCATCAACTGTGTTTTTTGCAATTTTCACCCAGAGTGGGCTGGGTATACTCAGACGTGAGTCCCAGGCTCTCCACACCACTGGAGTCAAGCTATCCAGGCTGAATGAAGGCTGATAGCCAGAAACCGGTCCTTGGATGCTCGATTCCGCTCTGTACTGGGTTGAATGTATGAATGTTCTACATTCTGTCCATCAACTGTGTTTTTTGCAATTTTCACCCGAGTGGGCTGGGTATACTCAGACGTGAGTCCCAGGCTCTCCACACCACTGGAGTCAAGCTATCCAGGCTGAATGAAGGCTGATAGCCAGAAACCGGTCCTTGGATGCTTTATTCCAGTCTGGGAAAGACAGGGCTTGGTAGTTCGGACTGGACTGTTCCCATGAGGCACAGGGTCAGAGCTGATTTGCATATAGCCAGTGTCTAACCCAGGGTGGTGTGGAGTGCAAAAAAACGATGGAATTAGGCCCAGATCCTTGTACTGGGTTGAATGTATGACATTGTTCTACATTCTGTCCATCAACTGTGTTTTTTGCAATCTACGTGTGGAAGAAGCCTTCACTGTAATCAAGAGAGTTAATCATTTCAATTCAGATAAGGTTGCATACAGCAGAGTGGAGATAGCAGCATCCAAATCTTTAAAAAAGAAAGAGAAATGATGTGAGAGAGTAAGGAAGAGAAAGGGAAATAATTATATTAAAACGTGGGAGAGACACACATGACAGGGGAGGGGTACGTGAAGCCAGAGGCGCAACCAGTCAAAAATAACGGGGCTGGGGGGGGGCTAGAAAAAATTTGGGGTGGGGGCTTTAGTTCAAGCAAAAAGAAGAGTGGAGATGCAGGGGCTGTAAGCAGGGGGGATTATCAAAGCCTCATTAACAAGCAAAATTCTTTAAAATACTTGTCACGTACTCAGGTGCGAGTGTGTGTGGGCCAAGGAAGCTATCTCATCCTTGCTGAAGCCCCGTTAGCACAATGTTTTTTTTGCGCCTGCTGCATACCACATATTCTCTCCTTTCACAGATAACTTGTTGTTGTTTCAGAAACAAGCTTGCTTGCTCACCTTGTGCTATTGCCGTTGTCCGTGTTACATAATCCATCCTGAATGCTGTACATCTAAAAGATATTAAAAGAAAGATGTTATGATTGGTAATTCTTGCTATATTAATTTGGAGTTAGATAATATTGCTTTTTTATAGAAGTTTGATTGTCAGATTTCTACGAACTGTTTGTATTGTGAATATATTCCGGACATTTCAGCGATTATAAAATTTTTATTGCTATTGGGGAAAAAAATTCAACATGTAAATTAATACATTATGTAGGAGTGCGTTCGTCGAAAATACTAAGTCACATTTTTGTATGTATTCAGCAACAACCCTTTGACTCCTTCCGATGCATACTCAAGCCTCACTGCTCACCTTTTCGTGGAAAAGACACCTTCTTCATGAGGTAATTCCGATCTCCAACAAAGAAGTCTCAAATATGGTGCCGACTCTTGATATCTCTATGGCTAACGACATACTTGTGCTCCCATCATCATCATCGCAGGTTCTTCACCCGCTCGGTGCTCACTAACTCAGTGACCAAAGAGGCCACACATGTGGTAGTGGGCCCCTTGTTCGGTGCCCCGTCTTTTTTTATACATAGGGTCACATGTGTAGTGACGGATGTGCTGGATAGGTGTGGTGTGGGTGTATACCAGCCATGAGAGAGTGTGCGTATTTGCCTGACCTTGCCTGGAGGCCTACGCTTGCCTGTTTTGCCTGGAGGTCTGTCGGAGCAGGCCCATTTGTTGATTCTCAGTGCTTACACGCACTTCTTTTATTTCATATTATCACATCTGCGCTGATGTGCACAGTTTTATTCTTGTCTTTATTTGTTTAATTCTGTTTCTCGCAAAGTACGTCAGGCTCGCATAATGTTCTCCTCTTAACGTTGGCTTGAGGTCTGTTGCCTGATCTTGCCTGGAGGCTTGGTGGAACAAGCTCATTGCTTCATTGTCAGCGCCATTTATTACTCCTAAACCTTTCCTGATGCACACAGCTGTAATCTTTTGGTAAAGTTTATCATTGCTACTTCTGCGCTGATGTGCATAGCTGTGTTTGCAAACAGCTGTTCTTTAATATTTCTACACCAGCGCTGATGTGCACATCTTACTATTATCCCAACGCTGATGTGCACAGCTGCAATTCTTAATATTGACATTATTATTGTTACCTTAAGTGCACAGCTGCGATTTATTGTAGGTATTCATGTGCACAGCTGTAGTTCTCTTTGTTTACTTCCACACACAGCTGCTTGATTAACCTTTGCCTCATTTATTTTCTTGTCTTTCTTGAAATATTCACAATTGATTACGTCCGTGTGAAACTCTCTCCTTAATTCTTAAACATGCAGAATGTCACTTCTGCTGCATTTTTTGCTAGCCTCACGTGGTGATTCTTCAGTTCTGTGGATCAAATTGAAAAAAGTCTTTGCCAATTATTCTAGGGTCTCCGGCACTTCCTTAGGTACGTGAAGGAAAGTCTTTTTGTTTATGCATTGTCTGGGTTCAGAGTGTCAGGAAGTCTTTGAACATCTCACTGATCTCCCGGACAGTGAAGCTGCAGTTTTAAATGAATATGAAATATGAGTTAGAAAGATGGACATACATTATCTTCCCAGAGTAAGTATGGTTTTTGAGCGTTATCATTTTGGGAAGAGAATGCGAAGACAAGAGGAAACTGTAGAGCAATATATTAAAATGTTATGAAAACTAGATTCTACTTGTTGTTTTGGTGCAACCTTGGAGGAGAGGTTGAGAGATCAACTTATGATTGGTTGGGGAAACAACACTTACAACGCAACTTTTACAACGCACTACCTTTACAACAAAACCTTTACAACGCAACATCCATTACAACGCATGCCATTACAACGCAACCATTACAACAAATGTCACTACAACGCATACCACTACAACGCATGTCATTACAAAGCAGTCATTACAACGCATACCAATACAACGCATACCTACACTATCCAACACTTACCCTACTGTTGCACCCCCTGGAGTTAGAATAGTAATTTTTACCCCTACACTATCCAATACTTACCCTACTGTTGCATCCCCTGGAGTTAGAATAGTAATTTTTACCCCTACACTATCCAACACTTACCCTACTGTTGCACCCCCTTCAGTTAGAATAGTAATTTTTACCCCTACACTATCCAATACTTACCAAACATGCAATGTAATGGTATGCGTTGTAATGGAGTGCGTTGTAAATGTAGTATGCGTTGTAGTGGAATGCGTTGTAAAGGTAGTTTCAAAGAATTCGTTGTAATGGCATGCGTTGTAATTGAATGCGTTGTAATGGATGTTGCGGTGTAAAAAATACGTTGTAAAGGTATGCGTTGTAAAAGTATGCGTTGTAACGACATACATCCGTTTGGTTGTTCTATTGATAAAGACAAGGACAGTTTATGGCAAAAAGTTAATCCTTACAAGAAGATAGTACTATTTTGAAGTTGGATGAGCATTCTAAAGCTTGTGTTGACACCATTAGAAAGGAGTGCTAAAAAACTGTGCTGTTGAGAAAGATGAAAAAGATGTTAAAGAGGTCAGTATCAAATCTCCCTCTAAGAGTAGATCTCATAGGCCATAGATCTTAGCCAAACCTTCGAAAAGTTTTTCACCTTCTAGTAACACTTTGTTTCAAGGTAAATGTTTTAGGTGTGGCAATCCTGGGCATATGATACCAAAACAGAAGGATCGTTGTGTGGTATTGGGTTCCCAAGGCCTACATACTCCGCAGAATACCCATTACACCGAAAGAACTGTTGGCACGGAAACTGAAAAGTACAAAAGACAAGTTTATTAAGACCCCATGGGGTGGTGGTACATTCCTACAGCACCCTTCGGTAATGCAAGAAGTATCACCCCGAACTTTGGTGCGAGACCTCTTTTATACAGTTTGCAACAATAAAAACGTAGGCGGTACATGGTTACAGAGGTTTAAGTACATATATGGTCATTTTTGGAACACAGCCAACTCATGGGAAGGGTTGCAACACCACTGGTCAGTTTGGCGCAACATTCCTAAGGGGTGACTGGTCAGTCAGAACTGCGCATGTACAGGCTTGACCGTTACTAAAAATAGCTTGTTGCTGGGCAAACTTGAGTGGTCAGTGGCATGGACAAAGGACTAAAGGGCATGCTGACCACGAGGCAGCTCATTCTCTAAAATGGCCGCCGTAACATACAAAATGGCGTTTCCGAATAAGGCCAAGTTAAGGGGAATAACGTGTAGCAAAGCTAAGCGCTAACCCGGCCATCGTCAAATTACGACAGACGACCCTTTTAGCGTTTAGCTGAAGCTACCTCATAGTGAACATAATCAGGATACTCATCTTCTATATCAATCGACATAATTTGAGCCACTTCTTTATGAAGCATCAATACATCTTGGGCAAGAGCTCGTTTAGATGGAATACAGGCTGATAAACACATGGAACATAATGCAGGGCCACATTGTATACATAAACACAAGAAGAATAATATCCCAACTATGATACATAAGATTGTCAATAGCTTCCAGCCTCATGTACTAAGCATTGACCAGAACCACCCCGAAAAGGTCCATGCACCATTGTCCGGATGTATCTCAGCAGCAATTTTATGCAATTTAGATATGGCATCATATACAGATGGTGAGTTGTCTGGAACGTAAACGCAGCAGCTACTTCCGATAATTCTACATGCCCCCCCTCGATCGGCTAGAACTACATCTAGAACCATCCGGTTCTGGAGTGTGACAATTCTAGATATTTGAAGCTCTTCAGTTATATTTCCTAATGCAAAAGCAGTATCATTAGCTACAGCCTCAACAACACGGGTCAGTCGTCGTATCTTTCGACTGTTCAGAGCAGCTCCCACAAATGAAAACAAACCCAAATTAAAATCCACATATTGTTGCAGAGCAGTATCGGTCTGATTGATATCTTCAAGGACTACAGCACGTTTGACTCTATTTAGAACAAAGTCATGGTATAAAATATAATCATTATGGTACATTGGTGGGGCAATGAATACAGGGGGCAATACAAAAGAGATATAGCACGTGCCTAACCATCCTAACGGGAGACGACGATAACCTTTATTGCCACAGATGAAGTATGTATTTCGGGATGCCACAAATGATATGCCATTCGGACTGTCAAATGTAAGTGTGGTGTTACATTCACTTTTTCCAACCGGGATTGTACCTTTATTTCGTATACAGAGATCAGCCTTAGTATCTATAACATTAATAACATGAGAGCTGGACATATTAATGTTCCGTTGATTACTGTAAATTCGGGGTGCAGACACGTTGTCGGGCGGTACTCTTCCCATTCGAATCGAGTACCCTCAGCTTGTGGATAGCCGTCCTGATCATGATAACATATCTTGTTTAAACGGAAAAGCACCCCCCCTTTCGTTGGCCAGCGTAAAGTGAATAGAAGAGTATACCAAGCATTGCAGGAACCATTGTGGGAAAACGGGATTGGGATAAGGGGTGTGCCTCCTTTCTTCTGGTGTCCAGGCAACATCCCACATACCCAACAGTTAGAAGTGTTCGTCATATTGTGAGTATGATGCAGGATTTGAATGAATCTATTGTTCAAATAAGTCTGTCGGTGCCATTCTTCGTGATAGGGTAAGGTGAAATGAAAATGTTCAGATGGAGCCGGGGTAGTTGGCAGCAAATGTTCTCGTACAGGCACCACAAGTTCTACTACCCAGGCTATCACCGCTATTACCACAATTGTCAATACAAACAATATAGCACCAAGAATTCTTTTGTCTCGTGATGCAGAAGACGCCACAGTTCAAAAAGAGTTCACAATGTCTCAAATATGCAACTAAAAAAAATAAAAATATGAGTGCTGAGCTCCGAGGTAGCCGTTGTTTTCTTCTCCGGGGTCAAGACGGGTGTCGCTACTCTTGGCAGAACTGATCCCCCCCCTTGAGATTCCCGGCTTCCGTTTCACAAACCTGGAGCAGTAACTCAACCAGTCTCGCACCAAAAAAAAAAAAAAATCTTCTTCCTATCGTTGCCGCATATTATAACGCTGTTGTCCAGAAACAGTGTGGTCCGGGAATGCTCCCTCAGATTCGGCCGACGTCACAGCTGAGCTTTTCTCCTCGTCCAAGATGTCTCTGTAGTCAGACAGCACGGTGGGATTCACCAGGTCTGGAGAGACGCGACGGCAATGAGTTGAATACTCCCACCGCTTCCTGTTGGTCACTCGCACAGCCGTTCGAGTTGCAAGCAGGACTTGCTCTGGGCCACGCCACCTCGGTTCCAAGCTGTTCGCTCTCTCAAACGATTTTACCATAACAAAATCGCCAGGACGAAGATTGTGAGCCTCTCCAATAGAATTGTCAGGGAGTGCTTCTCGAACCTGTTGGTGAATAGAAAGTAAATCATTTGTTAATCGTGCCAAATAATCGTTCATCATTATACAAGGCACATCATGTAACAATCGTGGCTTAGGAACTCCCCATATATTCATTGGCCTCCCAAACACCACTTCATAAGGTGTGAGGCCAGTTCGAGAGTGAGGTACTGATCTAATAGAGAGTAATGCAACGGCAAGGCATCCGGCCACTTCAAAGACGTGGACGTCACAATCTTAGCCAGCTTTCAAAGTGGCATTGTACCGTTCGACAGGACCCGCTGATTGAGGATGGAACACAGCGTGAAACTTTTGCTGAATCCCCAATCCCTTCAGCACATATTCCACAATTTTCCCAACAAAATGAGGACCATTATCGCTCCACAAAAATGTGCAAACTCCATACCGAGGGAAGTACTCTTTGAGCAAAACCTTAGCCGTTGTCAAAGCTGTATTATCTTTCGTGGGGAAGGCCTCAACCCATTTGCTAAAGGCACACACCACCACTAAGACATACTTAAGGTTATTGCAACGCTCGAGCTGGATATAATCCATTTGTAGTACCTCGAATGGTGCAGAAGGTGGAACGAACCCTCCTTTCGGAGTATGCGTCCCTTTTGCAGGATTGTGCTGTAAACATATCAAACAGGTCTGCACTACTCTCTTGGCAGTGTTGGCAATCTCTGGGTGCTCCCAAACTCGTGTTAATAATCGAGTGATCGCAAGAGCTCCAACATGTGCCAACCCATGTGTCATCTGGACCATCGCTTGCAAGTAAGCTGCAGGCAATTTCCAACGTTCCATATCCTTGCTCCTCCAACAACCCTCATCATCCAGCACCCCCTCTGCTGCCCATGTTACGAGTTCTGCTTCAGTCGCTGATTTCTGAATGTCTAATATCTCTTCTCTAGCATCGTGCCATCACTCAGCCTGCGACTTCACTACATACATGGGGGAGTCGTTTCGTGACATAGCCGTTTGTCTTGCTATACTGTCTGCAAAAGTATTACCTTGTCCCACTTTGTCAGTGACCTTTTTATGTGCACTGCATTTGATTATCGCCACTTTCTTTGGACCAAGTAACGCGTCTAGGAGATCACGCACTAGTTCTCCATGCATAATGTGTACTCCATGCGAAGTTAAGAACCCACGCTCTCTCCAGAGTAGGCCAAAGTCATGTGCTACTCCGAAGGCGTACCGGCTGTCTGTGTAGATGTTCACACATAAGCCAGCACTCAATTCACAGGCTCTTGTCAAAGCTATCAGCTCCGCTGCTTGGGCTGATTTCTGGGGTATTCGTGCTGTTTCTACCACTGTCTTAAGTGTCGTGATCGCATATGCTGCAGAAGTCGTGCCATCTGGCAGCCTCAAACACTATCCATCAACCCACAGTTCCCCATCCACATCTGGAAGTGGCATATCCTGTAAGTCAACACGACCCTTTGTTTGTTCCTCGGTCAGGAAAACACAATCATGGTGTTTTTCCTCCTGGCCCTCTTCAACCGGATATGGCAATAAAGTAGCAGGGTTCAGGGTAGCACATCTTTTCAGTGTGATATGTGGCGCCAGAAGTGTGAGCTCATATCCTGTCAAACGTGCGCTCGTAAGATACTGAGTCTTCGTTTGATTTAACAGGGCATCTACTGCATGGGGAACTAGCACCAACAATTTGTGCGACAAAACTATTCCCTCACTCTGCCGTATAGCCACTGCTGTTGCTGCAACTGCTCGAAAACACCCAGGTA
This sequence comes from Lissotriton vulgaris, assembly GCF_964263255.1. Taxonomy (NCBI): domain Eukaryota; kingdom Metazoa; phylum Chordata; class Amphibia; order Caudata; family Salamandridae; genus Lissotriton; species Lissotriton vulgaris. Next base: position 401,164,059 of record NC_141697.1, on the reverse strand, counting down.
ACCCTCGCGCTACAGGATCAAGAATGGCTGAGAAATACGCACATGGCCTCTACTTATCCCCGTGTGTCTGCACTAACACTGATAACGCGCACCCATCTTTCTCGTGCACGTACAATGTGAAAATCTTTGTGTAATCTGGTGTACCTAACACGGGTGCAGAACAAAGAGCTTGTCTCAGTTGATCAAAAGCATTCTGACATTCATCTGTCCATTTAAGGGGCATTGGTGTCGTTTTGGACAATTACGCTAACAAAGGTTTGATAATGTGTGAACACCCCATGATCCACTGTCTGCAAAAGGATGTTAATCCTATAAAGGCGCGCACATCTCTCTGAGTGCGGGGGACTGGTGTATCTAAAATCGCTTGAATTCGATCAGATGTTAATGCACGCCCCTCCTTAGACAAAAGATGACTGATGTAGGTCACCTTGGGTCTACAGTATTGTAACTTTTTCTTAGAAACTTTATGATTATTCTGAGCCAAAAAGGAAAGCAAAGCAAGTGTACTCTCCTCACATTGTGCATAGGAGTCTGCAGCCAACAGGAGATCATCAACATACTGTATAAGGGCTACTCCGGATTGCAGTTCAAAAGAGTCAAGCTGTCTTTTCAAAGCCTGACTATAAATGCTAGGACTTTCTGTGTAACCTTGAGGAACACAACAAAATCTATACGATGTATTATTTAACGTAAAGCCAAATAGATATCTGCTGTCAGGATGAATGGGAATGGAAAAGAACGCCTTCTTAAGGTCAATAACAGAAAAGGTCGTCGCAGTTGGGGGGACCAATGTAAGCAATGTCGTGATGTCAGACACCACCGGGTATTGGGGAATGACAATTTTGTTAATTTCTCTCAGATAAATAATTAATCGATAGACTTTGTCGTCAGTATCTTTCTTAAGAATCGGCAGAATAGGGCTGTTACAGACATTGTAAGGAACTTTCTCCACTACTCCTGCAATAAGTAAATCCTGAACGATGTGCGTCAGGGCAATTTCACCTTCCCTAGAGATCTTGTACTGCGGTACTCGTGGCAAAGGTACTCCCTCCTTGACAGTAATTCGAATAGGCGGAATGAGCATCTGTCCCACATCCGTATCCGAGGTCGCCCATAACGTGTGCGGGAGAGAGGCTAATGCTTCAATTTCCTTCATAATGCAAAATCTGTCTGAATCTGGGTAATTGTCATTCAAAATAACCCGCACTCCTTCAGGAGCACAGCGTATCGTTGCTCGAAAATATTTGAGCAAATCAATGCCCATAATGTTATCTGGTGTGTAAGGCGACAACAAAAATGTGCAAAAGCTAAATAATTTGTCAATACAAAGTGCAAGGGGTTGTGATAATGGGCTGTGAGAGGGTGTGCCATCAAACCCTATACATGTTATCGTTTCGCCAGACAGGGGAGCCCTTGGAACCAAGTTTTTAGACAAAGCACTACAAGAAGCTCCTGTGTCAACTAAAAACTGATCAGTAGAACCCAAAATGCCAGCTGATACATATGGACCTCTTTGATCTACTGGCACTTCAACCGATTCCACACCCCATCCTACGCAATCCTATGCATGCACATAATCCTGATGCTCCACATTCTCACCCTCCGATATCTGGTACTGGTTCCGTCTATCAAAGGTATATCGTTCATCCTGACCACGACCCCTCGCTTCAAACCTACCACGATCACTTCCGCCACCTCTCGCTCCCGAATAACTATTCCTCGACCTTCCACCTCCTCGACCACGCTGGCTACGATTGCTCACCAAGCACCGGACAATCTTCAGCCCAATGCCCAAACTCTTTACAATATGCACATTGGTCCTCAGCAATATCGGTACGACCATACGACGCATTACCCCCTCCTCACCTGCCTCTATCATTCCCTCTAGATTGCGCACCGCGAACCTGTGCCAACATCACCTTCGTTTTCAATTCCTTCGCTTTCTTATCAACACTTTCTTTAGCCTCTAATTCCTGCCGCTCGTAATACTGAGCCATAGTTAACAAAGACGCAGGGGTCGCCGTGGTCCAAGAACTTTCACTCATTTTCAACCGCTTTGCAATCTCCGGTAGGAGATTAGCCACATACTTATCAACAAACAGATGCCTACCCGTATCATCTGTTAATGATTGACCACTGTAATCATGAAACGCTTCTTCAAAACGTGTAAAGAAATCAGATACCGATTCGTCTGGCTTCTGTTTGCACGAAGCTAACATAGTCCAATCAATCTTTTTAGGGGGAACAAGCGTTTTCAATTTGTTCAAAATAGCCGTTGGAAGTTCTAAAATTAAGTCACACGGTTTGCATGCAGGTTCCCTGTCTAAGTCAGCCTGGCCTATCTCCTTCCAAGTTGCCCCAAACATCGTTTGATCATTAGTCTTACGAATCGCTCTCCACATATCTGGGGGAAGGATTAATCCAAAGAAAAGATCTATATCAACAAGAGTCATAACACGAGAAGAAATGGCCCCCTCCACCCCTTCATAGAATGCTGCCGGATTCTTACGAAGATCAGGTAAAGCGTTTTTCAATGCCATAACATCTGCTCTGTTCCAAGGCGTATACACCCAATTATATATAAAATACCCCTTTACATTTGCCGACATTTTATCTTCATCTGTACCGTCCCCTTTAGGGGGAACATACAAAGGTGCAGCTTCACGCATAGGCATAACATGCACTTTAGAATTCTTATCTGATCCCAGCATAGAACACTGTTTGGACTGTTCCGTCGACCCCGGCACGGACTGTTTTTCTGCTTTTCGTGCTTCCCGCAATCTGGACGCCTCATCTCGTAGCTGGACCAATTGTAGAAAAAAGGTATCTGCATCTGAAATATCAAATAGACCTTTACGCATACGCTCATGATGAACTGATATGTCCTTAGATTCTAATTCCTCTGCATTTTTACGAAATCGGACAACAACTTCATCTGCAAAAGTACTTAAAAAACACATCTGTTCTCGTTCTGACCACTTATTCCGTTCAGCATTAAGTTCTGACATAGTTATGTTATTCAGATTCAGTTTCCTAGCAAAACTACGCAATTCCGCAGCTCTCTCAGCAGTTAACCTGGTACTCGACTTATCTCAACCTTCATCACCGGAATCCTCAGTCGGCGCCGTAGGCTGAACATACGGAGGCAGAGATCGATCTAATAACGAAAAATCATCAACTTCATTATTAAGGACAGGATAAAGCGGACGTCGAATAGGAAATTGACCGGTCGTTTGCAAATTACGTTCCAGTGCCTCCCTCTCTTTCTTCTCCTGCGCCTCCTTTTCCTCCAGCTGTAAAGCTTTGTCTCGAGCAGCCTTGCGCTGCTCCTTGTCCGCCAAGGCAATCTCACGCTTCATACGTTCTCGCACTGCTTTCTCCCACATTCGCACACAATCAAACATATCCTGTCTAGACCTGCGCTGAAACAAACATTGCTCCACAAACTGAACCTTTCGTAAATCAAACGACCCATGTAGTGGCCATTGCAATTCGGGATCGGTTCTAGTACATTTATGCCATAATTTACTGTACAGTATAGGGGGGAGGCCAAATTTAACATACATATCACGATTAGGTGTTCCCTCTGGGGGAGCCGGCTGAGATTCATTTAACCTATATGTGGTACTATTTCCCAGACAGCACATCCCTCGGAGTGTGCTTAAAACAGGCATGTTCAAAAGGTACCACGAAAACGTGATACCGTAAAAATTGGCACTTACAATACTTCACACAAATGTGCCGCTCAAAGTACAAACGTAGTTAGAGAAACATCTCTACATGCCTGCCTATGTGAAGTGCACTGCACATATGTATTCAAAATTCACAAAGTCAAAATGTTAGCTAACTCAAATCATAATCACAGTCATAGAACTTCAGTAAGGGTCCGCAGACTACCTTACCGATCACAAATCTTACCCAAATCTCAAATATCCAGATTCCAACTGCCAAGGTCTTTGATCGAATGAGCCAAACGGGCACTGTACAGCAACACAGACGAGCAGAATCTCAGTCGGGGACCGGCGCCACCTGGAAGGTCAGATCAGAAGGAAGGGAAGAAAACACCGTGGGTGCCAAGACTCGGGTCACTCAGTGGAAGCGTACGCGTCCATGGCGAGTTTCCAAACCTTCGTCACGACCTCTCCTTCGGGCATCCGAGTCACGATGAGTCCCTTCTTGGTCGCCAATTTGTGGTATTGGGTTCCCAAGGCCTACATACTCCGCAGAATACCCATTACACCGAAAGAACTGTTGGCACGGAAACTGAAAAGTACAAAAGACAAGTTTATTAAGACCCCATGGGGTGGTGGTACATTCCTACAGCACCCTTCGGTAATGCAAGAAGTAGCACCCCGAACTTCGGTGCGAGACCTCTTTTATACAGTTTGCAACAATAAAAAGGTAGGCGGTACATGGTTACAGAGTTTTAAGTACATATATGGTCATTTTTGGAACACAGCCAACTCATGGGAGGGGTTGCAACATCAATGGTCAGTTTGGCGCAACATTCCTAAGGGGTGACTGGTCAGTCAGAACTGCGCATGTACAGGCTTGACCGTTACTAAAAATAGCTTGTGGCTGGGCAAACTTGAGTGGTCAGTGGCACGGACAAAGGACTAAAGGGCATGCTGACCACGAGGCAGCTCATTCTCTAAAATGGCCACCGTAACATACAAAATGGCGTTTCTGAATAAGGCCAAGTTAAGGGGAATAACGTGTAGCAAAGCTAAGCGCTAACCCGGCCATCGTCAATAGGCGGAATGAGCATCTGTCCCACATCCGTATCCGAGGTCGCCCATAACGTGTGCGGGAGAGAGGCTAATGCTTCAATTTCCTTCATAATGCAAAATCTGTCTGAATCTGGGTAATTGTCATTCAAAATAACCCGCACTCCTTCAGGAGCACAGCGTATCGTTGCTCGAAAATATTTGAGCAAATCAATGCCCATAATGTTATCTGGTGTGTAAGGCGACAACAAAAATGGGCAAAAGCTAAATAATTTGTCAATACAAAGTGCAAGGGGTTGTGATAATGGGCTGTGAGAGGGTGTGCCATCAAACCCTATACATGTTATCGTTTCGCCAGACAGGGGAGCCCTTGGAACCAAGTTTTTAGACAAAGCACTACGAGTAGCTCCTGTGTCAACTAAAAACTGATCAGTAGAACCCAAAATGCCCGCTGATACATATGGACCTCTTTGATCTACTGGCACTTCAACCGATTCCACACCCCATCCTACGCAATCCTATGCATGCACATAATCCTGATGCTCCACATTCTCACCCTCCGATATCTGGTACTGGTTCCGTCTATCAAAGGTATTTCGTTCATCCTGACCACGACCCCTCGCTTCAAACCTACCACGATCACTTCCGCCACCTCTCGCTCCCGAATAACTATTCCTCGACCTTCCACCTCCTCGACCACGCTGGCTACGTTGCTCACGAAGCACCGGACAATCTTCAGCCCAATGCCCAAACTCTTTACAATATGCACATTGGTCCTCAGCAATATCGGTACGACCGTACGACGCATTACCCCCTCCTCACCTGCCTCTATCATTCCCTCTAGATTGCGCACCGCGAACCTGTGCCAACATCACCTTCGTTTTCAATTCCTTCGCTTTCTTATCAACACTTTCTTTAGCCTCTAATTCCTGCCGCTCGTAATACTGAGCCATAGTTAACAAAGACGCAGGGGTCGCCGTGGTCCAAGAACTTTCACTCATTTTCAACTGCTTTGCAATCTCCGGTAGGAGATTAGCCACATACTTATCAACAAACAGATGCCTACCCGTATCATCTGTTAATGATTGACCACTGTAATCATGAAACGCTTCTTCAAAACGTGTAAAGAAATCAGATACCGATTCGTCTGGCTTCTGTTTGCACGAAGCTAACATAGTCCAATCAATCTTTTTAGGGGGAACAAGCGTTTTCAATTTGTTCAAAATAGCCGTTGGAAGTTCTAAAATTAAGTCACACGGTTTGCATGCAGGTTCCCTGTCTAAGTCAGCCTGGCCTATCTCCTTCCAAGTTGCCCCAAACATCGTTTGATCATTAGTCTTAAGAATCGCTCTCCACATATCTGGGGGAAGGATTAATCCAAAGAAAAGATCTATATCAACAAGAGTCATAACACGAGAAGAAATGGCCCCCTCCACCCCTTCATAGAATGCTGCCGGATTCTTACGAAGATCAGGTAAAGCGTTTTTCAATGCCATAACATCTGCTCTGTTCCAAGGCGTATACACCCAATTATATATAAAATACCCCTTTGCATTTGCCGACATTTTATCTTCATCTGTACCATCCCCTTTAGGGGGAACATACAAAGGTGCAGCTTCACGCATAGGCATAACATGCACTTTAGAATTCTTATCTGAACCCAGGATAGAACACTGTTTGGACTGTTCCGTCGCCCCCGGCACGGACTGTTTTTCTGCTTTTCGTGCTTCCCGCAATCTGGACGCCTCATCTCGTAGCTGGACCAATTGTAGAAAAAAGGTATCTGCATCTGAAATATCAAATAGACCTTTACGCATACGCTCATGATGAACTGATATGTCCTTAGATTCTAATTCCTCTGCATTTTTACGAAATCGGACAACAACTTCATCTGCAAAAGTACTTAAAAAACACATCTGTTCTCGTTCTGACCACTTATTCCGTTCAGCATTAAGTTCTGACATAGTTATGTTATTCAGATTCAGTTTCCTAGCAAAACTACGCAATTCCGCAGCTCTCTCAGCAGTTAACCTGGTACTCGACTTATCTCAACCTTCATCACCGGAATCCTCAGTCGGGGCCGTAGGCTGAACATACGGAGGCAGAGATCGATCTAATAACGAAAAATCATCAACTTCATTATTAAGGACAGGATAAAGCGGACGTCGAATAGGAAATTGACCGGTCGTTTGCAAATTACGTTCCAGTGCCTCCCTCTCTTTCTTCTCCTGCGCCTCCTTTTCCTCCAGCTGTAAAGCTTTGTCTCGAGCAGCCTTGCGCTGCTCCTTGTCCGCCAAGGCAATCTCACGCTTCATACGTTCTCGCACTGCTTTCTCCCACATTCGCACACAATCAAACATATCCTGTCTAGACCTGCGCTGAAACAAACATTGCTCCACAAACTGAACCTTTCGTAAATCAAACGACCCATGTAGTGGCCATTGCAATTCGGGATCGGTTCTAGTACATTTATGCCATAATTTACTGTACAGTATAGGGGGGAGGCCAAATTTAACATACATATCACGATTAGGTGTTCCCTCTGGGGGAGCCGGCTGAGATTCATTTAACCTATATGTGGTACTATTTCCAAGACAGCACATCCCTCGGAGTGTGCTTAAAACAGGCATGTTCAAAAAGTACCACGAAAACGTGATACCGTAAAAATTGGCACTTACAATACTTCACACAAATGTGCCGCTCAAAGTACAAACGTAGTTAGAGAAACATCTCTACATGCCTGCCTATGTGAAGTGCACTGCACATATGTATTCAAAATTCACAAAGTCAAAATGTTAGCTAACTCAAATCATAATCACAGTCATAGAACTTCAGTAAGCGTCCGCAGACTACCTTACCGATCACAAATCTTACCCAAATCTCAAATATCCAGATTCCAACTGCCAAGGTCTTTGATCGAATGAGCCAAACGGGCACTGTACAGCAACACAGACGAGCAGAATCTCAGTCGGGGACCGGCGCCACCTGGAAGGTCAGATCAGAAGGAAGGGAAGAAAACACCGTGGGTGCCAAGACTCGGGTCACTCAGTGGAAGCGTACGCGTCCATGGCGAGTTTCCAAACTTTCGTCACGACCTCTCCTTCGGGCATCCGAGTCGCCGATGAGTCCCTTCTTGGTCGCCAATTTGTGGTATTGGGTTCCCAAGGCCTACATACTCCGCAGAATACCCATTACACCGAAAGAACTGTTGGCACGGAAACTGAAAAGTACAAAAGACAAGTTTATTAAGACCCCATGGGGTGGTGGTACATTCCTACAGCACCCTTCGGTAATGCAAGAAGTATCACCCCGAACTTCGGTGCGAGACCTCTTTTATACAGTTTGCAACAATAAAAAGGTAGGCGGTACATGGTTACAGAGTTTTAAGTACATATATGGTCATTTTTGGAACACAGCCAACTCATGGGAGGGGTTGCAACATCAATGGTCAGTTTGGCGCAACATTCCTAAGGGGTGACTGATCAGTCAGAACTGCGCATGTACAGGCTTGACCATTACTAAAAATAGCTTGTGGCTGGGCAAACTTGAGTGGTCAGTGGCACGGACAAAGGACTAAAGGGCATGCTGACCACGAGGCAGCTCATTCTCCAAAATGGCCGCCGTAACATACAAAATGGCGTTTCTGAATAAGGCCAAGTTAAGGGGAATAACGTGTAGCAAAGCTAAGCGCTAACCCGGCCATCGTCAAATTACGACAGTTGGGAACGGTTTCGCGCTGAGTTTTGTCCAGGCGTATTTCTCAATATAAGATGCTTAGAAGGACATAAGTGAAGGCCATCCACCTTCATTAGTTGTGTAAAACAAAAGTTCTACACTCAATATGCACAATGGGTTAATGTCCTGAGGAAAAGTCATCCACATTCTCATGAAAAAAGATCAACATCCTAGTTCGTGAGAAGCTTCTTATCTTCTTTATTTTCTCTTGCCAAAATTCAACAGACTTCTAGCCAACACATGTTTCATCTTTTAATGGTGTCAACCAAAGACTTCTTCAGGGCATAGACATTAGGTTTAACGAATATAAGACAGAAACAACCCAACCAGCCAAGTACACGGGGAGTGTCAGGAACCGCAAAAATAATGAGAAAGTGACGTCAATATATATATATCTAAACCATATTAGGCTTATATGTGCAGCATGTCTTGTAACAAATCGGGCATAGGCAAGTATTACCTGAGAAGAAAGAAACAAACAAAGAGAGTACTCCTCCAGAACAACAGCATCCTGGGCACATGGCCAACTTAAAGTCTGTCCTGGGTGGAAGGTTTCCTGTTCTAATTGTGGCAAGAAATGCAATGTTTTGAGTTGCTATAGATCCAAGAGGGAGCAGAAGAAAGTTAGGGAAGTTGATGTTTACGAACAAGATGGTGAGGTTGTTGAGATGTGTCAAGTTCTTGATTCAAGGAATGAGGGTCCTTTTGAGAATGTACTGATACATAATCAGTCTGTAAAAATGCTATTTGACTCTGGTGCCAAAATCACAGTTATTCCTAAGAGTCTTTATGATCAACAGCTATGTAACAAGGTCAAATTAGTCAAGCCAGACATCAAATCTAGAGTTTATAGAGGAGAAGTTATTGATCGTTTGGGTTATTTCTGGGGCACTACTGAATTCAAAGGCAGGATTGTTCCTGGGAAAATTATATATCTAAAAGAGGGGATTCTTTGATTAGATGGTCCACCAGCGGGATCTTTATGTTTACCTAGATCCAAATCAAACGTCCTCAGTGTGTTTGAGGGATATGCCAGCTGTTAAAGCTGTAAATGATGGGGCTGATGTCTAGATTGTGAAATATCCAGAAGTCTTTAGCAAGGAACTAGGCTGCCTCAAGAACTATGTTCACCACATAAAGAGCTAACCAGGAGGTGTACCCAAAGTAGCAAAGGTCAGGGGTGTTCCTTTACTACTGAAAGATAGCATGAAAAATTAATTAGATAAGCTTCTCAAAAATGAAATCATTCAAGAGGTAGAGGCGACTGAGTGGATTTTTTCAGTCGTTATGGCTCGCAATGCCAATGGGGAGGCTAGATTGTGCATAGATTTGAGGGAGTTGAATGAAAAAGTCATTGTGGACCATTATCCTCTCCTTAATATCACTGAAATGTTGTCCTATTTGGCTGAAGCCAAACACTTCTCCACATTGGATCTTTCATTAGTGTACCATCAGTTCAAGCTTCATCAAACTTCAGAAGATCTTACCATCTTCATCACGCCTTTTGGTACCTTCAAGTGTCTCAGGATGCCTTTTAGACTTATCTCAGCTGCCTCTGTTTTTCAGATGTGATGGAGAGAGTTCTCAGTAGCATTTCTGGGATCAAAGTATATCAAGAAAACATCCTTATCCATGGTGTTTCCCTTGAAGAACATGATGAAAGGTTAACTCTAGTTTTAGAAATGCTCTTTTCTGCTGGCCTCACTATGAAGTCTGAAAAATGTAATTATGGGCAAAATTTGCAAATTTGCGTTCCGCGAATTTGCGCGAAATTGAACTTGCAATCCGCAAAATCCGCGAATTTGCAGATTTTTTTTGCGTGTTCGCGAGGGTTTTTGCCAGTTCGCGAGGGTTTTTTACAAGTTCGGGAACGTGAACTTACTTGTGTGGTCACAACGGTCGCGACCATGTTGTTTCTACGTGTCCAGCCTGATTGCGACCCTGTGGTTCATCGCGGCCACCCTCCGGTTCATCACTGCCACCCTCTGGATCACCACTGCCACCCTCTGGTTCATCACTATCACCCTCTGGTTCACCACTGCCACCCTCTCGTTCACCACTGTCACCCTCTGGTTCACCATTGCCACCCTCTGGTTCATCACAGCACCCTCTGGTTCACCATTGTCACCCTCTGGTTCACCACTGTCACCCTCTGGTTCACCCCTGCCACCCTCTGGTTCATCACAGCACCCTCTGGTTCACCACTGATACTCTCTGATTTACCCCTACCACCCTCTGGTTCAGCACTCACCACTGCCACCCTCTGGTTCATCACAGCACCCTCTGGTTCACCACTGTCACCCTCTGTTTCACCCCTGTCACCCTCTGGTTCATCACAGCACTCTGTGGTTCACCACTGCCACCCTTTGGCTCACCCCTGCCACCCTCTGGTTCACCACTGCCACCCTCTGGTTCACCACTGCCACCCTCTGGTTCATCACAGAACCCTCTGGTTCACCACTGTCACCCTCTGGTTCATCCATGTCACCGTCTGGTTTATCACAGCACTCTCTGGTTCACTACTGCCACCCTCTGGTTCTCCCATGCCACCCTCTGGTTCATCACAGCACCCTCTGGTTCACCACTGACACCCTCTGGTTCACCCCTGACACCCTCTGGTTCAGCACTCACCACTGCCACCCTCTGGTTCACCACTGTCATCCTCTGGTTCACCCCTGTCACCCACTGGTTCATCACAGCACTCTCTGGTTCACTACTGCCACCCTCTGGTTCACCCCTGCCACCCTCTAGTTCACCACTGCCACACTCTAGTTCACCACTGCCACCCTCTGGTTCACCAATGCCACCCTCTGGTTCATCACAGAACCCTCTGGTTCACCACTGTCACCCTCTGGTTCACCCCTGTCACCCTCTGGTTCATCAAAGCACTCTCTGGTTCACTACTGCCACCGTCTGGTTCACCCCTGCCACCCTCTGGTTCAGCACTGTCATCCTCTGGTTCACCACTGCCACCCTGTGATTCACCACTGCCACTCTCTGGTTCACCACTGTCACTCTCTGGTTCACCACTGTCACCCTCTGGTTCACCACTACTACCCTCTGGTTCACTACTGCCACACTCTGGTTCATCACAGCACCCTCTGGTTCACCACTGTCACCCTCTGGTTCACCCCTGTCACTCTCTGGTAAATAACAGCACCCTCTGGTTCACCACTCCCACCCTCTGGTTCACCCCTTCCACCCTCTGGTTCATCACTGCCACCCTGTGGTTCACCATTGCCACTCCCTGGCTCACCACTGTCACTCTCTGGTTCACCACTGTCACCCTCTGGTTCACAACTACCACCCTCTGGTTCACCACCGCCACCCTCTGGTTCATCACAGCACCCTCTGGTTCATCACTGCCACTCTCTGGTTCAGCACTGCCACCCTCTGGTTCGTCACAGCACCCTCTGGTTCCCCACTGTAGATTTTGCACCTGCTAAGTGCGTTCAGTTTAGCAAAATCTGTTTTTCTGCAATTTCACAAGATTCGGGGGGGGGCGCGAATTCACGCAAAATCGAACTTGCAATCTGCGAATTTGTGCAAATTTGCAGATTTTTTTTTGCGTGCTCACGGGTTTTTTTGTGTCTTCGCGGGCCTCTTGCAGCGCAACGACCGCGAAGTTACCTATGCGGTCATACATGGGTGCGGCCATCTTGTGCGCGTTGCGTATTTCAGTTTCTGGGCGCTATTGGCAATCTTGCGTTGTGTGCTGCGCGGTATTACGAGTTCGCGTATGTTTTTGTGTTATCATATTGCAAATTTTTGTTTTTTCCGAAGGCAATAATTCTGCAGATTAGATTGTAGGTAAATTATGTTTAAAAATGTTCTGTGATTGCATTTCAGGTGCACAGCTCTCCTGCTCAGGGGCGGTGCTACTATGCCTAATTTTTTTCGATTTTTTGTTCTCATTTCATTGGACTGAGTAATTATGTTTGAGTGTACTTTACAGAACTGCGTAATGCTAGACACTAAGAGGCAGATTTTCAATTACTGGTGCATCCCTGCAAATTAGCAGGGATGCGCCAGTAATTGAGCGCCACGCCTCCACCACCCACCCATTGTGCGCCGCATTTACAATGCGGCGCACCATGGGGCAAAAATGACACAGAAGCGTCACGCATCTGTGCCCTAAAGGCAGCGCATTGCTAGAGTAGCATCGCAACCACGACGCAGCTCCAGCAATGCTCTGGGGTGCCTTATCTCCCCAATGCTGCGTGAAGCCGTACGTCTGCTTCACAGGCGCAGGGTTTTGAGTGACGCAGCATTGGCCTAAAAGTGACTGAGTGAAATCTTGTAGATTTCCCTCAGCCACTTTTAGGATGCGTTCCTGCACAGGAACACACTCCCTTGCGCCGGAACGCCCCCTGATGGCGCAGGGCTTTACAACGTGATGCATCTCCCAGATGCGTCACGTTGTTAATATACCCCGCACCATGGTGCCTCTTTTGTGCTGCCGCTGCGTCACAAAAGTCACGCAACGTTGGAGCAAAAGAGCCTCAAGGGACTTGTAAATATGCCCTTAGAGACTCAAGTCCAGTCCTTCCTTTGTACACTGTTGTATGCTACTTGTGTGCTTCTTGGCATGCGAGCATCTTAGAATTTGGAATGTTCTTGTGGATGTTCTTGGTTAAGGTTCTCGTTGAGTCAGCTGAAGCCTGGCTCTCCGTGGTTGTTAAGCTGTTCCTCAGATCTGTAATTAAATCCTGTTCCTGGAACCTAACTTGCTTGTGCGGACCTCATTACTTCTCAACATAATTGGGGACAGTGGGAGTACTGTTCCAGGGGAGTAAAAATCTACATGAGGGTACAGCGTTCACTTCGAAGAAGTAAGGAATTTAAGTTATTTTAACTTGTGCCCTGATAGCACCAGCGGCTGTTTTACTAGTTGTGCCTCGATTGCACCAGCGGCTGTTAAAAAAACCTATTTTACTTCAATTATTCCTTACTTTAAATTATAATTTAGTGTGGAATGCTACTGCGGCTGTAAATTTCATAACCGTGCACTTGATAGCACCTGCGGCAGTTGCGGCAAATTTCACACCATTTCTTGAAATTACAATTTTACAGTAACCAAGATTTCTTTATTGACGGTTACTCACTTGTTTTAAATTGCCTCGTGAACTTCGTCATCCATTTCTTTTGCGTGAGTCAGAATCTTCGGAGCATTCCTCGATCCACATCTACGATCATCATTATCGAAGTGCATTCTGGGTACACAAAGCATTGTGGGAGTGACATCATCACGTTTCTTCACGTTTTCGGCCATTTTGAATTGGGGAGTTTCACGAGACAGCGATTAACATTATCTTTTCTGACTGTTTTACTTTGGTTTAAAGATTATACTTCTCAATCTTTATACGCTATTTCTCTTAAAGCATTCCACAGCGATGCACACGCTTTTTAATGTGTATGTTTTTTAACAAAAATAATTTAGCAAAATATTGTATTACTTTCTTGATCAAATTTACAAGGTGTTAAAAAAAATCTTCTTTAAGATTAGTCATGTCCAATATTATGGTTCCTCCTCATTTTTTACCTGTTGCTGGGGATCCTAAAATGGATTGGGATTTATGGTATTCCATGTTTTTAGCATATGTAAATGTTTTAGAAGAAGATGGTTGCTCGTCTAAAAGGAAATTAGATCTTTTACGATTGTCTTTATGTTGTCGAGGCATTAAAGAGTTATCAGATTTGCCTCCCTTAGAAGACTCTGATTCTGAATCTGATGTGTTTGAAATTCCTGTCAAGCAACTTACCATTAGATTTGGAAAAAAAGTTAATACTGTCATGGAGCGATTTAAGTTTTACTCAAGAGCTCAAAAAGATAACAAATCTATTGAGAATTACATATCTGCTTTACATGCTTTAGCTGGATCCTGCGCATTCAACACTATCAACTATGAACAGGTTCTTAGGGATCAAAAAATGATGAAAACTAAAAGCAAGAAAATACAAGAAAGATTGTGGCTGGGAACTGAAACTTCACTTAAAGCTGTTGTTAATATAGCAAAAGGTATCGAACAATCTGAAAAGTTTGTGACTGAAATAAGAGGTCAAAGTCAAGGTTTGTCTGTCAAGATACAAGAGTCTATACCTGAAGTTTCTATTATCAAAAGTCAAGCTGTCCAAAAGAAAACTGTTTTCCTACCTTCAAAAAAGATGGTTTTACGAAGGAAAACAAGTTTAGTAACAGACGCACATTTATAATATGTTATAGATGTGGAAGTTTTGACCATGTGGGGAATTTTAAAAGTTGTCCTGCCTTAAATAAGATTTGCGTAAAATGTAAAAAGTCTGGACATTTTGGGAAAATGTGTCGTTCGCCTCAAAAGGTAAATTTCTTTTGATGAAGAGGAGTCAGTAGAGGAATTTAATGAATTCAACTGTATTTCACGTATTTCTTCTGATAACTGCAAAAGTTTTCCTTCAAGTTTATTTTACGTTGATGGTAAGGAAATTTCCATGTTAGTGGACTCCTGTGCTTGGTACTCTATAATTGGCAAAGACGTTTTTGAATAGTTATGGCCTAATAGGGAATTTCTAAGTCCTGATATCAAACCTGGTAGTTACACTGGGCATAAAATTGAACTTATTGGTTTCTTTTGGGCCAAAGTAAGTTTTAAAGACAGGTCTACTGAAGCTAAAATCTACATTGCTCGTAAAGGGGAGTCTATTTTAGGATGGCCTCATCAAAAAGAGATGGGTATCAAACTAGACCCTAATGCTTCACCTCCTGTATACCTTGATCCCAATGTTTCACCCCCAGTTTTTGTTGTAACCCAAAGTAATGGTGAATTTGTTGATAATATAAAAAATATTTTTAGTAGTGTTTTTGAGGATAAATTAGGAGAATATGCCAAATGTAAACACAAAATCATTCTTAAAGATGATGGGGTACCTGTTAGACATAGGGTTAGAAACGTACCTCTAGCCTATCGTGATAAATTAAAAGATATCCTCAATAATTTAGTTAAATCCAACATCATTGAACCTATTGAATCATCCCCCTGGGTTTCTCCCATTGTTCTTTCCCTTAAAGCTAATGGCGAACTCCGCTTATGTGTGGGCCTTCGCAGCTTAAATAAAGAAATTTGGACTGACATGCATCCTTTACCAAAGATTATTGAACTTATTTCCACCCTATCTGGTGCTTGCGTATTCTCAACGTTAGACCTTGCTAGCGCATATCATCAAGTTGTACTACAAGAGGAATCCAGGAACTTGACAGCTTTTGTCACACCTGCAGGTATGTTTCGCTATTTGCGCATGCCATTTGGTCTTGCGAGTGCTGCATCTGTCTTTCAAAGCTTAATGAAAGAAATGTTGGATGGTTGCAAAGGGGCTATTGCCTTCCAAGATGACATTCTTGTCTTTGGCAGTGATGTAGTGCAACATGATGAGAATCTGAAAGCTGTTTTGGGAAGCATTCAATCAAAAGGGTTAACACTAAAGTTCTTTAAGTGTAAGTTCAGACAACAGAAAGTTGAGTATTTGGGTCACGAGATTTCTAAAGAGGGTATTAAACCTAAATTTGATCATATTGCTAGCATTTCCAAAGCTCCTGCTCCTATCAATAAGGATCAACTGTTTTCCTTCCTAGGTTTAACTGAATACGTTAGCAAATTTGTAAAACATTACGCTTCTAAAGTGTCTTCCCTTCGAATTTTACTTTAAAAAAATGCAACATTTTCATGGAGTAATGAACAACAATTGCAATTTGATGCGTTAAAAAAGGAAATTTGTTCCGCTCCTTTTTTAAAACCATTTGTCGAGGGCAAAGAATGTTTTGATCCGGTTGATGAAAGTAACACTGGATTAGGGGCAGTTCTTATGCAGAAAGGTATTGGTGAAGAAAGCATTGTTTCGTATGCTTCAAGAACGTTGAAGGGTGCTGAATATAATTATTCAACAATTTGAGAAAGAATTGTTGGCATGTACTTGGGCGGCTCAGCATTTCCGACAGTTTTTGTGGGGTAGTAAATTTGTGCTTAGAACCAACCACAAGCCCCTTGTGAATATGCTAGCTGCAGGTGGTGGAATGATTTTAACAGCTCGTTTGGCGAGACTGGCAGCCAAATTACAAGAATACCAATGCATTGTGGAGTATATTCCTGGTAGTCTTAATGTGCATGCCGATTGCATGTCTAGGTTGGCCTTACCTCATCAGGGTGATGAAATTTCTGATGATTGTGATGTAGCTTATACCATGAAGGACATAAATGTGAATGATATGGAGATGATTTCTGAAGATGTTTGGGTGAAAGCTATGTCTGATGATGACACCCTTGTTCTTGTTGTTACCTATCTGAGGTGTGGATGGCCTGAAGAAAGGAAGTTGTCAGGTGACTTGGGTTCCATTTTCAAGGTCAAAGATGAACTTATCTGTTCTCACAATATTATTACCAGATGTGACAAAATTATTCCCCCTTTTTCTGTCAGGGAAAATTTGATTAGGATTGCTCATGAAGGTCATATGGGCATGTCAACCACTAAGAGGCGGTTACGGGAATACTATTGGTGGCCTTCAATGGACGCTGTTGTTGAAGGATGGGTCAGGAATTGCCCTCCTTGTTCCAACAGTGATAAAACCGTTAAGCCTTTATCTACTTCAGTTACTCCTATTGAGTTTTCAGAAGGGCCCTGGAGAAGATTAGGGATTGATATCATCGGTCCTTTGAGTTTATCTGGTAGTAAAGAGGTTTATGGATTAGTCTTAATTGACTATTTCTCGAAATGGCCAGAGGTCAAAATTGTGGAAAGGATTGCTTCTGGTCAAGTCATTGACTTTCTAAATAACATTTATAGCCGTGAAGGTCTTCCTTCTGAAATAATTTCTGATAATGGCACGCAGTTTATCAGTTGTGAGATTGAATCATTCTTTAAAGAGCATGGTATTACTCACAAGAGGGTTTCCAATTATAATCCACAAGCCAATGGTCAAATTAAGCGCTTCAACAGGGTGGTCAAGGAATCCATCTAGGTAGCTGTTAAGAGTAATTTAAATTGGACAAAAGCACTTTCTGCTACTTTACTCACTTATCGTATCTCGCCCAATTCTGTAACTGGTTGTTCTCCTTTTGAATTACTAAGGGGTCGCAAAGCTGGTTCTAAACTGTTACCCTTGTGGTTAAAGTCTGATGAATCTGCTGGTCCAGATATTAAGAAAGTGAAATAACGTGTTAAAACTTATCAAGAAAAAATGGGTAAATGTTCTAACAACAACAACAAAAGAGTTTCTAGTCACAAGGTCAAAGTTGGTGATTTTGTTTGTGTAAAATTTGGAAATTCACTTTCTAAAAGTTGGGCTAAATGGTCTGATCCTGTTAAAGTAATCGAAGTGTTTAGCAAAGGTGTACGTGTTGAAGGGGGGAAAATTTGGAATTTTAGACGTGTATCTATTGTTAGATCTGATAAATTGTTTGCCAATTTAAAAAAATTATCTTCTCATGTTTGTGATAAGGATGATGATCAGTTTTTTTTGGATGATTTTTGTGCTCTGCAGGGTTCTCAAAATGCTAAGGATTCTGTTTGTTCTAATGAACCTATTGCTTCTATTCTTGATCCACAGGATATTGTCAACAATGCCGATGATGTTTCTGGTGTTTTGTGCGATCATGGGGTTGTGGATAATAATCCTGTTGTTCAAAATGAATCTGTGCAAAGAGTCGCAGATTGTGTAATTAGGAAAAGTTCACGTATTTCACATCCACCTGTAAAAAAGATTATGTTTGTTTTTAGTTTTTTTTTTTTTCTCAATGGAGGGAGGTGTGTTGTATGCTACTTGTGTGCTTCTTGGCATGCGAGCATCTTAGAATTTGGAATGTTCTTGTGGATGTTCTTGGTTAAGGTTCTCGTTGAGTCAGTTGAAGCCTGGCTCTCCGTGGTTTTTAAGCTGTTCCTCAGATCAGTAATTAAATCTTGTTCCTGGAACCTAACTTGCTTGTGCGGACCTCATTACTTCTCAACATACACCTGCCACTAAGAAGAGATAGTGGTGGTGGATTGATAGTTTGAGTATTTTAATGACTGATTATGTAGTAGGAAACATACTTTTTAGTGTTCTCACTGGTCTGCCATCACGATGGACTTTGTCACTTCGCCTGCTGCCGAGTGCTGCCTGCCAGTCCTAGTCGAACCTTTTTGTAGTTGGTTTAGTGAGTTACATAACTTTCCAAGTCGACGGTCCGCGAATCTAGCAATACTAATATCCTAGTAGACCACATCAGATAGGTCAATAAGCACAAGTTACTACTTGTGTAACGATATATCTGTAAGAGACATAAGTTTGTGATAGATTCCTTACCTTAGTTCTTCTTTTTTCCGCGCCAGCAGCGCAGATCCTGAAAAAGTGGTACCTTAGTCACTTTTTGACTAAACTTTTTCGAGATCTTTTTGATCATTCTCAGAGTCTTCGACTCCAATCGGTGCCGATAGGGATGCCAGGTTTAAAGCCTTGTGGGGACTGCGACCTACTGATGTTGGTCACCGACCCTCACCGTCGGTGCCTCCACAGTCTCGGCGTCGATCACGATGACAAGGCCTGCTCCGACTGTCGGGCCTTAACCTCGAAGGCTAGGTGGGAGCGATCTCGCAAGCGGCTCGAGCACCGGCAGTCGGCCCCGCGCCGTGAGAGGTCCCGGTCCAGATGGAGGTCGAGGGACCGGTCATGGGGGCGGAGCCATTACAGCTCCGGGAGTCGACATCACTCCTCAGGTTCAAAGTCGTCATCAGGTAAGCACAAGAAGTCGCAGAGACATCATCGCTCTTCCGACTCCCCCCGACGCTCGCGCGATGCGGCCAGGGGTTTGGGTGACACCGCCCACGCGACTCCTTCGGAGTCCGGTTTCATCGCAACCTGCCCCATACCCTTCGGTCCCTGGGCAGCAAGCGACGCCAGAGGAGATCGAGCGCTTCCTCATGGCCATGAGGTCCCTCACTCCTCTGGCGGGTTCCGCGGCGCCTTCAGGCCCTAGCGGGTCGGGTGCTTCGGCCCGACACCAGTGGGTGCTTCGGCCCCGACGCCGCCGTCACCTTCCGGCCCGGCGCGCAGGGCCCCACTGGATCCACTTCTGGATCCAATTCGTTCACCGGTCGACCTGACGACCTCACCGGCGCCGGTTCCACAGGTGTCACCTCAGGCACCGTCCCCAATACCTCCCTCGACCAGGTTCCAGCGCCAGAGCGGCGCCGCTGGGAGCCACTCTCGACGCCGCTTGGGGAGTTCTACTTCAATGAACCGGCCCCATCATTTGTCAACCCTGAGTACCAGGAGATGGGTGATGATGAGGAGTATTGGAAGGGGTCTGAGAACCCTCTGACACGTGAGTGTCAGTCCCAGGAGGACTGGACAGGTGGACTTGGGGATGCCAGTGGTCTGGACACCTCGACAGACACTGGTTTTGTCTTGCCTCCTAGCGTGGGTACGGAGGAGGGGGCAACCTGCAGTGTGGTGTTGACGCGGGCAGCTAAGGCCTTTGGCCTTGAGCTCACCGTCGCGGCCGTGAGGACTAATCTCCTCACTGAGGTCCTTAAACCGCAGTCAAGCTCAACCGAGCCTCTGCTGCCGTTTAATGAGGCCTTAACTGACGTTCTTTTGGGCAATTGGTCCAGGCTCGCTATATGTCAGCCTGTAGATAGGAACGTGGCCAGACGCCACCGCCCGGCTCCGGGCAACCCTTGTTTCCTGTCCACCCACCCCACCCCTGAGAGCCTGGTCATCCAGACCTCTAATTCCCAGACTCCATTCCCGTCGGCTCCCCTGTTAGGGAATCCAAGAGGTATGAGAATTATGGAAAGAAAATATTCTCCTCCCTTAGTTTGGGACTACGATCTTCCAACACCGCATGCCTCTTGGGCCGTTACATCCACTCCCTGTGGGACACGGTCGCGGACGTGCTACCACAATGCCCGGCGAAGGTCAAGGCTAAACTCGCCCAAGCCCTTGCGGAGGGTCGAGATGCGGCACGATTCTCCATCTGGTGTGGGCTGGATACCACCGACTCACTGGGTAGAGCGATGGCAACAACAGTGGCGATTCATCGCCGCGTCTGGTTGAGGTCCGCCAACTTTTCAGCGGATGTCCAGAATACCCTGATGGACATGCCGTTTGATGGCCGTCGCCTCTTTGGCGACAAGGCAGACCATGCGCTTGATCGCTTTAAGGACTCCAGGGCTACGGCCAAGTCCTTGGGCCTCTCGGCCCCGCGCCAGCAATCGGGTGCCTTTTGCTCCTTTCGTGGCCAAGGAAGGGGCGCCCCCACACGTGCTGCCAGCCACGCACCGCAGACTAACATACAATGCGGTGGCGGCCGTGGAAATCGTCGTGGAGGCGGTCGGGGACAACGGCGAGGCCAGTCCACACCTTCCCCTGCAGCATCCGCCTCAAAACCCTCCTAGTCCGTGCTTTCAGGCCCATGTGGCGCCAGTGGGGGTCTGGGTTCGCAATCACCACTCCCACTGGCGCACTGTCACATCGGACAGGTGGGTGCTGCAAATCGTCCGAAGGGGCTACTCCCTCTCCTTCGAGACGACCCCTCAAGCCATGCCACCGCAATACCACCTCGTATCGGGGATCATATGCGGCTTCTGCAGGAGGAAGTTACAGCCCTCTTGGCCAAGGGGGCCATCAAGCGTGTTCCTGGGCCAGAAGTAGGGTGTGGTTGCTAATCCCACTACTTTCTGGTACCCAAGAAGGACAAAGGGGGCCTACACCCTATCTTGGATCTACGGAACGTCAACGGCTTCCTCCGGAAGGAGAAGTTCAAAATGCTGACACTGGCTCAGGTCTTAGCTGCCCTAGACCCAGGAGACTGGATGGTAGCGTTGGACTTGCAGAACGCTTATTTCCACATCTCCGTCCTGCCGGCCCACCGGTGCTACCTGCGGTTCTCGGTAGGCCACAAGCACTTTCAGTTTACCGTGCTCCCCTTCGGACTTACCAGCGCCCCACGGGTGTTCACGAAGGTGATGGTGGTGGTCGCAGCTCATCTGCGCAGGTTAGGGGTTTCAGTCTTCCCCTACCTCGACGACTGGTTGTTGAAGGCGGGCTCGCCCCAGACAGTCGTCAGCCACCTCCAGATGACGGTGGATCTCCGGCACCTCCTGGGGATCTCCATCAACGTGCCGAAGTCACACCTGTGTCCCTCTCAAAAGCTCCTCTTCAGCGGAGCGGTTCTCGACTCGGCGCAGTTTCGGGTTTATCCCCCCCGAGCAGCGGGTTCGGGAAATTCAGGCTCTGATTCCGATCTTTCAGCCTATATCCCAAGTCTCGGTCAGGTTGACGCTGCGGCTTCTGGGGCTGATGGCTTCCTGCATCCTTCTGGTGCATCACGCCCGTTGGCGGATGCGGGCTCTGCAGTGGGACCTGAAGTTTCAGTGGGCCCAGCATCAGGGCAACCTGTCCGATCATGTCCTGATCTCGAAGGCCACTGCGAGACAGCTGCAGTGGTGGCTCACGGACCGCGATAGGGTCAGCGGCAGATCCCTCTCCCTTCCCCAACCGGAGCACGTAGTTGTGGCGGACGCGTCCCTCCAGGGCTGGGGAGGCCACATGGGAGAGGCGGAGATCAGAGGCCACTGGTCTCCGGCGGAGTCCCGGCTCCATATCAACCTTTTGGAGCTGCGGGCAATTCGTCTTGCACTGAAGGCATTCCTCCCCTCTGTCCGAGGGAGTGTAGTGCAGGTGTTCACGGACCGCACCACCGCCATGTGGTACTGCAACAATCAAGGCGGGGTGGGGTCGTGGACCCTATGCCAGGAGGCTCTGCGCCTCTGGCAATGGCTGGAACATCAGGGCGTGACCCTGGTGGTTCAACACCTGGCAGGTTCTCTGAACGCCAGGGCGGACAAACTCAGCCGTTGGTGCATGATGGATCACGAATGGCGTCTGAACTCGGACGTGGCGCAAGGCCTCTTTCAGCAGTGGGGAGAGCCTTGGTTAGATCTATTCGCCACAGAAGAGAACGCACAATGTCATCAGTTCTGCGCATTGGAATTTCCAAGGCGGCACTCGCTCGGAGACGCTTTTCTTAGCGAGTGGAGTTGCGGTCTGTTGTACGGCTTTCCGCCTATACCACTTCTGCCAAGAGTGTTGAAGAAGATCAAACGCGACCGGGCCCAAATCATCCTTGTGGCTCCGGACTGGGCACGAAGGTACTGGTATCCCGAGCTACTCAATATGTCAGTCGATCCCCTGGTTCGTCTGCCTCTTCAGGAGGACCCTCTGTCGCAGCAGCAGGGGACGGTCCTCCACCCGAACCTGTCCAGTCTCCACCTCCATGCTTGGAGATTGAGCGGCGACAGTTGAGGCCATTTGACTTGCCTCCTGAAGTCTGTAATATCATTCTGACGGCCAGGCGGCCCTCCACTGAGTGGTATAGGCATGCAGGTGGAACAGATTTGTGGCATGGTGCACAGCAAAGGCTGTGGATCCTCTCTCTGCCCCTCTTTCTGAGGTTTCTCTCTTCCTTCTTTCTCTTGCCCAGCAGGGCTATGCTCTGGGCACTATCAAGGGCTACCTTTCTGCCCTTTGAGCCTTTCTAAGGCTGCCTGATCAACCATATTTGTTCAAGTCCCCTATTGTAAATCGTTTTCTGAAGGGCATCACACACACGTTTCCACCTGTTCCATTCGAGATGCTTCAGTGGGACTTGAACCTGGTTCTTACTTTTCTGATGTGCGCTCCCTTCGAGCCACTTCACAACTGTCCTATCCACCTTCTTACTCTGAAGATTGCTTTCCTGGTTGCCATCACCTCTGCCAGGAGGGTGAGTGAGCTCCAGGCTCTATCCTCTAAACCTCCTTTCCTTTCTGTCCATCCGGACAAGGTTGTGTTGGAGACAAAACCCTCTTTTCTGCCCAAGATAGTCACAGCCTTCCACATCGGGCAGTCCATCACCTTGCCCACCTTCTTTCCGCCTCCGCATCCCTCAAAAGAGGAAGAGAGGCTCCACCGTCTGGACCCAAAACATGCGCTCTCATACTATCTGGATCGCACATGCCAGTTCCGGATGGATGACCAACTCTTTGTTGATTACGTGGGCGCTAAGAAAGGATGGGCGGTGCACAAATGGACCATCTCTCGGTGGATAGTGTTGTGCATCCAAGCGTGCTACTCGATGGCTAATAAGGATCCTCATGTTGGGCTGAGGGGCCATTCCACTCGGGCCACGGCGACTACTACTACCCTGGGCCGAGGAGTCTCCTTGCAGGACATTTGTCAGGCAGGCGTTCCGTCCTCCAGGACTTTCTGGTGTGATTATTGGTTTGCAGACCCACCACCGGGGTTGGTATTGCTGGGGTATCTATTCTAAGATAAGGAATCTATCACTAACGTGTCTCTTTCAGATGCACAAGTTACTACTTGTGTAACGATATATCTGTAAGAGACATTAGTTAGTGATAGATTCCTTACCAACCCACCCATCCTCCCCATTCTGCGAACCGATATCTAGGGTTAAGGTCATCCCCTTTCAGGGCCCTAGTTTCAATGGCACCAGTGTTGGTTTTTGACATGGCTCTGCGTTTTTGGCACGGAAAAGCTGTGTCTAAGAACCGACGTCAGCACGCGGAGGCAGCGTCTAAGTACTTCGACGGTGTCATCATGGAACCCACGGCGCCGACGACGGACACGGAGCCGCAGACGACGCCTACCGATGCGCAAGGTTACTGCTACGCAAAAATTTCAGGATCCAGTCTAACGCCTGGGGATATTCTAAGGTAAGGAATCTATCACTAACGTGTCTCTTTCAGATATGTAGTGCAATTGTTGTCTATTTGCTATTTCCCCGAATAATTTGTTATTGTTCTTTTGAAATGTTTGATTTGGTTGACAACAAACATCCATGTTTGGGTCTTTCTTTCATGTTGTACATCAGCTTCCCCCAGGGGCAAGAGGACAGAGGAGGAGGTAGCGGCGCCAGCAGAGGAGGACCAGGAAGGCCAGGATCGGTCCGGCGAGGGCTCCTCTGCTGGCCCCAGTAAGTTTTCATGTTAATATTAATAATTATACTTCCTATCTTTTAGAGACCTATTTTTTACTAACATTCTTCATTCAATTTTTTCTAAATCGTCTTTGATCTTCTTGTAGACTGTTTCTAAATTCTTATCCTGCCTCTACTATGACTCCCTGTGGTACTACTAGATTATTATTATTAGTCTGTCTGTGTAGCTAAGTAAGCTTGCACAGTTGGCAAAAGGTGTTAAACGAAACTCCCATTCTATTCAGCAATAGCTCTATGCACTGAGTGGAGTCCTCTGGGTTGTCCATAATGTCTTTTGAAGTCTTCTAAATGTTTATGCTTTGACAATTTCCAACAATAAACTGTCAATGACCACCAAGAAAGAATAAGATACTGGTTTACTTTTTGATTGTATAGGAGGACAATCCATATTACTATTGTTGCAGGCACAATTCTGCACAAACAGAACTAAGGACACTAAATAGTTCATTGTTTATCAATTATAATAGGCACAGTTAGACTTTCCACATACCTCAGTCATAACAGAATTTGAACCCCCAATCTCCTTACTGACTAGCTAGTGTGACAGAGTCATTTAGCTCCCTAATTCATCGATGATTGATCCCCAATGATGATTATCCAACCCGGGACATAAGACCAGAACTGTCAGAGCCACGGACTCATGCTTGCAAATTGCAAACCCTTTTGCTCACTCACTCATGACTAAAAAACACAGAGTCTATGTAACTTTTAAAGCTTTATTAAAAGTAAAAACATTTATTAAAATCAAGTTTATCATACAACATAAACGGTGGATTGAAAATGGAAAAGTGCTTAGTGATTTCACACATTACTTGTGGGCAAGCCCACACCTGGTTGGAACTTCAAATCTTCTTTGTGGTGCTAAATCATTGCTGACTCCGTCCTAGTGATGATGATCTGATCTTGCTCTTGTTCTTAGAAGGGAAGCTTCTGTCTGTTATGAGAAAAATGGTGCGTGCTAAAAAGCAAGCATTCATCAGTTGTGCCGAAAAGTGTAGCAAGACAACACCCTTCCCTGAAAAAAGTGCAATTTTTAGTTTTGACTAGACAGTCACAAATTATTAAATTGGTTTGTGTAGTCGTAGTGAAATTTTGTCATTCCTAGACAAAATACTAGGGAGTGGTGTATATGGCATCTAAGAATCTGAAATTTATTTTCTAGGCGGAACATCGGCACAACCATGAACCGGTGCCGGGGCCAGCGCGGAGGTGGGCACTCCTGGGGGGGAGGCGGTGCAACAGCCAGAGGAAACTGCTGTGGGGGATGCCACGGTAGTGGCGGACAGTGGTAAGCTATTATATTCCTTACTTATTGCTCTCTGCACGGGTGTATATGTTGTACAGTGCAAGTATACTATACTGTTAAGAAGACTTGCAAATTTAGAACTTTGGGGCAGATTTATGAAGGGCTTGCGCCACGTTTACGCCGCCGTTGCGTGACGCAACGGCGCGGAAACGTGGCGCATCCCTGCGCCCTATTTACAACGTGACGCATCTAGGAGACGCGTCACGTTGTACAGCACTGCGCCATGAGGAGGCGTTCCTGCGCAGGGGGGGGCGTTCCTGCGCTGGAACGCCTCCTGAAAGTGGCTGAGTGAAATCTATGAGATTTCACTCAGTCACTTTCAGGGCAATGCTGCGTCAAAACCCTGCGCCTGCTTGAAGCAGGCGTAAGGCTTGAGGCAGCATTGAAAGAATAGGCCCCCACAGAGCATTGCTGGAGCTGCGTCGCGCTTGCGACGCAACTCCAGCAATGCGCCACATTTCCGGCACAGATGCGTCACGCATCTGTGCCGTTTTTGCCCCATGGTGCGCCGCATCATAAATGCGGCGCTCCATGGGTGGCGTAGCTGTGGCGCACTGTGGCGCATGTTAACTGGCGCATCCCTCCGGATGCGCCAGTTAACATAAATCTGCCCATAAGTTTTTATCAACCAGGTAGTAGCCTCCTCTAAATTGACTTCAACTCAGCTGTGAAAGTTTTTTCGAGAATCCAAGTCAGATCAGAGATGAACCTAATGGATGGGGTGAACGAAAAGGGAAAGAAGGGTGTAAGTAAGTGTGGAAGGACAAGCGAGTTAAAAGTAATGATGACTGGCAAAGAATGATACGTGTGTTTTGAATGCTGCCCGAGGTGGCTGGGAATATGATGCATGGCCGGTTGAAGGATGAAGCAAGGATGGGTGGAAGAAGAAAGGGAAGAGGACTGCCTGGGTGGGTGAAACAGAAACTGTATGTGTCTGCGCAATATATCCTTTGGTTGAAATTCTAATGCAAGTCAAGCACGGATGCATGGCTTGCGGTTTAAGTTAAGTTAAGTTAAAATTTGGTAGAGCGCAACAGCTGCCCCAGCAAAGGGGCGTCCCGGCGCTGAAGAACCACAGAATCATCACCAAGGGGGAGGGGGCCAGAAATCATGAACCTAAAGGACCTAAAATGAAAATGTTGTTTTCCTGTGAGAAAAAGTAAGGTTTGTCCAGTTGAGACATTAAGAATAATGATTGACATTTACTTTGAATGGATGGATGCCTGGATCATGGTACTATCTGACTCATAGATAGCATATGTGTATGTAGAGAGAGTAGACGGTCACTGGATGAACTAAGTGTTACTTTGAAGAGCATGTAACACCGCACCCGCACGTGTGTTCCAGTGTAGGAAAGGCATGGAAAAGAAGTTAGGCAAGCAAAGGCCTCCAGGCAAGGTCAGGCAAATATAGGCATGCTCCGACAGGCCTCCAGGCAAAACAGACAAGCGTAGGCCTCCAGGCAAGGTCAGGCAAATGTTGGCCCCAGGACAGACACAGGCAAGCATAGGCCTCTGGGCAAGGTCAGGCAAAAGTGGGCCTTCTCCGACAGGTCTCCAGACAAAACAGGCAAGAGTAGGCCTCCAGGCAAGGTCAGGCAAATGTAGGCCTCCGTGCAGAGAAAGGCAAGTGTAGGCCTCCAGGCAAGGTCAGGCAAACATAGGCCTGCTCCGACAGGCCTCCGGGCAAAACAGGCAAGCATTCGCCTCCAGGCAAGGTCAGATAAATGTAGGCCTCTGGGCAGAGACAGGCAAGCGTAGGCCTCCAGGCAAGGTCAGGCAAACGTAGGCCTTCAGGCAAAGTTAGACAAACGTAGGCTAAAAGTAGTTGAAGAAACAGCATAAGGTTATTGTACATCTCATGCAGGGGACCTCAGCCACCAACAGTTATAGCCAAATGACAAATGCTTTCCAATAATGACATTCTCTCTCAGAGAACACAACCTAGCAACCTCAGAAAAGGAGATTGCGCAATACAAGGCACAGAAAGGAGAGACATAAAAGCAGAATACCAGACACTCATAGGCAATGCACCGCAGCATGGAAGGACACTTTATGTTTGTTTTGTGGACTATTCAGTCACATTTGATAAAGTAAATTGTAATCTCATATGGTCCAAGAACGTCGCACTTGGTACTGAAGGCACTTTGTTACATCTGACTACTGCACTTTATTCCAACACCAGGCTGTACATCAAACTATCAGACAAGCTGGCTATTGACCCTATGGCCAGAATTGAAAACTGGAATAATCAAGGCTGTGTTTTAGACCTGCTGCTCTTCTCATTATATAACTTAGATGTAGACTTCTACATATATAAAGAAGAATGTGTTCCACCTAAACTGGGATATTACTCTGTCTGCTATTTAGCTTATACACATGACCTTGTTTTTGCTCTCAGACTCCTATTGGCCTTCAGAGCTAGCGCACAGCTTTAAATGAATACAATCAGATCATCAGATTATCCACTAGCATTGCCAAAACAAAAATCTTATCTTTTTTGAAGAGTTCCCAGATGTTTAGCTGGGAACTAAGCCAACATACAGTGGAGATTGCAAAGTCATACAATTATTTGGGATTTTATATGGATACAAAATTATCCGCAGTGCAACACATGAACAAACTAAAATCCAAGGCTTAAACCGTAGCAAAATCTCCAAAAAGGTTCAGACAAGTTTAGGGCAGCCATGACATTAGACCCACCATAACCACCTAAAGGGACACATTGGTTCAACGTTTGTCCTATGCATCAACAATCGTGTGAAATGAGAAGAAGCTAGACAACTTAGAAATAATTTTAAAACAAAATGCCTCTCATTTATGTGCTCTTCGAAGATCAACTGTACACGTAATGATTTGACCTAAATTGAATCCTCCATCAATTTAGTTGGTTTATTTGACCCTAAAAATCTATTACTTCTGCAAATGTGCTTCTGCTAATATGAATTCACCGAGGGCCATGAGCTACCAAGAGTTGGCACGGAATTTCAAGAGTATCTCTCTTCTCTCTCCTCGCCTGCATCATTGCTGCACTTAAAGATCAGAATTTACCATTGATACAGGGTCCTCTGAAAATGCCAAAACTCAACCGCAAACACATTATCAGGTAAGGTTTACAGGAGTTATTTTGAGGGAGAGATCTACTAAAAAACACCAAGCTATAAACATACGGGTTACTTATGGAATCCTATTTCCAGTCTAGACAATAATATATTGACACTAATTTTTAAGTAAAATCAAAACTTTTTAAAGATTTAGGGCCTGATTATGAGTTTGGCATTTTTGGAATGGGCCACCACGCCAGTACCCTGCTCCAGGACCACTAAATTCAACCGCCGCCGACCCGTCAGATTAAGATAAATCTTGCGCTCTAGTTGGGCGGTCCTTTGGCATTCCCAAAACGATGCATATTAAAAGGGCACCGCAATAGGAACGTCAAAGCCTGTTCCTGCTGTTAAGTCTATGCCGTGCAGGAAAGGGGGTGACTGCAAACAGGGGGGCGCAACATGTGCCATCCTGCAGGAACTCCTTGGCCCAGAGGTAACAGGGGGCCTTTCCTCACTATCACAGTTTTCATGGCAGCCTCACCACCATGAAAATTGTGGCGCTGAGAAAACTCGTAATATGCTAGGCGGTGACGCTGCAGAACCACCAAGCATATTGTGGCCTCAAGACCACCACGATAATACCAGTGATCACGGAACCCTGGCAAAAACGGTGGTCCAATGGAGGTCAGACCACCTCACTCATAATATGGGGGTCTGACCACTGGTGCAGCAGACACAACCACCACAGGCACCTCCACCATGAGTTTGGTGGTGTCGTCGACTGCCAAACTCATAATTAAGCCCTTAGTTTTTTATAAATTTCCTTGAAAGAGTTTGAAGGCACCTGGAACTTTATATATGCCCTGGCTTGAATGACATCTGTAGAAGATACCTATTTCCATCTTTTAGGAAGCTTTCATTGTGAACTGTAAAAGAAGCTACCTTGGCATATTTCTCAGAAAGATCTAATTAATTTATTGAATAACATAGTAGATTCTAAACATTGCCTTTGAAAGACTCAAATAAAAAAATATCTGTGCCCAGAGATCTTAAATGGAGATGGAGATGGAATCAAATATCCAAATATGCATTGTAATAATTTCGCTGACCAAACAGTGTTTAGTATTCCAGGACTGACAGTCCATTTAAAATATTTGCACACATATCAAATTTTAGGGATTTTAATATTGTATGTAGAAGTATTTTAATACTTTTGACTATTTATTACAACGTGTATTCATGATCAGTGCTTGTTTTTTTTTATTTGATAGGGTAATGAACTTTAAAAAATGTACACTATAAATTTGCAATTCTCATTACTCAAAGATGACTACAATCCACTTCAACTAATTATCTCTTTTCTCTTAGTTATGTTTCCCAATGTTGGGTTTTAAAAGGTACTGACATTTTAGTTAACTATCTAGGTTCTGCATTTAAAGCAACAATTAGGAATCGTCAATTCCATTCTTGAAATTGGAGTGGAATTTGTCTGTAACATAAATTCTAGCACATAGGGTTTCTTACGAGAATAAAAAAAAGCTGCAGGAGAGCCTAGAAAGTATGGAAGAGTGAAGGGAAATAACTTTATATAGCAAATGTGCATTATTTCCTATAATTTCTTATGACACTGTTAATATGGCCAAGGAATATCTATTATACAGGTTTTGATGAAGTATCCCTTCTACCAGACTCTAAATAAGGCTTTATATCTTTGCCTACGAGATAGGTTGAGTTTCAGCATGGATATTCAACTTTTCCAAGCATCGCCCAGGTGATTTTTTTTTTTACTATGGCTCACAACGAAGTGCTTTCCAGTTGCAGGATTCCTGTGCATGAAGGGCAAAACATTCTGGCCCAGATATACAACTGTTTTTTGCTGTTGCAAACGGGAAATCGGCCCATTTGTGACAAAACAAAAGGGGATTGGCATGTACAAACGCTATTTTGCAAGTCAGTGACTCGCAAAATAGCGTTTGCGACTCTCACTATTAGGAAGGGAGTTTCCCTTCCTAATTCCAATTCCCATTCCCATTAGGAATCGCTAACAGTGTCTGAGACACTGTTGTAAATTGCATTTTGCGAGTCGCATAGCGACACAGTTTGCGAGTCGCAAAAAGTAAGGGTCGTACATCCTGCCGTCTGTGACTACAAAATATAAGACAATATGATGGGGGAGGGAGATGGCACAGAATCGGCAATGTGAGGGTTTCACGCTCTGACGGTACTTCGGGAATTCGGAGAAGAACCACATACACAATCTGTCCCAGGCAGACGGAGGGGGAGAGGTTATTTAGCAGGGCACAATGAGAAGGAATGGGAGTAGAGCAACGAATACGCCAAGTGTGTTGATCTGACAGGGAATCTACCAAGGAGCACCAATCTCTCTGTCCTGCCTGCAGAGGTCTCACATCCGCAGGGCCGATTCCCTTCAGCCTTGCAGGGGCCCTGAAACTGCTACTATGTATTTTTTTTAGATACTTTTCAAGCATTGTGTTTTGCAAACCTCAAAAGGAAAGTGCAAAACTTCCAAACTTGTAATTGCTTTGCATTTATATTAACTATTGTACTGATAATGACTGAACAAATTAACAATATTGTGCAAAAAATCCTGATTTGAAAGCAGTCTTTTTCACACAAGTGTAAGCAAAGTGTTGCAAATGAAAGGTGACAAGGATTCTATTGTATCTCGTGATTACAGCTGTAATAGCAGCACACCCCGGCAGAGCAGGGCTGCCCTTAAACGAATCATCTCTAAGCTAGACAATCACTCAGTGGCCCGGGTCATGAGCAATTTCATTTTGAGTTATGAATATAATTACTAGTCCTACACTTCAGAGCAAACAATTTCACAGTTGCTCAGTGCGCCTGATTTGTGTATCCCAGACTAAAGCCTTCGTCTGGGACGCAAACAATGAGGCCATGACATTTTGCGGAGGTTTTTCTGATTCAGTTAATAAAGCACATAATAGGAATTTCGAAGAAATATAAAAAAGTAATTGGCGATTTTCAAAATGTGTGGAAGTTATACACATTCACTAAAAACCACATTAATTTGGATAAGCCGAGCAGGTTTTGCACAGTGAAGCTGCAATGAAAATTTAAAAGCAGGCAGAAAATTGTACTGAGAAGTATTTGTATTGATCCAGAGTTTAGGGGTTGGCCAGGGACAGCTGGAAAACCATAACAAATGTATGTGCAATAAAAAAGGATTTTTTTGTATAGAATCAGTAAAATGTTCTCTAAGCAAAACTAATCCTCGTTATAGTACACATGATGGCATTAAGAGTTTTTAAAGTTTGTAATAAATACACTTTTTTTATGTGCAATGACACCCAAAGGTCATCTTGAAATATTTGCTATTATCAAGGCCTCTCTATAAACATACATTGGCCCTTATTTATGAGGCCTTGCGTCAGTTTTGCGCCGCCGGTGCGTCACTTTTTGTGACGTACCAGTGGCGTACAAAATGCGCCCTGTTGCGCCATATTTAAAAAGTGACGCATCTAGGTAGATGCGTCACTTTTTAAACCCCTGCGCCACATTATACCTGCGTCAGGTATAATGTATGCAGAGGGGGCGTTCTCCCGCAAAAAGCCTCGTAATGGTGACGCAGTGAAATCTATGAGATTTCACTGCGTCACTTTTAGGATGTTGTTGCGTCAAAATCTTGCGCCTGCCTCACAGCAGGCGTAAGACTAATGCAAGCCCTTTCACATGGGGCTTTCCCCATTTGAAAGGACGCATTGCTGGAGTTGCGTCACTTTTGTGGCACACTCCAGCAATGCGTCACATTTGCGCTTACAGATGCGTCAGAAATACTGACTTATCTGTAAGTCCTTGCGACATGATGCAACATACATTAAATATGACGCATCATTGGTGTCGCAAGGAGTGCGCAGTGAAAAGTGACGCATCCCTGTTTTCACGCAGCAATGCGTCACTTTTCATAAATGAGGCCCATTGAGTCCTGTACACATGCAACCTCTTACAAACTGCACTATGAAACTCAACGTCGAAAACTTAGAGTTTTTTGTGAGGGAAAGAACGTGAGATTATATTGACAATGTCGCAATCTTACTTTTGATAAGAAATGGCATGATTGTAGGCTTCTGGAAGTATGGAGTACCTACTGTGGGCACATAAAATGAATTCTTAAAATAAGAACCAGATGTAGCTTCCACTAGTTGTGGTATATTTAGAAATCGCGGCATTTGCACAGAAGGGAGCGATGAAGTCCTCCCTAGTACACCAGATGCAGCTGCACCAAGGCCCAGGGCTTTGATGGACCAACTACTCCTCTTTGTGGCAGAATTTTACTGGCTTGTAGGGGCAGTGTTGCCAATTCTCTTTTTTTGCATTAGGTTATCTGACACCTTTTTTATAACACTGTTTGAAATATTAGGTTACCAGACAAACAAGTGACATCTAGGCTGGATTGAACAGAATAATTCCTGTTGTATTTGGGGTTTATGAACCCACTGGGAGAATAAGAAATGTCTAAATTGTTGTACTGTGCATTCACTTGTGTACAACGTTTGTGCCGTGGTCTTTGCAACTCTTCTAATGGAGCAATGAGTGTTAGTAATGGACCTGTGGTAATAATATGCATTGCCCTTTAATAGCAATTTTGAGTTAATTAAGTAAGATTGCATGTCCTTCTGGTCGAGGCAGGGATGTTGTCAGACCCTTACAGACCTCACCTCCACGTGGCATCATATAATTGGTATAGCAATTCCCAAACAGAGAGTGCAGGGAGAGTGCACCCACATACCTCTTTGTAAAATAAGCATGAAGACCTTAAGATACCAATATCTGTCATTGTATATCAACGTGTATTTACATTTACACAGCTCTAAGAGGCAACTTTAACTGGAAGATTCCTGTGAAACCCCCGAGGCTCTCTTATATGGTCACTCATCTTTAGAACTTATAATGACAGATGACTTCAATTCATCTAATCTCGACCAACAACAACCTTCAGATGTGTAGACAGCCCCCACGCACCACTTTGCTGGGAAAATGAGCGAGAGCCTGTCAACTTTCATCCCAACTATCCTGCATCTGTCCCATTGTCCATCAGGACAGCCAAATGGCAGGCTATTATCATATGGGGAAACTTTGTGCTTGCAGTTCACTTTTTGTGAGCTGCGCAATATGTGATTCATGCAGGTCCTACGTAGTTCAAAGTTTTCAGGAAAGTGATCACTTCCCCTAGAAAACCCGCCTTCAACTAATGGCTCAGGAGTCGTTCTGTGGGCGCCTCAAAGGGAGAAGTAAACTTTGCACTAATAAAAAGGATTAAGTGGAACAAAATGAACACCACCAATATAACAAGGTTTAACAATTGCCAATGTATAATTTGTTGAGAAACATTCTGACCCATTCTGACTCCTATCTCATGTTATTGTCATCATGGGACAACATGGTCAAGTACATTTATCACTTCATACAAGGTAGTAGGAAGAACACACCACCAAACTTCACTCATCAGGACACTGCCAAGCGACCATACAAAATTGTAAGAGGAAATTAAGAGCTGCCACTAGAGTACAAAAAATAGAAACAAAAATATATGGCAACTTGGCTTAAACACTTTAAAAATAACGCACTGTATACTATTGTAGTGTGCCAAGGCTAAATATTTTGAAGCAGAGTGGACCCACATACATTCCCTGCTAAGTCTTCACAACCAAGCAAAATGCTGGGAATATATCAATCAGCTAGACAATGCACATGTGTGAGAATGGAGTAAAAATGAAGCGAGGTATCACGTGTGTTTCGATTCTCTACAATGATAAGAAAGGCAGAGAAATTCAAACTAAGTTGCCCCACCAGTTAATAAACTGGCAATTAAACCTACTGACAATACTCCAACACGGATATCTTGCTCTATGGGACTGAACCACTTAGAATTAGCTCACAATCACACTCATGAAAAATCATTGATCAATCACAACACCCATGAATTGACTCCATTTGATAAAACCGTTGTTGACAAAGTTCTGAAAACCATTAGAGAGAATTGGGCCCCCAGGTCCAGTGATTTGCCAAGATCCTGTGAGGATATATAATTATGGATAACAATCATCCACTATAATCAACATAGTTGCTCTATCTTATCTTGTACTTCTCATATCTAAAGCATTCAGCCCACCACTATTTGTTTGCTTTACTGAATACCCGCTGCATTCAATGGTGTGGATTATAACATTTTGTGGTCAAAGCTCGCAAATTAGGGCATCCTGACACCTGGTTCAAAAGTGATTATCTCCTTTCACTCAAACACCTGGGAGCACGTTAAGTTAGGAAACAAAAACAAGGTGACCTCACAAATACCCACAAAACAAAGTCTTAACACCTTGCGTGCTGCCCCGATTTCCCCCCCAGTGCTGGATATTCCATAATTGGGTGTGGCCGTGACGGAACCATTCCGTCATCAGCACAGCTCAACCGTGACTGATGATGGAATGGTTCTGTCACAAGCATCGAAGGGGTTAAACAAGGCTGGGTTCTGGTCCCTCCCCATTTTATTCAATCTTTACACAGCTGACCTTGGCCAAACAATATCTAAAGCCAAATCACTTCCTCCATGGATTGGTTCTCACAGACTATCAGTACTTTAGTACACAGACCACCTGATTGTTTTCGATCACACGAAAATAGGTATGCAGCGGGCATTGGATCAATTAATCCTTTACAACCAAAACAACAAATTGAGGGCAAATGACAAGAAAGTCAAGGTCATGGTCTTAGCCAAATATAACTGTAACACATGCACTCTCCCACTGTATGCATATTGGTTTTGTCCACTTCAGGATAATTCTGTAGATAGAAGAACAAACTAGGTACATGAACAACAGCAAACTAATATTAATGAATAGGGCACAGTGAGATAACTATAGAACCTTTACACAAAATAGAGTTTGAGACAGTTTTAAGACCAAGTTAGGGAGATTGCTTTGAGAGCAGCAAGACTAGTGCCAGTGGAAATAATAACAATGATTATGCTTGACTGTATGCTGAAGAAATAACATAGAGTGAAATGTGCAGGACAAAGACAGAAAGTCAGCAATTATAGAACACATGGCAGCCTGATCAAAATTAAGTTCTAGGTATTAAACTGAGGAAAGCACACATCATATGCATGTCATATGAAATTTGTTTAAAAATAATAGCACAATATTAGTCTGTACATGTGTATTTGATTCTAAAACTAAATGTTGCACATAGGTAATGACGCACAATAATATAAATACACAAAAATCCTCACCAACTTTCCCCTCTGATTATTCTATATTCACTAAAATCTGCAATTAATATTAATAATCGTTTGACTAAAACACAGAATGTATCACTTTCTGCTTCTTTTGAATTGATTCCGTCTACAATTTCCACTTATTGTAATTATGCTCTCTGGCATCCTTCATTTCAAATTCTAGTCACTTACTCTTGGCTGATTTTCTCTTAGTACCCACATTTATTTTAACAGACACTCAAAAATGCTGAACAAGAATTACAAAACAATTGCACAACTTACCACAATAATCACAGTATTTTGGAACAATCTAAACATACCAACTCCCAAACTATTGAATCATTCACCAACAATACTAAACTCTTTTCCTAAATCACTACCCCCAGTACCTACTGTTTCCCACAAGCCATGCTCCTCTAAAACATGGACTTTTATTTTGAACATATCCATTAGTAACCCTACTGTTATCAGATATGAAGGTCCAACACTCCCTAACCTTCAAAACCCTGCAGATACCATATCAGAATCCCTTTCAGTGTTACATACGGCAAGTAGGAGTTGCTGGGCCAAACCGTGATGATTGAGGCCCTTTGATTCCGATGTCCCTGTGCCCGCCCGCCCTCTTATGGATCCTGCTCAACTGGGCCAAACATCCTTTCTGCACCTGACTATCAGATAGGTAGTGTCAGATAGCAGTCAAAGCTCCTTTGGTGAGAAGCGCAGATTCAGATCAGTGAACATGACTCATAACTCAGCGTGCAAGCAGTGCAAACAATAAATGAAGTCAATTCTTGTTTTAATATAAAATGAAGTATTTTAATTTGAATTCTACACAAGCAAATGTAAGCAACATTTAAAAGTGATAACACAATCCCCTTTGAGGTTGGAGCTCTAGTGGTTGAAATGCCACTACCTGTCCCACTAACTTTAGTGCAACAAGTTTTTATTAACCCTGGGTGACGTGGGCGTAGTGGGGCTTCGCGGAGCTACGTGAAGTGGGCGAGAAACTACGCCCACCTCCGCACTCCGCGTAGCCCCACTACGCACCGCAGGCCTCCCTCCCGCCCTCCCTAAATACTTTAAATTAAACGTGTAAAAGAATTAAAAGGCACTTACCTTGCCCGCCGCTGCCCGCCGCGTCCCGGGGGCTTGCTCTCTTCATTGCTGCCATCTTGTGTACTAATGTGCATGCGCAAGCGGCCGCGCATGCGCATTTCTCACGAGAAATGCACATGCGCGGCCGCCCGCGCATGCGCATTAGTACACAAGACGGCAGCAATGAAGAGAGCGAACCCCGGGGACGCGGCGGGCAGCGGCGGGCAAGGTAAGTGCCTTTTAATTCTTTTACACGTTTAATTTAAAGTATTTAGGGAGGGTGGGAGGGAGGCGGGTGGCGGCCAGCTACACTCCGTCTGCGGAGCGTGCGTAGTGCTGAATTCTACGCCTGCTACGCAAAATGCGTAGAAGCCGGCACTACGCACACTCCGTGCACGGAGCGTAGCTGCCCGCCCACCCTTAGTTTTTATATCTTGGCTTTGATGATATTCATGTTTCTCTTGCTCTGCCAGTGGAATGGTCATCCAATGATGTGTTTCAGAATGTTGGGAGCCAGGTATGTCAGTTGTGAAGGGCTGAGCAGCATCCTGGCTGCTCCTGGTGGGGTCTTGTATTGGATTTAACTGGATGACTTGTAACTATCTACAAATACACATCTGAAGATTCTCTACACGTCTGGACTAAGTTACCACACAGGTTCAATGTTATTCCCCATTCCCAGCTGGCCGAGTTCATAGAATGTACACTAGTAGGCCATACTCAAGAGTTCTCCCCTCTGACTTCTTTTGTAATTTTAGCCACAAGAGTATACAGGGTCGCAGTACTGATCACAGAATATCCTCTAGAGCCCCAAAGGCCCAGTTCATGGCTTACCTGCTCCTGTGGAATGGCACCCCTCAAGGTCACAGTAAAGTTCTGCTTCAGATTGGCAAAGTCGGGCTGTGCATGGTTACAAGTGTCAGCACCGGGCAGGAACAGGCATCTCCTCTGAGCCACACTACTGGCTTGTTCTAGTGATCGGTATTATTGTTCCCGCTCTGGTGATCACACAGTAAGTCACACTTCCCTTCACAAGGAGGTTGAGCTCCTTGCTCAGACGAGGCTCCAGCGATGTCCTTTGATCCTCTGGCTTTCTTCGGTGCAGTTCACAGTATGCAGGTCGAATCCGCCTTGGTCACAGCAGCAATTTTTCGATCCTGGGCGACAGCCCAAACCACTGACCTCAGTGTGTCTGGAATCCCCTCCTAAAATACAGCATCACCACCACAGCACTCACAGTTCCAGTCACGCTGACCTGGCATTGAGGTCCATGGTGGCCCTCTCTCTGGCACACAGGGACACCCACCACAAGGTTGTGCAGTCCTGGCACCCGTCACACAACCCTTGCTCCTCGACTCAGTACATGGCAGCCACTCCTGGCACAAAGGGGTCAACTAATAAATCCAGCACATGGGCTACAGCCATATAGGAGCACACTTCGCAGAGGAAGTCCTCACAATAGGCTAGCCCCTAGACCTTGCTCCTTCCAACGCTCTGCTCTAACTCACAGGGCACACTGGTCTCAGTGAACAGGCAGGCATTGGCGTTCCAGCGTCCAGGGCAGTTGATCTTTGTTTCCCTGGGTGATGCTGCCTTTGCAAGTGTTGGAAATGTCCCTTTTTGCAGGGTTATCCCCTAACTTTTTGCTTCTTCCTACTTTGTTTTTCCTGACCTGTGGTTGTTGGCTTTGGACACTGGGCACTTTACCACTGCTGATCAGTACTAAGGTGCATATGCTCTCCCTGTAAATTGTTACTGTGATTGGTTATCCATGATATTTGTTTTACCAGTAGGTCCCTAGTAAAGTGCACTGAGTGTGCCAGGGATGGTAATTCCAATGCTACTAGTGGGCATGCAGCACTGATTGTGCCACACATTTGAGTAGCCCTAAAATGGTGTCTCAGACCTGCCACTGCAGTGCCTGTGTGCAGTTGCTAACTGCCATGTTGTACTGGCCAGTGTACACTGGCCAGGTCTGACCCTTCCCTTTTCTTACACATTGGATACCCCTAAGGTAGGCCTAAGGTGCCCCCCTGGGCAGGGTGCCGTGTATGTAAAAGGTAGGAAATGTTATAGTGTGGGCATCATGTCCTGATAGTGCAATACTGCCAATTTCGTGTTTCACTACTGAAAGGCCATCTTGCCCATAGGATAGAATGGGGAATTCTGTGTCCCATGTGTACCTGCATCTATCCCCATAGGATCAAGATGGAAAGCTGAAGTTTGATATCTCTGAACTCAGAATTTGATAACGCATATTTTAGAAAAGATGGTTTTTAAATTCTGTGTTTGAAAAAAGCAATTTTAGAAAGTGGCTATTTTCCTGTCCAACCTTTCTGTGTGCCTCTGCCTGTTGGTGTATTGACTGTCTGCTTTGTGAGTGACAGGCGCTGCGGGTGGCTGCAGGAGGTTGGGCGAGTTAGCACCAGGCTGAATAGACATAGTGCATGTAGAGTGGTGGGAGGAGTTGCACCAGGGTCTGAATAGGGCTGTTCCTGCTCCCACAATGCTGGCTCCACCTCCTGTGGTGCGTCTGATGGCCCTGGCCCACACTCACAAAGGAAGAGGACATGCCCTGGCACAGGGCATCTAGAACTGGTTTGGACTGGTTCCTGGACCCCTCACACATTTAAGAACAAAGACTTTTGGATATAAAGTAAGAGCTGAAACCCCAATAAAATTAGACTTCTACAATCAAGAGGGACCTCTGCCCAAGGAGATCAACTGAAGAGACTGGAAAGGAAGACTGTCTTTGCTGTGTGTTCTGGGACTGACCTGCGGCTTGCTGAATTTACTATTGGTGAGGGCAAGGGACTTTGCTATGTGCTGCGTCTCACCCCTGCTTGAAAACCAAGGACTTTGCTCTGTGCTGTGTCGTGAGAGTCTCCAAGGGCCAGAAGAGAGCTGGCCTCCTGTTAAAACTCAGGAACACAACATTTTAACAGAAGAAACCATTTTTATCAACATCTGAGTGCGTGTCTCAGCACCCCGACTGTGACCTCCGGAGCCTGCACCTTCATGAAGCTGCCTGTGTGCTCAAGACTCGGTATGCTCATCAGCACACAGCTGGGGGTCTGTCAAGGAAGACTGCGCTGCTTCAAGCGTGATCTACCAAGGGTCGTGACTCAGCGGGCTTTGCAGACTAGCGAGGATCTGCGGGGTGTCCGCTTTGCCTTATATTGCTGCTTATTTGTGGACTTTGCCGCCATCCGGCCCGGGGGCTTTATCAGAAGCGCTGTGCCAGGAAGACATCAACGCCACCGGCCTGGTACCAGAAAGGAGATAGGTGCTGAGTGCGGAAAAATCACTGCTGCCGGCCCAGGAGCCTCGGGACACTGTGTCCTCTTCCCTACTGACGTTAGAGAATAGCCGTACTGGGATTGGACCCAGCGCAAGGCGTTGCCCAGCAACCAGGGGCTCGTCTGCTGCGAGAGAGCTGTGCTGGCCCGGGGAGCCGCTGCGACGTGATTGACGACCCGACAGAGACCGCGCACCCAGGTAACAGCCCTCACCAGTTGGCAGACCAGAGGAGGGTTACCATTGGGGACGGGGAGTGTGCGACTGGGGTGCGAGCACAGCACTCTGCGCAAAAATACTTAGGGACCTTGTGGAGGAGCCCCTTAATCCCCGGGTACATGGAATCTCACTTCCTCATTGCTAAGAAGTAGCGCGGACCACAATAGAGCGGTCCGGGCTACACGCACCTAAGTAGAGGGTGATATCAGACCTGGCAGTAATGACGCACACTTGCGCCTGGTGAAAAGGGGAGTTTGGCAGTACCAGAGGGAGCGCAATCTTTCTGTCAAGTGTGGTGACAATTCCTCCACATTGGGGACAGCATTATCGGCCAAATTAACTATTATAGCTCCGCTGTTGTGATAACACTCACTTCCACACACAAGAGATATGCTCCCTGTCATACTGAGCCTACAAGCGACCCTTTTGCAGGTATACAGAACACTCTTTTCATACGATCAGGGACAGTGATACAAGTGAACTGTCTGTGAGAAGATAGACAACATTACAAGAGAGCCATTGATTTTTTAAGTACCTTTATTGATAGGTTGGTTTGCTGACATTTTTTATCTGACCTAAATCTATATATAAATATCATAATAACTGGTGTAGTGTCCATTTGTGGTGATTCACTGTATTACTGTGAGTGTTGGTGCAAATACTTTGCACATTGCCTTGGCCAGAGCTCACTCCTGGATGTCAGCCACAGTGATATATAAACCAAAAGTTAAATCCTTGGCTCCTAGCCCTACAGTTTCTGATTCCCTTATTAGTCCTTCTCCCTCTACCCCTAAGTGTCCCTCCCAGCTTACAGGAATGCAGCAATACACACATCTGTCTGGGGCATTCCTCTACTCTACATGTTTTCAACAGGCATGCCTCTACTTCCCAAAATAAAACCCAATGCCCTCAATGTAATGTACTAATGCAGGAACACTTGCACTCAATCTACATCCACAGCACTGTTATACGGTTCATACTTTATAAGTAAAACTGTGTGTTTGGACAACATGTCAAAACTGTATGAGGCTGAGTCCACACTAAGCATGGGCGAATTTTGCGGATCTCGCGTTCGCGAATTTTGCGGATTTGCGGATTCGCAATCCGCAAAATCCGCGAATTCCCGCGAATTTTTTTTTTTTTGTGTTCGCCCGTGTTTCTGCCAGTTCGCGAGGGTTTTTACAATTTCGCAATTTGCGAACTTACCTGTCGGGTCGCAAGTTTTGCGAACTTGTTGTTTCTACGTGTCCAGCCTGTTTGGGACACTCTTCTTCATCACTGCCACTCTCTGTCACCACTGCCACTCTCTGACTACTCATGCCACCCTCTGGCCCACCCATGCCACCCTCTGTTTCATCACCACACCCTCTGGTTGTCCAGTGTACATTATTTTCGGCAAAGCAAAGCACACCTTCCCTGCCTCAAGTGACCTGAATTAATTTGGGGCTGATTAATGTGTCACAGAATATTTTTTTAGCTGGCACCTGCTTCCTTAGTGCGCCCTGATTAGTGATCTTTTGCACTTGCTAAGTGCTTTCATTGTTGCAAAATTAGTTACAACACCTGCCCTGCCCCAACTGACAATAATGAATTAGGGGCTGATTAATGGATTTTAACTTCCAGCCTGGCTCCTGCTTGTCTCCCTTAGCTGTAATTCAGGACCTTTGTGGCATATGTGTAACTATTCTGAGGTTCAGAGCAGGGTCACATAATAGTTTCAACTGGCAACTGAACTCTGGAGGGGCCCCTCAGGAAGCACTACAGGAAATGGCTACTAATGATGAGCCTGAACTTTTGAACCTGGTAAGTAGTTACTTTCAGTTTTGCTAAGATCGTATTTCTGCAATTTTGCACTTATTCGCGGGGCGCGAACTCACGCGAACAGTGCGAGCAGTGCGAGCAAAATCCGCTGCTCGCGGATTTGCGGATTTTGCGGGAGATTCGCGAATCTCGCGGATTGCGAATTTCCCGAAAATCCGCAAAATCCGCGAGCGGAACGGATTTTCCGTCCATACTTAGTCCACACACACCATCAGGGTATGCTGGCTTTAGTACTGGTAGTTTCACAATGCATCATCTTGACCTCTAACCTCACAAGTAAGTATGGGTGAAATTTTTGAATTAGCTTTCCATGAATTCGCGCAAAATCGAATTCGCAACCTGCAAAATCCGCGAATTCGTGAAAATTTGCGGATTTTTGTTTCTTTGCGTGCTTGTGGGGTATTTTGCGTGTTCGCGGGACTTTTTGCATGTTCGCGGGCCGCTTGCATGCCCAAGTTACCCATGCGGTCGTGTATGGGCACAGCACCC
This sequence comes from Lissotriton vulgaris, assembly GCF_964263255.1. Classification (NCBI taxonomy): domain Eukaryota; kingdom Metazoa; phylum Chordata; class Amphibia; order Caudata; family Salamandridae; genus Lissotriton; species Lissotriton vulgaris. Next base: position 401,121,062 of record NC_141697.1, on the reverse strand, counting down.
TCTGGTTCACCACTGCCACCCTCTGGTTCATCACTTCCACCCTCGGGTTCACCACTGCCACCCTCTGATTCACCCCTGCCACCCTCTGGTTCACCCCTGCCACCTCTGGTTCACCACTGCCACCCTCTGGTTCAGCACTGCCACTCTCTGGTTCACCCCTGCCACCTTCTGGTTTAGCACTGTCACCCTCTTGTACACCACTGCCACCCTCTGATTCATGACTGCCACCCTCTGGTTCATCACAGCACCTCTGGTTCACCACTGCCACCCTCTGGTTAACCACTGTCACCCTCTGGTTCAGCTCTGCCACCCTCTGGTTCACCACTGCCACCCTCTGGTTCACCCCGGCCACCCTCTGGTTCACCACTGCCACCCTCTGGTTCATCACAGCACCCTCTGGTTCACCCCTGCCACCCTCTGGTACAGCACTGTAACCCTCTGGTTCACCACTGCCACCCTCTGGTTCATGACTGCCACCCTCTCGTTCATCACATCACCTCTGGTTCACCACTGCCACCCTCTGGTTAACCCCTGCCACCCTCTGGTTCACCACTGCCACCCTCTGGTTCAACTGTTAGCCTCTGGTTCACCCCTGCCACCCTCTGGTACAGCACTGTCACCCTCTGTTTCACGACTGCCACCCTCTGGTTCATCACAGCACCTCTGGTTCACCACTGCCACCGTCTGGTTAACCACTGTCACCCTCTGGTTCAGCACTGCCAACCTCTGGTTCACCACTGTGACTCTCTGGTTCACCACTGCCACCCTCTGGGTTACCCATGCCACCCTCTGGTTCTCCACTACCACCCTCTGGTTCACACCTGCCACAATCTGGTCCATCACTGCCACCCTCTGGGTCACCCCTGCCACCCTCTGGTTCACCACTGCCACCCTCTGGTTCATCACAGCACACTCTGGTTCACCCCTGCCACCCTCTGGTACAGCACTGTCACCCTCTGGTTCACCACTGCCACCCTCTGGTTCAAGACTGCCACCCTCTGGTTCATCACAGCACCTCTGGTTCACCACTGCCACTGTTTGGTTAACCCCTGCCACCCTCTGGTACAGCACTGTCACCCTCTGGTTCACCACTGCAACCCTCTGGTTCAAGACTGCCACCCTCTGGTTCATCACAGCACCTCTGGTTCAGCACTGCCACCCTCTGGTTCACCACTGTGACACTCTGGTTCACCTATGCCACCCTCTGGTTCTCCACTGCCACCCTCTGGTTCACCCCTGCCACCATCTGGTTCATCACTGCCACCCTCTGGTTCACCCCTGCCACCCTCTGGTTCAGCACTGCCACCCTCTGGTTCAGCACTGTCACCCTCTTGTTCACCCCTGCCACCCTCTGGTTCATCACTGTCACCCTCTGGTTCATCACTGCCACCCTCTGGTTCACCACTCCCACCCTCTACCGAGACCTTTTGTGACGCAGCGGCAGCACAAAAGATGCGCCATGGTGCTGGGTATTAACAACGTGATGCATCTGAGAGATGCGTCACGTTGTAAAGCCCTGCGCCATCAGGAGGTGTTCCGGCGCAGGGGAGGGCGTTCCTGCGCAGGAACGCCTCCTAAAAGTGGCTGAGTGAAATCTACAAGAATTCACTGTCACTTTTAGGCCAATGCTGCGCCAAAACCCTGCACCTGCTTGAAGCAGGCGCAAGGCTTGAGGCAGCATTGGGGAGATAGGGCCCCCCGGAGCATTGCTGGAGCTGCGTTGCAAGCGCGACGCAGCTCCAGCAATGCGCTGCTTTTATGGCACAGATGCGTGACGCTTCTGTGCAGTTTTTTCCACATGGTGCGCCGCATTGTAAATGCGGCGCACCATGGGTGGCAGAGCTGCGGCGCACAATAACTGGCGCATCCCTGGGGATGCGCCAGTTATTGTAAATCTGCCCCTATACATTTAGCCAACAAGGGAGCACTTACTGATTAGACAGTAGAAAGTACTCCAGTTGAGTTGAGGTATTGCACAAAAAGGTGGCATCTTCGTGGACAAATACGCAGGGCGGGATTAGTTCTGCCCCCTGTTAGACTCGTTTTTTGTGCCCTTCTGCCCTCTGTTAGACTCATTTTTCCCTTGTTTTTCTGCCCTTCTGCCCTATGTTAGACTCGTTTTTGTGCCCTTCTGCCCTCTGTTATTCCCTTGTTTTTGTGCCCTTCTGCCCTCTGTTAGACTCGTTTTTTGTGCCCTTCTGCCCTCTGTTAGACTCGTTTTTGTGCCTTTCTGCCCAGTTAGACTAGTTTTTTGTGCCTTCGGCCCTCTGTTAGACTCGTTTTTCCCTTGTTTTTCTGCCCTTCTGTCCTCTGTTAGACTGGTTTTTTGTGCCCTTCGGCCCTCTGTTAGACTTGTTTTTCCCTTGTTTTTCTGCCCTTCTGCCCTTTGTTAGACTGCTTTGTGTGCCTTTCTGCCCTCTGCATCACCATATCATCACTCAGCGCTACCCCAGCATCACTCAGCACCATACATTATCACTCAGCACCACCACATTATCACTCAGCATGACCACAGCACCACTCAGCGTCACCACCGCATCACTCAGCGCCACCACAGCATCACTCAGTGCCACCACATCATCACTCAGCACCACCACAGCACCACTCAGCACCACCACAGCCTCACTCAGCACCACCACAGCATCACTCAGCACCACCACAACACCACTCAGCACCACCCCAACACCACTCAGCACCACCCCAACATCACTCAGCACCATCCCAGTATCACTCAGCACCACCACAGCACCACTCAGCATCACCACAGCACCACTCAGCACCACCACAGCACCACTCAGCGCCACCCCAGCATCAATCTGCCCAACCATTCAACAACAACTGGTTCAAATATGTTCTCTCAATGTTTCAAACTTTATACTTTATTACAAATGCCACAAAAAGATGTTAATATTTCACTTCTGTTCTTGGATTTTCGTCACAATAAAATACACTGCACATAATCTTCACAAAAGTTATTTACAAAAGTTTAAGCTATTGCCATGAGGAATTAAAATCACTTTTATTTAAGTATTAATTATTTAAAAAAATTAAAAGCCATTGTCATTTGTAATATCAATACAGCTAAGTCACGTAAATACAAAACATGTTGCATTACAAATGCTATAGGTGTCACATTAGCGAAAGTTATAACTATTGGCATTGTAAATGACAAAGCTATTAATTTAGCTATTTTTCAAAACCAACACATAAATAAAAACAATTGTCATTTACAAGACCAATAGCTCAAACTTTCCTAATGCGAGACCTATTGCATTGCAAATGCTTGTTTTTATATCAGCCAGTGCTTCCTGTTGAGGCTTAATTTTCATGACATTGCCTACTTGTAACTATTCTCTGACCCTGCTTCATGGGTCAGAGCAGGGTCAGAGAATAGTTGCAAGTTGGCAACAAGGTGCCAGGAAGTACTTACAGGCTTACAGCAGCAGGTGCCCAAGTTGAAGTTAATTTCTTTGTAACCCTTTTGTAAAAGGTTACAAAAAATTAGCTTCAACTCTTGCACCTGCTGTTGTAACCATGTAAGTGCTTGGCTGAAATTTCGACACCGCTGATTTGCGGATTTCAACGCGATTTCGCGAGATTCGCGGATCCCGAAGTCGCGGAAAATCCGCAAATTCCGCGAGCGGAACGAATTTTCAGCCCATGCTTACTCACAAGGTACCAAATGGTATGTGCAACCTCAGAACATGGCAACTCTGACTCCTCAAGGAAATTGTGGAAACAGATCAGTCTTTTTCGATAGCAACTCATGCATTACCTTACGCAGACACAAGAGATACTCGAATTGGCACTTCAAACAATTATTGAAGCAACATGAAAGTTGTGTAAATACGTGTTCTGCAATGATTAACAGAGTAAGCAGCATTACTCGAATAGTAAACAAGATAAACAATTCAACCACTGTGCTGTACATTGATTATATGTATACATAAATAATCATATCTATACTCCTACCTAGCCCTAGATAACCTAATGGGTTTACAGGGTGCAAATCTGTCAGACTAACCTAGAATGCACCAACTCCCCATGTACCTTTTGGTGTGTTTCAACTGGGAACCCATTCTTGTGCAGAGCAGACCATGGTCCTTCTCAGGAAGGTAACCAGGATTCATCTGTGCTAGAAGTCTGGCATTAGGCGACCTCATCAGTGGCAGCGAAAAGCTTCACTGTCTAAACAAATGATTGGTGTCTTTTAACTTTACCCATGTTACCATACAGGTGCTATAGTCAGGACGTCATTATTGATTATACTCTTGCAGCGCTGTCGAGGACTGGACAACAAATATCAACATTTGGTCAGTGAACTTAAGGCTGGTTCTGAATGTTCAAGGCCCTGATAATATACCTATGAAGAAGTGTAAATGTAAGCAAATCCTATTCAGAGACTACTATCCCATATTGCATGCATGGAAATGTGTGTCATAGAGTCAGCATTTAAGAAAGATGTCAACTTTAAATGTGAACATGTAAAATGGTGCTTTTCTCTGTCTGAGACTTATGTAACCACATGGCAGCACACTTACTGTACAAAACTGTTATCCTTATGTATTATGCTACCACAAGCATAACTACTAGTCCCGGGTGGACGTTTTAATTCAGCTAGCTTAGTGAGACAAATTTAGTTATTCAACGTTACTCCTGTAATGCAAAATTACTTATATAATTTCTGCCACTCCGCTGGCGGAATTATATTGCAGTGGTTGTTGTTTATAAATCACTGCTGATTAAAGTTTAATCTGCAGTGGTTTTTAAACATGAAAGGACTGCTACCTCTTGTGTCCCTGCTGATTAAAGTTTAATCTGCAGTGTTTTTTAAACATGAAATGACTGCGACCTCTTGTGTCCCTGTTATATACTCTACAGTAATCTGCAGATCAAATTACTGCAGAGTATGTAAGGGCACTGAGGCGTATGCGTAGCAGTGATCTCTAACAGGATGGGAAGAGGGGGCAGTCCCTCTGTGTTTAAAAAACAGTGTTGTTTAAACATAGAGGGACTGCTCCCTGTTACCACCTTGTTTTGGGATGACTGTGGTGCATACCCCTAAGCGGCCGTACATGCTTTGCAGTAATCACTGCATAGAATGTAATAGCAACAAAAGGTATGCACTGCAGAATGATATGCAGTGATTTCTAAAGTTTAGAAACCACTAGATACCACTCGGTGGCATCGCCAATACATACTCTTCAATAATCACTGTAGAATATTTAAGGGCGCCAAGTGATGTTTGGCTGATCTATTTACCTAGCGCAAAATGCATCCACACACCATTTTTGGGCGTGGGGGTACATTGTACCCTACAAAATAGCACCAAATGCCCACTCCACACCATTGTGCAATTCCACCGAAACTCATCGAATTGTAATTTCACATAATCAAACTCCAACAATTCCGCCCACCTCGAATAACTACATACAACAAACTCATTGAGTCTGAGTACACTGCTTAGCCCTGCAGCTTTACTGTATTGTACCAGAGTGTGTTATTCTAAAAACACACACTGCCAGCATGCACACTTTTACCATGCGTGCAGTGCCCGAATGTTCACCCCTTGTGTAGTGTACTTCTTTCAAGAATGCATGCACTCAGCACATGTTTCCATCACACACCTGATTCCACATTCATCTGATGTAGGCCAGGGGTGAGCAAAGCACTCAGTAATTGAACTTTTAAAAAGGGAAGTGAGCCTGTAGGCCTCACTCCCTGACACAGGATGAAAAGGTCCAGTTCACAATTGCTATTCACTACACAGTATGCTGCTGCCACCGCGCTTGTGCTGCTTAACTCCTGGTGAAGGGGGTAGGCTTCCACCACTACTAGGTCAGAACTTTGGGCAGAGCTTTGGTCCCCAGTCTAACAAAACCGCAATCTGTGAGACAGGTCTATGACAAGGCGAACACACATCTTCCGCCACCAAGCCAAAGTGAAAAACTGATTGTTGTTACCAAGCAAAGAATTTCTGGTTTGTTTGTGTTGCATTTCAAGTGATTGCCATTCATCAAACTGATGACTTGGGAGAGACAGTTTTCACAATTTTATTTGGAGTTAAAGGAATTCTTCTTGAGCTACAATATCAGTTGGTTATCTTCTGCATATGACAACGTTGTGATGCCAAAGGATTTCACAAGTGCAATCAAGGGAGACATATATATGTTAAACAATGTTAGGCTCAAAGATGAACCTTGAGGCACACTATGTTTCAAATGTTTTTTATTTGATTTAAATGGGCCCATAGTTACCACTTGTCTCATGTTTTCTAGGAAATATTTCAACCATGCCCAGGCCCGACCATGTATTTCAATATCTGACAGGTGCTATAGCAAGATATCATGTTATATCATGTCGAAAGCAGAGGACATAGCCAAGAGAATCAACACTGCATTGTTTCCATTGTCAAGAATAAGCGTTACCGTTTTTGAGACTTAAAGGAGGGCAGACTTCTTGGAATGTCGATGTCTGTAACGGATTGGAAACAATGAAGAAGCATGAACGACTCTAAATGGTCTACAAGTTGGCAGTTGACTAAGTTTTCCAAAGTTTTGCCCAGAAAAGCAAGAAGGAAAATAGGCCTGAAATTAGACTGAATCTTAGGGCTCTTCATTTGCCTTCTTAAGCAAAGGCTTGACTGGAGGTAACTTTCATCCATCTGGCACAAAAGCAATTGCTATGGATTAACTTAAAGTAGAATTTAGAATTGAATTGATGGCATGAATAGCTTTTTTCAGAGCGGATGGGGTTAGGGATCTTAAGGAGAACTTGATTTGCTGCACATAATAGCCTCTTCAGATTGTTCCAGTGTATTGTGTTTGAACTCTAGGAAAGGAGCAGGAAGAGGGTTGTCTTTTAGGCTAATTTTAAAATCTTCTACTGACAGCTTATTCAATGTATACACTGCTTGCATATCTTCAATCTTCTGCTCAAATAATTCTGCCAGCTTGGCGGAGAGTTTCTGAGAAGCATCAATGTTAGAAATTGGTGTCTCTAGTTGGCAATGGTTTGCACCTTTGTCCAAGTAGGGACCCTTGCTTCTAGTCAGGATAAGTGAGTTACACCCTCAGACAACCCCTGCTCACCCTCTTGGTAGCTTGGCTCAAGCTACCAAGGCTCATTTCAGAGCAGTGTGTAAAGCATTTGTTCACACATACAGTAATACGGTGAAAATACTACAAATGGACACCACACCAGTTTAGAAAAATAATTAATCGTTATCTAAATGAAACAAGACCAAAACAACAACAATCGAACATACAGTTATCAAGATATGACTTTTAAAAGGGAAAAAACATTTCTGTCTATAGTCACCTATATATGCAACCCTTTCAACAGAAAGTCCCTTGGATGCGTCAAAATCATAAGTAAAAACTGCCACGCGGAAGGTGATGCTCATTACGCACAGTGAAGGTGATGCGTTGGTTCCTTTCTCCAGGGGAGGTGATGTGTCAGTTACTTAATGCCACACAGGGGAGGTAATGCATTGGTTCCTTACCAAAGAGGAGGTGGTGCATCGGATTCCTACTGCGGCCCTGGCACTGTTGCAGACTTGGCGCCCTAGTGTGATTGGTGGGGATTCGGGGAGGTGTCAGCTCTTGGTGCGGAGCTGGATATGGCGTTGCATCATTCTCTCCCGCCGCTGTCCCATGATACGTCGGTTCTTGCAGCCACATAGCAAGGCCTGTAGCGGAGTCGATGCAGTGATCTCGGACTTTGGAGAGCAGTGCACGAGACTCAGTGTGCGGTGGTTTCTCTAACCGTAGACTGGTGCTGCGTCGGTTTCTCCAGTGGCACATCGGCGATGCGTGGGATTCTTCCTGCACAGCTGTGTTCCCTTGGAAACTGGTACAGATGCATCACGCTTCTTTAGTTGCTTAAAGTTTTCTCAGCTCCCTGCAGCTGGAACAATCTCCAGAGGCCTAACACTGGAACAAGCACCTCTTGCAAAGGTCAGAAGTCCCAGCAATGGAGTTCTGGGTAGCTGGTAGTGAAGTATTCGTGTCTCTGAGACTTAAAAACAGGAGGCAAGCTTTATTTCAAGCACTTAGAAATCTTCTTCAAGCAGGATACACAGCACACTGCAAAGTCTTTGTCCTCTGCAGCCCAACCCTAGACGGCACACAGCAAAGGGGTAGTACTTCTCCTTCAGTTTTCCAAGCTCATCTCCTTTGCAGAGGTTACTCTTGAGTCCAGAAGTATTCTAAAGTTCTGAAGGCTGGACCCCAATATTTATACAGGATTTTTCTTTGTTCTCTTGCAGCACATAGGCCCTGTGCTCAGTCCCAATCAGTTCTGTCCTCCCTGGCCCAGCTTCCTGGCAGGAGGTGGAGACAGCATTGTGTAAGTCAGACCAGGCCTATTCAGGTTCAGGGAAATCTCCTCTCTCTTCTCTAAATGCAGACCAGATCTATTAAGCCCAGCCCTGACTCGTACATGAAATGCAGGACACACCTCGATCCCCCCAGTAGCTGTCTAAAGTGAATGCACATCCCCAGCCCCTGTCACTTCAAAGCCAGACGGCCAATCCACAACCCAGCAGAGGCACACAGGATGGCTAAGCAAGAAAATACTCACTTTCTAAAAGTGGTATTTTCAAACTCACAATAATAAAATCATCTTTACTAAAAGATTATTTTTTTATATTCTGAGTTCAGGCATACTAAACTCCATCATTCTACCTTCTCCCAATGGGAAGTTATACTTATAAGATGTTATAAATATACTCCCATCCTTTCTTATGGGACAGCCTTTCCATACTGACAAACGAAATACACTGTATTTCATTATCAGGACATGTCACATACACCAGTACATGTCCTACCTTTTGAATACACTGCACCCTGCTCACGGGGTACCTTGGGCCTACCTTAGGGGTGACTCACATGTAATAAAAGGGAAAGTTAGGGCCTGGCAAGTGTGTGCACTTGCCAGGTCGACATGGCTGTAAAATCTGCATGCAGACACTGAAATGGCAGGTCACAGAACCTTTTGCATGGCTGCAATCAGTGCTGCAGGCCTACTAGCAGCATTTGTATTACAGGCCCTCAGCACACACAGTGCACTGTACTAGGGACTTAGTAGTACATCAAATAAGCCAATCATGGAAACACCAATCCATAATAACAAATCACAGAGAGAGCATATGCACTTTAGTATTGATCAGCAGTGGTAAAGAGGCCAGAGTCCTTGAACCAACAAAAACAGGGTCAGAAACAGGAGGCCAAAAAGCAAAAGGTCTGAGGATAAACCTGCTGCAAAAGCCATGTCTAACAATAAAGATTGGGAGTGCTGAGTTTAGGATGAAAGAACATCTTTTGATATTTGAAAAATAACCATGTATCATTCTTTGTCGGGTCCATTTTAATGGCAAAATACTGTCTCTGAGCCTCTTTCATGGATATATGATATTTTTTACTGCTGATTTCTAACTGTCCTTTTGGGAGTAATTGGCTCTTCATATCCACTCTAGTATTTAAAGGTTTGACAGTGTTTTGCAAGGGAAGAAGATAACCAGTGGCCTTCTGATGACAGACACTTAAGCGGGCTAATTTGTCAAATGCATTTGTAAGCCAACAGTTGAATTTATCTAAATCTGTATCTAAGTCAACCCTTAGTACTGGCGAGGAACATATAAGTTGCTGAGTGAGACTAGTGGCTTGAAGGGCATCCAAAAGTTGGAATAAATAGTCCCTCCTATCAGCAACTATATTATTTACTTTCTCAAGGTCTACCACAAGCATTAATGTGATAACCTTATAATAAATGCAGTTTTGACTATCACAGTAAATCAGAATAAGTGTTGGCAACAAGGGACTGCAAGTTGTATTATACGAGGTTATCAAGTTCTCTATTAACCAAAGTGCCTAAGTACTTTATCAGGCATGCTTTCCAAGTGAAGCCATATTTATTAGGCAAAAATACCAATTGTCATTAGAACTCATCAAATCACATCATGTGGCCAGTTTAACACTGTAGGCCAAGAGGGTTCCTGGGTAAATACTTGCCTCATCTCACTACCGTAAAGGAGGTCTCTTTTGGAAGCTTTGATCAGCAATGAAGCTTTTTCTCCCTAGCTGGGGATGGCTAATACTGAAGTATTACTTCTACCTGTTGCATCAGCTAATGCCATACAATTAACATGTACAGAAATACTGATGTCACTTCTGCGAACAGTCAAAGATGGTATCTATTATGATGTTACACCATTCAAATCAACACCCGGTTCTATACAGCCTCCAGAGCTCATTAAAGTAGATCGAACAACATACGGCTACTTCATCAACTTTGATCACTTCTCATCAGATTCATCTGACCCATCTCAATCGCCCCAATGTAGACTGCCTGAATTTTATGTTTGGCTAAAAAAGACATACTGCATCCCACCATAGACATACATTTGGATTGCAATTGCATCACTTTTTCTGTTCACCTAGATTGGTTTTGTGACTGCCTTTTTTCTGCTTCTGAATGAACATTATTTCCCAGAAAGCTCTGCTGTTAACCTGGTGAACTTAGTTCTAATACCCCGTTCTTCATCACTCAAAGTGTGAAGAGACCTTTTCCTGGTGAACATTTCTGCTATTCTGGTTCCGATGGAATTGTATGGGATAAGGTGGCATTTGATATAATACATTTATTTGCTTGATGTTATCTCTCCTAGTGCTATCTCTGCTTTTTGGGACATTGAAACAGTACAGGAAATGCTATGCGATCTACAACATTTTACTGTTTTTAATACTGAAAAAAGTATGATGATAGCTCCAATTATAATGAAATATTCTGTTTTCACCATTATGGTTAAAATTTTTGGCATAAAACAAGTACTCGTTGTGCAGTATTTAATTATGCACAATGGGAAAACTGCCCTACACCGCCACAGGAATAGCACTCGTTACAACGCAAGCATTTTCTACACATGCCATTACAACGCAATTCATTACAACGAAGCGTTGTTACATCTCATGCCATTACAACGCAAGTCATTACAAGAGCCAAGTCCTGTGCACACGTATAGGAATAGTGGTTCAAGTGTACCAAGTACATTTTAAATAAATGTTAATCATTCTTCATCTCCGGAGATATAGAGGTCGACATCAGGTGTATCATAAATAAAGATTTTTTATGTCAATCCAGATCAATACAGAATTATACCAGCCAGCGAACACGTGTTTCGTCACAACGTGGTACAATTGTGATTCTTCAGGGCTGAGAAGGACAACAAAAACAAAATTAAATAATAATAATGGTAATAAAAGCCACACTGTGGCACCTCACAAAAAACATACGAGTAATACGCAATGGTAGTCAGAAAGTGAACACCTGAGATCATGTGGAAACCCTACGCTGTGAATAGTACACAAACTTGGTGGCTTCACACTACATAGAGACACCAATGGTTGTGTAGTGGTAGTGTGGACAAGATAAAAGAAAAAAGACAAATTCTTGATGGTATCATCATCAAATGTTAATCTAAGAGAAGACAAAGGAAACAACCAACTCTTGAGGCTAGTTTTCCCGAATGTCAGTCTAAGAGAAGACAAAAATTATATCTAGAAATAGCTAGGCCTGAAAATCATAAATCTTGCATTTGACAAATGAACATTACATATGTGTAAAAGGGTGACATAGAGCGAAATAATGTACACTGCTGCGTATTTCAGTCTACAAAGGATACTTGACGAATTAATTAATGACCACTATGGTACTAACAATACCGTCGAAAGGGTGATAAGCCTATTTGGCAACCCAATTGCGGGTGAAATATAACACGTAGACTCTCAAGAATCTGAAAAATATTCTATGCCCCAAGCACTTTTAGCAACTAAATTGCTGGTGAAATGCAACATGTAAAATAACACGCTTCTGAAACCGTTCTATCTCCCAAGTACTTATAGCGACTAAATTGCCGTCGAAATATAAACTGTTGACTAACAAGCTACTGAAAACATTCTTTGCCGTAAACACTAGTAGTGCATCGCGCGTCTGATATATTAAAGCCTATTTAGCAACTCAATTGCGGGTGAAATATAACACGTAGACTCACAAGAATCTGAAAAACGTTCTATGCCCCAAGCACTTTTAGCAAACAAAATTGCTGGTGAAATACAACATGTAAAATAACACATTTCTGAAAATGTTCCATGCCCTAAGTACTTATAGCGACTAAATTGCTGGTGAAATATAAAAAATGTGAACTAACAAGCTTCTGAAAATGTTCTTTGCCCCAAACACTAGTAGTGCATCGCATGTCTGATATATTAAACCAAAAACAGTAAAGATATTCATGCTAAGTGTGTAACCACTAAGTCAAAAATTATATGAAGACAAATACATCTTAGAGGGCATGCACAGCGGTGAAGAGTGAAAGAGAGAAACTATGATCTACCTGTATGTTTGGCAAAAGGGTCAATAATCTAAAAGAATGGGTCAGAAAAAATAGTGTATTTAAGGGAAAGTCCAATGGCTTGAAAGCCGAAGGCAAGTTCGCAACCAGGAAAAATTAACAGTGATAAGGAAAAAGTCACTCACCACAATGCCGGTGATAATTCCGACCCGGTCGCGACACGGGTTAAGTAAAAGTAAAACTGGACGGGTGGAAAAGAATCCTTCCATGCGTTCCCAGTAATCAGGACACGAGTAGGAAGATGGGTATGCCTTAGTTAGGAGGCAGTCTGTTTCCCCTCCAGAGCCCAGCTCAAATGCATTTGCACACACGTTTGTATATTTTTCTAGTCACAGTCCAGCTAACCCTGAGTCCTTGTATCATAAATTAACACCTTCATGCACTAAGAAAACTATGCTCACTGACATCAAGCTGATTTATTCTGCATCTTTCATTTCTCAGCTGCCTGTACAAGGGTTTGACTTTTGGAAGGGCAACGTCGATTTAAAATCTATATAGGGAACAAGAGATTAGCAGGTTCAGGGGAAAAAGGCTTTATTTAGAGAATGGTATACAAAGAATTGGGACAGTGGGGCTTTTTCCACTTGCGTGGGAGTGGGAGGTCCAGAATAAATGGGGGCCCCGTCACAATGTCCAAAAAGTGGTGTTATGCCGTTACTCCAATGGCAGATTCACAGGTTCAACAGAAGACCGCGTCCCACTACAACTGCTTTGGGTCTTTAGTTGGGAATCCATTTGTTGGATTGTAATGCCCTCACACACCCTTTCAGGTGTCATGCTTCATCATATGGGCTGCTCCTAGTTGGGTCAACATGCAATACCCAGCGGGCTCCCTAAAAATGGGCACTTTATCTGAGATTTTTATACAACAGCCGTATGACGAAGTGCGGGTGTGGGGCCAGAACCGTGTAGATGTGCAGTGGTGAATTAAAATAGGATTGGGAGTACCTAGCGTGAATTGATTTATTCTGGGGGTATCCTATCCTAGTTGAAAACGGTGAACAAGGCACTCATCTGAGTGTTATGTTTCGTGGTGGAGTGTCCTTTGTTTAAAATTGTTGTTCAATATGTTTCTCGCTTCCAGTAAAGTATACTAGCGATTCTTCAGGACAGGGAATATAGTTATAATTATCTACACTTAATGTTATTAGTATGAGAATTACTCACAGTACAATGTGTCTAATGATAAATGTACCTGATGCAACTTGGATCTACCTGTTTTTGGGAAACATAAAATATTGTATAGATATCATGCAGGTGAATACAGTATACAGTACATTTCGGCACGCTCTATGTGGTGACTCTTAATTCTATTCCTTATTTATGTTCAGTGAACGTCAATGAATATGAGGACATCTAGTGATAAAAACAAGTGGTGAATCCCCACAGTGAGCTATTGTGGCTAATTGCGCCTGTGGACATTCAGTGGTGTGGCAGAAATACATCGGTCAGGACTCACCCAATTCAGTAAACTACCCATGCATCATCAGTACCCAGCGGATCACGCATAAGGCTTAGCTCCTATGTGTGCAAGACTGAACAGTGGGGAAATAAAAACAGACAGTATGACAGTAAAATGGCGGGTTGCACCGTCAATATACATTTGCTTGCAGTTGTAAAAACCTAGGGCAATGAACACCAGTAGCGTTCTAGTGTTATTATGTAACATTCCGGTGTCTGCCTAATCTATTAAGTGAATGCTTATTCAGTCCGGTTTGTGTGATTTGGCCTCAAGATGGTGGTATGGCTGATGCCTTCCGTCCTCTGATCTGATAGATGGCCACACCTCTTGCTGAGGTTCTGGGGTATGAGCAGGTAAGTGTGTGGCACGCTCAAAAACTTACTCTGTATTAAAAGTCATCTGGTATGCAAGAGTGTGTTTCCTTGAGCTGTTTGGGAAAGCTGATTTGTGTGTTGTTGAGTGTAGTAATCTTATGATTTGTCTGTTTCAAAAACCCCAGTCTAAATCGTTAATTGACCAGACTGTAGATTGCTATTTGGTTGCTTTTCTTATCGAGTATCATTTGTACGTGACTATTCCCACAAAAAAATGTTATGGCCTCCAGCGTACTATGCAAGCGATGACGGTAAATCGTGTATTTTTACTATTATTATTGTGCGTCTATTTAATTAGCATGAGTTCACAGCTCCTTGCATCATTTAACCCTGTGCCTGTTGCGCTAGTCACAGCTTTCAAGCCCATCCATGAAGGGATGTTTGCCTTGTCGAGGTTGATGCCGATACATGGCATCTTCTTTAGTGTGCATAATATAACACGTGAATGTGCTGGTACTTTGCAATCTTCCTAATAGCGTCTAAGGGATGAATTGTTCAGACCGCGGGTTTTGTTTACTGAATTTGTTAAGGGTTACCACTACAATAGCCTGAAATGCGGTTGCTAGTAAGACCTTTATAACAGTTGTCTCAACTGAGGTGTGTCTTACCCTCGTTCGTTATGTGGCATCCCGCCATCAACCATGGGGTGCTGATACAACGTCTAGCTGAGTCGGGTGTCACAGGAGTGGCCCTGCAATGGTTGGCCTCCTTTCTGGAGGGGCGTACCTTCGAGGTCTGGGAAGGAAACGCAAAATCCCCTCCCCTCCCACTTCACTGCGGGGTGCCCCAGGGCTCATCCCTGAGCCCCACATTATTTAACGTGTATATGGCACCCCTAGAGGGTGTGGTGTCTCCGTTTGGCTTTAAGACCATAAGCTATGCGGATGACACCCAGCTAGTGGTGAGTCTGACACAGCTGGAGAAACAGCCCGAGACGCTCCATTCATGCTTGAGAGAGGTGTTTGATTGGATGTCCAGGTCATCGCTCAAATTGAACGGATAAAAAACGGAGCTGATGATCTTGGGCCAGTCAAGTTTTGCCCTCTCGCCGAGCAGCTGGCCCAACTGCATGGGCACCCCGCCCGACCCAAAGAAGGAGATTAAGAGCCTGGGGGTCTGGCTGGAGCCGGATTTGTCCTTTAGGACACACGCCAAGAAGACCGCTGGTGTGTGCTATGGAATGCTCCGGTCGGCCCGCAAGGTTCTCCCCCTGCTGCCAGAACTCTCCCGGAAGCTGTTAGTCCAAGGCTTAATCATCTCACGCCTGGACTACAGTAATGGGCTCTTTCTCGGAGCGCCAGAGTCAACGTTTAAGATCCTGCAACAAGTGCAGAACGCAGCAGCAAGGCTGCTGCGGAACGTTCCGGCCAGGCAGTCAGCCAGGCCTGCTTTAAAAGCACTCCATTGGCTCCCTGTCAGAGAGAGAGTTACCTTTAAGGCCCTGTGCATCACCCACAAGAGCATACAGGGGAAAGGACCAGCTATTCTGAAGGACATGATTCGGCCCTATAAGCCCACAAGAGCCTTACGCTCTGACAACAAACACCTCCTTCAGACAAAGAGAATCAGGAGAGCCCGTTGAGGTGGCAGGAGTTTTTCTATCCATACAGCGCGTGCCTGGAACTCCCTCCCACTCTCACTGCGCTCCGAACCAAACCTTCTCAGATTCCGGAAACATCTGAAAACGTATCTTTTTCCAGAATAATTGTAGCTCCTCTGTTCTCTATTAGTAGCCCGCTCTTGGTCTCTATAAGCGCTGGGATGCCCCAGGGTAACCGTGCGCGGTATAAAATTCAATAATAATAATAATAATAATAATAATAATAATAATAATATTGCCTAAGGCAACCATTACCAAGCCATTGCAATTACTCCCGGTTAACACTCTGACCGTCCTCACAGTCGTCTCAACTAAGATGCTTATTATCCTCGTTCACTGTAAGGCGCCTCGCTAGCATAACCTGGGACAGACATTACCAAGTCTTTGACCGACATTACCAGGCCATTACATTTACTCAGGGTTAACAGCTTTATGTTATACCCATGACCTGCCCTATCCCTGGGTCCCGGAGGTGCCGTGGTGTGTGGATGCCATTCTTTTAACTCTGTTACTGTGTCACATGACTGGGGGGGGGCATGAATGCCTCTCCATAGTGGAGGATGTACAGCGGCGGCCATCTTACAGTGGTGGCTGTTATGGTTAAATGCATTGTGTTGCACATCTAATATCTGTACAGACCCTGCTTCTGTGTAATTTTAAAATCGCGCTCTCACTTCGTACTAATTATCGTTGTGCGCCTTCAATAATCGTTATAAACGTTATAAAACATACGCGACGCATGAGGGCGCAACTACTAAAGTGGCCATGCTTATTTAGCATTCTGAAATGGTAAAAACGCTGCTTTGGCAGTGGCCATCTTGGAGTGATATTCATTGCGTTGATGTACTGACTCAATCAATTAGGCCTTGTTACTGTTAGATATTAATCTAACATTCTCAATTGAATCACGTTGGAATTATCCAAGATGAAGGTAATCAAAGGATATGTGAGTCGCGTGACATGGGATGGTGCTAAGTCTTGGGACATCCACCCTACGTTAAAATACCCAGGCATTAACCATCGATATTACATTGCAGGGGGTCACGAAGGTGAGCGAAAGGTATCTAGTGTGTTTTTTATGCAAGCAGCTAGCAGTATATGTGTCATCTTTACCAGGTTGTAAACAAGGCAAAGGAGATTTATTTAATAGGTACTAAATGCCATAATTTGCATACCCCCTCTGTCTGGTGTTGTCTAAATACATATGTCTAGGGTGATTTAGGAAGAACCTGTTTGCTCAAAATCTGATTGCACTCCACAGTATCTCCTCGTTGAGGCCCTTATCATATGTGGATAAACAATGTATCCATCTTTGCTCGTTTGAGAACAGGCTCGTTTTTCATATTGTATGTGTTGCCTCTAAGAGGACCCACTTAAGGGAGTCTAGAGAGTGGTTCTTTTCAAGATAGTGAACAAAACTGTGTACCAAACATCCTGTCTTGACTAAGCAAAGATTCTCAACAAACCAAACATTTCGTCATTTGCATGTTTTATGAATTGGCAGCAATTCATAAACTACTCTGAGAGAATGTTAGACAACATGCTTCAAAATGTAACAAAGAGTTATTCACAGGAGGGGTAGTGTATTTAACCATTAGACACTAATGGATATCAGGCACGTTTTCTTGACAACACCAAAGGGTTTAGAATCAATAGGCTGGACCCACATTACATGCAGACAGATCACTTGGGCGTGGTAACAACTTACAGCATTGGGAAGTTGTGCCTTGATTGGGTTAGACATTCCACAGTGTCTCAAGTGGAACAGCTCTTGTCTCTTCTTCCTGATGACATCAGACTGCAGGACTTTTTGTTAGGTCCAAGAAGACCATGTCAGAAGCGCTTTCTGTATGGTATATACAATGACATGTGGAAGGTTTCACAGCAGGAAACTGCTAAGAGACTGTGCAAAATTGAGAGGGCAAATTTGAAAGGGCTCTAGCAGTAGTGTACAATGGTATGACCCATTTATCCATTTATGTACTCTCTGGCTATCATTGTGATATCTGCAATCAACATCGTACAGAGTGACATGTCCTCTTTACAACATGGGCAGTCGGAGTGTAGGACTATCATGTTACTGAGTTGGACTCTGCAGACACTTTGTGCTTATGGAGTTCCATGGAAAAACCTGAATGCAATTAGCTTGTTTTTACCTTACAACCTAACAAAATAAGAAACCATCATGGCTAAAAAGGATGCACCATACACTATGTTACACTCAGAGAAGTTAGAAAAACTACCATTCACTGCTGCAGAAATACCTTCTGTGGATTGGATAATTCACTGCTTTTTATCTCTGCCTATTTTGACTTTTCACTTCCAATTCCGCTTACAGTATCATCAAGTGGGCAGATATGAAGCACTATGAGAAGGGTATGTACATGAGTCATGGATCATTCCTTTCAAATACTGATGTAAGAATGGTGAGACTGGGCTTTCTCATAGCCAGGTTGACAGAAAGAGTACCTTGTGACATTCCATAGTTTGCAGGGAGGTTTTCCTCCATGTCACATATAATGTGTCTAAAGAAAACTTGTGTTATCTTAGGGGTTCTCTGGCTACTTTCATCCTCCCAGCCTTCATTTACTGTCTATTGGGAGTTATTTGATGGTGAATGATCAGAGCTGCTGTGGGATGAAACTGGGAATTGACTATCTGGTGATGATGTATGTGTTGTGAACTATTGTACACAAGTCCTGTGTCCACCTGCCTGCACAGTCAGGGATGCAACACTTTGGCCTTCAATAAAGCTTTCCAATGTGCACCTTGACGTTTTAAGCAGGCTAAAGGCCTTATTGTTCCAGAAGGATGTGGCCTTGACATCAGCAAGGGAGATGTTTGATCTTCAAGTTGTAAGGTCCTCTTCTGAGATATAGTCACTAATCCACAATAATTTCCCACACCATTTTGGGGAGATTGTGAACAGCATTTTTAACACGTCTAGTACTGCAGGTGGAGGGCATTTTTTAAAGTAAATTGGCCTGGATTGGTTAGCACATTCCAGATGGTTTTCTGAGTCATTCCATCCTTCATTTAATCTGTGCTTGAAAGCATTTTTGGAGGCGTACACCGTGTCCTGTTCCTGGTTGTTGGGACCCAGATTTTATTTTCTGCTCTGCAATTGATGTTCAATCACATGTTCAAATGGGAATGGCAACTCCACACATGCTTCTATGTAGTTAATGCATGATACAGTCCTTTGGCGCACCCTTTCTTCAGGAACTCAATGACCATTGGCTCTTGTTCTTTCGGCCTGCCCGGCTACACTGTGTGCAGTCCATTTTCCGCTCTCTGCTGTGAACTTTCAAGTGTGCCCTTGACATATGCCTAGGAGTGCAATTGGTTCAATTTCCAGATATAGACGTGCAGATGCGGGCCCTAAGGCCCACTTGTACCGCTGTCCTTCAAGCTTTCCGTTGCTTCTAAATGCATGCTATCAGGCCTCCTGAGATGCTTCAGATCCTGGTGATTTGAATCCTGACTCTCCGTCTTCAGATTTAGTACTGGCCGTTCCTCCCTTGGCGGACACTGAGGGGGGTGCACTGTGACATGTTTGCTCTGTGGATCTGATGCATTGGGTGCCTCTGGGAACATCGTCTGCAGTTGCTGGGAACAGCAATGTTTCATTTACTGCTCGGAGCACATACACAATATGGCAGTTATGAGTTGGGGAATTCTTTAATTTGTTCATGTTAATAACATTCTAAATTGCTTTAAAATTTCACATTTTGGCATTTAACTTGATTTTGCAATAATTTGGCTTTCTGAATGCTTTTATTTTCAAAAGAGCACAATGTGTTTTATCACTTTAGGTTTCTATGCTACCACATATATGGTCTATATATTTAAACAAAAACAATGGCTCCTGTGGGTAAATACTAAACAAGTTATAATATTATAAATGCACAATGGCAATATGGGTGATATAAAAGAGATGAAAGGCAAGTAAGTGGTATATGCACAAGAAGAATATATTAAATACCAGAAAAAGGAGAGGGGGGTATACATATAAACAATTTACACATTTATATACATTTGTACAATTTCAAAACAGTGTAATCGTGTCCCAAGTGAATACATTCTAACCAAAAACCTAAACATATTACAAAAAAATAAGAAAAAAGTGACATGAAGTTCTTTGACATGGATTCGTTTTTTGTTTTTTTGCAAAGGGAAAGGAAGCGGCCCATATATTAATTTTCAAATAAAGGCAAAAAGTTGCTCAATTGCGACAACTTATTTTCAAAAAAACGGTCTGCTTCTTCCAAGAGTTGTCGCCGATGTTTCGACCTTATAAGGATGGAAGGTCTCTCCAGGACAGAGTGGGTATGGGACACCTGCTCGATTCTGATTGCGGTATGCACATATTGATAGTGACACCGTGAGGAAGGTGAATAAAAACAACTTACAGAGATCCCGGCCGAGACTCCTGTAATTACTAGATGTAACGTGAATAGGGAGCGCAGTCTCGCTGTCTGTACCGGTCTGCGACTTTAGTAAAGAATCACATCCAAGCACTAATTAGTGCTACAGATGGGGCGGTTTCCTTAAATAACAATGTGGCCAACTTGTTTCAGGGATCAGTTACTGTTGGCTCTTAGAAATGCCGTGTGGCTTCGGACAATCCCGAGGGTACAACTGGCGTCTGCACAATGGCAGGAATGGCCGAACGACTATGCGGTTTTGACATTTAACTTGATTTTCCAATAATTTGGCTTTCTGAATGCTTTTATTTTCAAAAGATCCCAATGTGTTTTATCACTTTAGGTTTCTATGCTACCACATATATGGTCAGCATTTTTTAGGAAGCCTTTTGGTTGTCTCACATCCAAGGAGTGGGTATTATCTGGTCACAGTATAGGCCACCATTTTACATGCTCACATTTTTTAGTTGCCTTTTTTCAGAAACACAATGGACATTTGACATACATTTGCTTGTGTGCCAGTACAGGATAATATTCTCCGATACAGCAATGTTTACATTTTCACTAGGCATTGAAATCTGTGTTTCTGTACATGTTAACTGTATGGCATTGTTGAAGGTAGAAGTAATACATCTTAGGCATATTATCATAATACAATGGCATTTTGTACAAGTGCTAAGTTCACTGCACATATTTTTGGTGTTTGTTATTGTCTGTTCGGCTATCACAATATGGCCGAGATACCCGCCACCCCCTCTCAACACAATCCCCAAGAATTGGGAAACCGGAAACAGTTCTTGAACTTTTGGAAGGCGGGAAGGGAGTCACCCTTCCCGGCCGTATTTATTAAAATATGAAACAAAAGAAAACATTAAAATAACAGTTTCATATAATGTACAATTTCATTTCCACATTACGATGTTTGGCTAACCTTAACAGATCTCTAATACAAAGGTTCTCCTAGCCGAACTAACATCCTACAAAACATTTGACTTGAAATTGTACATCCTAACGTTAAGGGCCAACGGCAAGGTCGTAACCGGTGTCAGATCCCTAAACCAGAAATACCCCCCTCACTTGTGAGAGGAGCGACCGCACAGAGGCGTACCTCAAGTGCATCTACCAATTTCCCTTTGTACTTGACGGGGGCCCCAATAAACTCGACGCCATTTAACGGTCGTTCGAGGACTCGTGTGAGGTGTCTAAAAAGGTAGCGTAAACCCCCTCCCGCACCCCACACAACTTACCCATCTGCCGTCGCAGATGTCCTGGCCCCGGGAAATTCCCCAGGAGGGGCCGTAGCCCCTCCTATCCAGGAAGGGGCCTTGACCACCTTTCCTTTCCTTCCGGCAGCCTCTCCTTAGACAGGACCGCCTCCCCGTTGAGGGGCCAATTGGCCACCTCCCCCGCGCGCTCCCATCCGTAATGGGTGACGCCCCCTCATAGGGATCTTCGAATTACTGCTCACCGATCATGACATTACCGCCACAGGCCGGATAGTTGACCGGCTATCCGGACCCCCCACAACACTCCTGCCTAAAGGTCATGTCATAAAGTCTTTAGCCAGGCTATCAGGTCTCCTATGAGTAACTCGTTCCCCATCCGGGACAAATGAACACCATCCCCCGAATACATACTGTCCCCTTTAATACAACCATGCGAAATAGAATGCAGTGTACTTGAACGGAACAGTCTACTCACTTTATTATTAATTTTCCTTACTGAATGATTCAGAGCAGAAACAGAAATAGCCCCCCGCCACACTTTCCGTGGGATCATATGGGACCATGCAATTGTGCACCCTGGAACTCTTCTCGCCAACCAACTTACCGTGGAAAGCATCGCCTCAAGAAGAAGTCGTCTACCAGTGGTCACCAAATCATTGCCCCCAAGATGTACTATGACTACAGACGGCGGTGACCTCATCCGCCCTAACAAACCCTCGAAAAATGATCGAAACTGGTCAATACAGAGCCCGCCCTTTCCGTAGAAGGACACACTGTACCCGTATTCCCCAGCCACGTGAATCATGTCACCTGCTTTGAATACGTCCGCGGCACGCCTCACGTATGAGTGGCCCACGACCCACACCTCCTTTTTCACAGCCGGTAGTGTCTGACCGCTGGCCCCCTGGTGTCGGGTCGACTGCACAGTCCGCCCCGCCTCGTAGGCTTGCGCAACTGAAAACCAAACAAAAACAAGAAGCGTGAGTACATAATTACAGCTTCACAACATGTGCAACCGCACATAACTCTTATAACAGTTCGAGGACCAACGCCCCACACGTTTAACTTGTTCAACATTCAGACCCCTGGCTGTAGCCTCCGTAGCAGCCCCTATCCGAAAGGAATGGGTCCCAAAGTCGCCGGGGTTCAAGCCCGCGGCAGAAATCGACATCGCAAGCACCCGCTGAAACTGAAACCTCGTCAGTGGGGTGGCGTCAGCGTGTCTTAACAAGGTCCCCCCCCATGCTGCCACCCTCTGCGCTAAGAATTCCTCTACGCACCCAACAGGGCACATGGCAGACCCGGGGATCCTCTGGATGATTACACAGTCCCCGATTGCATCCTGATCGGATTTGGACCTGACAAACGAGACCGTCATTGTCTCCTCCCTGACCTGAATGTGTTTCCGGCACAGTCCCCCCATCGTATCCTGCTTGTTCTTTGCCACTAATTCGCTTATCCGCATAGCCCCATGGAATGCTAATGCAAATGCGGCTCGGAACAACACTGCTTCGTACTGGGATGAACATGTTACCGGTAGCACGGATAATAACAGGGCCAACCTATCCAGACCTATCGGGTGCCTATCGTCTACTCTGCGACCCTCAAGGCGTTGCCACCCACGTAGCGCTTTCTGTACAACGAAAGACGCTGTCGGGTCCTGGATCCCATGAGCCCTCGCCATGAAGGAAATGGCGGCCCGATGCCTCTGGGCCGTAGCTACTGACTTGCCTGCGTGACGTAAAGAGAGCAGGAATCTCACTACACACTCTTCCAGACCCCAAAGCTCCCTCCCGGCAGTACCCAAAAAGGCCCAATAGGAACGGAACGCCCCTTCATATGCCTTCCTCGTCCTGGGTGCTAAACTCTCTCCCACGAGGTCTTGTAGTTCGGGGCACCGAGAGACCAGAGAGCTTCGGGAAAGGGTGCCGCCACCGGGTCCGCTGTGGGCAGAAAACCCCAGAAGGCCTGCATACGGAAACGAGAGAGCGCATCAGCCGCTTGGTTCATCACCCCCGGCACGTGTCGCGCCCTAAACAGTACATTCAGTTGCATGCACAACAACACAATTTCCTTGAGCAGTCTCAGAATCAATTTGCAACGTGCTGCCTGACTATTGATACACTCAACCACGGTCATGCTATCAGACCAGAACACCACAGAGTGATCCCTAAACCCTTCTGGCCATGTTTTCAAATCCACCAGAATAGGGAACAGTTCAAGAAAAGCAATGTTACTCGTCAACCCGCACTCATGCCACCATGACAGCCATTTTTGAGCCGACCATTGTGTACCCAATATGGCGCCAAGACCCATACTCCCCGCCGAGTCGGTCCATAGCCCCAACTCCTCGGAAGACACAGCTGGTTTATTCCAGACAATTCGACCATTGAAATCCGCCAGGAATGCAATCCAAATGCGCATGTCCTGGCGAACCTCTGCCGAGAGTCTTGTACGATGATGTCCTTCCTTCAAGCCGACCATGGACTGTGCAATCGAGCGGGAAAAGGGGCGCGCCATCGGCATTACTCTTAGGGCAAAATTCAACTGACCCACCACCTGTTGCAATTGATGCAGGTTCACTTTCGTTGCACGAATACATGTCTCAAGGGATAACCTGAATATTAACACTTTTTCCTTAGGCAATCGAAAACAACCCTCCACCGAGTCGAGCTCGATCCCCAGAAACCCGATCAAGGTCGAGGGACCCACCGTCTTACCTGGCGCCAATGGCACACCGAATTGATTCATTAGGACACAAAATTCATGTAAAGCCTGTCCACACTCAGAATCCCCGGCTGCCCCCAGAAACAGAAAGTCATCGAGATAATGCATAACATGTTGAAAACCTGTCTTCCTCGTGAATACCCACTGCAGAAAACAACTGAATTTCTCGAAATAGGCACATGAAATCGAGCATCCCATAGGCATACATCTATCCATGTAATAGCGACCCTGAAACTGAAAACCAAGGAGACGCTGATCGTCTGGGTGTACCGGGAGCAACCGGAACGCTGACTCGATGTCCGATTTGGCCATCAGCGTCCCGGGCCCCAGGCGATTCAACATGGCAACGGCTTCATCGAAAGATGCGTACCGCACCGAACATACTTCCGGGTCTATCGCGTCATTCACAGAAAGACCACGTGGGGCTGACAAATTATGTATCAGCCGGAACTCACCCGGGTCCTTCTTGGGGACCACCCCTAGAGGAGAACACACAAAATTAGCAACTGGTGGCAAATCGAATGGACCAGCGACACGACCTCGAGTCACTTCTTTCCCAATCTTTACCTGCACCACCGCCGTGTTCTGTAAGACCGACATTTGATTTTTACAGTCCGGTACCCCCTGAAAATCCCCCACTGGGATGCGGAAACCATATGAAAACCCGTTCCGTAACACCCCAGCGGAAGCATGATCTGGGTATTCGCTGAGCCAAGGAATCATTGCCATGGTATCAATCGGGGTAGGTAAAGGCGCCCCTCGGACTATATTAGACCTGTTTGGCGCCTCCCTTACCACCGTTATCACCCGTTTTGGCTCTGCACATGGACTCAGGATGGGATGGCTGCCCGCACCCCCCACACTCATGTCTGAATTTGCATGACCCCTGGGGCCTGGTACATTTGCCTCTGTTAAAATTCCAACAGATCCCCCTCTTACCTGTGTTGCCATTCGGCTTCGAGTGGTACTCGTTACCTGGACCCGTCCGAAAGGGCGTCCCAGAGTTCTGGCGGGAGGATTCCCCCCCGTTACTCCCTACTACTGGCACCTTCAACATCCCCGTACTCTCCATCTTTTGCCAAGACACAGAGTCGTAACAATCCCAAGACAACAACGGGTTGTGTTCTTTAGCTTTTCTAAACAGATTATCATAGCAGAACCACTGATTGCCCCCATATGCCACAGAATACTCCATAATACGTGACTGATAAATGGGTAACTCGGTCAACAACTCAGGCCTGCGCTCCCCCATGATGGAAGTAAAAATTCCCCACGCTCTGCCCCAAGTACCAATGGTCTCGTCGACCTTAAAGGCGGCCATTTTTGCGCGCCAAACACTCGGATGCATGAGCTCCTTTTGACTCTTCACATGCTCGATCTCGTAATGGTCGGTAAGCAATGAAAACATATTTACATATTTATCCGCCCAAATCAATTCCTTGATTTCTTGTGGGACGTGCTGGGCAATCTTCTCCTTTCGAGAAGGTGCAGACTCCCCCCCCGCAATCGGCAATGGCCGCTTACCTGAAGTAGACCCCACGCTTGTCGCCGAACTTGGGCCTGCTGTACTTCCAACCGCCGGGACCTGTGGGGGAACAGAAGATGGCGCCTTCGCAGCCTCCCTAGATTCCCGCAGTTGCCTCATCACTGCCCGGGCGTCGTCAGCCGTGGCGCCCTCGCTATCGTTTCCCAACCACGCTGCTAATTGTGCCGCTAACTCGGGGGGCATATCCTCCCTGTTCGCAGGGGTGACCACCACAGGGATTGGATTCCCCTCTTTCGGCACCGGGGTTGGCTCCTCTCGTAGGGCTTCGGGAACCGGGGTCTCCCCCCCACGTGCTCCCCTTCTGGGCCTCTTGCTTTTTCCACCGGGGATTGTTCCTTGTAAAGGCCGTTTCGGTCCTCCCTCCCCGTCCTTAGCCTCAACCTTTCTCTTCAGATCGGCTATCTCCTTCATGAGTATGCGGAGCATCTCCTCGGTACCGACCCGCTTTCCGACCTTCTTGGGCATTCTCAGACGGGATATCTATAAGACAAAAAGAGAGATTACAATGCTCAAAATTGCTCTTCGTTCCGTCTCGAGCTCACGTGCAGCGGGGAGGTGCAGCTTCAGAGCACAGGAACAAGAGGATGCTTTCTTGGCTTCCGCTCCTTTTATCCGTCTTCAGGGTGGGCGTGAACCCGCCCCCGCCTGCCTCCGAGGGCGTGGCCGGCCGCGTCGGTGTCTAGGCCAGCCCACTCTAGGGCGGGAAAAAGGCGCGCCCCGGCTACGCCGCTTCGGGCATACCAGCCGAGACTCGCCTCCCGCCCAAGATGGCTTCCCGGGGGGATCGTGGTACTCCACCATACGTTCGGGGGGACCGATTGGTCGCCCCTTTCCATAAGATCAGCAATAGTGGCCTGACTGGGACTTCAGTGTGGCAACAAGGGTGATAATTATATGAACAGCATTCCTTCCTTGTTTAGTTAGAGGAGCATTTCGCTGGCACTGAGAGGTCGCCAAATGCCTGAATTCCAGCACAGCTGATTCCTGCTTACCTCATGCGAGGGATAAGGCCAAGCTCTCCATAAAGACAGGCTTCCTGATAACACAACTAACAGGAGAGTTAGATCACCCTACAGGGATCTGGCAGATTCACCCACCCAAGGCACACTAGGATAGGAAGCGCTAGGTAGGAGTACAATATATTACAGTACTTATATCCATCCACATATTCTCTGTAACAGCAAAATGGTTGAATTGTTTATCTTTTTCACAATTCTCGTTATGCTAATAATGATATTCTGTTGATTATTGCAGCACACATATTTTACTCAAGAATCACAATGCTTTAATAAATATTGAAACTGCATGTTGTGTATTTCTTGTGCATCTCTGTAGGTATCCATGAGTAACCAAACAAAGAGGTTCTAGAATTGTTACCATGAATTCCTTGGGCAGTCAGGGTTGTCATGTTCTGAGGGTGCACAATCAATGTGTTACCTTGTCAGGTTAGGGGTACAGATGGTGCAATCTGAGCTTGCGGTACTAAGGCCAACATATCCTGATGATATGCGCAGAATCAGTCTCCTACAGTTTTAATGCTTATGTTATCGAACGAATGCACAGTTCTACTGAGAAAGTGTAAGCTGTACTACAGAAGGATAAGTTCTCTACATTATTAAGGAGGGCCCCATGTCAGCAATATACAAGTTAAACAATAGTAGCGCCAGGTCACAGCTTTCTTTTAGGCCATTATTGATGTAGACTTTTCCTGTTAAAGTTGAATTTCACTTGTTATCACCTATTCCCAATTGTTAGAGTATAGCACTAGAATGTTCTGCAGTAAGGTTGGAGATATGTACAGTGTTTTCCCATTGTAGCCCTTAATCAATATTGCCAAAGCCTGTTTTAAATTCCATAAAACAGTTAAACAATTAACTAACATTGTTTTAAGCTTCTGGGACTCATTAATTAAAGGTCTATGATGCTATATATAATCCAGAATCTGGAATAAATCTCGTAAGAAACTAAGTAGGATGTTCAAGTCAGCCACAAAGTTACAAATTTCTTGCAAAGAAAAGTATCATCATTTTTTGAACCTACTTCGAGAAGGACGGATTAGGTGGCAATATGCTGGATTTAGCATCAAGCCCTTCTTGTGAACAGGTTGCAGAATTGGATCTTGCCACGAGTCTGCAACAAAACCATTCTCAAAGCTGTTCATGAATGAATATATTCAAAAAGTCTACCCAGTAGGATGAGTCAAATTGAAAGAAAGTTGCGAGGAGACTGTTCCACTCATTGTATCAGCTCCCTCTTCCAGATATTCAAATCCTATGTGAACCACAAGTTGGATTGCTTGTGTTGCAGTGATGTTAGGTAGCTGACCAACTTCAAACCTTTGATAAGCTTTTATTTTGTATAAGGAGACTGTGATGCCTTGAGTGACCTGAGTGTGATGTCCCTCATTCAGCACCTCACACTGTGAACAATAGCTGTGCATACGAGCCGCTAAGGTGCGATCTCAAGGTAGTTACCTCATTTGCATGGGGGCATGGCATCATGCAAACAAGTGAGTAATTTTCCATTACACCTGTGCCATATTACAGGTGTGGAAGGATTGGCAGAGAGGCTGGGAGGAGACCACCGTGTACTGTGAGGGTTCCTCTCAGAAGGAGCTAAAGTGGGTGGCAGGATTATCCACCCCCTTTCAAACACATGCTGAGTTGCCGCTTTCACAGTGAAAAGCAGACTGGCAGCTTTTCAAACAGCCAATTCACCTTTCACTAGTTCACTGCTCCCAGTCATACAGTCCGCTTTCCCCCTCTGCACCCGACACACACACACACACACTTATGGGTGTGTCACAGTGCAAAATGGGAAAAAGCACTGTTTCGGTAATACTGGGGCAGGAATAACAAATTCTCCAGTAATTGCACAATTCGGAGGAGACACTTGAGATCTCAAATATAATCAACTGGTAAATTCCCACCCACGAAGATAACTTTTCTGAGAAGCCTATATTTTTCAAACTTTCATGTAACACAACACAGCAAGACATCTTGCTGCACTGCATTGCATGAAAGGGAGAGGGAGAGGGAGAGGGCAAGAATGTGCCATATTTATCATGTACTCTTCTTGCACAGGCGCACAATCTGCAGCCTTGTGCCAACACAGACACCCTTGGACCATGGTGCTGCCTTCCTTGTAGGCAGGAATGTTTTTGTGCAGGAAGGAACACCTTCTGACACAAAAACAATCTTCTGAGGCTTCTTCCTCTTTCTATGCATGCTGCAGAACGTAGCAGACGTACAAAGAAGAAAAAACTAGGAGAAATTACCATATTTCATCTCATTACGCCTCCCCTGGAAAGGCATAGCATTTTGAAGCATGTCCATGCCTACGGCTCATGGTAAATCTGGGAATGGGCCAAAATCCATAGTTGGATGCGTGGGAACACATACGTTCCACTTGCATTACCCTGCGCCCTGGAGCAGAGTAATGCAAGTTAGCGACTCGCGCTGCCTTGCTCCAGATGTACCAAGCACAGCAGGGCCACGTAAGGTAGCCATGCGTTGTTTGGTAAATTTGACTTCAGTGTTGCATACTCTTGCTCAACTTTCTGTGATACATCTGGCCCTTGGCATTGGTAACTCCAGTGAGGGTGATTACCTGACACATTACCACAGCACTCATAAAAAGGTCGCTGGTGGAGATTTATATCACCATGGTTAAGTTTTCACATGGAAGACTCCTGGGCACTCATTTTCCTCTCTGAATGGCATGTTTTTTCTTTATGGCTTTGATTACCTCAACATGACTTTAGCATTTTTGGGGCACGTAAATTCAATCTTTTGAAAAACCTGTAAGGCGTGGGAATCACGCTCATTCATTTGAAAATTGCACATAAATATATATAATTTTGATGTGTTTGAAAGGAAAACAATAGGCATGTCATCCGAAAGTGGGCTGCTGCAGGCACGCCTGCTCTTTGCGGCTCAGGCAGGGTGCTCATTATGCTGGGTTGCTGCATAAAGTGGTGCTGCTGCTCTGTGTCTTAGAGGCGCGCTGCCGTCTGACACATATTGCTATGCCAACTGCCACTGTGGTTATCTTTGTTAGAAGTTATTCAAGGGAAAAAGATCACACCTTGCACAATAAGGTAATTACAGTGCATTCTAAAAGCATGCGGGCATAATTACGATATTTACACTGGTGTCTTAAAGTCGGGGATAGACGTCAGCCTGGCCCTCCGAAGTCATCTATGCCTCCTAGATGCCGGTTCTGTGGCACAGACGTCCCTCTGCAGGACTCGCCTTCGACTTCCGGTTGTCTGCTTTTCAAGGTCTCACAGGAAGTCGAGATGCAAAAGAGTGTTTTCTGACTAAATTGTTTAGCATTCGATCACTGAAGACACAACACTACTGTGTCGACCGCCTTAGCACAAGAAAGAGCTGAGAACGCGTCTTGCCAACCTGTTAGGCGATGTAAGTCAAACTACCTCTCATGGTATCTTGCAGATTCTGTTCTTCCAAATGAAGTCGAGTTTAACACACTGAGCCGCCTCTTCGGATTTCAGTAAGCAACGAGCACACACTGGCAGCTGCTTTCAAAACGGCGCACAGCAGTTCTTTCCTACGCTTGTAATGAGAAAATGTAATTAAGAATCATGAATTTATTTGTAAGTACTAATTTGAGGTTTTTATGAACTGTGTTTTAATTATAGAGGTAAACTCATTAATTTAATACATGCTGAAGGACTTACCTGCGGTATCCAAGACAACGGAGAGTTTCAAATGAATCCTTCCATTAATTTCGTTTCGTTTCGCTTCATTTTTTTTTTTTTTTTTTGCTCCAGTGCATTTCAGATTCCGGAAGGTACCTGGTTGTAAAAATGTATTTACTGTTGTGTCAAAGAGGGTGCAGCATATGCAATGAATCTAAAAATTCATCCACAATCTAAATAATGGCAAAAGAGCTGCACCAAACCAGGGCTGAAGAGGTAACCTGAGGAAGCAGAGATATTGGCCCTTTTTAAGTCTACTCTCCACACCGCTTTAGTGGGTTTTGTGTTTCATCCGCCCCCTGGATATGGTGCATACATGTTTCTCTTCTTCGCTCATTTCCCTCTCCCTTCTCATTATTAAAAAAAATGCACCAGCATAAAAGAAAAGATTGGACAATTGGCAAGAGTCATGTCGCTGCCTTTCTTTAAGGTTTAATGATAGAAGCTAGCCCTGAAGAAGAAAGCATTTTGCTTCTGTGATCCGCCGTGAAAAGGTTACACCACCATTCGCGAAGAGAAACTGCGCTACCTCAACATTGAAACTGCAAAGACCCATCAACTTTAAACCCTGTCATGAGAACCGACTGCCTGGGAATGAATGAGAAGCACACTTTCATTGCTGCTGCAGGTTTTAACTCCACCACAATGCATTGCCCAAAAGCAGCGCGTATGCCTACCTCTCTATCAAGTTTTGACTTGCAACAGAAACAGGGAAAAGCCCAAGAGCCCCTTTGTACCTGGCCGTTTTTTAGGGTTGTCCCCAAAAATGTTGCAGTTCCTACCATATTTTTCTGGTTTTGTTTTTGATGGTTTTTGAACTTTGGGGACTTTACTACTGCGGTTAGATGTTAAAGTGCAAGTGCTCCCTGTGTAAATTGTGTTTATGATTGGTTACCCTTGAGTGGTATATTTGATTTACTGATAAGTCCCTGGTAAAGTTCACGGTGTATGCCAATGGCCTGTAAATCAAATGCTACTAGTGGGCCTCCAGCACGGGTTGTGCCACCCACGTGAGTAGCCCTGCCAACATGTCTGAAGCCTGCCACTGTAGTGTCTGCAAGTGCAGTTTTAAACTGCCATGTCCACCTGGCAAGTGCATCCACTTGACCAATTCTAAACAACAGAATATATTTTAAAGACAACAGAGGAGTTTGTAGAAAATGTCAAAACTTCCTCCAAGGCAAGGCACATTACAAATAGCCTAGTGTCCAATTGTTCAATTTCAAAAGAAAAATGTCAATACAACACATCTCATATGAAAGAAACATTTTAGTGCCGCACAAAGTTTGTGAAAAAATGTGAGAAAAGGGAGAAAGTACCTCACAGTAGTAACACCAAGGATGGCTTGCTGGTTGGCACTCACTAGCTCACCCATTTATCATCATCGGTAACTTTCTTACCCAAAAACAAAAGAGTGTGCTGCTTCTTAGAGGTGAGGAAAGGGAAAGAAACAGTGAAAAAAAGAGTGTGTAAATGCACTTGTGCTTGTGTCACTAAAGGGCCCGCTGGTCCCGGTGAGAAAAGAAATGCAATTCTTAAATTTAAAATGAGGTACCACTCACTTGCTAAATTTAATTTTATTTGGTGTTGTGGACGTCTTCACTTAAAAGAATGGTTTAATTTATACCATTTTCAAAAGCCAAAAGCTGACATGTTTTGTTTCCCCCTATTTATGCAACTTCATCAGGGCTGCCAGGGTAACCAGTATTCACCTCACTTGTGACTCACACCGGAACTGTGGATGTCTGAGATTAAAAAGAAGAACGAGACAACTGTAAAAACCACCATATTTCCAACTGCACTTGAGGGTTATCTCAGAACTGCTCTACAATGTGCATAATTACAGAGTGGTTGCTGTCATCCCCCATGCCTGCAACCGACTCTTCAGGGGATCACATGCCAACCGGTCACGAGTCCCGGTGACTTCAGTATCACCTAAAATACACATGCATTAGACATAACTCATATTACAAAGATCAAATGCACTCATTATTCAACCCTGTATAAGACTCTCACAAGTCTACTGCCAGAATTTTTAATTCGCCATTTTTCATTCTTACGAAGTTAAAAACCCACTGTGACACAACTACTATGCCCATCGTGAGCCTTTGTGCCTCACCCGTAACTTACAACACCCATTGTCGAGCCCTACCTTACAAACAAATGGACCTGCGGGGGTTTGAACAAAAGGAAACATTCCTGTTCTCGTCCCTGCTCTCAAGTCCCACACCCATTCTCAGCCCCTTACCACTACCGCGTATAGCTGGCCACTTCGTGCTCCATCCTGAAGATCTCCTGGGGATGCGGGTGTATAGAATTTAAACAACGCCCTCACCCTTAGGTCCACGTGTCCCCGAAATCACCTCACCGGGTTCTTCATTACACGGCGGCCATATTGGAGTTGAGTCAAGTTGCACACTCACAATAGTGATTCCTACTTTGTTTCAAACCATTGATACAGACCCACTTATTTGTACCCTTTCTAGTTCTTCTAGGGGTATAATCACGACCAATGTTTCAAAAATTGATTAATGAGCTCATCAATTCTACTTTTACAAATACTGACTATTTTCAAAATTATGAAATCCTTTTCAATACTTCAATACTCATATAATGGAGTGGAATGAAACAAAAGAAGGGAACAGATATAAATTATACCTAGGCAGACTGGTTTTAGGTTTAAACCTATAATAACTGATAAAACCCCACTGAAAGACAAATAGCCCTCACTGGTGAAAACATATAAACACTGAAAAAACACCTGCACAAACCACATTAGTGCAGGAAAAAATGCAAACTAAATGCCATTCAAAGAAAGGAAAAAGAGAGTGAAAGTCACTTTATTTCGTCCTGAAGGGGTTAATACAATGGAACTTTGGTTTTTTTTTTTTTTTTTTTTTTCCAAAAAGTATATTTATTTCTTATAATACATTTCTGAACAAAGACAAAAACTCCATGAACACACAACATAAGCAAATCCCTTTTTAAAGGCCCCACATGTTAAAGCTTGCCATCCTTTGGCTAAAGCCTCATCCTCCATTGAGGCTTACTGCATACAAGAGTAGCAGACAGCTGTGGGTGGGTATAATCAATGGGGTAAAGGGTTACAAGCTAGCATTAAAAAAAAGTCTGGGCTAACGTTATTCTGCTTGAGTTTTGTTGTTTCGGGATGCCACTAAAATATTGTTTCTTCTTAGAAGTGTTTTAGGTCTTGTTCAATTATTTTAATTGTAGAGAATAAGGAAATATCAAAAGCATATTTGATATATTGGCTGCATTTGATTCTTTCACTGATAGGTAAATGGCTGGTTTCAAATGTCAATGTCAAAAAGATTTATTGCATAATTAATTACAATCATTACAATTTCCACATGTTAATGTTATGGTACTAAAAATGCTTACTAAAAAGATTAGACTCTTCCTTTGTTAAAATGATGTAACACAATTTTAAAAAAAGGGTTTCTTCCGGGGAAACTCCCACCGGCGTTAGGAGGTCAGAATGTTATTACATGTTTGTGCAAGGAGTACCAGTCATTGGGATCAAGGCAGCGTTATAAACCCGCTTCTTTCACCCTGTCCTTGTTCCACAAGACTCAGGCGTTTTTTCACTTCTGCCAAGAATTTTATTCCCCGGCATGCCAAAATAATTGAGCTCCCTCCCAGCCAACAAGTTACCGCTTGTCTGCAGGTGCGGATTTTTAATTCGTTGCAGATCTGTTTTAGTAATCTTCAACGTTGTACCAGGAGAGACGGACAGACGCACAAAAAGTGAGCTAGTGATTCTGTTTTGTAGCCACAAACTACAACTCTCGGTCTGGTGGTTAACTTTCCAGGATGGTACTAAGTCCTTCGAAATGTGCATACCCATCCTATAGGCTGTAAAGGCTCTTTTTATGTGCACATTGAAGTGAGAGGTTAAGTATGCGTGTGGTCATCCAGCTTTGAAGGAGTTGATTATGGTCCAAACATGTCGCCGCTTGAGAAGTAACACTTTGTCATCTTGGAAAGATTTCGTCCTTGCTGCCTTGTTGGCTAATCTGCTTATGGTTACTTTATCCGTCACAGACTCCCATGTTCCTTCCAGCCCCCGCTCTATTACGAAGGTTTTCAAATGTTTTCCCCAAGGGCACAGGGTTCCCTTCACTCCTTCCTTTTTTAAGGCTTCCCAGTTTAACCAATCCATTGAATCCGGTTCTGCTGATCTTAACCTGTGGCACAGTTTTATGAAGCCACTCATGCTCCGATATTTCTGGTTTTGCAGACCGAATTCAAGCCTTACTTGCGGGGCTGAAGCACTCTTTGGCAGGTTAAAAACAGCTTTATAGATTTTGGTTTGGAGCTCATTTAGTAGGTCTATTTCCTTGCCACACTAGGTGACGAGACCGTAGGACAATGATAGTAAAATTTGTGCCGACATAACCTTCAAGAGGTGATTGTAGTTCGGGCAATTCATTTTTGTTTTTAGCAGCCGGTAAGCAAAGATTAGACTTTGGGCTTTTGCGCGTATTGCAGTTATATGCTCCATTTCTTTTGCTCCCTGGGATATTGTTACTCCAAGGTATTTATACAAACCTTGTACGTTCACCTTCGTCCCGTTGAACGTCCATGCGTAACCAAGTTTTTTTGGGTCTACTAAACGGACCACTTTGGTTTTTTCTTTGTTTAAGTCCAGACCTTCTTGTCTTAAGTACACTGATAAGATGTTTAAAGCTCTTTGTAGACCAACTGGGGTTTTGCTCAGCAGGACTATGTCATCTGCGTATTGCCGACAGGGAATTCGCCGGTTTACCAATGATGGAGGGTGCACTTCATCTGTGTCCAGCACTGTTGCGAGATCGGAAAGGAAAAGGTTAAAAAGGGTAGGCGCTAAAACACAGCCTTGTTTTAGGCCCTGGTATGTTGGTATGTTCCTTGTTGTGTAAGCTCCATTTCCCAATTTAACCTTTGCCCATGTATCTTCATGCAATACTTTTATTGCCTGTATTAATTTTGTTGGCGTCCCCCAAAGCGGCAATTTACCCCATAGACGCTCTCGGTTAACTCTGTCGAAGGCAGATTTGATGTCAACAAAACAGGCGTATAATCGTGCGCCCTTTACTGCTGTTCTGTCCATTAATAGTGACAGGCAAGTTAAGTTGGTAATTGTCCCCATATTCCTCCTAAATCCTGTCTGGAACCAGGGGATTCTGTGAGATTCTTCGATCCAGTCTTGCAGCTTTAGGAGGATGCAAGAGGCGTAGAGCTTTGCTTCAACGTCTATCAGCGATATGAGTCTATAATTTGTTGGATTGCCATGGTCACCATGTTTAAATATTGGATGAATCACATTTCCCTTCCATGATGCAGGTACCTGTGTGTCATGATAGATTTGGTTAAACAGTGGCGACAGGATTTCTGCCCTGAATTCCGGGTCATGTTTAAAGATGGTGTTGGGCAGTCCATTCGGGCCTGGTGCTCCTTCAGCCTTTAGCCTTGTGATGATTTTACAGAGTTCCCCTCTAGTTGTTAATTCTGGGACTATCATCTCCTCTTTTGAGCAATCCTTTATCACCGGCCCTACTGTACCTGGGTAGTAAATTCCCAACTGGCCATTCTCTACTGTATTTGTTACCCGTGTGTTGTTTGGGAGGCCCACTGTTGTTATACTGTAAAGGGATTGCACATGTTGAGACCAAGAGTCGGCTCCTACTACCGCTTCCTGATAGAGTTTTTGTCCTTTATTTAGGTCGTTAATGATGCCCCAAAATTCTCGACTGTTGGGGTGTTTTCCTGCACTTAGCAATCTATTCCATAGCTTCTCCTTGTGGGCAGATTTTGCGATGTTTAGAGACTTCCTATAAGCGCTTCTGGCTTCTATCAGATCCCCTTTGTTAGTTTGTAACCCCAGTTTTTTTTTCCGAGCTAAATGTCGGACCACATTTGCTACCCTCCTTTTTTTTATTCTTAATTCGTTGGAAAACCAGGGCTCCTTTTTAGGGGTAGACTTACTCGGTACACCTGAAGTTGCTGGAAATTTGTAAAGAAGGTCCAGGACCAATAGATCCCAATTTTTTACCAGATCCTCCTTTTTTTGCAGCCCTAACTCGAATTTTAGAGCAGTTGCAGCGAGCTGGACTTTTCCAGCATTTCTCCTCGCCATTTTAGTTTCTTTAAATTGAATTTAAAGGGTTGGTGAAGCAGACTTGATAATTTCGGCACTTAGTCCGACCCTTTTCAACATCTATGTGACCCCACTAGCCAGGCTTATAAGATCTTTCGGGATGGAGGTAGTGTCTTATGCAGAAGACACCCAAATAGTCGTCTCTCTCCCCCGTTCAGATGTGCTTATCGCCTCCAAGTTTAGATCTTGTATGGAGGCGGTTGGTCACTGGATGATTCAGAACTCTCTTAAACTGAATGGGGAGAAGACTGAGGTGCTGGTGTTCGGCGGGAAAGAAAACATCTGGTCAGCAAACTGGTGGCCTGACTCCTTAGGAATATGTCCCTCCCCCACAACATCTGCTAAGAATCTTGGGGTGATGATACATCCAGCCCTTGATATGGGCAGTCAGGTGAGCAGAACGGTCTCCACCTGCTGGGGCTTGATTCACACCCTGCGAAGGATCGGGAAATATCTTTCCTTGCAGGCTAGACAGCAAATAGCCGTCGCACTTATTGGCTCTCGTTTGGACTACTGTAATGCGCTGTATGCTGGGCTAAACCAGAGCCACATACAGCGCTTACAGGTGGTCCAAAACGCCATAGCCAGATTTGTCCTGGATATTCCCAGACGCTCCTCAGCCACTGCGGCCAGGAAAACGCTGCATTGGCTACCGGTAGAACTTCGAATCCGGTTCAAAGTCCTCTGCATGACCTACAGAGCCATCGCAAAAAACAGCGACACGGGCATTGGGTCTATCATCTCCCATTACATTCCCGGTAGAAACTTGCGTTCCTCTGGGAAATTGCTTCTGACAGCCCCCCGTGTACGAAGAGCTAAATGGGGTGGCAGGGCTTTCTCCACGCTAGCCCCCAAATGGTGGAATGATCTCCCTCTTGACTTGAGATCCCTTCCATCTTTACAGAAATTCCGTGTTGCCCTAAAAACTCGACTCTTCCGACAAGCCTATATGTAAGGACGTCTGTTTCAATTTTTGATTGTATTGTTAGGCGCCTTGATACCTGCGGGTCATTGTTCTGCGCATTATAAATTGTTTTCAAATCAAATCGGTGCCACGTTGGGCGCAGTGTTTAGGGAAGTTATTTGGGGGAAGTGGTCGCTTTATGGCCGTTGGACGATTTTGAAGGTCTCAATGTCTGGAATTAATTCGTCACTTACTATTGTGTAATCTATTGTTGAGTGGACCCTTCCACTCAGGTACGTAATACCTGCCGGCCTGTCCCCCTTCGTGTTGCCGTTTAAAATCGTCAGACCCAGGACTTTTGGATCGAAGGCTAACCTGAGGCCTCCTTTGGGCTGTCGCATGATTCCTTTTGCCCTATGTTTACCAATAAGATCACAGTTGAAGTCCCCTGAGATTAATAGTGGACATCCTAGGTAGGTTTTTTGTATCGTTTTAATCAGCGACGTCAGGCACATTTGTTTTTCTTGTTGTAACTTCCGATCCGGGTGGATA
Organism: Lissotriton vulgaris; assembly: GCF_964263255.1. NCBI lineage: Eukaryota > Metazoa > Chordata > Amphibia > Caudata > Salamandridae > Lissotriton > Lissotriton vulgaris. The sequence continues at coordinate 401,082,949 of NC_141697.1, read as the reverse complement.
TAGACGTTGAGGATTATGATTTGCCACTGTTTTGGCCCAGCGGACGTGGATTCGGTGATTCTGGTCACTTGTACCCTGTTGAGGCCTACATCCAGTGTTTCTGATGACCAATTACATTTTTGGGTGATGTGAGTTGATAGACCACCCCGGGGGTGCCCAAAGTTTGAGTGTCTTTCTGCCGGGATGTGGTGGGTCTTAAAACCTGGTATTACACTTGGTGCTAATTTCCATGTCCCCTGAATCAGGATTATGTCTTGGTTTGAAAAAAAGAATTGTGTTTCATGGTCCAGCTCCATTTCATGGAATCCATGTGCGTTCCATGTGCATACTGAGATTTTCGTTGAGATTATTTTGGCACTCTGCATTTCCTCCCTCCTACATGGAGACGATGAGAAATGTTTCTCCGTGTTAGGGTCCCTTTTTACACAGGAACATTGGGACCCAGGACCAGTCTGTTTTGTCCCGATTGTGCTGCCTAGTTGGTTGGTTGGAATCTATCAAGGTTGCCCCTTCCACTATGCTTGCAGCGGCTGGAGAGGTAGCACATGCTCCTAATAGACAGGAGAACGGGGGACGTTTTTTTCCGTTACCCTTTGATTCGTTGTGGGTGTTCATTTGTAGCGGAAATGGATATCTTGGGCATGTGTTTCTTACAAGCAAGATTCCCCATGTTTCGAAGCGATCTTTTGTGGAGAATATCTTGTCAGCGATGGCTTTTGAAGCCCATGTTGTGACGGTGGCTTCAGATTCTGTGTGATGGGGGATTCTTTTGAATTCAACTGTCAGGAGGCCCTGTGATGTTATCTCGTTTAACTCCTCTATTTCCTGGAATAATTTTAGCAGGTTGCCTAGGTTTAAGGAGTCCTGAGGCCCCTTTGATGGATATTCCGGGATGAATGTTAGATTGTGGGGTGTCATTTCAGAATGATGAAGAATTTCTTTGGAATCTTTAGGCTGTTGAGGCTTTGTAATTTCGTTGAGTTTGGGAATTGTAGAGGGGCGGTCACGCTCCCGGTCCGTATTTGCTGACGACGTCAGATTAGTTGGACTTTGGTTTGGACCTGGGTTGTGATGCCCCTTTGAAAAAGAGTTTTGCCAAGTTTGTAGTAGGGCACAGGTGCGCTGCTTTTCCGAAACGGTAATGCACATGCGGGTAGGTACAGTTTTTAGCTGTGGTCCTTGAGTTTATCCTGACTTTTTATTTAGGAGGGATTCCAGTTTCTGGCAGCTGGGCTGTGTTCCGGTGGACTTCAGACTGTTATTGTCAGCCGGTTTTGACAGACCTTGTCCCCCTATGTCGTCTCCCGTGTTTTCTCTGAGCCTTATTTTCTCTGGGCCTGCCTTTTCGGTAATCCGGGTAAAATCGGCGATTCCTTCCTTGTGAATCTGGATGTTCTTTGGTACCAGTGTTTTTTCCATTGGGCCGCTGAAAGCTTCGGCTGGTACCAAGTTCATTGTGCTGTGTTGGTTAACAGATGTTATTATTGCGCTCTGCCTAGGATTATCCTCCCTCAAGGGTATTTGAGACTCTTGATTCGCTGGCATCTGGAAACATGAACATTTGGTCATGTTTTGAATAAAAAGAACTCATTACAAATATGCAACAGGCAAATGATATTGAACTATTCAACAAGATATAAGAATTGGACTACTGACTGATCAGGGCAAACAAGGTTGGCAGAGTCGATTACTTTTAAATTTGTTTCCAAATAAAGATATACTTCCTGAGAAAATATACATGGAATTTGCAGAAAATAAATCTGTAATCTGCTTAATGCCAACACTGCATGAGTGTTCTATATTCAATGAAACTGGAAACTGAAGAAATAATAAAAATGGAAGCCATTGATAAAATAGAGCGTGAAGGAATCACTTTTATTTTGACTGAAAAATTGAAGATAAAATTGGATTCTTTAGAAAAATCAATATCTAAAACTGCTGGTTTGGAAAAGAATCTATATACATGTAGAAACTGTCGGATAATTTTAAGGCGTAATTAGGATGTAGAAAAAGGTTTAGTTAATGGAGCAGTGGGCAAAGTTGTGGATTTTGTTAGTTATCAAAATAAAGATGGTATTGAAATCTTAAAAATAAAATTTGATCAGATTGAAGAAGTTAAACAAATTGGTCATTGTTCAGTTCATTTTTTGCTTGTTAAAGATTTATATGCCCGTAGAAAACAATTTCCAGTTTCTCTGGCATATGCGGTGACTATTCATAAATCTCAAGGTTTAAGTGTTGATCGTGCTTTCGTGAACATTGGAAATACTGTGTTAAAGAGGGTATGGCATATGTTGCTTTGTCACGAGTTAGAACATCATCTGGTTTGTTTTTGATAGATTTTGATGATACAAAGGTTCCTGCAGATGCCAACTGTGTCAAAGAGTATAATAGGTTAAGAAGAACATATGCTCCTAATTTAGGTCAATATCCTGTATTTGAAAAGCATGTGGTTGGTCGAACAAGAAGGTATGAGAATATCTGTACTGAAGATGTAGAGAAGGAAAAACAAAAAGATAATGTTGTAATTGCAAGCAAAAAGAAAATTGTTGAAGAGATTGGTGGTTATCAGTTTGAAAATAGTTCTGGTGTCAACTGCTATGCTAATGTAGCGGTCAATATTGTTTTTTTTCTTGAAGGTTTGCAACAGCAAATTATGGGGATTCGGGAAAAAAGATTTTGTTCCTTGTTGCATTCTGTTTATGGAAAATTGAGAACTGATAAAAGTAAAGCATTTCTGATGTTCGTAATCTTTTGGATGTATGTTCTGGTTCTGCACAATTTACACAAAATATCCAACAAGATGCTCAGGAATGTTTAATGTATATGCTTACTGTTTTGGAAAATGAAGGTTTTGACATAGAGAGTATTATTGGCCTAATGGGATCATTATTGTGAAAATTGTATGTATACATGTAGCACTAATGTAGACACTGAAAGATTTGTATATTTGACATTACCAGACTGTAAATTAGTGTATTTGAATAAATTAGTCAAAGCTGCAACTCAAAACATGGAGTGTAGCCAATGCAAATCAGAAATGTTATCAACATTATTTATACAAAGATATGGACAATATATAATTTTAATGATTCAATGTTGTACAGCTGACGGAAGAAACTTGGACACTTTAATAAAACATTTTGTAGCTACACAGCTATCAATATCGGGAAGTACTTTTGTAGCAGTAGCAATTATTTTCCATGATGGTCCTTCAACAACATCTGGACTTTACACTGCCTATTTAAAACGTGAGAAAGGCTGGAGCCTTTGTAATGATGCAGAGTTGGTTTTCAAACAATGTTTGCCTTCTGAATTACCAAATTCCTACCTAATATTTTTAAAGCCAAAGTTTTAGGAAGATAATTCAGCCTCTAATGAATTTAATATTATGATTTAATAGGATTACCATTGGACAATTTGCATAAAAATGACTGCAAAAATGCAATTTGGCCTCAAGGAAAGGTATTTCCTTGAATTATAGACCTTTTGTTACACATTGTCTCGGTGTATAGTTTTAACTGGCATCATTGATAGAGTTTATAAATTTAAGTTATAACATTTTCTTAGCAGTAATCATTTTATATATGTTTGATTTGTATTGTCTCGTAATTTACTATAGATGGATTTGTTTTTAAACAATCTAATTGATTGTTATTTTTTTACCCGCTGTAATGTGATGAGTACGATTGAAATCACTATTTCTAGTGAAATAATATATTCTGAGAACAACAAAAACGGCAAAGAAATAACTTTGTAAAATGTTAAAATGATGATGTGCTATTAAAAATGTATTATTACATGGTATAACTATTTTTTTTTTACAGATCCTAATTTTAAGATATCAAATTTACCACCATTTAGATTAGAAAAAACAAGTGAATAAAATGTGTACCGTTTTCTCCGTGTATTACAGTTAAGATAAGCTTTAGTAAGTCTTAAAATGCACAATGGACTGTGTTTCCACACAGTTGAAGAAAAGGAACATGGATGGACTAGGTTTCTGCCTGAAAATTCCAATGCAGACAGGTATAAAATAGGGTACAGCTTCAGAACACCAGTCTGCAAAATATATGGTATAGTACACAATAGGCTGATATTGTTGTTTTGCAGGTCTTGATAATTTCATAATTAAAATAAATTAAACTCTTTAACTTAAACCACATCAGTCAGTGTTTTTGCAAATGTCATGTTAGGTCGCATTCCTTCCCTTCAGTAATATATAAACATGTCCTATCAGCTCCCTAAAACATAAGTAAATGTAAATGTATTTTGTTCTCTGTTATCAGTACAGAAATGTACTCCTCTAATAACAATTGGCCTAGCCATTAACTCTCTTTCTTATTTATAAGGTGAGGAAAAAGCATTCTGTATACCTTTTCTTTTCCGTGTAAATATAATCTCATCATATACAGTACTTTGCATTGTAAAGGTGTTCTATAGATTTTGCTGTGTGTGTTTGCACAGAACGCTCATAGATTAAGACACATCCCCAGATTTATCAGAAATCATAAATCTGGACATGTTTGTGAATGCTACACCATCCTCCTATTGGTATAGCAAAGCACAACGAGGAACATTTTTTTCACTTCTAATTTTTTCACTTTCAATATATGCTGCAATGCACAGCATATATTGAAGAAGAAAAATGCCTTTACTGATTATTTTTGTGCAGGAAGATGTCCCTTCCTGCACAAAAACATTCTCCACATGATACGGACATCTTTGTACCATGGTGCAAGGGTGCCTGTGTCACTACATGGTGCAGTTTAAGCAGCTGTGCAAAGTGAAGCACAGAGCTACAACATATTTATATACATATCTTGCATCCCTGTGCTTCGGAAGTACCACAGCATGCTGTAAATAAACAGTTTACAGTGTCATGCTGCAGCACTTCCTTATAATTCTGCACTTATGCATTCACCACTCATCAGAAATGGATTTTTACTGTCAATTATGCCCTACACATACATTCATCTAAACTTTCACACACTAGCATACTAGTTTAGCTCTTTCTTTAACCAGAGTAGTTAGTTCTGAAAATAACTTTTTTTTCTTTTTGTGGTTTTTTTTTTAATGATTTTGTATTTTTTTTAAACAGGGGGAAAAATGTGAACTTGGAAAAGAGAACTAAAAACTGGGAGGAGAGGAGAAAAGAAAACTAACAATGGTGGTTGTCAACGGCTCGACACACCAGATCCACCAACTGCTCCCCATACGCAATCAACCGTCAACATTTTATGCATGTCATTCTTAGTTTCCCAAATTGGGGACGGACGTCAGGCTATGATGTAGAGCTTGCTGGTGTTGCTCCACTGGTACTCGGGACAGCCGATGAATCAGAAGAAGTCTCCCTCAATCTTCTTAACTCCTCTCTGGCAAAGTTTATTGGATGCTTGGTTTGCAAGTGCTTGCACATACTTGCAGTTCCTCATGAGTATTTCTTTGTGGGGTCTCCCCTTGAAAGCACTGCCTTGCAAATGAGACAGGTAACTTTGGTTGCATTCACTTTCTTCAACACAGGTGGAAATGTCATGAATGATGTAATATGTGACATCATCAGCAGTGGATTTCGGGCGCGCAAGTTATAGTTAGTACAACTAACTATAACAGGGGAATTTCAATGTTTTTTTATGAGTGAAATTTCTAGCTAACTATAGCACCCCTAAAACCTATGGTTTTTTCAGTGAATTTCTAAGGTTTTTTAAATGCTATTTCCTAACTATAACATATCTGAAACCTATGGTTGTTCCAGTGAATATATATACATATACATATCTATATACATGCACACACACATATATAATACATGTTATCTCTACATATATTTATATATATGTATCTATATACATATATATATAGATCATTCTCTGTAAACTTATGTATCTATATGCACATACATATGTATATAGATACACATATATACATATATCATCTACAGAGAGAAAGAGATTCTCTCTCTCTCTCTCTCTATATATATATATATATATATATATACATATATCTAAAGAAAGAGATATCTCTTTTTCTCTATTTTTTTATAGCCATGGCTTCCCTGGGGGCTGATTGTGGCCCCCACGGAAAGCACATGGCTACGGCAAGCACCAAAGCAGTTAATGTATTTGGGATGTGTAGGAAGATGTGTGGAGGCCAGAGCCTGCTGGAAGATGTGGTCAGGGCAAACACTCCTCCCAAACAGCACAAACAGCTTGCCTGGGCCAATGGCCACCTGAGAGTGAATGGAAGTATACTAACAAGATGGCTGATACAGTTGCATGATGTTTGGTGCACATGGCCTTGATGGGAGTTTGCTCCAAGATCAACACCATGCAGCAGTGTCAGACACCTTGCCTGGACACTTCCCCTTCCTGTGAGGTGAGCACAGGGACAGAGACTGTAGCAGGGCTGGGTATGAGGATGAGAATTTGCAATAGCTACAACTCCCAACATGGCCTTGTAATCCAGACACCAGTCTACAGTGTCAGCAGTTTGTCAGTGCATTCTCATTGACTGTCAGGGATGTTCAGTTCTATGTGGTCTTGTTGGTCTGGGTGTGAGGATGAGTGTTTGCACTGACTTCAAGTCCCATCATGCCCTGTCCTACACACCTTACCAGCCAGCACAGACAGCACAGCACCAACAGCAGACCTGGGACTATGCTGTCCCTGATGTTGATTGGAAATGTACTGGCAAGATGGCTGGCACTGGCGACTGGTGTTTGGAGTAAAATGTCAAGATGTGATTAGTAGTCAACTCTGACACCAGTCACCAGTGTCAGACATCCTGATAGTACACTACCCCTCACCGTCTGATGACCACTCTATCTGGGTTTTCTGGTTGAGCTGTGTGGGAAGGTGTGTGTGGGCCCAGGCCTGATGTGAGTTGTAGCGATAGCAAACACTCTTCCTCTCACCCATCCCAAAAAGCTTACATGTGACTATGGGTATCTTACAGTCTGTTGAAGTGTACTTGCAAGATGGCAGACACAGCTACATGGTATTGAACCTGGAGCGAACTCCCATCAAGGCCCTGCGCACCATAAATCATGCAACTTTGTCAGCCACCTTGTTGGTAATCTTCCATTCACTGCCAGTAAGCCATTGTCCCAGATGAGCTGTTTGTGCTGGTTGGGAGGAGGAATGTTTGCTGTCACTACATCTCCCTTCAGACTCTGTCTTACAGAGCCTGATGGGAGAGGTACTGGCATGAGTGTGAAGGGAATGCCCAACGTGGATCCCGTGCTCACTTTGCCACTGGATGGAAGCTAGCCTGGCTTAAGAAGGTTCTTACCTCGAAATAGGTCCCAGGATACTTGTTTCCGGTCCAGGCAAGACCAGGCTTGGCAGTTTGGGCTGAACTGTTCCCATGAGGCACAGGGTAAAGACTGATTTGCATAAGGCTGGGTCTGCACTGGGATGGCATAGTGAGCTAAAGAACGATGATGGATTAAACCTGGAACTGTGACTGGGGGTGAGTGTCTGAAACTTTACAGTGCTCCGTCCAGCTCCTTGTGTTTGCTTTGTTTTCTAATCTTGCAAGGATCCAATCCTTGTAAAGTACTTGTTTTCTGTGTTAAACTTTGCCTTGGAAAGATATGTAGAAATGTCCTTAATATATCAATGAATTGCTGCTGAATACCACAAATACTACTACAATTCAATTTCTAAACATGTACATGACTCTGCCTTCCATTCTATCTGTTCTCCAATAACTTGTTCTACATATGTAAGTACCATTGTCTCTTTCACTATATGAGTGCTGTTCTTCATTTCATAACATGGTCTCTGTAATTAATTGCATGAATTAATATATTATACTGAGGATAACTTTCTACATTAAAGACATATTCTGTACTAGAAGTATGCATGCATTTTTCATCTAAAAACTGTGCAAAGTTTATTTCAGTTCACTAATCTTTTTTTCTGGCTTTGTCTCCTCAAGTAAAACACCATTTTGTCAAGAATCTTCACTCTATTTATAATCAAAATAAATACCTTCACCTTCAAAGCAAAGGTCTTATTAACTAATCTCTCAACGTATTCTTTCTGTTTTACTGCATGTGTCCTTCTTCTATACTTCTTAATATACCTCAGTATATTTATTATTGTAGATTTTGTCCATTGTTATTCTTTCTCATAGTTTGAATTTTATTTTCATTATTTCATAGTCTTTGGAAATGTCCACATCTATTTATAGGAAATGAGTTTGTTGCCCTACCAATAGCTCTTTTTTCGTTCAATACTTTTTCTTCATTTTACCTCTTTTGAGTCTCAATTCTACACAGACACTTTACTTGCTTCTGTTCCTTTTTCCTCTGAGTTATTGTATATAGTTTATGTAATAATGCAGATGTTGTTCTATAAAAAACAAAACCATACATGAAATTTTTTCTAGCCGATGTACCAGCTAATTTACTAATGACTTACACATAATACAAAAAATGTTTTATGTTTCGTGGCAGTTTTAAATCTACAAATCAACCTACCTACATAACTACAAGCACTAAATTCAATCTACCAATCCCAAACCAAAACACAAAACTTAATTTATTACTTACCTTTTAATATTATAGCGCCCTCTCCTATAACAAAGCTACACCATATATCAGTTCTCACTTTACAAGCTAAAAGGCCACTTTATATCTTATGTGCCTAATTTTAAAATAAACATCAACCAAAGTGTAAAAGTACACGCAATGTCTCAAAACTAAAAATCCAAAATAAAAATCCAAAAACACAACATAAAACCTATTTCTTTGCCTCTCTACAACTGTGTAACCAGTACATTTAGGGGCTGATTAAGATGCTGGTCTCCTGACAGTGGTTGAGGCTTTCCGATGGACAAGGTCAGTTTGGGGTCCGACCGCCGTGATACGATATCAGCAGTCAGAGGGTAAACTGGCCGGCTGCTCTGATGCGGTACCAACTGGCTCTCTGAGTCCTCCTGCCGGTGGAACCGCACGGTACTTCCACCATTGGGATTACTGTGTAGGTTTCAGACAGCCTTTCCGTGCTGGTCTTTCCGAAATCAAAAGGCAGTCGGAAAGCGACTTTGGAGGCCCCCGGCAGGTCCCCCTTGCCTCCGTGGCCTACGGTTGGTGGCCGAGGGGAACCCTGGGTGGCCCCCTGTAAATACCTGCACTGTGTGGTAGGTACCATGGTGTGCCTGCCACAGGGTATGGGGTTTTCCACACACCCCTTTTCTATATGGGAGCTTGTGTTACGGCCAGTGTACAGCCGTAACACAAGCTCCCATAGAGAAATGGGAGTATGTGACCGAACAGTCTTCGGTCGCATCATAATCATGCGGTCAGTGCCGCCAACCAGAGATCGGTCGGTGCTGAGACAACAATAGTTTTGTTTGCAGGCAACTCCGACCAACACCGTAATGAGGCCATTAGTGTTTCAGTACTTTTCTACTTAGATGCGTCAGATTTAAATTTTGAGAAACACTCCAAATAAAAGTCACAGCATATAGCTCACTAATTCATGCAAACAGTGTGTGACAGGTTAAATATATAATTCACCAGATGTTTCTAAAAGAGTTCAGATTCCTCACTATGGTTTAGTGCAACACTAATAATAGGATTGGCTTATTTTTGATAATGTAATTCTATTGTTTTTGTAAACTGTGTCTTGTTTAAGTTGAAAACCACATTGACAAACACTTCCTAATACATACTTAACAAGTTTTAATACTTTATAATTTATATACAAGCACAGCACACTAAAGCACACTAAAACTACCACAACTCCCATAGTGCAAGTAATATAGATGTGTCTATTCTGACAAAATGGTTAGACATTTAAATTGTCATTGTTAAAGGCATTGCTCTTGGTAATTGTCAACAGCACCTTCTGCCAGATATAGTTCATCAGATATTTTTATTTCACATTGCTGTGATACAGTTTTTAATGAACCTCCCAAAACCAGCTTCATTCCTAATGTAAATTGTTATGTAATTTGAAAGTTATATACAAACCAGTGAATTGAGCCTGTGAAATATTTTATTCTTTAGGTCTTTCTGGATAGTTATTTTGACCCTGTTAAGATTTGTAAAAACTAAGAGCAAGAATGATACATCACTCTTACAGAAAGCAAGTATAAAATGGCAACTTCTTCAACTTCCACTCTATCACCATGAGAAGGGAGGCAAATGAAACCATATCTGTCATTTTAGACTACTCTAGTTCAACTTGTGAATCTGTTAATCCTTTCCCTCTCTTTCAAAAGGAGGTTTCTGTCGGCACGCTTTTGCAATGTTTTCGTGATTATCACGGAGTAATTGTTAAAGAACCAAGAATGCAAACCTATTTCTAGCTAAAAAAAATTTTATTTAAAAATTACACAACAGTTTATTATATAGTCCTGAGTTGAAAATTCAAGCTTGCCATTACTTCAATTCTGTCATCACTCCTGAACATTTTGAAAAATGTCTGAATATACTTTAAAAAAAAAAAAATTTAAACTTTATTGTGCAAAACAAAAGCATTACAGATATGGGCCTACAACACAGGGGCCGGCTGCTAGTGTTTGTCGATTATGTATGTAGCGCAAAAGGCAGCGGCTGACCCCAATAGGTCCAGCAGAGGTACAGGATACACTTTCGGCAACACAGGAGGTATGCAGGAAACAAAATATTTTTACATTTTATAAAGGAACAAAGAAAGAACAAAAGAACCAAAAACTTAAGGCGAAAAACATTGTGGAAGATGTCGAGCTCGGGCGGGGGAGACCTACCATAACGGATAGGAAATCAGGAGGACGATAGAGATAACCAGTGGGGGGAGGCAGTGGGGAAATCAGGACAATCGAACAAAAAACACAGTAATCAAGGAACCTCAGAGGTCAGGGGGACAGAGAAGTGTCAGGGATGTCTTCGAAGGGGGGTGTAGAGATGTTCCCTCGGTACGCGTTCCACTGGCCCCAAATTGTACTCCAGGCCCTAGGCTTGCCCTTAGCCAAATATTCCGTCTTCTCCCTGAACATGCACCAATCCATGTTCTCCTTCCATACCGACATCACGGCACTCCCAAAGGATGTGGAGGAAAGTGGCACTCATTCCACAACCGCGCCTACACAGCCCATCCAACGAAAAACCCATAGCAACCAAACGAGGACCCGTCACATACACGCGGTGAAGAATTTTGAGCTGGACGAGGCGGAGGCGGGCGGGAATGGCGACCTCTTTCGGGGAGGATAGTGCAGACTGCCAGTCCTCGTCGTCCAATTCCAACCCGCCTCCAGTCCAGGCCTCCCTGAGACGCACAAGGAGATCTGCCCGATTGTTGATCAACTTTTTATAGATCAAGGAAATAGTACTATCGGGCAGATGACCATCGAGTATACGGTCTTCAAGCGGGAAAGATTCAGGGACCATGGCACCGGCCGTGAAGACCGACAATAAAGCATGATGCACCTGTGCATATCTGAAGAACTCCCGCTCACTCAACTCATACTCACTCTGAAGCTCCGCGAACGATTTAACCGAACCTTTCACCCAAAGAACACCCACTCTACTAATTCCAATTGTGTCCCAGTTATCAAAACCTTTCGTCGTCCAGAGGCATCCCAGTCGTCCCGAAGCAAACAAAGGGGTCGCTTGCGTCAGTCGATCATTCCATCCCATAGCCACATTAGCATCCTTCCATACACACACTGCAATTTTGGTGGGTCCCGTGAGATTCCTCCCCGCCGTCCGAGAGTAGAGCACTCTGTTGAAGTCGCCACCAGGCAACAGGAATTTATCCATCACAAACGCTGGATTCGGACCGGGTGCATATGTAGCATGGTTAATGGCGGACAACTGGGAGGCCCAATAATACCTCCTGATGTCTGGGAGTGCGATGCCCCCGTCATATCAGAGGAGGGTGAGTTTTGAGAGAGCGATGCGTGCTCGACCGTCTCAAACGAGTCTCCTCTGTAAACCCTCCACCTCCCGAAAGTAGCTCGCCGGAATAATATCAAAGGAGTTCTGAAGTGCGTAGAGAAATCAGGGTAGGGACATCATTTTAAACAGCGCCGCTCGGCCAAGTGAGGACAGCGGCAGTCTACGCCAACGGGCCACGTCAAGTTTCAGGCGTCGGAGAGGAGGAAGGAGATTATGCTCGTAGCGGGCAGCCGAGTCCAACGATATGTAAACCCCCAGGTACTTGAAGCCAGAGGGAGAAATTTGAATGGGGAACCTAGTTGGTAAGGGGGGAAGACCACCAGAGAGAACATAAACACACAATTTAGACCAATTAATAATCAAACCAGAGTTTTTGCCAAAAGAAGTTAGGACGTCAAAGAGGACGTTGAGGGACTTGCGAGGGGAAGTGAGATACAGAAGAATATCGACGGCATACAACGAGACCCGGTCTTCAAAGTCAGGGGTCAATTGAATGCCCTTTATCGAGGGTTCCCATCGGAGCCAGGCAGCAAGCCGTTCCAGGGCAAGAGCAAAGAGCAGGGGGGACAGTGGACACCCCTGTCTAGTACCCTTCCCAAGAGGGAAGGACTGGGAGACCCTACCATTGATAAAAGCCTCACCCAACCGATGAATCCCGCACCGAAGCCAAACTTTTCAAGAGTGGCCCAAAGGTACGGCCACTCTATCATGTCAAAAGCCATCGTGGCGTCCAAGGAAGCCAAGATGGCCGGTTCAGACAGAAGCTCCGCCCTAGCGAGAATGCCACGAAGGCAACGCAAATTTAGAGCAGTGTTCCGGGGCGGTATAAAACCAGATTGATCCGGATGGATCAGGTCACAAATAACAGTGAGGAGGCGGTTAGCAAGAACCTTGGCGAGAATCTTAGGCTCAGCATTCAGTAAAAGAGATAGGCCTGTATGAGGCACAGCGGTCACAAGGTTTACCCTCCTTAGGAATTACCACTATTGTGGCCAGGCGTTGGTCACTAGGGAGGGAGCCAAGATCACGCGATTCCATAAGCATATCACAAAGATATGGTGCGACCTTGTCCGGGCGTAGTTTATATAATTCGATGGGCAGGCAATTCGGCCCCATGGCTTTGCCGGAACGGATGGCGGTCGCAATCTCGTCGACCGACAGCGATGCCTCCATACTCTCCCGATCCTCTTCAGATAGGCAGGGCAGCGCGATGTCTCTCAACAAAAAGCGAGAGTCATCCTCGTCTCTGTGGGACACCGGGGAGTAAACCACACGAAAATAATCAGCAAAACATTCCACAATCTCACCAGGGTCAGTCACCTCCACACCATCAGGATTCTGAATCACAGGGACAACACGATTCACTCTCTCCTTCTTATCGAGCCAGGCAATCAGCTTACCTGCCTTATCACCAACATCATGCAATCTGCCTTGTTTTTCTCTGTACATCGTTTTGGCGGCCTCTGTCACAAGGGATTTATAATTAAACTGTTTCAAGCTAAGGGGGGGAGTTTGTCCCGGGTGACACCCGCGTCCAGGTCATCTTCTAAATCCAGTATTTCGGCCTCAAGTCCCTCGACCTCCCCATTCCTAGCTTTCTTAGTCTCCGCTATTAAAGATAGGGCGTGTCCGCGAATAACAGCCTTAAAGGCTTCCCACAGGGACACCGAGGATGAGACAGACCCCTCATTTTCCAGGAAGTAGTGGTCAAGAGACTTCATGAGGCTGGCGCGGGTCTTAGAGTTACGCAAGTGCCAGGGATTGATAGGGGCGACCCGCCCCGCGGCGTGCAGACCCATATCAAAAAGAAGCAGCACAGGGGAATGATCTGAAATACCCCGGGCCAAGTGGCTAACTTCCCCCATGTAGGAGGACTGGACAGCGGGCATAAGGAAGTAATCTAGCCGGGAGAGACTCCCAGGAGCACCGGAGTGAAAGGTGTGGTGACGTAGCGTCGGGTGCATTAACCTCCAGCAATCCACCAGACTAAAGGTGTCTAGGAACCCACCAAGCCATGATTGAGACGCGGGAAGGTCCCTGGGGGGGTGACGATCCAAATCGCCGGAAATTACCGAATTGAAGTCCCCACCCATAAGGAGAAGACCGTCAGGGAGCCCCAACATCATCCGGCCAACATCTGAGAAAGTAGAGGTCTGGAGGCCTGGGGGTATATAAACAGTAACCAAAGAGAGAGTCTTGCCCTCCCACCTACCAGTGAGGGCGGTGTAGCGCCCTCTATCATCAAGAGTGACCTTGTCAATCTCAAGCGGGAGGGAAGACCGGACCAGAATACCAACCCCTCTAGAACCAGTGGTGAACCCGGAATGTGCAACCAAACGGTAGCCCCATCTATTCATAGCATGACACACATTGCCAACTAGGTGCGTCTCCTGCAGGAGCACCACATCAGGGGACAAATGTCGTAAATATTGCAGTACAACACCCCGCTTTATACAATCACCCAAACCATTGACGTTCCAGGATATGAGTTTCAACCCACTACCCCCCATTCCCAAACATGTTGCATGGGGTTCCCCACAAAGAGAAGGACATCAGAAGCAAAGAAAGAACCAATACGCCGCCTTGAGAAAGAAAAATACAAACACAAACACCCCCCCCACCCCCCAACTAAAACCCATTACAACTCCCCCCTCCCTGCACCCCTGCAAAAGACTAAAGAACCACCCCAAAATGCAGTGTGCCTGTCGCCCTAACAACCCCATTCTACAGAAAGACCCCGGAGGAGGAAAGAGTCCCGTTCCCACCCGCCATCCAAATGTGGACTACTACAGAGCAACATACACAGGAGAGATAGCACCCAGCTGAGTAAAGTCCATTGTTCAGAAATTAGGGACCGAAAAGTCACTTATGTGTAGGCTCACCACCCTCGGCACCGCCAGGGTGCTCCGTCCGGTCGCCTTGGCCCGGCAGGGAATCCAACCAGTCACTCACACGGTCCGGTCGATCGAAAAAGAAGGTCCGTCCCTCATATTCCACTCGAAGCCTGGTGGGGAAAAGCATGGCGTACTTAAGGCCCAGGTCCCGGAGACGTCGCTTAACCCCAAGAAAGCCCATCCTTTTTCTTTGCACAAGTTGAGTGAAGTCCGGGAAAAAGTTAATCGAGGAGTTTTCAAATTTCACCGGGCCATGCACTCTCGATGCCTGCAAAATCGCATCACGGTCCCTAAAATGGAAAAGTCTCGCAATGATAGGTCTCGGAGGGGCGCCCGGCTTGGGTTGACCGCCCGGGACGCGATGTGCACGCTCGACCGCGAAGAATTTACTCAGACCAGAAGGGGCAAGATGGTTGAGGATCAGATCTTCGACCAGGAGGTCCACTGAGTGCGTCTCGGGGTTTTCTGGGACACCTATGACGCGGATGTTATTGCGTCTTGCCCTATTTTCATAATCCTCCAGCCGATGGGACATTTGATCATTCACTGATTTCAGATTTCCAAGTTCGGTTTGGAGTTCCACCACATCGGCCGTGAGGCTGGAGGTCTTCAGATCCAGTGATTTGACTTTTTCATTTGTTTTAGACAAGTCGGCCGTGATCAGGGTGACATCCATGGCAACAGTGTCAATTTTGTTAGGCACGGCCTCGTTTTGCTGGCCGATGGTTTCCATCATGCCGGTGATGGCGCCCATAATGTCCTGCAAGGACAACTCAGCAGGAACAGAAGGGTCGTCTCAGACGTCCTCGGGGTACGACTGGAGAGCCCAGGTGAGCCTTTGGCTTGAGTATACCGATCCATAACGTTTGTCTGGACCGGTCCACCACGAAGAGACGTTTTGGTCTTCCGCTTCTCGGCATCACCCCTGCCTGCCATACTGGAGACTGCTCCCCGGAGGGGCCCACGCGACCTGGTGAAAATGGCCGCTGGCAGTCCGGGCGCCAACAAAACCACAAGAGCTGGCTCATATGGCCAAGAAAAAGTCACAGTGTGGTTCAAAAGAGATGAGATGAGGAGGCAGGTCAGACACTAAGTGGGGGCTGGATTGGTCCCCAGCCGGGCGAAACGGTCCCTCACTCAGACCATGCAGGGATCCGGGAACGAAACCAAAAGTAGAGATGCGGCCACCAAGGAGGTCCAACAGCCATTGTTGTTCAACTCCGTCCCGGATCCGCAAGTATCCAGGTGGGCCTCAAAAGTTCAAAGTGCCGTAATTTCGGTCACCCAAGTCTGATTTCAATTCTGAGAAGAGTTATGGACTCAGTCGAGGTTCATCTTCGAAGCACTGTCCAAGAAATCAGGATATCCTCAGGATAAATTGTGAGGAGTGGCGAGGGTCCAGGGAGCTCTGTGCTCACGCGACCATCTTGGATGCCCGCTAAGCTCCTCCCCCCCAATATACTTTTAACTTGGTGTACCTAACAACCCAGTGGAACCAATAGGTCACAAGTTCACAGCACATTCTAGAAGGAACATGCTACTTCCAAATGAAATACAGCAGGTGTGGTTTACTCCACAGATTCAAAAGCATTTCCATGTCTGTATTACATTTCTTTTTGTAAACAACAGCCAATAATAAAACTTCTTCCAAAGGCCTCCAACACTTTACCTAACTATTTTCACTTTCATGCTGACAGCATCCAATGAAAAATATATCTTTTCTTAAATCAATTTTAACTGTTTTTCCTGTGGAAAACTCTCATTCAACTTCAGCCTTCTCCTGACTTCTATTCTTCACTTCAAAATTCTTAGAGTATGGATTGTGGGCCACAGCTATATCTATTGGGCTAAAGAGGCTGCAAGAAAATAGAGGTATTGACAGGGACTTGGGTTTGTCAAACGTTATATTATGTTATGGTAAATGCATTTCTAGCACACACAGATACTACCAGAGTGTCCCTGCGCTAGCCTAGAGAGAGAGGTAGGTAGAATTAGATGAATAGGTGCGTTTTCAGTTTTTTTTTTTAACACCCTGACGTCCTGAGTGCAACGGAGACCGAAGGGCAGTGCATTCCAGCAGAGTGCGGTCTTAGTGGCCAGAGAGCTACCACCCATCCTTTGCAGCTGGAAATGCAGGACTTGTGCGAAGAATTGGGAAGAAGAGTGCAGGTGTCTAGCGGGGTGTAGAAGGAGAACCGTTTCTGAAGATAGCCAGGCCCAGAGACATACAGAGAACAATAGGAGACGACTACGACCTTGAACCTAACTCTCTCTGACACAGGGAGTCAGTGTAGGATGCGGAGATGTTGACTCACGCTACATCTGGCCGAGATGTTCAGGAGTAGCCTAGCAGCTGTGTTCTGTACCACCTGCAGTTTGTTTAACAGGTAACTCGGGACTCCAACATACAGCACATTGGCGTAGTCTAGTCGAGACAGAATAAGGGCATGGGTGACTGTCTCCTTGGCTGCCTGAGGAAGAAGAGGAAGGAATTTCTTAAGAACTTTTAGAACTCTTGAGCAAGTCCCTGCCAGCCTCTTGATCTGGGTCCCGAACAGGAGATTCTCCTCGAACCAGACCCCCAAGTTCTTAACAGGATTCCCAGAGGAGTCAGGAGGTACAGAGTCAGATGGCCAGAGTGTTTTCCTAAAGTTTAAGGGGAATTTTCCAAATAAAAGGTTATCAGATTTCTCCTCATTGCATTTCAGTTCAGCCATCGCCAACCAACTGAAGACTGTACACAAGCATTCTTTGGCGGTAGAGACGGAGAACTCGTCTTTTCCTCAAGTAAACCGGAGCTGGGTATCATCGGTGTAAGCGATTACCTTTGCGGTTAAGTCCTCAGCCAATTGAACCAAGCGGGTAACATAAATGTTAAAGAGCAGAGGGCTCAGGGACGAGCCTTGCGGGACCCCAGTGGTAACTTTCTTAGGTGAGGAGGAGAATGGTGGGAGCCAAACATGCTGTGTCCGATCCTTCAGGAAGGATTCAATCTGACACAGGCACTTCTTGATGCCCCAATCTCAGCCAGTCTGGAAAGCAGCATAACGTGAGGGACCGTATCGAATGCTGCTGAGAGGTCCAGCAAAACCAGGGCTGCCCTCCTGCCGGCATTCAGGCAGTCTATAATGGCATCCAAGATTTCCACCAAAGCTGCTTCTGTACTAAAAGCAGCCCTAAAGCCCGACTGGGTGGGATGAAGGAGGCCTAATCTTTCTACAAATTTGGTAAATTGTCTGGTAACAACTTTCTCACAAACCTTAGCCAGGCCGGGCAGAATGGAGATCGTCCGGTAATTAGCTGGACATAGGGGGTCAAGTGATGGCTTCTTTAAGAGAGGCAGTATCATAGCCTGCTTCCAAGTGCCCGGAACAAGCGCTTCCATGAGGGACATAGAAATAAGTCTATTGACCTCCTGATTACTGTGTCAGCCACGTCCGCTCTGAGTCTGGCTGTACATGGGTCTGAAGGGTACCCAGGTTACTTGGTTTGGCCAGAGAGGGATAACGTTTCATCAGTTGCTGGCTTTGGTTAAATCCATTGTGAATTCCCAAGCTCCCCACCTCATGATTCTGCACTATGGTGACAATGACCTAGGCACATTACCTGGGGTAGGGCTGGAATCCTAATGAAAGAAACCTTTGTAAAACTGATGTCGCTTTTCGCTCATACTGTCTTGGCATACTCTAATATATGCCAAAGACAGAAATGGAAGTGGTCAAATAAATTCGGTCCACAGATTTAAAAAGCCAGTAAAGAAAATAGTTTTTGTATTCCTCACAGATCATTTCATAGGCTCTATTTATAACAACAATTTGTGTTTTGACATTCAACTTATTTATAGACATGATGAAGAGCACTTTACAGATGAAGGCAACAGTGGGTTTCTAAGTAACCTGAAAGTCTGCATCCAGGAAGGTGGCGGTCCCCGAGGCTGCAGGGGCCGTATGGCCACGCATTTGTGTGAATTAGCCACAGGGAAGTGGCAGTCCCTGGGAAAGTGTGTGGGGGCTGTTGTCCCCCACACACTATTTTTTAATATAGCCCAGGGGAGGTGGCAGTCCACTGGGCTGCAGGGTCGACATGGCTCCAGAATTTCCTTTGTCGTCAGGCTCAGGGAGGTGGCCCATCATTATTTTTAATTGCCCGCGGGTCATGGCCCACCCAAGGACCAAAATTAAATGAAACGTGGGAGCCTGCACGTAATGATTTTTTATCATTTTTGGCAGGAGTCTCAAATTCACTGTGACTCCCACTGAAATTTTAAAAAATAACTTTTTGGGCCCTGAGAGTTCCTTGTGGTACCCTCCCACCCCCAAGAGGCTTAGTGGGTCAGGGTGTTTCTACCCTGCCTCTTTTCCTTTTTAATGCTTTTTATGTGACTCAGTTCACTGCCAATACTTCCTAGTTTGAAGTGTTGGCAGCCAATCAGATCTCAGGCACGAGATCTGGAGGGGTTGTGGATCCACCGCAGCCTCAGTTTTATATCTGAGAAATTGTTACATTGCACAGCAACTACTGAATGGATATACACAATTTAACAAAAATGCTGTGGAGGCCCAGAGTTGTGGATCCCATGCCGCACTTGTAGTCCTCAGGTGTCACAATGACTCTCCCTGTATTCCCCCTTGTGGTGGAAGACTGGAGTAAATCCCAGCTATTTAAATCCCAAGGCCGTCAGAGCTCTGGGTAGGGGACCCCAAGCAAGCCCCCTTCCAGGGAAAAAATTGAGAATGCTCATTAAGGCGACCTGGGTCCGGGCCTTCCCTTGGAATTCGAAGCCCTCTTGACAAAGCCAGACATGTTTTGGACCTAGTTGGGGGGCAAATGTCAAATCCTTTGCATTCTCATATCTCAGGCCCTGTTGGGCCATTTGGCTACATGTTCGACTCATTTTGATCTTGGTGGCAAGCCCTGTGCCTCCTGGCCTCCAAGGTTGCGAACTTTTCAGGAATCTGGTCCCAAAGTCTGCCTCAACAGCCTTTCTCCTTTTTTTGCTGTAGTGCTTCACTCTTACTTGGTACAGAAGTCCAGTTCTTCCCCAAACTAGTCCTAAGTGGGCTTAAGAGGACCAGTTTTCCTGGCCCTGCGAGTGCTCCACCGGTCATGGGGGCAACTGTAGTCAGAGTCCCTAGCCAGATGGGTTAGCTCATTCAAGTTGTCCATGTCCACCACCTCCAGCCCCAGTGTCCAGCAGAAAAAGGCAACCAAATAAAGCACTCCCTCATGTGCAAGACCTTTTAAGTGGGGGCAGACGGTTCTAGAAACTAGGCAGCCATGGGGTATTCTGGGGTTGGACATCACCCCTCGCCTCTGCCTAAACCCTCCTGCACAGCATGCTTGGACAAATCCATGTGGTGTCACCCAGGAGTCAATGGCCACATCTCTTTTGGGGCCTCAGCTCTGCCCATTCCCTGACATAATTGCCTGGGCCTTTCTCACTAAATCATCCTGTGTTTTCTCTAGAGGTCTGGGCTCCCTCCTTTGTTCAGTGGGCTTCAGCTGGCCCACTACCTGTACAGTGTGATAGCTAATTGATGGATGGCGATTCTTCCTCTCCACCCCTTTCTTCCTCCATAGTGAAGCACTATTAAGTGCTCTGTTTGTGTGGGGAGGACTTTGTTCATGCTGCTAGAGAGGTAAAAAGGCCTGGGCTATGATCCTGAATCTCGGAGAAATTTGGAAATCCTGGAGGATCCACAAGTCTTACAGTTTATTGTCTTAGAAATCTCAGCTTTGGGTATGGTATAAAGTTTCCATCCCATTTTGATGTTTCTCTGTAGGCGAAAGGGAAGCAAAATCTGCCCTCTAAGGCAGTCTTTCCCATAGGAGTAAAATGGAGTGTCAGTGTAGACCAGACAGTAAACCATACATACTTTCCCTGTGAGTGTACACTAACATTATGAGGCCTATCCCAGGTCAATATACAATCCTACATAGCCCCCTCCACCCCAGGTACCTGTGGGCAGTTATTGGACTGTGCTCAAAAGGACACTCACATGCCCAGCTCTCACACGTATGCATACACTTGTGTACATGTTCATGGGTAACCAGCCAAGTGCTCCTTATCCTTGCTGCATAACAGCGTCCCTATCTGAACACTGGCGGTAACCATGCACAGTTCATTTTTCCATGTGTTTGCCATGGGTTGGGTCACCAGTTGTGAGGCTTATCCACAGTTAAAAGGTCAAAGCCCAGGTAATCAAACAGCAACAACTGTGGGGATTTGAAGTACAGAACCCATCTCCTTACAAGGATACTATAAAATATATTTTAAAAACAACACATAGCGACCAAATGTGATGATAGCACCCTTATATTATTATTATTATTATTATTATTATTATTATTATTATTATTATTATTATTATATTTATTTTTGTAGAGCGCGCAGCTACCCTGAGGTTTCCCGGCGCTAAGGACTAAAAGAGCAAGAGTAAAGAAGGGGACAGAGGGCTATTTGAAAAATTATTGGTTAAACAGCCATGTTTTTAAGTTCCTGCGAAATTGGAGGTAGCAAACCTCAGTGCGCAGCTGGATCGGGAGAGAGTTCCAAAGAGAGGGGGCTAGGTAGCTAGGTTAATCCTAGGTATTTTAAATTTATGTTGACTGCAGGAGCGTAAGGTCCTTGTGGGGCAGTATTGGTGGACAAGGGTGTTCAGATATGAAGGGGCTTTGCCTGCCTTGATTCTGTACATAAAACACAGAGCTTTAAATTTTGCGCATTGTTCGATACGGAGCCAATGAAGACTCTGAAGACCAGATGAAGTAGGGGATTTTTAGGTAGTATGCATATCAGCCTAACTGCTTCGTTTTGCACTGTTTGAATCTGTCCAATCTAGATGTAATTCGGGCTAGGACTACGGTTTTTAGTGTATTCTGGGAGAGCACCCACCTGATTTTCTTAAGCCACTTGAGGATAGCAAAGCAAGTGGCTGCCACTCTGACCTCTTGTTGTTTCATAGACAACTGTTCATCAAAAATGATGCCCAGATTGCGAGCGGTTTTAGAGGGGGTGGGTGTGGGTCCCATCTGAGGTGGCCAATGTTGGGGGCCCCATAGGGTAGTGTGTTTCCCAAACAGAAGCAGTTCGGTCTTTACTCCGTTGAGTTTTAGTTTTTTATCAAACATCCATTTGGCGATGTTATTAAGACCAGAACAGAGGGAGGACGGGTTGGAGTGGGAGTTCGCAGAAAGTGATTAAATGATCTGGGTGTCAGCATATGAGTAAATCGTCAACCCAGATTTTTCAGCTAAGGTGGCAAGGGGACTGATGTACAAGTTGAATAAGATTAGGCTCAGAGTCGAACCTTGGGGAACTCTGAATAGTGATTTATGAGGTTTAGAAGAAGATGTGGAAGAGAAGACTTGGAAGGTTCTATCAGTGAGGAAACTTTTTAGCCAAGCCAGGGCAGGTCCAGTTATGCCACAGGTTTGCAAGGTGTTAAGGAGGATGGTGTGGGAGACCGTGTCAAAGAAATTTGGATTTTTTTAAGCACAGGCTTATCACAAATGTACAAACTCTCACCAATGTATTCTAAATCCTAAATTCAGACTTCCAGTACAAGGGTTTCCAGTAAGCTACAAAGGGATTGCAGTGTTGCAGTTATGCCATTCAGTAGATATGTCATTATGTGGCCTACACTGGCTGATGATATTTGAAGAAATCTAATGAAAGTATTGTTACAGCTAAATACATTACCTTTATGAATAAAACTGATTAGCAGAGGAAACAGTTGGACATGCACAGCATTTATGGGGTGGGGGGCGCACAATCTAATTGAATTGATTTTGCCCAGTGTTTCACAATGACATCTCCAATATGATCATCTTGAACTGTGAAGGTTCTAAATGATGACCTACCTATGTAACTCTAATGTTACTGATAGCTGAGAAATATATAAAAAGAAAAATACTCTTAGCCTAAACAATACTTCTGTTTTAAAACTATATGTAACAAATTGTAAGAAAAGGTATTATAAAAATACAAATGCTTGTTATTTTTGTACCACCTTTCTAATAACTTGACATAAAAGAGAAATACAGCACTTACATAGAGCTAATAGTTGTCTCATTAGAATTATTTTCTGTATCACTTAATAACACTGACATTACAAACACTGAATACACCAACATAGAATAAAATATCAGTTACATTAGCAAGAGTTTTAGTGAAAAAATTGTGGAATACTTTACATTCCAAGCCTTACGTCAACCACAAATATATAACTTGCCATATACTTTTCTTTCCTTACAACATACTCTTCTATAGCATGTTGATGTTGCCTACAAAAACTCATGGTTAGATTGAACACAAGCTGTTCATTATTTGAAAAATATGTGTAGTTCTTAAAATATATATATTTTTTAAATGTTCACATTTTTCAAGAATTTTTTATGTTTTCAGAGCTGGTCAATTGGACCAACTACAAATGAATATCCATAAGGAGGATAAACGATGGCAAGGAAATGAGGATACACAATAAAAGGAAACATAAGGATTTTGATGGGGCACTTGTGAACCATGACCAGCTCTAATTGATATTAAGGTCAATCTCCCCAGCCACTATTGCTGTGTGGCATGGCAAGCAGTATGTTGCAGTACTGGCAGAGTGATCAACCACATGCTGCTCCAGCCTCAGAATTTAGAGACTGGAAATGCAGTGGACAAAGTAGGTGGTAGAGGCACTGCAGACGATATACCTGATGTTGATGGTGTTGATGGTGTTGCTGGATTTCTAAGTGGATCTACTGCTGATATTGTTGCTGCAGCTTCCTCAATCTCCATATCCAACTGTTGCTTACTTTCTGCATGTGTCAGCTATGAAAAATGGATGGTCTGCAGGTACTTGCGCATGCCAATAGTGACAAATGCGTACAGCTGCCCAGCACCATGGGAATTTACCTTCTGGCATAGTTTTCATGTAACATGCCTGATTTGAATTTTTTTTTCGCCAGTAGACAAAGAGGCAAAGAACCAAATTGCCAGACTCTTTTAGGCTTTTGCGTCTCTGCACCTCATGTTCTTCTAGTAGGATGGCCTTCTCCACCTCCGCCACATGCTCCTCTTGCTCCACAAGCTGTTGCTGTCCTTTTGCCATGTCCTCTACTTCTCCTTTCTAACATCTAGGTAGCCAAATGAAGATGTGTCAGAAACAAATGCTCCTGCACCTCAAAGTATGAAAACAGATATAACAATAAATGACTTTGTACTTCCTGTTTCTTACATAAACAAGCTTTTACAATCAATCAAATTGCTTGTTGCAACCGCAAAGCATAGCAGTACCACCGAACATTAAAAAAATATACCAATTCATTAAATCCTGCAATCAACATTCTTCCATAACTACCTTTGTTATTTGTAACTTAAATATAAGGTGTAAACACCAAAACACATTGAAACTCACTCCCCATGCCTCATTGGGCTACAAAAGTACCCCAATCAAACCAACATATAGCCCATTCCTATAACCATTATAGTTAACCTTATCAACAACAAAAGATAAAACCCTAAAAACACAGAGTAATAACAATACATATTGGAAAACAATTATAAAGCTACTACTTTTTCCATTGTTTACACTTAAAACACCTATTTACATACATTACCACTTAACTACATCAAAGAAATCCACCTTTGATTTACAAATACCATTTCCTTTATCTAATACAATTAAATGCCACACATTTGTAACTTTCATTGAAATTCCATGAAAAAACAAATGTTAACCTTCAGTTATAGTTAGGTGGATTTAAAAAGTAGGTACTTCAGTAGAATGCCCTAAACTACACAAACAGCACATTTAAATAATTAAACATCGCTCCGCTCCATACACACAGGGCTGAACTTAGTAAACACACTACTTTAACTTTAACTCACAATTGTAACATATATTGTGTTATTATTTGGTATTTTAAATTGCTATATTATAAGTCTTGTTCTAGATATTATGAATATAACTGTTGAAGGTAATGTAATTTGAAACTTTAGAGAGATTGCATGTTGGAGTTGCATTCCCTGCAGCACCCCACAACATAGAAAAAAAAACTTGCTTGTGCCCCTGCTCTTTCTAGGGACATCAGCAGACAAAAAAAAATGTAATAACCCTTCAAGGAGCAGTCAATAATTACCAATTCATTTGTGAATCAATAAGTTAATCATTTATCATTATTATTATTTTTTTAATATATTGTTATGGGTATCCCAGTGCCCTCCCATGCCACCCCATGATAAATGTAGTTTAGGGCTCCCACAGCCTCAGCCAGCTCCTATGGAGTTCTCAAGGAAAATAAAATCACCTTGTCTGTCCGTTACTTTTATAGCATGGATGTATGTGTGTGTGTATATCTACACACACGCACACACGCACACAAACAAGTGCACACACACATACATGCCCTAAAAATAACAGACAGACAAGATGAATGTATTTTGTTCTTGAGAAGTATCTGCATCAATGGCACTGACATACAGATAACAGCATCTTTCTATCCAATTAGTTCACTATACATACAGTAAATGGAACATAATTGATCCCAGTGGAAAAAATGAATGCGCAAGCTGCTCACTCTTGGAATTGTATTTCTGGCCAATGTCAACCTCATTACATTTTGCAATTGTGCAATTTCTGTCAAAATTATTTCAACTGTTGTAGAGTATTATGAGGCTTGGGTAATGGCAGGACCTAATTGTAGAATGGTCAAGGGAAATCAAAAAATACAATGTTGATTTTTGTCAGCAAGGAATACTGCATAGCTTTCCTAGACAGAGCATTGGATGACTTCAGCAGCTTTTAACCAGAGGCTTATTGAGATGCACCTTGCAAGGCTAGTGCTAGGATTTGTCGGGCCCCGGGCAGAAACAGAACATGTGAGGCCCCTCTAATTTGCACACAATGTATTATCACAGCAAGTGAAATCATAGGAAGTTACTTCAATTGACCATTCATTTTCTGGCATTGCTAAAACAACTTTGAAAGAAGCTACTTATCTAGTGTGGATATCTGTACAATGGCTGACTAAACACACAAAAACCCTAATACAAAAGGTTCAAATATTATAAAGCTCTGTTAAGTGGAAATACAATACATTAATCCAGTTGGACGGAAAAGCTAGGCCTAGGTCTCTCTTAAACTGATATTTTTACCCCGATGTACTAATTGTTTCCACATTAGTGCATCATTGAAATTCCAAGACAGAGTAATAACGTCTGGCCAGCCCAGCACTCTCCCATCTGCCAATCGCATGGTCTCAACTCAGGTGTCCAGATGAGTTAAGCAGTGTAGGAACAGGCATCCATCAGAGCCTCCACTCTTCATGATCTCAGCCTCACCACAGCGCAGCTAGACAGGTCAGTATAGGAATCCTCATGCAGCATGGATTGATGTATGTGACAGTACTAAACATGGTCTTCCAATACCAGGGCTGAGGCATCCAACTACCTTCCATACAATCCTTCACATGCTTCCAAGTCTACTCTTACTCCAAGACATTTGGCTTGCACTATCTTGTGGGGTAGTAGGCTTTTTCAGACCTGGCTTACATTTCCCAGGTGGGCCTGTGGTATCCCCCACCACCATTTTCTGAGGCCAGGCATCAGGCCATGAACTATGATCTCGAGATGTCCAGTCAGGACATGGACAAAAAAGGTACGACTAGGAGATATATTTCTTTAAAACGTCAAGAGGAATAAGAGTGCAAACAGAGTAGGCTGAAATTCTACAGGCACAAAAAGGATGGTTCAAGATCAAAAACGTTTTGAAGGGAAGACACACATCCCAAAACTAAGCCACTTTTTTAAAAAAAAAATAAAGAGACAGGGAATTGCAATTGACGCCAGAAGGCTCAATGTATGTAGGAGCACACTAATTCAAAGACATTTTTACCTCTCCTCCACCCTCTTACTTTTTTATTTGTACTGATTCTGCCTGCTGAAATCTACCTCTCCTCTCAATGCTGTACTCCCCCCCCCACCTTTTGCCCAGTCTATTACCTTCTCTTGCTGGTTTGACCCTTCTTACATCCACCTTAACCTACATCCTCGTCTCTCACCATTGCATTTATTCACAAACCTCCTTGTAATAATAATAAGATGAAATATTTGGAAATAGCCGAGGTGTAGCATATTAAGAATGCTTTATTAAATCAGAAGATAAGTATCAAGGGGGGACCCCACCAGGAGCAGACCACTTGCTGCTCAGCACGTCCTCAACTATTCCTCACACTCACACTCCGGCATTCCAACTCTCCATTCTAACCACGCACCAACATTCTACTCTGGCTGAGCAGCAAGACCTACAACTAGTCCACTACATCACCTTCCCCCTTTTAAACGGAAACAAAAGAATTCTGTAAGTACATAACAATATGAATCAAAATAGGGGTGAAATTGCTATCACCGAATCTAAAGGAGAAAGACATGCAATAATTCATAAAAGAAAATACATTGCATTAATTAAGAGCAAAAGACATAGCATGCCTCATCTCCATTAACGGAGTAAATGAAGGATAGAAATAGAAAATGGTAGAAAAAAAAATTGTTAGGATAGATTAAAAAAAAGATATATATATATTAAGAAGGGTGAAAACTGCACTCTGTAGAACTATAAAATAAGTCCAACGTGACAAAAAACGTTGTGGAATCATGTAACAGAACCAAGAGAAGAAGTGAAAACCACACATTGCCACAAAATTACAGAAGCTGTCGAATCTACACACAGTGGATACATAAATCCAGTAAATTAAAGAAATAGGAAGTAGAGACACAGCAGGTGATATCTGCATGTACATGTGAATATCACAAAGTGACCTATCCATGCAAAAGTGGATATCACTGTACACAAGAATAAATGGCAAACCCTTAACTAAACATGAAAACGAAGTACTGTGAGCAATACACAACAATGCCAAAAAATAGGTGGAAAATCCACGAACCGGTGGAAAACCACATAGCGGAAGGCTATTACAGTGTGTACCTTAATAAAACAAAATATAATCATGCAGTTAAATTAAATAACATACATAAATAATGTATGTGACATTTCTAGTACAAGTGAAATGACACAGGCAATGTATCCGTACCATGAAAATTCTTTTACTGGCTGAATTTAGAAGGCTATTTATAAATAAACCTAAACTAATGAAAATTCCTATAAGGAAACTTGTAACAGATTCATTAGCAAAGGGAAGAAAATTACACATTATGAACCAGTGTATACTTAAAAAATCACACTGCTAGGCAAATAATCTATACCAGGGGTCTCCAACCTTTTCTGTATTGAGAGCTACTTATGTTCAATAAAACACATTAACAGCTACTAATATTATTAGTGCAGTATAATTTCAATTTCTTTATATGTATATTAATTCTGCCAAGCAAAATCTTTCTAACTTAATAAGCTGGGCTGCACACAGGTGAGCTACTCAGAGTTAGCTCAAGAGCTACAGTAATTCACGAGCTACTGGTTGGAGACCCCTGATCTATACTAACATTAGGCACAAAAACTGAATAGGGAGAAATCAGTGTAAAAGGTGTGCGCACCACCCACACTGACGGATAAAAACAAGTGTATAGAGACCAGCTCTAATACACAACAACCCTAAAATAACAGTCTAAGCTTAGTGCATTGATAATATCTAGATCACAATAAATGCATTTTCCGTAAGCAAAACACTCAAATAAAGTATGAGTTAAAGATAGTATAGTATGCAGTGTCTATAACATATAACACATGACTTAAAATAAAGATTGGAGTACAATTCCTTTTACACACCAATTGTCAAACACATTACATTCCTATATAAATACTTGCATAAATTATTACAAGCATATTAAATGGTTATTTTTAAAACAGTTACAGATGATCATGTATGTGAAGAACATATAAAGAATAAGGAAGTTTCAAAGCATGGTGTTGCTGCAAGTGCAACACAGCGGAATGCATTTTTTCCTTAAAAAAATGAGGAAGTTTCAAAGCTTGGTGTTGCTGTTACTGCAACACAGCAGAATGCATTTTTTTTTAAATAAGGAAGCTTCAAGGCTTGGTGTTGTTGAAAGTGCAACACAGAAAAATTAGTTTTAATACTTGTAGAATTACCCCCTTTTTTTTAAACTATGGCACAGTAAAAAAAACAGGACAAGCGCTGGTGAGCGAACATTCTCACCCGAAGAGTGTTGGACATGTCCCACGTCGATTAGTAAATGCAACAATGTCGATAGTTTTAAACAGTAAACTCGTAGATTTTCGATGAGCTGCACAGCCTAATTTCAGTATCTACACAGACAGTCAACAACTGTCACATGCCAGAGTGCTGGGTTGATCGAGAATACTACCAAAAAGTACACAACAAATGAGCACGAAAAGCTACATGGCGTGAAGGTGATCAGGAAACTGATCGCAATAAACATAACTCCGGATGAAAACAACGGTCAATTTAACTAAATTGCCAGGTACAGAAGAGCAAACGTGGTTGGCAGAAGCAGTACTACTGTGAGAACACCAGAAGATAGCATGACTAAAATGCAGAGCTCCTGTGGAAACACAATATGGCGGCACGTTTCTTGATGTTGTTCCGGGTGGCTCATGGTGCGCCAGTGCACACTGACGTCCAGGAACAGCTCTGATTGTCGTGGAAGCAGAATCGCCTCGCGAGGAGATGCAGGTGAGCTTGAGCGCACTGAGCATAGCTTGTGCTAAATTTAAACTGGGACAGCGGTTTAACTTCCTTAGGGTGCTCCACAGCGATGTATAAAAAAAAATAAAGACTGCATACACAGACGAACTGCTCACCCGGGTGCTAAACCACTGCGAAACTAAATGATGTAGTCTATTCCTTGAATCAATCAACAGCACTTGCACAGCACTTGTACTAGGGATACGTTTTCAGGTGAATTAAAGTTCCTTTTACTTCCAGTCGATGGCAGCAACCATCTGTTCACTCTCGCTTGACGTATAAATTACACGGTTCTCTGACCTGTTAAAATGTGGAGATCGTTCTCGTGCCTGCCAGTTCTCTTTACCAGTTGAACTCTCCTTAGAGCTGTGGATCTCCTTATCTGTTGGTTTCTCCTCAGATAGCTCACGTACCGATCCAGGTTAGATGGGGGAGCGACCGATAACCTAGGAACAGGCAGGCGCAGGTCAGGTGTCTTTAAGGATTCAAAGGCAGTAACCAGTATCTTTAAGGATCCAAAGGCAGTAACCAGCAAACTGGTCGCATGAAGAGCCCCGAGTCCTGACACACTTCAGCGGGCGACAGATGAAGGTCACTGGTGGGGCCCCTGGTGTCAGGTTCTTAAGTACCCAAGGGCCCGATGTAGGTACCAAATACCGGTCGGAAACGGCCGATTTCGTCCGTTTCCGGCCGGTATTTGGCCTACTGAGATGTAGGGGACCTTTTTTTGTCCGATTCGGTATTTTACTGATTCGGTAAAATTACCGAATCGCAAAAATACCGAATCGGTAATTTTACCGATTTTTTTAATTTGGGATGTAGGTGGGACTACTTTCAGTCCCACAGGCCCTTCAGATTCGGTATTTTAACACCCAATCCAATTGGGTGTTAAAATACCGAATCCAGGTGTGCATGCACATGTGTGCATGCACACCTATGCCATGTGACAGACAGACATGCCCTTAGGGCATGTCTGTGTGCCACATGGCTCACATGCGTTTTTTTGGGGTGCTGGAGGGTGTCAAAGTGACACCCCCTGCACCCTTGCACAAATCGGTAATTACCGAATCGGTAATTACCGATTCGGTAATGCCCATTGATTCCTATGGGCTTCAAGGCCCATAGGAAGCAATGGGGGATACCGAATCGGTATTTACAGAATCGGTAAATACCGAATCTTACAGATTCGGTATTTACCGAATCTGAAATACCTACATCTCCCCGCATCTAATTTACCACTTCATAAATACCGATTCGGTATGATTCGGTATTTATGAAGTGGTAAATGTAGATTTACCTACATCGGGCCCCAAGTTACTGTTTCGAGATAGATTCTTTACCTTAGATAATTTCAGTTTTCTGTTTCACCATCTGTTAAGGCAGCACAGGCAGGTACTTCCGGATCGTCGCCAGTTGTTATAATAAGAAGATGAAATAATTGGAAGTAGCCGAGGTGTAGCATATGAAGAATGCTTTGTTAAATCAGAAGATAAGTATCAAGGGGGACCCCACCAGGAGCAGACCGCTTGCTGCTCAGCCTGCCCTCAACTCTTCCTCACACTCACACTCAGGCATTCCAACTCTCCACTTTAACCACGCAGCAACATTCTACTCTGGCTGAGCAGCAAGACCTACAACTAGTCCACTACACTCCTACATTCTCTCTCTGGTTCTGCCACTCTTAAACCCATCTTTCCCCTCCATGATCTCCTTTAATCCCTCATAATTCCATCCAGCTTCTCACTTTTTCTTTCTGGTCCTGCTCCTCTTACATCCACATCCCCATTCCCTGCCCCACTCTTCACCTCTCTTTTCTCTTCACCTCTCCTCTTCATGCTGTACTCTTAATGTACTGTACTCATCACTTCTTCTGTAGCCTCTAACCGTATCATGTGGATTATACCGCGTTTTACCTTCATTTATGCCTTTTCTCCCAGCTTTGTCGCATACACTTTCTGATTCGGGCTCTCTTATATCCACTTTTTTCCTCCACTCTACACCTCTCCACATCTCTTACCCTTCCTCTTACTTTTCTCACCGATTCTGCCCTGCTGCATTTGCCTCTCACCATTCCCTCTCTCTTCTCTTCTTCAAGTCTTCCAATAGTTATTTTACATCTATATCTTCCTTCTATCTATATCTTCCATCTATGTACTGCACATCATCTCTCATCTCTCCCTCCAGCTCGTTAATTTTTATTGCTGGTATGTCCCCTTTACATCCACCTCTTCCCTTTGATTAGCCCCAGCCTGTTGCCTTGCCTCACTCTTGCCTCTCCCTTCCATGCTCTATACTTCACCTTGTCTCCTACTGTCTCTTACCTTTCTCACTGATTCTGCCTAGATTACACCCACTTCTCATCTCCCTGCTATACACTTCGTCTCATCTCTTGGCAGCCTCTAACCTTCTCTCGCTGTGTCTACCTATGTAACATCAACCTATTTCCTTTCTTCCTCACCCAGCCTGTTACCTGCTCTTCAGGGTCCTGCCCTTGCCATTTCCTCCTCTGCCATTTAAATTCTCCTGATAGTTTACCTCTCCTATCCAAGCACTGCCTTTTATCTTTCCTCTTTCCCTTCAGCCTCATCTTTTTTCACTGGTTCTGCCCACTTTACGTCTGCCTATCCCCTCCGTGCTCTGCTCTTTGTTTCATCGCTCTCACCTCTATCCTCATTTTGCTGGTTCTGGCCCTCTAACATCGACCTCTCCCTTACATGAGCTGCTATTGATTAAATGTCTCCCCCCTCTTACCTGTTTCACCTTTTGTGCACGGGAGTAACACAGGACTCTGTAGCCCCTGCGGAGATCCTGCGGAGCTGAGAGTCCCACAACACCTCAGGGGAGCCCCAGGCCCCAGGCCACTAGAGGTCCCCATTCAGCACTGGACAGTTCCCCTTCCATTTCCACCCCTTCAAGTCCATCTCTGCTTGCAATTTTACTGCCTCCATGCTTTTTATACCCTAGTTTCTCTTAAATTACACAAAAGAAATGTCACATATGCTCAGCTACAGCTAGTGTTTTTTTAACCTCTGCCTAACTTCAGCGTGTGCGAAAAAAGCAATAATAGAGAATTGTAAAAAGAAATGGCATCTCCCTCTATTCTCTGCTCGTCTCTCCCTTTCCCTTCATACCTGGAAAGCAGTGCCCATTGTGATGCGAGGTCACAATGAAGGTCATTATTTTTTTTGTTGAGAGCCCTGTAGGAGACCCTGCTCTCCGTTCATGCAGTTATCATGCTGATGCAGCAATTAGCCCAAGGGAGGGGTGCCAGCAAAGCAAGATGGCAGAAAATGAAGGGTGATTACAATATTTTCATTAGAACTGCCAGCTGGCAGTGGGGTTGACGGGGTGATTTTTTCCATTCAGCCCATAGCTCAGGAGCCCAGGAGAGCAGGGGTGCGCTCCCTTAACCTCACATCGCTGCACTACGGCTGCAAGTCCCCAGGGAAGGGGCTGCCCACCTGTAGTTCGTACGCCTTCATAAAGGCAATGCTCTGGTGCAGGGCCCCATCGTTTTGTGCATGGACAAGGCCCGGGGCAGCTGCCCACACTGCCCCTCATTAGCAATGGCCCTGGCACTTGACTCCTGACTTGAACACTATCAAACTGAGTGAACACAGAGTTTGAGATGCAAAGTTTGGAACCGGATTTGGAAATGTTTTGGGGTTCATCATCTAAAATACATCTAAGAAATATCCTAGGGCTGGCCTAACTCAATTTGTTATAGTCCCTCGAGTTTGGCCTTTTCTATAGGTTATAGGGTTTAATGTTACAAGAGTTTTAAAAAATTTGCAACTTTGGATTTGGATAAGAGTCTCTCTTAAATATACATAGTTCATAATTTTACACGTTCTGGTTCTCAAAACTTGGCCCAGTGTTCAGTTGTTGTAATTATAGATGGGGACACTATGGTATTCAGAAAGATATCCAGTGAGACTATTAAGAAAAGGGGGCGGGAGAGATTGAAACGTAATTAAAGAATATTGCCCACTGAGTAGTGCTCCAGGATTAAGATAACCCATTCTGGAGAAATTAGCCAAATTTATTTGCGGATTAAATAAAGTGACAGACATAACGGGATCGTAATAAAGTAAAATTCAAGAATAGAGGAATTACAGTATTCTCACTATTGACCTATCCACGACAAAAATGTTTTACAATAGCTTCTCCTCCAGCTAAAGCACTGTTTTACGAAAAAGTGAGTTACCCCACAGATGCTATCTGAGGTCACCATATGCTAAAATAAAAGAAGGTAAGCATTCTTGGATCAAATGATGTTCCTTCAAACTGTTATCATGATTAGGGGTTTGACTCAGATTTGGTTGATTTGCAAAGACCCTCAAGCAGTGGTTATCCCCTTCATGTCATCAAAGCTGTTGAAAAGGGGGGCCCTTGGACCCCCGCCCGCATGGCGGCGCGGCGATCCCCTCTTCCCATGCCTGCCGGTGGTGTGGGGGCGTGATCTCCTGGCGCCCAATGGTACGCGGGAGTTGTGCGCCACACTACCGGTCGGCCGGCGCCCAACCGCTGATCCGGAGGCGTGGTTCAGTCTTTCGGGTCAGAGGGGCGGGCGTCGAGGGGTGAGGGGAGGGGGCGGCCCGCCCTCTCCCCGCGTCCCTGGGAATAAAGGAGGTGGAAGTGCTCAGTTGGCCCTTTTTGTCGCCTGACGCTCCCCCACACTGGTCGTGCCCCGCGCTCGGGGCCTCCTAATTTTCTGTTTTCTATTTCAGATCAAGGATTGCTGACTGGAGTGTGTGGTAGCGCGACGTTGGAAGCAGACAGACGGAGAGTTGACCGTAAAAGATCGAGGACGGTGGATCCGTAGAGTGCAAGACATGCAGGTCATCGACAGTAAGAGGAAGCGGGGTCCTGCATTTCATCGCTTCGTGTGGCCGCCGGGTGGGTCTACGTTAGAGTTTGGCCACCCCTAACATTCGGAGTAGCCAGTGTTGCGGTCGCTGTCGCGTGGTTCTCATAGCCCCCTGCACATCCTCCGTCTCGTGAAGGTACAGGGCGCACTGGTTGCGAATCTGATCTGTGAGTAAGAATGCCAGGAGCTAAAGCTAAGGGGTCAAAGATGTTTCAGGCCATGATGCGTAAGATGAATGCCATGGACAAAAGATTGAGTTTGGTTGATGGCCTAGAGGCCCGTATGATGAAAAGAATGGATGATATCGAAGGCCCGCGCAGTAGGCCCAAGCGGCAAAACGATGCGCCTTTACCGGAGGGGGATTCCGATTCCTCACCGAAGAAGGGTAAGGCTAAATTGCCAAGGCGCAATGCTTCTGCTCCTACACCGGAGGCAGTGCCCGCTACCCCGGAGCCGGTATTCCCGGCCCCCTTGGCACCCGCTCCCGCATTGCCAGCAGGGGACAATCCTGTCGGGCCGGCGCCATCTGCCCCAGAGGGCACACTCCCATTGCCCCCAGTGCCGGCACCCTTGGCACCGTCTGTATCGGTGGTGCCAGCAGCAATACCGGATTGTGACACTCAGATTCCTCCTGAGTTAACGGCCCAGATAGCGGCGATACTTCCTTGGCTACAGAAAGGGTGTATGATGACGTCAATGTTAGATCATGCTGCGGAGGCGGCAAAAATGGTGGAGAAGATTAGGGTGGGAACAGTTACAAGTGCGGTTCCGGCCTCTGTTTCTCCCTCTTCTGCAGGTTTGGATGCCGCTCGACCGAACGGAAGCGATGCAGGACCAGCCCCTCTTCCCATGCCTGCCGGTGGTGTGGGGCCGTGATCTCCCGGCGCCCAATGGTACGCAGGAGGTGTGCGCCACACCACCGGTCGGCCGGCGCCCAACCCCTGAACCGGAGGCGTGGTTCAGTCTTCCGGGTCAGAGGGGCGGGCGTCGAGGGGTGATGGGAGGGGGCGGCCCGCCCTCTCCCCGCGTCCCTGGGAATAAAGGAGGTGGGAGCGCTCAGTTGGCCCTTCTTGTCGCCTGACGCTCCCCCACACTGGTCGTGCCCCGCGCTCGGGGCCTCCTAATTTTCCCCACCCACCATCCCTGGAACAAAGCTGTGTAGTACATTATGTATACCTGTTTTTAACCTAATTTTCTCCTAGGATGTTGAATTGAAGCAGAATTGTCAGTAGACTGTTTGTATAGATGCAATTGTGTATACATGTATTGTATTAAGTATTTCAAGATATGTAAAATGGAATTGTTTAATGTTTTCTGTTGTTTAGGCCCTTTTTCCCCATAGTAGCTGATAATTGTATGTCATACATGTGTTGTAGATAGTGTAGCTGTCCTTTAGTCCTTTTTTCCACAGATCGTGGTATTTATTAGGGTATTGGTCATGCGGTAAGGTCATGACCGGTGAGCAGGTATTTTTAAGGTCTTAGGGGGCGGCATCATCCTTTGGAGGTGTCCGCCCAGGGGGAGGAGGGGTTACTGGCCCCTCCTAGAACTTCAGGGGCAGCTGGTAACGCAAGTTAGGGCCCTCCTTCACTGGTTAAATGAAGTTCACGGGGTGGACCGAGTAATTAACGGGCTCGGCTGCATAGGTGGACCGAGTAAGTAATGGGCTCGGCTGCATGGGTGGACCGAGTAATTAACGGGCTCGGCTGCAAGGGTGGACCGAGTAATTAACGGGCTCGGCTGCAGGGGTGGACCGGGTAATTAACGGGCCCGGCTGTGCATGCGCACCTGCGTAAGGGCGCAGATTGTAAGACCTGACACCGGTTAGCGACCTTGCCATATCGCCATCAATGTTAGTATGCAAAATTTTCAGATGAGGATGTTAGATTCAGTTAGGAAACAAGCTGTATTAGAATCTTGTTAAGCGTAGCCGATCACAATTGTCGATATAAATGTATCTAAATGTTTCTGAATAATTTTGCATAAAAATCGTATATTTTGTTTAACAATTTTATTATTTTGTATCTTAATAAATACGTCCGGGGGGTTTTGCGACCCCCCGCCTTCAAAAGACAAATCAATTTCCGTTTTGTTGTGTTCCGGGTTATTGTGGACATACAGGGAGGGGGCGGTAGCCGTCGCTGACCATGTGGTTGTTACGCCCTCAAAGGCTCGAAGTACGTAGGACATCAATTTCCACATGGAATAAAAAGCCTAGACAGACAAATGAATGCTAGGTTTTTAGATTAATGTGCGAGGCACTCCTTTCCCTAGGCTTTTGATATTTGAATTCTAAGGTGTGTGCCATTATGGAGCCAGCAGCTGTAAAAATTGAAAAATAAAATGATAATATACCAACGGGCATATTCTCAAGGGGTTATCGCTGAGTTATCAGCACTTTATCGCAGCCAAAGTCGTGATAAATCTATCACCCCATTCACAAGCTGGTGCTAACAGCCCTTAGCACCAGTTTACCCCCAATAGTAGCCGCAAAAAACATCGCTACAGATGATACCGGCAAATATCGATATTGAATTGCATAGTAGGCATTCCCATGCAAAAGTTCGCGACAACACCACTCCGCAACATTCTCATCGACCAGCCAGATTGCCGATAAGTACTTAAACCAGGCGATAAGGCACGTTAGTAGCAGGAAATTAACACCTGCTCTGTCCTGGTCTAAAGTTGGACGGCAGCCGGCACCAGAAAAGGGAGCCCAGCCCAGAGCCACACCTGAAGGCAAAAGATGCCATGGAAGTACTGATCATGCAGCTCAGAGCCCCAACAAGCCCACAACCCTCACCGCCACCATTCCCAGGCCTGACACCCGCCCAAAAAAAACACGCCACCCCCTGGATCCCCCACCCCACCCCCTCAGACCACCACAGAGGCAGCGCAGACACAGACCACGGACCTTCAAAAAACGCACCAGCCTCACAGACTTAACATCAGAGTATGTCGTTGCTCACTACAGGCTCAACAACCATCCTCCACATTCTGAACATCATTGCCCACAGGCTGACGGTACCCATACAGCGGATAACCAACATCCCTCCGCAGACAAAGCTGCTGGCCATGCTGCATCTGTTGGCCTCTGGTAACTTCCAACCAACAACAGCCAGAGTCGGAGGAGTTTCACAGCCAGCCCTATCAAAGTTCCTCAAACCTGTCTTAGATGCCATCATCAGCTTGGTACTCCAGGACTTATACTTCCACCACACTGTGCAGGAACAGCTGGAGACCAAGCAAGTCTTCTACGCCATAGCTGGCTTCCCATACATGTTGCGGACAATCGACTGCACACATGTCCTACTTGTGCCCACTGCCGACACTGCACACAATTACCGCAACAGAAAGCACAAGCATTCCATCAATGTGCAGGCAATAGTGGACCACTGGGGACTCTTCACCAATGTTGTCGCCAACTACCCAGGCAGTGTGCATGATTCCTACATCTTCCAACCGTCCATCATCAACAAGCGCTTCCAAGATGCCACCTATGGGAATGCACTGCTCATTGGTAAGTTCAAAATTAACACACCGCACACCTCAAAAACACAATCATGCAATCCACAACTCTGGAAATGCACACATCACAAAGTCACATACAACATGCCAAACAACATGCTCACACACCAGACATGACTACACAACTCAATGTGGGAACCTGGCCTAGCCATGTACATGAGCCATCAACATCATGGCACCTCAGCTACACAAGAGCAGATTGTGGGGAGAGGTGGGAACCACGCATGTGCAAAGGAGGCAAGTGACCCATGAATGAGAATGTACACAATGCCAAGTGTGGTGTGGATGTGTTGGACAGACTGCAGTTTGCAGACCACAGACATATCCATGTCGACACACCGCTGGTGTTCGGAGTGTAGCGGATGCAACCATGTTACCCCAGCTAGTGGAGGAGATCAAGGAAACATAGCTTGTAACATCCCCCCTGTAAGCATGTGCGGAATGGGCTGGCCCGGCGTACGCCAGGTCAGCGTAGGGGTGTAAATAAAAAGCACATAGCCCTGTGTGTGGTCCTCTTCCAGAATGCTCAACGTCCCTGCCAGGGTGGCGCCTCTCACCCCGCCATGAGACCTACGCTGTGAGTGGCATTGCCTGGGATCCTGTGCACCTGCTGCACTCCGGGCCGCTGGTCCCAGAAGCCATCAAGGCCGCCCCTGCACATCCAGGCATCACTGCTCACCTACCAACACTGGCATGTGTCAAAGAGGGCCCACCATGTGCCGCTGCAAGCTCCAAGCCCGAGGTCCCTGACCTTGGCAGCCTCCTCGGACCATCACGGCCTCCGCGACACAGGCCCGCAGAACTCCTTTCTTGTTGACGTACTCCACCAGCATACACAGCGGACAAGTAGGTCACACATTTGAAACTGAGTCTTGATTACACCATGGCAGAGTACATTATTTAAGGCTAAGTTCATGTCACTATACTCCCTTCGATGTGGTGCCACCAAGTCTGTGCATAGGACTCCCACCAAACGTGCCTGTGGGCCCTTGCTGACTGTGGCCTTCGGCCTACACTGCAGTCCTGCAGGCCTCACACCAATCCAATTCAATCTGTCCCAGGCAGGACACAGCCTCCTCGCCGGCTGCACACCTTCTCAGCTCTGGTGCCACTACCTCCATCAGCCACAAATCTAATCCACATGCCATTCCAACATTGTGTGTTAGAGATCCAGGAGGAGATGGCTGGGCAGCGGTTACCCGCGCTGACTGCAGCCTCCAACCAACACTGTGGCCAACTAGGTCGCACTTTTGGAACTGAGTCTTTATTTCTTCATGGCAGTGTTCATGTCAGAGTATGCAAGGAGAGGAGTAGGAGGAAGACGCACTTCAGTCCGGAGGAGAAAAGGCTCACCTTTACGGAGATGATGGGACACTACCAACAACTGCAACAACTGCACGGGTGCCACTGACTCTGTGCGGCACATGCTTACCACATGTGGCTGTGGGCTCCTGCTGACCACTGCCTCTGGCACACACTGCAGTGGAGTAGGTCACACAATTTGAACTGAGTCTTGCTCTGTACATGACAGAGTCCATGTCATTGTACAGGCCTCATCGCAGTCTGCATCCCCTTCCAGGTCTGGTGCCACTGAGTGTGTGCCCTGAAATTCATGGGTAATCTCTGTTTAAACGTCTGTGGGGCCTGTGGCCAGGGGCTGGAGGTTGTCTTGATCTACATGTAGCTGATACTGACAAGGTGGAAAAGTGGAGTCTGTTCCATTCAACTGTGCAATTTGCCTGTTTCTGCTTGCTTCTGCCCTCTGCATCATGCCCTGGAAGGACCCTCCCACTGTCCCCCACAACCCACAGCAACATTACCGTTGGACATCGACGAGTACACACTGGCCCTACCTCACTGAAACACAAGCCACCGTCCCATGGTGGTGTGCCTGTGCCCGCCGCTGTGCATCAGGGGCCACAAAGTCTGTGCTGCTCAGCCAGAGACCCTTGCTATTCGTACCTTGTACTTCTGATTGTCTGCTCACTGTTGTGGTTTTTGCCAGCACCAACCAACCCCTGAGTGGTGGCTTACACTAACCAACACCCATCCAGCACAGGCGTCACTGGAGATGTGACCCTGGCAATAAAAGGGGCTGGGCGCACATGCCGGTAGCCAGTCCCACAAACACGCTCAGTGCTTCCTTGGGGCCATTCCACATTACATTGTGCTATGTACAGCGTGTGCAACCATGTCACCACAGGCAGTGGTGTAGACCTGGGACATGTAACCGTGTCCTATCTCCATGTGAGCGTAAGCAGGGTGGACAGGCATATGACAGTACTACGCAGGGGTCTGGTTCCTCCACACGTGGATCTGGATGTGGTTCAGTGTAGGCCTTGCCAAGGATGTGGCTGATGCGTTTGTCTCTGTTGTAGTGTCTGTGTCACCCGTCATGCAATCAACAATGTTCCTATGTGGCATGCCCCGGTGTGCGTGCTCAGCTGAAGGGGTACATGGGGGAGGGCATGCCTGCTCAGGGTCCAGGATCACACAAGCCAACTGTTGTGTGTGTCACTATTAGCATAGCATGAACGAAAGATGTACCCTCAACTGCAGGTCGAGTTCAGCAAGGCAGGTGCTCTACATCTGTGCCAGCCCTGTCCTTGCAATGGGCCTACACACATGTGGCCAGACACATTCTGCGCTGCATCATCACTGTGTCATAACCAGGTTTGTGGACATTCGCAGACAGGCATGACAATGGTGTGCCGTAGGGGTGCATGTGATGCAATCGCACTGCGCACACTCACACTAGTGAGTGTGCTCGGGGGGAGGTTTAGCAGTGAGGCTCCCTAATATACAGTGATGACGCTAATTTGAAATACGTAGTACATGTCATACAGGAATCACTAAGTCGCACATATCACACACGAATAAACCAGTGAGCCTGCCAACAGATCATGCAGTACGTAGTCTTGACTCATGTTTCTCTGCACTGTCACAGGTGACCAAGGAAATGCACTCTGTGCTTTGACGATACCCCTCCGAGGCCCGTACACACAGGCCCAGAGGCAGTACAATTTGGCCCACAAATGCATAAGGGGTATCGTGGAGCGCACTTTTGGTGTGTTGACATCACATTTCAGGTGCCTGTACGTCACAGGTGGAAGGCTCCTGTACAGCCCAGACCTTGTGTGCAAGATGATTATTGCATGTTGAGTGTTGCACAAAATATGTGGACGCAGCAAAGCCCCATGGATACAAGTACCAGATGCACCGGATAATGATGGTGAAGATGAGGCAGGAGGACCACACCCCAACGCAGCCACAGCAGGAATAGCCTGTAGGGACTACATCGTTGACAATTTCTTCTCTGGTTGACATCACATTGTGATGGTCCTTAACTGTAATGGGACAGTACGATAACTGACCACAGGCACAGCATGTGCTAATAAATGCATTCCAAAACACATTCCCTGCATGCATGTCACTCATCTATACAGGCACTTCACTCAGACAAGTGTGGGTGTGTTAGATTTGGGGGTCTCAAGTTGGCAGAGGTAGGTACCTTTGACCAAATAGGGACCCTAGTGTCTGGTCAGGGTAAGGGGCTACACTCCCAAAATAACCCCTGCTCACCCCCTTGGTAGCTTGGCACAAGCAGGCAGGCTTATCTCAGAGGCAAGGTGTAAAGCATTTGTGAACACATACAATAATACAGTGACAACACTACAGATGGACACCACACAGGTTGTATTATAAAAATAAGTATTTTTATATAGACGTAACACAAGACCAAACAACAAAAATCCACAATACTTTACTCAAAAATAGACTTTAAAATGGTGAGAAATAGCAAATTTATCTCAAGGTGTAAATGTGACTCTACTCTCAATGTACCTTGGATGTGTAACGCAGAACAAACAAAAGGGTAGCAGGGAAGGTGATGCGTCGGTTCCTTACACTCAGGAGAGTAGATGCGTTGGTTCCTTACTGCTGCACAGGGGAGTTGATGCTTGCTTCCTTACTGTGTGGAGAGGTGATGCATCGGTTTCTTACGGCTCCCTGGTACGATGCGACAGGATGGCTCCTCGGTTCGATACTCTTGTCCGGTGCGATGCAGCAAAATGGCGTCTTGGTTACAATGCAACAACGTTGATGCAATGTGTGCACGCCCGACAGCTGTGTGGCGATTCGATGATCTTCTGAACAGCGACATGCTCTGCGACCCACTTCTCCGGTGATGAGACGGGGACTTCTGCGGTGGCGGCGGCACGCTTCTCCGGTGATGCAACGCGCTTCGGTGATGCAATGGCCACAGCAGCGGCACGCTTCCTTGGCTATGTGACAGCAACTGCCGCGGCGGTGACACGCTTCTCGACGTTAAGTCGCACTTCTAGCTTCCAGTGACACGCAGTCTCTCTGAAGGCCTAGCACAACAGCAGGCCCTTCAATTCCCAGCAAGGGAAATCAGAGGGAGCTGGTTGGTGAAGTCTTGTATCCCTGAGACTTCAGGCAGGAAGCAAGCTCAAGTTCAAGCCCTTGGAGATTATTCTTCAAGTCCTCTTCTCCTTTCTTTGGCAATGAAGCAACTACTGCAGACCAACCCCCAAACACACAGCACAGGGGTAGTCTCCTCCTTCAGCTTCCTGGTTCTTCTCCTCAGCAAAGGTTCATCTTTATTCCCAGAAGTGATCTAAAGTTCTGGGGTCTGAGTCCCCCCTTTTATACGCCAAAATTCTGTGTCTCTGAATACAGAGAGTGTCTGTCCCTAGTCCAAACCAGTTCTTTGCAATCCTGGAGCACTTTGTCTACAGGACTCCTTCTTTCCTTTGACAGTGTGGGCCAGGGTCATCAGACACACCACAGGAGGTGGAGCCAGAATTGTGGAAGCTAGCACAGCCCTTTTCAAGCCCAGGTGCAACTCCTCCAACCACTTAACATGCAGATAGGTCTATTCAGCCCTATGCTGACTCACCCTGTCTTCTGGAGCCCCCCAGCCCCTGTCACTTAAAAACCAGAGAAGGAATACACAACCTAGCTGAGGCAGGCTTGGATAGTTAGGCAAGAAAATACCTACTTTCTCAAAGTGAGATTTTCAAACAATGAATGTTAAAACCAACTTCACTAAAATAAGTATTTTATCATTCTGAGTTCAGGCATACTAAATTCATTTTTCCACCATGTTCCCTAGGTCAGTTAGGATTATAAGGTGTTATAATCAAACTGCCCATTCTGGCCTATGGGGAACAGTTAGCCTTGCAACAGTGAAAAACAAAAATGACTGTCATTCACTATCAGGACATGCCACACACATCAGGGCATGTCCTACCTTTTACCTACAATGCACTCTGCCCATGGGTCTATCTTAGGGGTGACTAATATTTAGAAATGGGAAGATTTATGGACTGGCAAGTACGTGCACTTGCCAAATCAACATGGCAATACCAGACTGCACACAGGCTCTGCAATGGCAGGCCTGAGACACACTTTACAAGCTGCCCCGGTGGGTGGCACAATCAGTGCTGCAAGCCCACCTGCGTTATAGTGAACAAAGGTCCTTAGCTTATTTGAAAATCAAACCAATACAGTATAGGAACACAATGGAAAACTATAAGATTTAAAGTTTCCAAACCCAGCCGGGAAAGGAGTTTATTTTTAAGAAACAATGTCCAATCTTTCAATACATACGAAATAACATGACACAAGCCTGTGCCGTACCGAAGAAGAGGGAAAGGAAAGATAGGATTAGGGTGAAAGGGGTGTCTTTCAGGCAAAGGAAGGGAGCAAGGACAGGGCACTGTAAATAAGTCAAAGATCAATGACAGTGTCGCCTGGAGTGGAGTATACACAATCCTGTTTGACAATATTGTAAGTGTAAACCCACTCATAGGTGTCGACGTTTCGATCCCTAATGCTCAACTAAATACATGGGATCATCATCAGGACTTTTATAATGAACAAAACATGCCTGAATGAGATAAAGCCTCAGTAAATCAAGGTAAGGAGCCTCACATGGGAGGTGTCCTTCACTTCAGGATTTTGGCCGAAGCGGTGGTGCACGTAATTACATGCCGTGGAGGTCTTTCTAGGGGTCCAAACGAATTGTAAGTTAAAGGGCATTGCAACCGGCATTGACCGAGCAGCCCCAGGAGAGACGAGTCTTCACCTTGACTTTCGTCTGAACGCTACATTGTTGGCACTCCGCGTGTACGGCCATTGTTTCCTACACGGAAAAACCTGCACCCCGCTCTCATTTTGAGTGGAGGAAGTGCTGCCATCGGACGCAGTTGGAAACGAACTTCGAATTGTACCTGCAACCCTTTAACTTACAATTCGTTTGGACCCCTAGAAAGACCTCCACGGCATGTAATTACGTGCACCACCGCTTCGGCCAAAATCCTGAAGTGAAGGACACCTCCCATGTGAGGCTCCTTACCTTGATTTACTGAGGCTTTATCTCATTCAGGCATGTTTTGTTCATTATAAAAGTCCTGATGATGATCCCATGTATTTAGTTGAGCATTAGGGATCGAAACGTCGACACCTATGAGTGGGTTTACACTTACAATATTGTCAAACAGGATTGTGTATACTCCACTCCAGGCGACACTGTCATTGATCTTTGACTTATTTACAGTGCCCTGTCCTTGCTCCCTTCCTTTGCCTGAAAGACACCCCTTTCACCCTAATCCTATCTTTCCTTTCCCTCTTCTTCGGTACGGCACAGGCTTGTGTCATGTTATTTCGTATGTATTGAAAGATTGGACATTGTTTCTTAAAAATAAACTCCTTTCCCGGCTGGGTTTGGAAACTTTAAATCGTATAGTTTTCCATTGTGTTCCTATACTGTATTGGTTTGATTCTCAAATAAGCTAAGGACCTTTGTTCACTATAACGCAGTTATACCCATGGTACTTAGCTATCCGTTGGGTCCCCCTTGTGTCGTAAAAAAGCAAGCCCACCTGCAGCATTTGATTTACTAGACCTGGGGGCACGCTGTGCACTGTACTAGGGTCTGACAAGTAAACCGAACAAGCCAATCATGGAGTCACTAATCCATACATCAATTTACCATAGGAAGCACTTGCACTGTGACACTGAATACCAGTGGCACAGTGCCCAAAAGCATCTAAAACTAGCAA
Organism: Lissotriton vulgaris; assembly: GCF_964263255.1. Lineage (NCBI taxonomy): Eukaryota > Metazoa > Chordata > Amphibia > Caudata > Salamandridae > Lissotriton > Lissotriton vulgaris. Next base: position 401,038,006 of record NC_141697.1, on the reverse strand, counting down.
AAACATAAGATCCAACAGCAAAAAATGGAAGGGAGACCCACGCCAATGGTGCCAGGTCTAACAGGGTGCAACATGTAGTGCTGAAATTTAGGAATTTGTTAATGGATGCTGGGTGTGTCCCAATTCATTCAATTTTGGCTGTAATTTGTGGCTTACGAGTGACAACAGGGATTCTTTTGGGCTCTGATATGTGCCACCATGATGCAGAGATGCACCCTGGGACTAAAGTCCCATGACATGGGTGACATGTACATAAGGGGGAGTCACTGGAGAAGTGTGGCTCATTGGTTAGAGGAGGCAGACCTGGAGGCAGAGGTCAGCCCGGGACCAGGGTTCAATTCCCGGCTCGGCAGGGTCTTGAGTCCTAAAATGTCAATGGACTCGACAATTCTCGCTCCGGTGCCTACTCGATTCACGGGTTCACACTCTGCGACTCTGGGCAATAGCTTGCTTAATCTCCACAACGGCCCCTCGCGGCAGGATGCCTGGCTCTCACCTTAAGGATACCCTGCCGGGGTTATCTCACAGGGGAATAGCAGGACGGGTTCCCTAAGCAAGCGCTTAGAAACCGCTCGGTGATTTGCGCTATATAAATTCCTGTACATTTACATTTACATTTACTGTCCCTTCATTGGTCCATGCTTTTAGTATTGTTTGATCATGGACATGGCACATCGGTGTGCAGGGGTTGTTGTTTGTCCCTCTGCAATGTGAAGAGGAGATGCGGTTTCACAGTGTGTTCCATTTTTGTTTCTGCATTGGCGCAGGTTACACACTGAATAGCTGTCTGATTTAGACAATGGTCATTTGTTCTGCATCACAGCTGTGGCGTGGTACTCGTATGTTGTCATCTCACCGTTTATTTAATCTGCTTTTATGGTGCATTTTCCCACCAGACACGTGGGATTTGCAGGTCTGTCGCTGGTTTTCGCTGCTTTTTTGTATCGCGATTGGCCTCATCGCAAGATTTTTTGCGTTCGTGTTTCGCATTTTTGTGGCGTGGCATTGATTTTAACACGGTAAGTTGACGCATTATCTGGAGACTATCGCATGGTACCGCCGTGTTGTGAATACTTGGTTAACACAGCAGATTTTTCCCATGATAGTCTGCGATGTTGAAGGTTGCTTTAAGTTACTTTTGAGATGGTTATCACACGTTCTTGAACATATCCCCCCAGGTTTAAACCGAGTCAACACCGTCACTAATAAGTAAGGCACTATACTGGCTGTCAAATAATATGCGGATAGCACAGGGGGGTGAACAGCGGCTGGCTGACGAAATCAAAATGGCAAGGAGGGTTAGATGGATAGGAAATAAGCAAAAAAAATGGAAGGGCGACTGTGTGGTACTAAACCTTTCAAATCCAGCTACTCTTCCCGATATTCTATCCAATATTCTTCCACCACAAAGAAGAAGTAGTTCTATAATCCCCCTCACATTAGAATTCTTTTACAATGAGACGCAAAAAGCCAACAATCATAAGTCCCTGAAGTCAGCTTGGTTAGCGAGGAATAATGGATGGGGTGGGGGACCTACAATGTTTGACACGAACTATGCTTCCAAAAATAGGGCTGGCCCATGGCAAGCTAATCAACATAACATTCCCTGTTTCACTACTCCAGGGCAAAATTGGAATTTAATGGGCAGACGAGGGCCGGGCACATCTGCTAACAATTGTGGGGCCTTAGGTAATGGAAACTATAACGGAGGATGGCCAGGCGTGCAACAGAATTTACCATATCCCATTACCCCTGCACCCATAGGCAATGGCAACCATAACGGAGGATGGCCAGGTGCTCACCAGAATCCAGTATATCCTATTACCCCTGCATCTAGATGGAATGTACCAGCAAATGGTTGGGGTCTTGGGGCCCCATTTTATAATTGGGGAGTTAGCACCTCAAATAGGTTCGGAGCCCTAGCTGGTCTAGCTGATTGCGATTGACTTGATGGAGGGGCCTTGGCAATGTCATGTGGTATAGGATACATATATCCTAGTTTGCATCCTGAAGCTGTACCAATGCAGATCGCTCTTGTTAAAAATTCTCAACAGCCACTGCACTATGTTGACACTATGGCACAAACACCACACTTAGATGCAAATGGGTCTATTGTACAACAGCAGGTAACAGGGAAACCAGGTGTTTTAGAAACAGCAAATATAATATGTTGGAATATTGCAGGTTTGAAAAAAAACCTCCCAGATCCGGCCTGGCATGACTATCTGGCTAGTGGGGATTTAATCATGTTCCAGGAAACCTGGGGGCTCGAGAATTATTTCAAGGTTGGCTATAGATCTTTTTTTATCCCCACAGTTAACACAAATGGAGGAAGACCTTCTGGTGGCCTAACAATATGGGTAAAAATCACAGGCGGCCTGTCTTTTAAGCAAATTGATACAAATAATCCCGACCTTCTACTACTTGAGTTAAAAAACACCAAGGGTTGTAGCATTTACGTGATCAATATTTACAGCAGACCACACCGATCATGTAAAGAATCACCAGTTGTAACCCATTTGAGTAATATTGTGGCGGGGTTTGATCAAAATGCAATAATGATTATAGGTGGTGACTTCAATAGAGGTTTCGAACCTATAATAGGCCTAGAAGACATTTACAAGGACGAGGATAGCATCAACAATATCCCCTTGGTTGACACAAATTATAAAGTACCTTGTACAGTGAGTGCCCTACAACTATTGAACTTGACTCTCGAGCTAGGCCTACGTGCCTGCAATGGGCGGTTGCCCTCAGACTGCCCCAGTAAACCAACATTTACCAGAGGGGCGAATCCCAGTCATTTAGATTATTTTATAGTTTCTCTGAATTCATGGCCCATGATCATCGACCTAATGGTGGATGACCGCACGGAAAGTGACCACTATCCATTGATTTTATCTGTCCAGACTCAGATCTTTAAAACCCTTGAGAAAAGTGCTGAATGTATTGTTTCCTTACCACCGGACCCTTTAGTGGCAAACAACCGTAGATCCCTGAAGTGGCCAGTGGTTTTAGGTAACACAACAATCATTAGTCAAATCTATAATGTATTTGTGAGGCACATGTCCCCTCTCTTAGGAAATAGCACTGTCACCCAAAATCCTTGTCTGATAGAATCTCAAGATCATTTAATTGACCAGCTTGGCGAGATCCTAACTAGGGCGGTAAAAAGATCACATAACGCCCAAAAGAGTAAACATACAGGGATCACCTGTTATAACCAGGAATGCCGGAGAGCTAAAGCAGATCTAATTACAGCCATCAGGGGGGATTCAGCGGACATTGTGAGAACTAAGAGAGCTCAGTACAAAAGAACCCTATTAATGGCTAAAAAAGAGTGGGACGAAAGGGTTTGGTCAGACTTGTTGGACGCATGTAAGTGTAAAGATCAGACCTCCTTTTGGAGCCTCATCGCTAGAGGCACCAGGGGGATGACTGAATGCAAAGATAAATTCTTAGAGGAGGAAATTTGGGTCAGGCATTTCACCTCGTTATATGCTTGTGAAAGTTCTGGCGAGATTGAAGGTTGGGACAGTTTGCAGCCTCTTTTGGCTGAGCATTATACACCTCTTGTCTTCTCCTTGACAGAAACAATTCTAGCAATCAAGGCAGTTAAGCCAGGGAAAGCGCCAGGCCCTGACAGAATACCAGGTGATCTTTGGAAGCACGAGAACTAAATTTGGGCTCCAGATATCAATTTACTATCTAATGATATTGCTAGAGGAGCTCCTGTCCCAGAAACCTGGAAGGGGGCGGAGATTGTAACACTGTTCAAGAAGGGTGATAGGTCAAATCCCTCGCATTATCGGCCTATCAGCTTAATTGACGTGTTGCAAAAAAATTTTGCCCGTCAAGTCCTTAGCCGGCTTTCCACTTGGATTGAAGAACACTCTATCTATACAAAATACCAGGCAGGTTTTAGATCAAAGATAAGCACTGTAGACCAGGTTTTTTGATTTTTATGTTTAGTCTGGAAATATACGATTATAAGAAGTTCCCATATATACGTGGCTTTTGTTGATTTGAAGGCAGCTTTTGATATGGTTCCAAGGGTAGCCCTATGGAAGACATTAAATAAGATGGGCGTCCCTGGGAACATCCTTCAAATTTTAATTAGACTTCACGAGAATAATTATGCACGAGTTAGATGGGGACCAAACGGAGAAGTCAGTGAGAAGATAAAAATAGCGAAAGGGGGTAAGGCAAGGGTGCGTAATGGCACCTACCTTATTCTCCTTATACGTCAATGACATCCCGACACTCTTTTGGGCTGCGAGCATGACTCTCCCAAATTGAGTGGGCAAGCCGTTCCGGCATTGTTGTTTGCAGACAACACTATTTTAATTTCCCAGACACCCAGGGGCCTTCAAAACCTTTTAAATAAATTTAGCTTGTATTGTCATGACAAGGAACTAGAAATCAATTCCTCAAAAACAAAAGTTATGACAATCAACCCTCATAAAGGTTTTAGCAAAGTTTTTAAGATAAATAACGAACCCATTGAAGAAGTCCCCAATTATAAATACCTGTGTATCATTTTAGACAGTAACGTTACATGGAAAACACAATTGGAGAACTCAAAATTAAGGCTGATTCAAAACCAGTGTCCGATTTTAAAGAGGCATAAGAATAGCCATTTTAAAGCAGTCTCACCAGCCATTGAACTATTCAAGTACAAAGTGCAATCATCTTCAATTTATGGTGCGGATCTCTGGGCTTATGCCTTAAAGGATACTTTCCGAGTGAGGGAAAATTCCTTTATTAGGCAACTCTTAGGGATACCTGGGTCAACACCAATGACACCCGTATTATGGGACCTTAACTTTCGACGTACAGATGACTATGCTTCTCTTCGTCCGCTGCTCTATTGGGTCTGCTTATGGTCCACTGAGTAGCTGACTGATTACAGAGAAGCATTGAAAGAGATACTGGCTATAAGGAATATCACGCATTTGCCATGGTTAGAGTACGTCAAAAAATGGTTTGAAAAACTAGGGTTAAGTGATTTTTGGTTTGGCCCTGATTCTCTTATAAATAGCTCAAAAAGGATCTTGAAACAAAGGTACTGGGACTATATTAGAGACTCAGTGTTATCCAACTCTAGAACAGGGACTCTAACTTCGAAATTTTTTGAATTAAAAGTGACCTTGCAATTAGAGCCCCTTATGGACGAAATTTACCCTCCATTGGCCAAAAGCCTATACTTAAAGTTCTGGTATGGTATCTTGCAATTAAAAGAAAGGACAACTAGCTGGAACTGCAACAAGGGGCTGGCCGGGGCCGCTGGCTCCGTTATATGCGAGTTTTGCGAAATGGGGCTGAAAGAGGATGTGTCCCATGTTTTATTTATATGCCCAGCATACCTTAAAGCCAGGAAAAAATGGCTAAAGCCAATTTGTAAAAAGCTAGGCCTCCGACAAATTAAGGTTGGGCTCAGAATTTTTAAGGGAGACACTGCCCAACCGATTGTGCTCAGCCTGAGCCGTTTCCTTTTATGCGTAGCCCTGATAAGGAAGATGAAAGACCAAAAGACTTAAGGAAATAGGCTAATTTTCCATTTTTTTTTTTGTAACATCGTTTTTATTGCAGTACCAAAATAATTGTACAGACATTAATTTCACGGTTGTAGTAAAAAACATAGCAAGACGACATATTATTAAGACTCCCCCCCCTCATTTCTGGCATGTCTCCAAAAAGAAGACTAATCTGCCATTGCGCCAAGTCCATTCCTTCATTCCTTGCTGCATAGTTCAACGTCCGACATCTTATTTACAAGAAAAAGTGGACTGCTTTTGTAATTTTTGCCCCTCCCCCACCCCTATCGAACACCCTCCCCCCATCACCCAACATTTCCGAACTCCCCCCCCGTGGCAGCGCTGCGTAAGAATCCTAGTCAGAGTAAGGTCTGGTGTAGTAAAGAAGGTCCTATACATTCACTAAGGTGTGTTCTTAGGTGTGTTAGCGGGGTCAGCTGCTATCAATTCCTCCTCCTCCTCATCCCCCTCGTCAGTATCATCTCGAAGCGCCTGTACCATCATTTCCCATGCTGTTGTCCTCTCCAGTGCTTTCTCATCATCCGTTCTCCTAGCCATCTGGTATCTCAAAGTACTTTCACCGCTGCCCACCGCAAACATTCACCATACCACCGCTTATACGTGGGTCCCGTTTTCGACTTCCAGTTCCTCGTTATTTCCCGCTTAGCAAGGATCAGCCCCAAATCTATAAATCGGCTGATATTTTTATTCTTAGACGTGTGCGGAAACCAATGTAGGACCCCCACTGCCTTGGTGTACTGTATGTCCCTATCTGTAGCATTATTCAGAGCCCTCCCGATTTCCTGCCAGTAATCCCTCAAGGCAGGGCAGTCCCACAGCATGTGACCTAAATTCGCCCCAACTGTGTTACACCTGGGACAGGCCGCTTGTTCCACCCCAAAGTATTGCTGTATTTTCCCAGGCATGAGATATGCCCGATGAATAACGTAGAAGTGTATGAGCTGGAACCTGGCGTTCCTTAAGCTTTTCCGTGCCTGTCGCAGCAACTGACCCCACGTTGCGTCAGGGATCTCCGTTTGGAGGTCCAACTCCCACTTAGCCTTCAAAGCCGCGAGCGGCTGCAAGGCCTCCCGCAACATTCTGAAGTATAGACAGGTTACCGCCTTAAAGGTCCCGGCTGCCATCATCGTATATTGGCTCGCCATGGAGATCGCCGGTTCCTGCAAACCCTCTCCCCAGTGATCCTGCATAGCGCCTGTCACCGCGGCATGCAACAAGTAGTCGCCTCGTGGGAGATCGAATTGCTCCTGCAATTCCTGAAACGGGAGCAACACACCATCCTCATACAAGTCGCCCAGCATTTGAACCCCAGCCTCCTCCCAGCCCAGTAAGCGCGACCAGTCCCCGCCATGAGGGAGGGCTGTAACCATTCCCAGCGGAATTTCCGGAGCATACATAAGGTGGATCCCCGCTCGTTTGCGTGCCCGATTCCAGCAGAGCCGAAATGTCTGTTCCTCCACTGTCAATTCCCTGACCAGGAGCTTCTGATGCAGTGTGATGTATGCCAGCACGTGCCGCGGGGTGCCCTCATCTCTAGCATGCTCCGGGCCTCGATACACCCTCGCGACCTCCTGAGTGAAAGCCTGCAACTGAGCCACCAGATAATAACCTTCAAAATCAGGCACCGCCATGCCTCCCTCGTCCTTGGGCCGCAGGAGGGTGTCCAGCGCAATTCGTCCCCTACCTGTGCCCCAGAGAAATGCGATGGTTAATGATCTCAGGCGTCGGAAAACAGAGCCCGGAATCCATATCGGGAGCGTCCTAAAATAGTACAACAGCCTGGGCAGAGCCACCATCTTAAGCAGGGAGATCCGACCAGCCAGCGATAATGGAGGAGTGGACCAAAAATCCATACTCCCTCTCAGGGCAGTAATGCAACGGTTAATATTGCCATCCAGCATATCCGTTGGGGTATGGTAGATGTAAACGCCAAGATAGTGCAGACAATGCGGTTCCCACCGGAGCTCCTGCGCTGTGAGAGGGCACGGCTCTCCCTGTCTCAGTGGGTATAGACAGGATTTGGGCCAATTGACCTTCGGGCCCGACAGTCGCCCAAACAGCTCCAACAGACGTCTCGCCCCCAGCAGCTCTGCTTCCGCATCAGCCAAGAACATCAGTAGGTCATCCGCATACAACGAGATGAGATGCGGCCTGTCCCTGTACATCAGCCCCGCATAGTGGCGGCCAGACCTGGCTTCCACTGCAAAGGGTTCCATTGCCAAAGCAAACAAGAGGGGAGAGAGGGAGCACCCTTGCCTGGTGCCTCGCCGTACAGGATACTGCTTTGAGATCAGGGAGCCGACCTTGACTCTAGCTACGGCCTCCGTATATAGGACTTTGGTCCAGTTGATGTACCCGTCCCCCAGCCCGAAACGCCTCATCACCTCGTACAGGTAATCCCACTCAAGGCTATCGAAGGCCTTCTCGATGTCAATGGAGAGCACAAACGGGGCAGTGGCATCCGACCAGTGGGCCCCCATCAACCTCGTAAGCCTGTGGATATTATGGGCAGTGTTACGCGTAAGGATAAAGCCACATTGATCCTTGTGAACCAGACCGGTCATGTGGGCCAGTAATCTATTTGCAAGGATTTTACTCAGGATCTTGTAGTCCGTCGTGAGCATGGGCAACGGACGGTAGGATGAATGGGCCGCGCCTTCTCTGCCAGGTTTTATTTTTTTTTTTTTTTTTTTTTAAATATATTTTTATTGCAGGAATCAGTACAACAATACAGTAACGACCAGCATCATATTATAGTCAACTTTTACAAGATATAGCCCACCGACCCCCTTCCATTGCATTGCTATACAGCCAAGCAGCCCATATCCCTGGGGTTGGGCGGCGAATGTAGCTGGGGTCAGTAGGATGCGGGAGCTGGTCCGGATAACACACTGTCCGTCATCTGCTTTTCTAAACAAACCCCAACCCCCAAAAAGCTATCCCCCCCTCAAACTTCCAGTCATTGTGAAACTCCCCCCTCCCCCCCCCCCCCCACCATCAGCGCCAGGGAGCTTATCACTTTAGGATTCACTGCTTGACCTACGGGGAAGGTAATAGTGCTGTTAATGCTAGTGTCTAACGGGACTCGGGTCTAGTTGCTTCTTCGCTTTCGGAGTCGCTGGGGGCACAATAATCCCTGAGGGCCTGCACCAGCGTTTCCCATTCTAACGCGGCCTCCTGCGCCTTCTCATTGCTTTGCCTCCAAGCCATCTGATATCGCAGCGCGCTCTCACCCGCCGCCCATTTCAAAAGTTCACCGTGCCATCTGCTGCCCGTAGGACCAGCACGTGCCTTCCAGTTCCTGGTCACCTCTCGCTTAGCAAGTAGGAGCCCCAGGTCGATAAATTTACTGGTGATTTTATTCCGGGGGGTGTGGGGGAACCAGTGCAATAGCCCTACCGCCGCATCGAACGATAAGTGCCTCCCCGTCACCTCTTCCAAAGTCGCCGCCACCACCTGCCAGTAGGACGTCAATCCTGGACAGGCCCATAGCATGTGTAGGAGGTCCGCCTCCTGAGCCGGGCACCTAGGGCATTCCGCCGAAGCCGTGGCAAAATAACGCCTGATCTTAACCGGGGTCAGGTACGCCCTATGGAGAACATAATAGTGGACCAGTTGGAAACGGGCGCTACGTGTACCCTTCCATGCTCGCCTCACCAGCTGGGACCAGGCCGTCTCCGGGATCTCCCTACCGATTTCCTCTTCCCAGCGGGACTTCAGTGTGGCGAGAGGGACCAACCCCTCGGTAATCAGCCTGCCGTAAAGGCAAGTGACCGCCTTCACTGTGCCCGCCGACATCATTACATACTGGCACACCTGGGACAATTGAGGTTCCTCTAGTCCGTTTTGCCAGTGCGCCTGGATCACTCGCACAATGGCCGAGTGCAGCAGGAAGTCGCCCCGGGGGATCCCAAATCGGTCAATGAGATCCTGAAAGGACAGGAGCACTCCGTCCTCATACAGGTCCCCGACGAGCTGCAAACCCGAATCCTCCCAGTCCGCCAATCGCGACCAGTCTCCTCCGTGGGGGAGGGCCGTCAGCATCCCCAATGGAATTTCAGGTGCATATGGGGTCCGCAGGTGACCCCTGTTATGAGCCCGATTCCAACAGAGTCGGATAGTCCGCTCCTCCATCGACAGGTCCCGAAGGACTAAACGCTGTCGCAGCGCGATAAAGGAGAGGACGTGCCTGGCCATACCCGTCCCTCTACCGTCTTCCGGGCCTCTGAACTCCCTGGCTATCTCCTGGGTGTACGTCTGGAGCTGCGCCGCTAGGTAATACTTCTCGAAGTCCGGCACAGCGAGCCCCCCCTCGTCCTTCGGCCTCATCAGGGTATTGAGGGCCACCCGCCGCCGGCCCGTGCCCCAAAGGAACCCGACCACCATAGAACGCAAGCGGCGAAACGTAGCCGGCGGGACCCAGATCGGCAAAGTCCGAAAGTAATACAATAATCGGGGGAGCGCCACCATTTTGAGCAGGGCGATGCGTCCTGCCACGGAAAGCGGCAGCGTGGCCCAGAAGTCCATGCTGCCTCGGAGTGCTCGTATGCAACGGGCAATGTTTCCGTCTAGGAGGTCGGGCTGGTCGTGGTACACAACTACCCCAAGGTATTTAAAGCAGTCGGGTTCCCATCTGATCTCCTTACTTAGCGCCGGAGTGGGGGCACCCCTACGCATCGGGAAGAGGCAGGTCTTAGACCAGTTCACTTGTAGGCCTGAGACGTCTCCGAACTCCGTAAGCGCTAATTCCGCTCCCCGTAATGCGTCGACCGGATCCTCCAGGAAGAGCAACAGGTCGTCCGCATAGAGCGAGACGTAATGTGGGCCCGCCGCTGTCCATAAGCCCGTATAGTGGGCTCCCGAGCGAAGATGCATCGCTAGTGGCTCCACCGCTAGTGCAAAAAGAAGCGGGGATAAGGAGCACCCTTGCCGCGTGCCACGCTCCACCGGATATCGCGATGAAATCAAAGGGCCCGATCTAACCCTGGCTGAAGCGGAAGCGTAGAGAACTGCTGTCCATTTGATAAAACCCTCCCCGAGGCCGAATTTCCGCAGTACCGCGCTTAAGTAGTCCCACTCCAGGCTATCAAAAGCCTTCTCCAGGTCCACCGACAGAACTACCGGGGACGGGGCATCCACGAATGGTTCTCCAAGCAAGCGAAACAACCTTCGGATGTTCATGGTCGTATTTCGCCGTGGGATGAAACCGGCTTGGTCCTCGTGTACTAGGGAGCTCATATGTCCTAACAGCCTCGAGGCCAAGATGCTGCTCAATATTTTGTAGTCCACCGTCAACATTGAGAGGGGACGGTAGGACCCCGGGTCAGACGGGTCTCGGCCTGGCTTGAGGAGAGGAACCACCAACGCCTCACACATCGAGCCGGGGAGGCGACCCAGCCTCTTCGCCTCCCTGTAGACCACCAGTAAACGAGGGGCCAGGAGGTCAGCATAAGCTGCATAGAACTCCACCGGCAGGCCATCTAGGCCCGGGGTCTTGTTCCTCGCCATCCGTTTGATGGCCCCGCGGATCTCCCCCAAGCCGATGTCTGATCCCAGGGTGTCTGCCACTTCCTGTTCCACTGTGCGGAGTTCCAGCGGGCTAAGATAGTTATCAAGCCGGTCCGGGTCACGCGCGGAGCGACTGCGGTATAAACATTCGTAATAATGCCGGAAGCAATTAAGAATCTCCGGTTGGGTGCACACCTCGGTCCCATCCGCCCTACGCATCCTAGTCGTCGTTTGGGACTGGCGCGTAGGGTTGGCCAACCACGCCAGTAACGCGCTCGATCTGTCACCCTCCGCTATAGATCGGACCGTGTAGGCCTTATAATCGAAACAGCGGAGCCGTTCGACCTCCACCGCCACCTTCTCCCTCGCCTCCACCGTTTGTGTTTGCAATTCCGGGTGTCCGGGTCGGCTAATTTCGAGCTCGCGGAGCGTTCTGTCCGCTGCATCTAGATCAGCCAGGATAACACGCCGCATGCCCACCTTCTTAGAGATACAGTACCCCCTCACCACCACCTTGAAAGCGTCCCATTCGAACGCCCTAGTACTCGCAGAGCCGCCGTTGGAAGCAAAATAATCCGTGATTCTCCCCCCTAGGTCTGCCTTGAAGACACTGTCCTCGAGGATCTCGGGGCGCATCTTCCAGGTGGGTACCGCCGGCATCCCAGGGAACCAGCGAATGTCCAGCAGGAGGGGGTTATGGTCCGAGATGGTCCGCGATAAATACTCCGATCGGACCGCTGCCGAGACTAATTCGGACGAACCAAGAAAGCCATCCAGTCTGACATGCAGCTCATGAAGGCTCGAAAAGTACGAATAATCTCTAGACGCGGGGTGATGCGCCCTCCAGATATCCGTCAAACCCCAGCGGGTCTGCCAATCTTGACGGCCCTTAGCCGTCCGCCGGACCGGGGAATCGGGGAGCGGGGGATGCGAGCGGTCTATGTCTACATCTACTACGGAGTTAAAGTCTCCCCCCAGCAGGAGGGGACCGGCGAAAAAGTGAGCCAACGAGCCCGATAACCCGGAAAGGAAGGCAGTCTGGTCCACATTAGGGGCATACACACAGCAAACATTCAAGTCCCTCCCTCCCAGCGTGCCTGATATGGCCACGAAACGCCCCTCTGGGTCCAACACTGTCCTCGTGACCTGGAAGGGGACTCCTGCCCTGATCCATATTAGCGCCCCCCTGGCATAAGCAGAGTACGCCGTGGAAAAGACCTGCCCTCGCCACCTACGCTGAAGCGCCGCCCCTTCCGCCTTGTTCAGATGCGTTTCCTGCAGCAGCGCCATTTGCACTCCCCTACGCACTAAATAAGCGTGGACCCTGTGACGCCTGGACATAGTGTGAAGCCCCCTCACGTTCCAAGTAATACATTTCAAGTTAGCAACATCAGCCATTGTCCCAGAGTGTTCTTGCACAGTCTCCCCGTCCGGGTCCCCACAAAGAAAAGACATCAATCCCCCCAGCGCTGACGGCGGCCATTTTCCCCAACCAGAACCAAACCCCCCAAAAACCCCCTCCCAACCACCCCAGAACAGGACCCAAACTGCACCATCTAGATCCCATCCAAACTTCTACGGAGAACAACCCCAAAAACCCCACTAGTCCTACGGTCGCCACCGTAGGAAGGCCTTATGGGCCAGGTGCGGGCTGAGCGGAGGCAGTGGGCCCTCGTCGCCCAGGCCACCAGGACTATAATAAGCCCCCCCCCTGTGTCAAAAACTTTCGGGGCAAGAACAGAAGCCTCCCGACCCTCCCTCTCCCATTGTCAGCAATAAAGAACGGCAGCCGCCTCCCCCCTGTCGGGCCCCCACCCAAAACAAGGCAACCCATCCCATTACCCTTGTCCGTCCAAAAGGTCCTCCACCGATTTCGGTGTGATCACCGGTGTGTGGGTACTGTCTGCCACTGAGTCTTCCGAGTCCGATGGTGCCCCCTGAGCACCCGGGTTTTCTTCCTCCTCATCGATGTCTTCGCCCTTTGCTCCCGACAGTTCCGACAGAACTTCCAACACTCCCCTCCGCTCAGATGATGTCTCCGCTGTCGAGGGCCCTCCCGTGCGGCCGCGGCGGTTCCTGACCCTTTTAGAGCGCCTCCTTTGTTCCGGCTCCTCCGCCTGATGGGTCGAGGCGTTATAACCATCCTTCCCCGTTCGGTACAGTTCGAGCCAGTCACAGACCTCCTCCGGGGTGTCGAAGAACTGGGTTTTGTCGTCGACAATGACTCGGAGCCTCGCGGGAAATAGGAGTGAATATTGGATGCCCTCACTCCTGAGTTCACGCTTAACCGCCAGGAAGGAGAACCGCTTGCGCTGCGTCTCGTAGGTATAGTCAGGGAAGATATTCACCTGCCTGTTTGCAACCTGGAACGGGCCATTGTGTCTGGCGGCATTTAGGATCAGGTCTCTGTCCCGGAAATGTAGCAACCGCGCCACCACCGGCCTTGGGGCTCGTCCCAGCTGTGGGGGCCGCGCTGGAACTCTGTGGGCCCGTTCTAGAGTGTAAAAGGAGGACAGGCCCTCCGGGACCACGGTGTCTCGGAGCCAGGTCTCCAAATAGCGCACCATATCGCCTTCCTCGACCTTTTCCGGCAGGCCCACTACCCGAATGTTATTCCTCCTGTTTCGGCCTTCCGCCTCCTCCGCCCTCCGTTCGAGGGTCTCGATTCGGGACATGGCATCCTTTATCGTCGCAGCCAGGGTTCTCTGCGCCGGTTCGATAGTCTTCACCGTGCTCTCCACCTCCTTGACCCGGTCTGAGAGTTTACCATGGTCCGCCCTAAGGAGGCCCAGGCCAGTCGCCACCTGGGCAATGTCCTGTTGTAGAGCCGACCGAGTTGCCTCTATGGCTTCCAGTACACGGTCGAATTGTTGCTGGAGTGGTGCGCCACCAGGTCGTTTAGGATCTCCATGCTCTTCCTTGTCCTGGGCCTCGGAGTCCGAGGTGGCCTGGTTGGATCCCTTGGCTCCTTTAGGTTTCCCCATGCTGCCAGGGGCTCTCCGCAAAGGTCCCGGAGTAGGCGTCTCCGTGTGCAAGTGTCCAGCACGACTTTCCCGGGATTTCGCCCTCAAGTCCGGAATGGGCGATCTCCTTCTCCAGAGCCTGTGGAGACTCCGCCGTTTCGGCTCACGCCACCGCCACGGCGTCCGAGGGCACCGATAAGGGGGCGGAGACACCCGTCTCCGAGTCGGGCAGGCCCATTCACCCACTATAGCTCCGGGGCAAGGGCCACCAACTCCCCCGGTTGTCCTGTGGCGCCCGAGTGTCGCGCCATCCATGTAGTTGGGGTGGCCAGGAACTCGCAGCTAGTTGGGGAGTCGCGGTGCAGACCACCGCCTGGAACTGAGGGCACCCATGCCCGGCGCCCTCTAACGCGTGGGCACCCGCCCGGTCGTCCAATCGAGTGTGGTCCCGCTGTAGAGGGTCCGAACCAGCCAATGCCCAATGTCTAAAACCACTGAGGCTGGTGGAGCCGGGTGCCGGGCGACATCCGCGAGACCTCCTCAACTCCGTAGGATCGATCAAGGGGACAAAGGGGTCCGGGCGCCATATTGGGTCGCACTCCGCCACTCCGCAAACTTCGGCATTTCTTCAAAGCCACCTCCGTCCAAACTCCACCAGGGCCCTCGGCAGGGTGTCGTCGCCTCGCTCAACCGAATACGGGGTCTGGGGTGCCCCTCAGCCTCCGATATTCAGGATAATTTCGGGCTTAGTCCCGGAGCCGAGCTCTCAGGCGACCATCGCCATCGGTGCCCAAGCCACGCCCCCCTCTGCCAGGTTTTAATAATGGGATCATAAGGGCCTCACACATGGAACCCGGGAGCCGACCACGCGATTGCGCTTCATTGTAAACCAATTGTAGTTGCGGAGCCAGGTACTCCAAATATTTACTATAAAACTCTATCGGGAGACCGTCAAGCCCTGGAGTCTTATTCCTAGCCATCTGCTTCACTGCACTCCCTATCTCCCCGATCGTAATGGGCCGACCCAACTCCTCCGCCTCCGATTCCTCCAATTGCGGTAACTGTAACCCTTCCAGAAAGGTGCCCAGCTCATCCACCCCGCCCGTCTCTCCGCTCTCATACAAACACTCGTAATACGCCCTGAACCTATCCAGGATCCCGGCTTGGGTGTGGCACAGCTCCTCCCCCACCGCCTGAATCGCCATGATCGGCGTGCCCCGCCTGATCGGACTGGCAAGCCACGCCAGCATCGACCCCGCCTTATCACTTTCCGCATGCGCCTTTGTCATATACGCTTTATGGTCAAAGCTACGCAGCCGTTCTAATTCCACCGCTAGTGCCTCTCTGGCGCCACTAAGCCCCTCCTGAAGCTCGGGGTGATTCGGGCGTTCCCTCTCTTTCTCCCTCAACCGCTTCTCCGCCTTCTCAAGATCGTCCAGCAAAGTCCTACGAGCCCCTGCAGTGCTCCCAATACAGTGCCCCCTGACCACCACCTTAAATGCGTCCCACTCCACCGCTCTAGTAGAGGCGGAGCCACTATTCTCCTCAAAGTAGCGCTCTATTCGCTCTCCTAAGGCCTCCCTGAAAAGCAAGTCATCCAAGGTATCAGGTTGCAGTCGCCATGTTGGCACACAGTTAACTTCCACCATCCAGTTCAGGGATAACAACAAAGGGTTGTGGTCCGATACCGTGCAAGCCAAATACTCCGCGTTACCCACTGTGGAAAGCATATGTGATGAGCACAGAAACGCATCTAATCTAACATGCAGGTCATGCATATGTGAGTGAAAGGAGTAGTCCCTAGTGATGGGGTGTAGTGTCCTCCAGGAGTCCCCCCGGGCCCAACTCTCCTGCCACTCCAGCCTGCGTTTTGCTACCCTGTGTGCTGGGGATGCGCGCAGCGGGGAATGGGATCTATCCATATCAACATCCACCACCGAGTTGAAATCCCCCCCCATAAGCACTGGCCCTGCCAGGTAACTCGCCAGTTTGCCCGAGAGAGTCGTTAGAAAAGCGGGCAAATCCACATTGGGGGCATACACGCTGCAGAGAGACACCACCCGGCCCCTCAATCTCCCCTCCACCGCTACATACCTACCCTCCGGGTCCACTATTGACTTGGTGACTTGGAAAGGGACCCCCGCTCGTATCCAAATCAACGTCCCTCTTGCAAAGGCCGAATATGTAGTGCTAAACAGTTGCCCCCGCCACCTCCTTTGCTGCTTGTTGAGATGCGTCTCTTGTAAGAACGCTATGTGCACACCCCTACGTTTCAAATACGCTTGAACCTTGTACCTTCGTACCATAGTATGGAGACCCCGCACATTCCAGGTCACACATTTCAGAGCCCCCGTACTAGCCATGTCCCTTCGCACACACAGACAGAACAATAAAAGTCATCGACCATGCGCCTTTGCCAACAGCGTGCTGCCCCTCCCTCCCACTCCAAACAAATGAAACCCCCCCCCTCCAGAACAACCCAAGCAACCCCAACTACTCCCGGTTCCCACCCCCCCAGGACAGGCCCCCCCACAATCGGAAGCAACCCCATCCAAACTATCACACCCAACAACCCCTCAAAAGAAGGCACTAGTATTCGCAGTCTCCACTGCGATGACCGTAAGGGCCAGTAGGGCGCGGACCGATGCCGAGAGGGTTCGTCAAAGCAAATCAGTCCCGCACATTCCGTCCCATGATCCCCTCATCACAGTTTCACGAAACCCCATATAGCTGTATACTGCGCTCACGGGCACAGCGCCCCAGTGTTTGACCGGAAGGCCGCTCCTATTGTCCAGCGTGTCATGCCTCAAGAATCTCCCCAGACGTCTGCGGTGTCACTACAGGGCCTTTAGCTCCACCAAATTCCGAGAGCCCCGTCTCCGATCCTGTGCCCTGCTCATCAGAGTACGTGCCCTTCCCTGACTGGCTTCTAACCGCGCTAGATAGGCCCACTACTGCCTGTAGGGCCGCCTTCCTCTCTGTCTCTGTTTGTGACACGGATGGTTTACCAGTTCTCCGACGATTTTTTCAAATCCGTTGGGACTTCCTGATCGGCTGCGCCACTCTAGCCTCCTCCGCCCTGGCTTTAGCTCCATCCGTTCCAGCTTTATAGGTGTCCCACCAGGCCCAAGCATCCGCCGAGGTCGTAAAAAAGAGCGATTTTTCATCCACCACCACTCTCAGCTTCGCTGGGAAGAGCAGGGAGTATTTTATCCCCTCTCCACGGAGCTCACGCTTGAGGGACAAGAAGTTGGCCCTGAGTTTCTGAGTCTCAAAAGTGTAGTCCGGGAACATGGTGACTCTGGTATTATCCACTTGAAAGGGTCCCACTTCCCTCGCCCTCTGAAGTAGCCAGTCTCGGTCCCTGTAGTGGAGCAGCTTGAACACCACCGGGCGAGGTGGAAGGCCCGGGGCCGGAGGCCGAGCCGGTACCCTGTGGGCCCATTCCAGGGAGAAGAAAGGAGACAGTCCCTCCGGTGCCACCTCAGTGCGTAGCCAGTTGTCGAGGTAGCCCACCATATCGTCGCCCTCAATTTTCTCCGGCAGGCCCACGAGGCAAACATTATTGCGCCTACTCCTGTTTTCCACATCCTCGGCCCTCCTCTCCAGCACCTTCAGCCTGTCTAGGGCATCCGCCATCTGCGCTTTCAGAGCTGCGTGGTCCGGGGCCAATTCCTGAACAGTGATCTCCACGGATTTCACTCTATCCTTAAGTTTATCGTGATCTGCCTTCAGGAGACCCAAGCCCCTTGCCACCTGGGCGATGTCCTGTAGCAGGGCGTCTTTTGTGGACGCGATGGCCTCCAATATACGGTCCTGCATGCGTTGGAGAGCAGACTGATCACGATCCGCTCCATCCGCCGCCTCTGTGTCGGTCGCTCCTTCTCCCTTCCCTTTCGGTTTCACCATCTCGGCTGCAAATGGCGGCGGCCTCTAGGGTCCCTTTGTCACCCCAAACCGTCTTCCACAATGTAGAGCGCCGTCACTAGGAAACTCCCCGGGCAACAGGGTCAGAAATCTTGGATGCGCTCAGTACAGTGGGCTCCGCTCCAATTGCGCTAGATAATGCCGCACTCTAGGGTCCACTGCCGCCGTTGAGCCGGTTGATGCCAGCCTGTGCTCGGGCAGTCGGGATCGTCGTCACAGGGCCGCCGCCATTTTATCACTTTGTCGGCGATCTCAATTATGACCACGATTCCCACCAGCTCGCATCAGCTTGAGGAAAGGTCATCCGTGCCCGCCGGATAGGTCAAGAGGGGTCCTTCAGTCCATCCAACACCGCCAGTAATGGGCCAGCAGAAGAGTCCGGCCTCGTGCTCCTGACGTTTCTTTATCCCGGACTCAGGGCGCCATCTTAGATCGATGGCATCACACCCGGTGCCAGCCTTCTAAGTCAAATTTCAGGGCGAGGAACAGCTCCAGGTCACCTGCTGTGAACGCCGCACCCTCCATGATGACTTCAGATTTTGGGTTATCCCAGTTTTACTGGAATTCGTTCAGGGAATCAGGATGATATTCGGATCGGGCGCGGAGCTCTGGGCTCACGCTGCCTACTTCCTCGGCATCCAAGCCACGCCCCTCATAGGTTAATTTTCCATGTTACAGTTGGCTGTTAAAGTGCTGCTTGCTTTACTGTCCTGGTGTACATTTTTAAACAAAAACAGATACTTAATTTATTGTTTTATTCTGTATATTTATTCAGTGTTCGTGTACATTAGAGGGGCCGACTAGGACCAAGTTACCCCCAAGTGGTCATTCTGGGAAATTAATTGAATTCTATGTATTATATGCAAAGGAAGTGTGTTGATATTTTTATCCACCCGCTATTTTTATGTACTCAAACAAATTTTCTTTTTTATTGTGATATGATGTATTATGATTAAATGTATTGTATCTTATAAGGTTTTTTAAACCGAATAAAGATTGAATTGAATTAACATTTTATTTTTCTATCCTGGGCCAGTACTGGGAGCGAGGCCATTACATGGGCAGTCAAGAAGGGGGAGTGGTGAGCACTGTTGTAATTGATCATGAGGGTTTGGTAGGCCACCTCAGGAAGGCCAGACCAACTTGCACATGGAAACTATCTCCAACCAGAGCTGCATTGCCAGGTTGGAGACAGCAGGCACGGAGTCCCAGTCTCTGTCAAGGGCGCCCAAGCTGATCCTGATGCTGCTTTCATGCTGCTAGCATTATGTATCGCTTTGTTCGCCATACATTGGTAGGGTATGCTCAGATGTGAGTCCCTTGCTCACTGGCCACTGGATTCAGGATAGCCTGGCTGATGAGGATTATGAATCCGAAACCGGTCCCAGGATGCTTGTTTCCGGTCCAGGGAAGACATGGCTTGGCAGTTTGGGCTGGACTGTCCCCATGAGGCACAGGGTCAGACTGATTTTCATATGGCCATGTCTGAACTGGGGTGGCTGAGTGAGCTAAAGAATGGTGATGGATTAAACCCAGATCACTTGACTGGGGGTGAGTGTTTGATTTGCTCAAATGCTCCGTCCATCATCCCCTTTTGTATAGCATTATGAGAACAGCATCAGGCTTGGCCAGGGGGGATTCTGGGAGCCTGTGCTGGTGAAAAGCAGAAGAGCAGCGATGCTGCAGGTAATTAATTAATTAATTAATTAATTAATGTATTTATTTATTTATTTTAAAACCTTTATTGAAAAAGACATGAAGATACACAAGCAAACATACAGCCACTGTGGGTCGGCTGGCAACTGTCCCAGTACAATACAGGATGAAAGGTACACAGCCCTTCAGCCGACAACCCATAGGGCCCGGCGGCAAGTGGAGACCCATGTCCGGCCATATGTACATGTAAAGGAAAAGAGAAGGTTTTGGTTTTATCTTTTTTGAAACCCAACCCCCCAACCAACAAACATAAGAAAACTACTGCAAGGGCTCAAAAAATAAAAAGGGAACAATCTTGGTGAATCCTTCCGGAGAGGGGTACCGTGTCTGCAGTGATATATTGTCAACAAACTGAATGTCCGGAATGGAATGAAAGAGGAAACAGGTAGTAGATAACAATACGCAAATAGAACCTGGAAAAGAGGGAATGTCATGCTAAGGGGACTGGAGACGTTCCGGTGGCGGCTCAAAGGGAGGGGTGCAGATCTCACCACGGTATTGATTTCACTGACCCCATACTTTACCCCACTTCTTGGGCCTGCCTCTGGCAATATACACTGTTTTTTCACGGAACATGCACCAATCCATGTTCCTAGACCATGCAGAGAGACTCGGTGGCTTTGCCGACCCCCACAATTGCGCAATGTCACGTTTAGCAATCATATTGCCCAAGGTGGCCCACTGCGTTTGGGCAACATTATAGTCGTTGGGCTCCCATACATTCAGCAGACATCTCCGGGCCTCAGGCAGAAGCGAGACACCCGTCACCTCAGACATAACCCCATGCACATGAGTCCAGAATGCGGCAACCGCAGGACATTCCCAAATGATATGGAGGAATTTACCCACCATACCGCAGCCACGTTTACACAAAGAGTCCGAAACAAACCCCATCCGCAACAATCGAGGACCCGTCATGTACACTCGGTGTAAGATTTTTAATTGCACCAGTCTCAGGCGAGCCAAAATCACCACCTCCTTTGGAGAGGATATGGCCGCCTGCCAGTCCTCATCGTCAACCTCCACTCCATCGCCGGTCCAAGACGTGCGGAGCTGTACAAGAAGGTCCACCCGATGGTTTATTAATTTCTTATATATTAGCGAAATCGTACTGTCCGGGATATGCCCATCCAGTACTCTATCCTCAAGAGGCGAGGAGTCCGGGACGGACGTCCCAGGCACCATCACAGAAGAAAGGGCATGTCGAACTTGCAGATAACTAAAGTGTTCGCGAGGGTCGAGTTGAAATTCCTGTCGCAGCTCCTCAAATGATTTAATCTCGTCCTTCCACAAGAGATCACCAACCACACTAATTCCAATAAGGTCCCATTTATCGAACCCCTTTATCGTCCACAAGTTACCAAACTTTTCAGATGCATAGAGTGGAGTCGCCCAAGTGAGGGTATACGACCAACCAGTAGCGGCAGTGGCGTTGTACTAAACCCGTACCGCGACCTTTGTAGGTCCCGTCAGGGCCACATCAGACCACTTCAAATAAAGTGCCCTATTGTAGTCTCCGCCCGTAAGCAACCATTTATCCATGGCAAAGGCCGGATTAGCAGCCGGACCATACATAGCATGGTTAACCGGGCTCAGTTGTGAGGCCCAGTAATACCGTTGGATATCCGGTAACGCAATTCCGCCATCGTACCATGGTAGCGTAAGCTTGGCCAAGGCAATCTGGGGACGGCCGGCCCACACCAGTTTCCTTTGCAAGCTTTCTATCTCATGAAAGTAGCTGGAGGGCACTAGGTCTAACGTGTTCTGGAGAGCATACATAAACCTGGGAAGAGACATTATCTTGAATAAGGCTGCCCTACCCGCTAGGGACAGAGGCAGCCTGCTCCACGCCTTTACATCTGCTCGTAGCCGAGCGAGCGGGGGAAGCAGATTGAGCCGGTATCTAGTCGTCGGGTCACGTGAAATGTGAATACGTAAATACTTAAATCCTGTGGACGAGATCTGCATCAGACAATTACATGGCACTAGCAGGACATCATCCGTAAGCGAGTATACACAGGACTTGGCCCAATTAATGACTAGTCCCGAGTTCCTGCCAAAGGAGCTAAGGAGATCAAATAGTACTCCCAAGGATTTCCGCGGGGAAGTAAGGTAAAGAAGAATATCATCCGCATAGAGCGAGATGCGATCTTCAAAACCGGGGGCCCACCTGATGCCCTCAAGAGAAGGCTCCCATCTCAACCAGGCTGCCAAAGGCTCTAGAGCCAGCGCAAAAAGCAACGGGGAAAGGGGACATCCCTGCTGCATACCCCGACCCAAAGCGAAGGGAGCTGACACTCTACCGTTAACGACCACCTGGGCCAAGGGTTCCTCATACAGCAAACGGACCCAACCAATGAACATCGGCCCAAAGCCGAACTTAGCCAAAGCCGCCCATAAGTACGGCCATTCCACAGTGTCAAACGCCATAGTGGCATCTAACAAGACCAAAATGGCCGGCTCACTCAGTGTATCCGCCCTCGCCAGCACGCCATGAAGGCAACGTAGATTCAGCGCAGTGTTACGGGCAGGAATAAAACCGGATTGGTCCGGGTGTACCAGATCACTTATCACGGTTATCAATCGGTTGGCCAACACCTTCGCCAAAATCTTGGGTTCGACATTTAGGAGAGAAATAGGCCTGTACGAGGTACTGAACTCACGTGGTTTACCCTCCTTGGGAATCACCACAATGGAGGCGAGTCGTTGATCTCGGGGAAGTCGGCCTCTCTCTCTAGACTCCAAAAACATCGCACGAAGATACAACGCCATTTTGTCTGGGCACAACTTGTACAGCTCGATGGGCAAGCCGTTTGGTCCCGTAGCTTTACCCGAGCGAATGGAGCGAATAGCAAGCGCTACCTCGTCCGTGGAAAAATCTGCCACCATTAGCTCCCTATCAGATTCAGACAGACAAGGCAGGGCGATATCTCAAAGCAAAAGACGGGAATTCTTTTCTGGCCGGTCCGAGACCGGAGCATACACCATTCGAAAGTGGGAGGCAAAGTCCTCCACTATCTCCAATGGATCCGTCACACGTACCCCATCCAAACGCTCAATCACAGGCACCACACGACTCAATCTCTCTCGTTTGTCCAACCATGCTATCAACTTCCCGGCTTTATCGCCCACATCATACAGACGGCCCATTTGCTCCTGACTCATGGCTTTCGCAGCATTCGGGACCAAGGCCTTATAGTCAGACTGTTTTAACTGCAGAACATGCAACTTCTCCTGCGTGACTCCAGTTTCAAGTTCTCTCTCTAGAGTCACCACCTCGGCCTCCAGCCGTTCAACCTCCTCATTGTATCGCCTCTTAGAGCTAGCGATAAGCGATAGCGCCTGGCCCCGTATCACAGTTTAAAGGCTTCCCAGAGGGAAACCGAGGACGAAACAGATCCCACATTCTCCGCAAAGTAAAGGTCCACGGCTTTAACCAACCCTGCTCTAGTCTCTGGAGTCCGGAGATGCCAGGGGTTGATTGGGGCGATTCGGCCCCCGGCATTCAGATGGAGATCAATATGAACCCACAGCGGAGAGTGGTCTGAAATGCCTCTGGGCAAGTGTCGGGCCTCTCGCACCGTCGTGGCCTGGGCAGCGGGTACAAGAAGATAATCAAGCCTAGCCAGACTCCCATGCGCCCCAGAGTGAAAGGTATATTGGGCCTGACCCGGATGCAGCATCCGCCAACAATCTACCATACCAAATGTATCTAGCAACCCACTAAGACCAGATTGGGATGGTGTGAGCACCCTGGGAGGATGTCGATCCAGCGAACCGTCCATCACAGAGTTAAAGTCTCCTCCTATCACTAGAAGCCCTTCAGGAAGCCCCAGCAACAATTTACCCAAGTCAACAAACGTGGTAGCCTGCAGGCCAGGGGGGACATAGACCGAGAGGACAATTACAATTCTTCCCTCCCACCTCCCAACAATTGCAGCGTATCGACCCCTGTCATCCAAGATCGTGTCGTCTATCTCAAAGGGAAGGGAACTACGAAGCATAATACCAGCTCCTCTGGAGCCCGAAGTAAACCCTGCGTGTGCCACCAACCTGTAGCCCCTCCGATTCATAGCATGAAACGTATTCCCAACCAGGTGCATTTCCTGCAGGAGTATGATGTAGGGAGAATGACGTTTCACATATTGAAGTACAATTCCCCGCTTTATCTTGTCCCCCAAACCATTGACATTCCAGCTCAAGACCCGTAGCCCCCTACCCCCATCCCGGAAGTAAAAAATCAGGTCCACCAAACCCCACGAAGGAAACACAGAAAAAGCAACAATGCGTAGCCACAAATGCAGTATTAACGAAAAAAGGAAAACCCAACCCCCCTCCCCCCAAGCCCCAGAACAACAACCCCCCACCCTGCACTACTGTGAGGAACCAAGAAACCACCCCATTCAGCAGTGTGCCTGTCGCCCTACCCCAAGAACTAAACTACAGATGAAAAGGAAAAACACCCCCAGAGGAGGAGAAGTACCGAACACCCCGCCGCCCCAGGGTCCAAAGTATAAAAGTCATTGACCCAAAGAAGGAGAACAAAATTCGTAACACAGTACAATGGAGCAGACGCCGGTGCCTCTACTCCTCCTGTTCCCATCGGCCACCTTCAGCACCACCAGTGTGGTCATCATTGTCTCTAGGCGTAGATAAAGTATCCAACCAGTCACCTCAGGCATATCGAAGAAGAGCACCCGCTCATTGTGTTCAATGCGCAGTCGAGCGGGGAAAAGCATGGCATACTTCATGCCCAAATCCCGTAGTCTACGTTTCACCCCGGAGAACGCCAGTCTCTGCTTCTGCACCAGGGGAGTAAAGTCAGGGAAAAAATTAACGGAGGTATTCTCAAACCTGGTGGGACCGTTGGTCCTCGAAGCCTGCAAGATGGCGTCTCTGTCTCTATAATTGAAGAGCCGCGCAATGATGGGCCGCGGGGCCGTCCCCTGTGCTCGCCTGCCGCCCGGAATCCTATGGGCACGTTCCACAGCAGAAAGCTTGCTCAAGCCTTTAGGGGCAAGATGGTTAACGATCAGGTCCTCAACAAGAAGGTCCGTTGATTGATCAGCCGATGTCTCCGGAACTCCGATAATGCGTACGTTATTTCGCCTAGCACGACCTTCAAAATCCTTGAGGCGGCGAGCAAACCGTTCGCTAGAGGATCGAAGGGTGCGGACCTCGGTCTAGAGCTCGGATACATCCGATGTCAGACTGGCAGTTTTAATGTCCAACGACTTCACCCTCTCGTTGGTTTTTCCCAGATCTACCCTGATCAGGCCCACGTCCACCACCACTGTGTCGATCTTGGCCGCCAAGGTCTCATACTGTTGGCCCATCGACGATTGTATGCTGGCGATGGCGCCCATGATGTCTCGTAGAGTAGGTTCTTCCGACTCCGGGGTGCCACTACCCATGCCCTCCGAGGTTTTCCCTGTCCCACTTGGCGAGCCCTTGTTCCGTGCAAATCTGTCCATAATGGAAGCTTGGGTCCCGCCACCACGAGTTGCAGTCTTGAGAGACCGCTTGTCACCCTCAGACTTAGCCGCCATAGTGAGTAGCCTGCCCCGCCGGGGCTTTCGAGATCTGGTATAAATGGCTCCCTCGCTGGAAAATTTCACAAGGTGTTGAAAACAGGGCGTAGTGGGGATCAAGCAGGGAGCTGCAGTCGTCAGCAGGCTCGAAATCAGCTATCTCCAATCCTCGCGGCCAAGGAGAAACGAAACCGAAAGTAGGTCCCGGGCAACCGTCTCATGCCACAGGCCATTGTTGTTCAACTACTTTCGGGGTGCTCCCAATGCCCAAAGTCCGGGATAAGCCACGATGTAGGCCTCGGGGCTCCAAAAGGAGCAAGTCGGGCATCCGGCGTCCAAATCAAATTCTGAAAAGGGTGTTCCAGATCAGGAGAGTCGCCGCAAGAAGAACCCATCGTCTAAACCAGGATTAGTGCCAGGATAGTCGGTGGAGGCAGCGAGGGTCTCGGGAGCTCACAGCTCACGCGACCATCTTGGATGCGCGCTAAGCTCCTCAGGTAATTTATTTTTAATTTGTTTTTTGTTGTTTTATTTTTGTAGTTCATCCCCACTGCCCCCCACCCAGCCACCCAGTCCTGACACCAGTCACTATTGGTATGTGCCATAGTGCAAATAGTGTCTTTGTTTACATCCCACTCACTGAAAGGGAGATCTTTTACACTGTGTCCCCAGATGATGTATAATAATTTGCTGACATAAACTGGAGACAGTATAAAGCTATCTGATTCCCCAGTTTTGCATTTCTGAATAAGTTGCTCTTAGGCGTTTGTAACTATTTATGGCTATATATTTAGATTCTGACGTAAACACAAAGAAATATAAACAACCCCTGATATGCTAAAGAGGACTTCCCGAGTAGTTTTACTGACTAGAAATGCATACTTTGTATGAGATTCTCACATAGAAATATATATTTTAATTTATATACCAGCAAAGGTACGACCTACGCTCTAAGTGGCATTTTATCATTTCATCTGTCAATATATCTTTTAAGCAATTGGCTGTTGTTATAGCCCTCTAAGAAGCATGAAATCCCTTTGGGTGAAAGGAAACCACAAACATTGTTCTTCTCTAAGTATGCACTTTACTTTAAAAGTAGAAAATGCTACTACACACACTCAAGGACTCTTCTTCCGCCGTAACCTTAGAAATGCGCATTTGATTTTTCTTCAACTCTACAAAAGTGGTCATTTTAATGGATATTCATTGTGTTATAATGTTTTTAAAGAACATTATTATCAAATGACTATACTATAGAACCTTCCAATGGCAACTAACATATTCTTTTGAAATGTTACAGGATCCTCTTGAAATCATATGTCATTCACTAGTGGGCAAATTCACTCATTCATAACCTGTTATGTTAATTAGATTTATATGATGTTTGCTGGTTTAACCTGATGAGATTACTTATAGATATACTGTCACAGGGATTCTGCTCCTACACAGAACTGTGCAGAGAGACCCAGGACCTCAGTGAATTGTGGTGTTCCAAAACACTCACCTTAGTACCTAGAAACCCTAACCAGCTAGCATCAGTGTCACATTAGCTCTTCGTCCTATAGCAAAGGAACCAATGATTACACAACCCAGAACAAGCGACTTAGGTTATACTCAGGAATGGTGGGAAATAAGAACACTCTTTCGTAATACTCTCATACCAGTCCACAACAGGAGTAAATAGTAGGGGTGGGCGCAGTTCGCGAAGTAGCTCTACGCGTAGCTACGCAAAGTGCACTTCGCATTACACGAGCTATGCGTAGCACTTCGCGAACTGCGTAGTAGCATGTTCGCACTGTGCAAGATGTCGTTTTCACTTATTGCACAGTGCAGACAGCAATGAGCAATCATTGAAAACAGTATAATGCACTGTGCGAGCTGTACTTTTCTGCCACTCGAGTAGATTTTTACTCGATCTGCAGCTTTTTCAACGCGGACTGGAAGTTTCTCTTCGCGCGCGGTCGCGAGCATGCGCGACCACTTGCAATGATAAACCTGACTTCCCCGCGTGGAGGATCTCGCCAGGAGGTTTATTTTCCATGCTCGCGATCGCGAACAAGGAAAAAGCATCGCGAGGATGTCATTTTGCTTGCTCGTGGTCACCAACTTGACATTGAAGACCGCGAGCAATCAGCATGTTTGCACTGTGCTATGTTCAGTTCGCGTAGTGTCAAGTTGCGCAACCTTCGCAAACTACTCGAGCGTAGCGTAGTGCTTTGCCCAGGGTTAGTAAATAGAGACACGCGCAAAGTTAAAATATTTATTTTAACGACATGCTCTAAGATGCAGTATTTTCACTAACATAAGCAGACATACAATCAGAAATAATATGGTCAGCATTGTTACAATGCCATAAAATACAAAGGGAGAAATCATATTACAATGATGGTGAAAATAGGTCTTATAGTTCCTAGTATAACACCCTCCCCTTGATAGGAAGTATGTTTTCTAAAAAATAGAAGGTCTCTTAGGCTTGTTTGGGGGACCCCATACCTCTAAGATCAGCAGTAATGTATCACATCAGGATCAGCCAAAGCTCACTGTCTGTCTTGAAAAACGGGCTTCTTCCAAGTGTGTGTAATCATGCTTACAGTGCATTATTAAAGGCGCCAGAATCTGAAGCTCCATATATGTTATGGCTAGAATGTGAGCCGATCAGCTCGAACAACAGCTACCTTGTTATGATAACCTTGGAGGCTTTAGAACTCAATGTGCAGACTAGAGTCACTAAATAGGTCTAGGGATGCTGAAAACAAGCCATTCTCATGTGAAGCATTTCACACAGCCTAACTTACAACAACAGTCACATGTAGTGTTGTATGCAAAAGCAGCAAAAATTTAAAATGGCGTTTAAACTTCTAATAAGCCTATGCTAACTTAACAATGTGCGCAACAAGGCCCAGCCCACACTACACTCTTCCTTGATCGGAGAACGCACAAAAGCGGGGGCAATTTTTAGAACGCAGAGTTCAAGTTCGAATGAGACAGAACCAAGGTCAAACTTTCACCAAAGTGAATAATTGGGGGTAAATTCCGAATTAGTAACCAAAAAATTCTAAAACCCAATCGGGATGTATAGTGTCAAAACACATATAACCTGAAAAGTGATAGAGAAAAAAAACATGAAGGGGTAAAGAAATTCAGCAGTGCATTACGTGTCTATGAAGCAGAAAAAAATCATAACTTCATTCCAACACCGTATAGGCACAGTACGTTGCAACCGCCTCCAATAGGAAGTCTTTGTTATAATCAGTGAACATTTCAGCAATCTAATTCAGTAATGGAAAAGAACACACGTGTTCTTCAACAGCCAGAGCCTCTAGCACCATCAGAGGACTACTCGGGTGTTCTTCAAGTCAGAAAGTCATGGGCTGCAGTCCATATATTCCAATTGCCCAGGACCCCATGAACCTCTGCGCAGGCCAAAATCCCGACTCCAGAACAGTTTAGTTTATGAGCATCTAAGGAACTCATTAGTACATCATATTCAGGGTTAGGAGACACCGTGTTGCAGCGAAACAAACACAGGGCCCATTCAAATCTGCAATCCAGGCAGTGGAAAACTGGCTGCACGCATGTAAAATATGAAAACCAGAAAGATAAACCATACACCGCACTCAGAGTCGCCAGAGATAGCGATCTATAGTATTCAAGCATCCGGTTACAAAGTTGGAGTAGGCGGAGCAGACCGTCGTGGGCACAGAATGTGCAACTATTTTGGAGTAAGCAAATTAATAGCAGTACACCGGCACCCAAGGCGAGAATGAAAGGGAAACCACCAAAGAGGCTGGAAAAAAATGCCGGTGTTACACCGAATATAGTTTGGAAGGAGGGTACAAGGCCAAAACTTACTACTTTAAAAAAGTGTGCCTAGCCTGTGGTCGAGAAAACATTAAAGATAGTGTGATACAAAGCCCCAAAATGCAGAGGGAGATATTTATTTAATAAGGCATGTACCTCAGTTCGAGTATTAGCCTTGTGAAGGACGAATGTGTCACGCCAGATGTAAGGGCAACTTCTTTTTGAGACAAAAGTGCCCTTATTCGACTCATCTTGTTGAACTCTGGTTTCAAGGTCAGAATGGAAGGCCAGATGGATACATCAAGCTTCCCATGCGGAGGAGGAAACAGGACATTCTTACTGCAGACAACACGTTGGGAAACAGTCACTATGTACGGAATTCCCGCCAGCATACCACAGCAAGATCCACTACTTAAAAGTAAATAAATACTGTGTGCTAATAATGTGAAAGTAGGTGTAATGGTGGGCGGATGTACCTTTTAAAATACAGGCCAAATTTGGCGCATCAGTATTAGAGGAACCGTGCAATTGTAAATTCCTACAGATTAAATGAGTGATCAGGGGTGGAAGTGCAATCTTCACCTTTCAAATAAACTTCTTTTCCCTCCCTTAGACACCTATAGGTGAACGGAAGAGACCAAACTTCATGGAGATATAATAATAATAATAATTTTGTATTTGTATAGCGCACATATCACCCCTAGGGGGGTCTCAAAGTGCTTGTACGCATATCGCTGTGGAACTCATCCTGGCTTTCCATGTGAAGTGCCCACTCCTGGGCACCCCCATGGTGAAGCCAGGCCTCCCAGCACTGTTGGGGCCGTTGTGGAGATTAAGCAAGCTATTGCCCAGAGTTGCAGAGTGGGACCCATGATTAGAGTTGGCACCAAGGCGAGAATTATCGAGTCCGCGGACACTGAGCCCAAGATCCTGCCACGTCGGGAATTGAACCCTGGTCTCGGGCCTGACCTCTGCTTCAGAGTCTACCACTTCTAACCGGTGAGCCACACTTCTCCACAACCTAATGTTCATATCTGCCTATGCCATAGTGTTTCATGCACGCTTCAAATGAAAGGGAGCGTTATCAACCTGTGAATAAGCCAAACTGCAGAATTTGTCTCGGCCACAAAATTGTAAGGGTTCTAACTTTTCAATATGCAAAAGTGAAAACGTGGCATCTTGCATTGACATGAATTGTTGTTTGACAGTCATCTTAAATGGTAAAAACAGTGAAGGAGTGTTCAGATAGTCCCAAGGCACCTTTCCAGCCTTCAACGTTTGTAAAGTCCATGCACACTGCATAATAGAATGCAATTGATTTTGACCATGGTACAAAACTGAAACATCATCATGCACAATATCAACAACAGAAGAAACAATATTATCTAAAGTGTAAATTTGGGAAGAAAGTGTGTTAATGCTGTTATCTACAACCGCAAGCACTTTTTCTAAATTAGCTTGATCAATAGCACGCAACCTAGAGGCAGCTTCAGTTTGGGACAGCTTCCAAACTGCGTTGTAAACTGCATAGATCCATCTTTTGCACCTGCATGTTGCAGGACCTTTTACAAAGTCAATCAAGTCAACGGCATCAGTCAGTTTAGACAAATGGAGTTTAACTGACTCTAAGGTGGAGTGTTTGAGCCAGGGGTGACATAGCTTGCCTACCAAATAGGTAGTGACAGAATGGTCAGTCTCAAAATGTGGGTCTACCCTAACTTGTGTTTAACCAGGGGCTAAACCCAGAAAACAATGCTGGCATGAATCTGAACTTTTTTACCATAACAGGCAGCCTTTGGGATCCAAACTGGAAATGTTAAGGGACAAATTCTGTAACAGAGTTTGTAAATCACAAAGGGAGCTACTGGTTTGATTATTCCAATTGGAGTATTTTCCCAAATCAGGAATAGAGGGAACATTTCATTTTTTAGACGTAGCCAATCCAAAGCAGGTGGTTTGTGAAATAGTCGAATTCTGAAAAAACATATGGTTCGAGATGAGACATGCACGATGCAAAGCCTCAGTGCCTTGCATTTGCCAATGCTTAGAACCCCAAACAGATTTAAGATCAATGGTATTTTTCCACAGCTCATAGCCTCCTATTGCCAATTGTTCTATAAAAGACTTTGAATATAATAATTTTGTGTGTGTAAGTCTAATCTTGGAAGAGGACTTCTCAGTCATCTTAAAATAAAATGCCTCAGGGTTGGATTGATATGAAAACTTTTTCAAAAGAGTTTTGGAGCTGCCTTCAAAGGGAGCAGGACAATGTTTCCATTGTGTGTAATTAACCACATTCCTAAATGTGTTTGCTTTGTGTAGAAAATGGTTGCCATAGTGTTGGTAACAGAAAAATTCAGCATAATTAGCAGAATCTAAATACAAATCTTCAGCATCAAATGCAGCATATTATTTCAAATCAGAAAATAGAGCCTCTACGGTTTGGACGTCCCAATCATGAGAGCGAATATTTTGTTTAACCACATCCCCCATTGAAACACGTTGTATATTAGGGACATCAATCAATCAATCAAGAAAGCTTTTTTCAATTGTAAAAGCAATCATAAAAGCAGACAAACAATTAATACCAAACTATTTACATAAAAACCATAGTGATAACATTATACATAATGAAGTTTAAAAGAAGTTACAGTTTAAATACTACAATTTTAAGCATCATACTGTGCAAAATAAGCATTCTGATGATCATAAAATTCCTTTGGTACAGCACTTTTTTCAGAAAGGATAACATTTTCAGAACAGAGTTTGCATCGGCTAATAGCTGTAAAAGTAACAGTGCCGGGGGACATTGTCGTAACCCAGATCTCCTCAAAAAAGGGACTAGAAACATCTGCCTATCACTAGAATAATTCTTGCAAAATAAGATAACATGAATCGTGGATTGGGGGGAAATAGAATCACAAGGGCAAAATTGAAGATCATGTGACCAGTCATTCATGACAGGGAAAGTAACTAAACTAAGGAAGGTTCCCAGCCTAAAACAAGGTAATAAAAATCTGTCATAGGCTCCTGGGACGAAAGACAGGTAGGGTTGAATATTAAAAGTTGTTAAAATTAATTGATGATGAAGGACAGAGGGCTTTAGGATCTCTACCTTCATTCTCTGGGTATCAAGCAGCATTAAACACTCTCTTCACAAATCCTTTCTGGATACTGCTTCAATGGAAGAGGCATTCGTATAGTAATGTAACATGCCCATATCTTTAAAAACGTTATGCACATATCTCAGTCAGTTAATCTTCATGGCTCCTTCCAGTTTCAGTATGTCTGAAAGGATGTCTCTGTTTAAATTAGTCTGGGGTTTTGTCCACAGCCTGTGCCATAATAGCACAGGCGCTATCCTAATAGAGTCTGAAATATACTGGATACCCATTTCAGCATTGCAGACACATCCTTAAGTACTTTTCGGTACAGCTAAAATGTATTTAAGAAAGGAGTTTTCGACAATCTGTATAGGGGAAAGGTCTGCAAACCCCCATATTCCACTCCTATAAAGTGCAGCAGAAACACATTTAGCCTTATATACTTTAATTAATTCTACTGGTGGTCGCTTGCCAAACTTGCTGGCGAAGATGATAAGTGCAGATGTAGAACGTAAAAGGGCTAGTTTTTTAGCAGCCACTGCTTGTACCCAGGAGTCATTCTGGGAAAAAAGGATGCCCAGATAAGAGAATTTTTTTGTATCCTCCATCCTTTTACCTTCAATAAAAATATCTTTATTAATCCTAAAGCCAGTGCCACAACGCATAGTAAAAGTTTTTGTAGAATTGACCCTTAGGCCCAGGTCTTTCATAAAAAGGGTAAAGCTGTTCATGACTTGTTGCAGTCCCACCTGAGTACGTGACATTAAAACAGCACCGTCGGTATTGGGCGGTCGTTAATCTGAGGAAAGTCCTGGTTATCTTTACATAGGGCTTCTTCCAGCCCGTTTATATACAAATTAAAAAGAAAAGGAGCCAGGACACAGCCCTGCCTGAAACCACTCTTAATCGGGAATGCAGCTGTGCACTCACCCTTTACCCGAGGGGACATTAAGAATGTCTGTGGGTCTGTGTATCTGGAATTTGACAGCATCCCATACAATCCCGTCTAAGACAGGCCAAGCAGTGATATTCACAAATGTCAGGTCCCTCTTCATTCTGTGTGATGAGTAGTGTGGCGCCAAAGTTCCATCAAAGTTGTTACTTTTGCGCTGCACTGACCTGCCTTTATCCGACCAGTTACCCGGTCTCTGCGTCCTCAGCCCCACCGCAGCCGATTAGTCGCTGCCGGGGTTTGATCTCTTAGCGCCCTCCATCTTGGGTGTGGAGCAGGCAAGCGGTCTAGTGGTCGGCCCCTCCCGCCCCAGCAACTATAAAATGGTCCCCCCTCACAGGGAGCGCAGCGGACGGGCACAGCGGGTGCACCGGTGGCACGCCAAAGGCAAGCCCGTCTGCGCCCGTTCGCGCCAGGCCGGGCCCAGGGGCCAGTGACGCTGGTTGACTCCTCTCTTATTCAGCAAACACCCTCAGACAGCTACAAGCTACGCATCTGCCGCTCTCCCCTGGTGCAGTGAGGCGGATTAACTCCACTGGCATTGCCCGCAGGGCATCTAGCTCCCCTGAGAGCCGTAGGTACGTTGCAGGGCCTGAAATGAGTGAGACATCTGTTTGTTTGATGTATTTGAACACACACTCTTTGGTAAAGCACCATTTAGACATCTTTATCCTCCTTACCACTGAAAAACGTGATATATTACTAATTACAGAGACATGGCTTACCATTGACTCCCATCCTGACATCCTGGCGGCCCTTCCCCCAGATTACTACATCCTCCATGCTGACCGCCCTTCGGGCAGCACTGGGGGCGGGATGGCAGCCATCATACTAAAACAATTTAAAATTATCTCCTCTGCTTCTCTTGTCCATCCTGAGGTGGACAATTTGGTCATCAGCCTAGAAACAAGGGCTGGTGCCCTTACAATTATACTCCTATATCGGCCCCCCCATCCCATGCCTTTGTTTCCTATTTCCCTGAGTGAACAGTTGGCCCATTTAATGACACTTCACGCCAGAATCGCTCTTTTTGGCGACTTCAATTATTGGTTTAATGATGAGAAAGCTGGCCCCAACGCCATGGAACTGTTTGAAGCTCTAACCAGTCTTAATCTTGTCCAACAAATCTCCGCGCCCACTCATGTCAAGGGTCACACCCATGACCATATCTGGACTCATGAGTTAGCATTATCCTGTCCAGTTATTTCCCCTTGCATCTGGTCAGATCACCATCTAATTGATACCATCATTACTGTTAGTGGCAGGGTCAGGGCCCCCATCCTGGCAGGTGGGTCATCACGTAAATGGAGTTCTTACGACTCCTAAGGCTTTTTTGCTGCCCTGGCCAAGCCTCGTCCTACCACCGACATCGATGCCAGTATCGAGGCAATGGAAGGTGACATCTGCAACTGGCTTAGGATGGCCAGCGATCAGTTTGCCCCTCTCACTAAATTTCCAAGCACGAGACATAGTAATTCACATAGATGGTTCTCTAGCGCCCTCAAAGAACAGAAATTGAAGGTGCGTCAGCTAGAACAGATCTGGAGACACAATTACTCCGACTCCGATAGATTGCTCTTTGTGGCAGCCCGCAAAGACTATAAAGGCGCAATCTCCTTGTCCAAATCCACACACATCTCTGACAGAATTCTTTCTGCCCATAATAAACCTAAAGAAATTTTCAAAATCATGAATGAGCTCACCACGGACGACAGAACCCTTTTCACTCAGGTTCCAACCCAAGAGACCTGTGATGCTCTGAACTCTTTTTTCATCAAAAAAATAGTCGACATCAAGAACTCCATCCCTCCCCTTACCTCCGCGGGGCTTTTGGACACTTCCCCCATCAATCATCAGTCCTTCACTCAGTTCCCTATCCTCAACCCAACTCCCTGGCCGAACTTGCGGCCCGTGTTAAATCAGGGTCCCCAAATGATTATTGCCCTCCCTCTGTCCTTCGGGACGTCTGCCTCACTTTACCGGATTGCATACTGCCCTTGTTGAATGCTTCCCTCAACACCGGCACGGTCCCCAGCTGCTTCAAGGAGGCCATTCTAGTGCCCCTGTTGAAGAAACCAGGTGCGGATCCTGACGATCCCTCCAATTATCGTCCCATCTCCCTCCTGCCCTACCTGTCCAAGCTCCTCGAGGCTCATGTTACCCGATGCCTCTCTAATTTCATCGAGAGCTCCTGCAATCTCGAACCTAACCAAGCTGGCTTCAGGCCGGCCCATTCCACAGAGGCCATCATCTTGGCAGTATTGGACGCTCTGAGGGGGAATGCTGACAAAGGGTCACCTCAGGCGCTCGTGCTTCTGGATTTGTCGGCTGCTTTCGACACGGTGGACCATAACATCCTTCTCCACCATGTCGGACAGGCCGGCATCCAGGGCCCTGTCTTCAATTGGATCGAGTCTTTTCTCGCTGGAAGAACACAAGCCGTTTGACTGGGCCCTTTCACGGCAGCCAGGGTACCCACGACCTGCGGAGTCCCTCAGGGCTCCTCTCTTTCCCCCTTCTATTCAACTTATACCTCCGGCCACTGATTCATTCGCTCAAGAGGTGGGACATCACAGTGTTCAACTATGCGGATGATTTGCAGATCATTTCCCTATTGACTCCCCCGATGATGCTAAAAATGTTCAAGCAGTGATGACCCACATACAGTTGTGGATGAACCACAACCAACTAAAATTAAATCCAGGGGAAACGGAGCTCATCCTTCCTGGTAACAGCCCAGCATTCTGGGGCCCCCAGTTTTGGCCCAAGGAGTTGGGCTCCCCCTCTGCCCCGGCAAGCTCGGTGAAGAGCTTGGGGGTGGTCATTGATGTGGAGCTCTCTCTCAAGGCCCAAGTAGGGGCTGTGATCTCCTCCAGTATGTTCCAATTGCGTAAAATCCGCAAAATAGTCCATCTACTACCGCTCGCTGCATTGGTCCAGGTCATGATCTCCTTGGTATTATCCCGTCTTGACTTCTCGAACTCCCCATACCATGGACTCCCACAGTCACTGCTCCGCCGTCTCCAAATTGTACAAAATCAGGCTGACAGGCTTATATATAAAACTCCAAAGTGGCAATCAGTGAACCCACTATTGCGCAAACGGCACTGGCTGCCAGTTGAGCAAAGGACGGCCTTTAAGATCGGCTGCCTGACTTTCAAGGCTCTCAACTGCACTAGTCCTGATTTCCTCAAAACATTGATCATGCAGCACCGCCCGGTGCGCAACCTCCGTTCGGCTCACCTTCACCTGCTGGTCGCCCCTACAGTAAAACTCAAAAAGTTTGGCGGCCGCAGGTTTGCCCACCTGGCCCCTAAATCATGGAATCCTCTCCCCTTGTCAGTTAAGTCCAGCTCCTCCCTACTGAATTTTAGGAAACTACTGAAAACCCGGATTTTCACCCAAACTGGTTAGTCCGCCCCCTGCATTCTCTGCACTCTTTCTTTTAGCGCCAGGAAACTTATGGAGTCAGTGCGCTTTATAAATCCTGGTTAAGATAAGATAAGATAAGAATTAGTCTAATTGTAGTTCTTTCTTTAACATAGTGGCCATTCACAAGACGGTAAAAATACACCACAAATCCAATAGACACGAATAAAAATATTGAAAAAAGCACCAGCCAAAAAAGTCCATGGTGGAAGTAAAAAAGTTTTTTTTAAAGCAAACATCAAAAATCGAAACTTCTGAAGGAGACTTGGTAGAGTTAGTGTCAAATGAAAAAAGTGATTGATTAGCCACACAGGTCTCTAAATCAGGCATGGATAAATCTGTGGGATATGTGTACTCAGTATCATCAAGAGGATCATCAGCCGGTGTATTCAATAAAGGATTAGTAACTGTATTCATATCGATGGCAACATCAGGTCCGGCAGCAGGTGTCAGAGCCAAAACAGAGTTTGGCAGCATAGCTGGACAAGAGACCGCAGGTGTCATACTAAGAAGAATCGGCTACTATGTGTAGTTTGACATTGTCAATGGAGATGTACCTGTTTTCCTTTCGGCTAGGAAGTGGAGGTAAAATTACTGTTCTTGTACCTTGCACACCAAGCACAGGAACTGAAGCACGATATGAGGGACCAAACTCCTTCTTGTTTGTCTCAGGTCTTTTGTAGATTCTGGAAAACAGTACAATGTTCATCTACGTCAAAGGGAGCGGGAGACGCAGCTTGGTCTAGACCTTCAAGGTCCGGAACAAACATTTTGATACCAAAGAGCATTTCATATGGGGTTCGCCCACCCAGAGACCTTCTAGGGAGATTATTAAGTGCACGCCGTATGCTATTGAGGTGGGCTATCCAATTCCGGCCTGTACCTAATACTCTAGCTGTCAAGGATTACTTTAAGTCACGGTTCATCCGCTCCACAACACTGTTGCCCTCAGGGCGATATGGAGACGAACATTTGACTTGGACCCCCTATGAACGTATGGCATCCTTAGAAGCCTTAGAGGCAAACACTGGACCCTGGTCCGAGTGGAAGGTGCCACATACAGCATTCCCACAAAGACACGCAAATCCTTTACAACAGTTCTGGAAGCAGCACTCCTTTGGGGCCACACCCACACGAAGCGCATGCAAGAATCAACTGCATCTAAGATGTACTTATACGCAGTATCAGAGGAGAAAGGACCGCAGTGATCTAATTAAACACACGCAAGCGGTTTATTAGATGTGTACAACTGCATCTGGGGCGGGTGTGTAGCAGTAGAAGGTTTAATCTGCTAGCAAATGTCACAATGAAGGACATAATCACACGTCTGTTTGTACATTCCCCGCCACCAGTAACGCTGCTGTAGGAGAGATACAGTAGCTGATACGCCAGCATGTGCTGAGGCCATGCCTTCGTGAGCCGCTGTAATTAAAGTTTGCCTGCGGTCCACGTTGGGAATCAACCTGTCACCAACGTCGTTAATTTTCACATAAGGAACTTTGTCAGGACTGAATTGGTAAGAGTATTCAGAAGGGAAGCCTGTCGGGTAATTACCTCCCTTCTCTGTTGCGGCAATAGCTGCCAAGATGTCATCATCAATCTTACTTTTGGAATATGTAACTGCTGCTACTGAGTATGTTGCAACTGCTGTGTTCTCCGCCTCATCGGCAAGACTATTGCCCACAGCGTGAACTCCAACACGCTGGTGACCAAGAGTATGAATTACAAAAACCAGTGGGAGCCACTCTTTAAGTTCAGCCACTCGAACCCAGATAATTTTATGTTGTATTGTGCAACCTTTGGAATCATAAAAGTCATTTTGAGTCCAAAAGTGTAAATTGTCATTGTATGATTGGACAAAGTAGTAAGAGTCACTTACGACAAGAGTCGTTACACAGGGATATGCGTACTCCAATGCAAGCATCAGAGCACGAAGCGCTGCCAATTGGGAGGTACAGTCCCCTAATGTCTGTGTATGTACGACATCGTCCTCTAGAGGTCACATGGTCAGAGGAGCAGGATGAACAAATTCATACTGCAGGAACTCATGAGTCTGCAGAGAAGAATCAAAAAGGAAAGTGCCATCGGGAGATGTCAAGGACATGTCCCATTGTGTAAAAGATTGCAGGGATTTATTAGCATGAGCTGAAAGCCATGTTGTATTTGGCAGCCATTTTAGGTAGCCATGTGCTCGCCATGTGCTTTTTCCCTCTTCAGAGCCTTGCACATGCTTAGAGAGGCCTAGCTAGTAGAATGCACCTGCTCCTCTTATAGAACTGTCAGGCTATTTTTGCTGATGTATGGAGAAGGAACGCTTCTCCCACTTTGTTGAGCAAGCAGATCTTGTATGCCCATATTAGTCATTGTGCATGCTTACATGTGCCAGGACCTCCCCTTGGTCTTATGCTGACTATGTAACCCTGAGCATATATAAGGCCCCTGTTTTCTGTACTCCTTAGACTGCCTCATACAGTTACTGAGGGTGTGTGACGTAGTCTCCCTCATCTGAGGTTAATAAATGATTTTTTTTTTATTACAGCTTCTGTGCCAATCTCTTCTTTGTTTGTTTAAAAGGACCGGGTTTATCAGTGACCCCTGAGAAGGTTTCTATTTTCTTCAAATGGCGCTCCAATGTGGACCTCATCAGAGAAGTGGGTTTCCAAGGGAGTGATCTTGACAGGAGACAGGAATCTACTGAGGAGGACAGGACAGGACTCTACTAAGGAGGTACTCTGTGGACGGAGATTCTGGGGATTCTCTGTCTCTGCAGCCCAATATATTTCTGGTCTTCCTGATTTTGATCCTCCACATGTTTACCATTCCTGACTGAGATCGTTTTTGGCATGAGTATTCTAAAAAACGACCGTTAGGTCATCCAGAACTTGGCAGTTAGAATGTGGACACCAGTGACTGGTAAGGGTCATTTTGATGCAACACTTGCTGTTGGTTGGATACCAGGGATTGGTAAGATCTTTTGATGCGGCTTACTGTTGGTTTGGAATTTGTATTGGCCAATTTTGGAATCGGTGATTGAGAATATATAAATTGCAATTTGTGTAGGCAGGTAATGAGGAGACTTTTCTCTACTTTGTATAAGATTTGAACGGCACAACGTACAAGCGTACTTTAAGTGCTACTTTGCGTATAATATTTGCATATGTTGCAATATTTTTGGCATGCCTGTTGCAAGCACACATCAAAGAATGTGCTGCTTTTTGGAGGTACCATAGTGAAATGTGAAGTAAATTAGCTGGCTCCCCTAGAGGGAATACCTAAATAGGTTTAGGTATAAAAACATATTTCTTCCTTGGTGATTCTGTACGCCATGGAATTAAAATATGACCACAAAATAAACAAGGATCATATCCTGCGCACTTTTATAAATGGAAATATGCAGAGCGATTTTTTGGTGTTCTGCCAGCCAAAGCTAGTGAATTGAGTGTATTTTGGCTTCTTGGAAATAAAACAGTCTATTCGGCTGTTTTGGGCAGTCTTTTGGAATACTTTGGAGAAGCTCTTCTTGTAAATATGACTTACAACTAGTATTTACAAATGGTTTGGTTCAAGTACAGCATGTAGGCTGTCCTTTGTTTCTGTCCTAAGTGTTGATCTGTGGGTTAAATGTGTGTTTAAATGTCTATGTGGCTTGTGGGTTCACATTCGTACTTCTGTGAGTAAATAGCGATTGCACTCTTTGTGAAAGAATGACTAGCATTAAGCGTGCTGTATTGTGTGTTCTGAGTGTATGACCCCTTTTGTATATATCTGCAATGAGCTCAATATGTGTGTGGTTTTTTTTTTGCTGTTATCATTCTGTTATGCAAAATGTCATTTAATTAATATTAAATCAAAATTAAATAAAAATCCAGAAATGAACCATATGATATGCTAAATACCTACATGTTACTATTAAATTGATAGAGTAGGCAACTCTGCACATGTACAAACTACCACAAGGCTAAAAGATTAGAATTAGAATTCACATTCACTAGGAATAAAATAGGCCTCAAAAACGAAATTGTGTGTTTTGCAATAAATAAACTGAACTATAAAATGTTACAGCATTTTCCTTAGATATATTGTATTAGATATTAACAGACAAACATATCATCTGAGTAAATAGGATGTTGCTGACCTAAACACACATTATAGACCGATACATTGAAATGCCTCAGTTTTAAATAGACTGACACCGTGCTTACATTTCGACACTAAAAAAAAGCTTTCCAACTGCTGTGTCAGCTGTCACTAAGGAGCAGCTGTCTTTTTGACTGTAGGCCAGGGATAGAAAGGGATGCTGACTCCGCTAGGATTTTGTCAGTGCAAACACAGTAAAACCAGGCCTTTCAGACTGCTGTTTTAAAAGTTAGAAATACAGTTTCATTATTTTAGATAGCAGAGAACAGATTGACCGAAGGGATTTCCTTTCTTAAAGCCTTTTTACATAAGCACATTCGTGGTTCTGATGTTAAATAATGACTGTCCTTAAAAGTGGTGCAAAATGTTCATGTTTCAAGTTAGGCTTCTGTGCTTAGGCTTATGAATGAATGCGTATAAATATGATAGGCAAGGGATGAAGCTTGCTCTCATATGTGGAATTATCAAAATGATTGGTTTTCTTTAAAAAAAAGAAACATTGTAATTATATGAAGAAAAAAATATTATTGAAAATAAGTGCTTTTAAATTTGTTTTTTAATCTTTATAAAGCCTAATAATCATACTGTGACCGCCTAGCATTAAAATTAAATTTAAGTTGTGTTGTACCACATAATGAGAAAACTTGCATGTGAAATATCGTTCTGTGCAGGCATAAAGAACTCATTTTTATAAAGGTATATATTAAATGTTTCTGAATTACCATTCCTGGGCTATGTAGAGAACATTCTGAGGATGACTATTATTCAAAATAATTATAGGATATTCATTTTTAAGTGCCCTAAATATCAAAGTCGGAATTGGGTAAAAT
Source organism: Lissotriton vulgaris (assembly GCF_964263255.1). NCBI lineage: Eukaryota > Metazoa > Chordata > Amphibia > Caudata > Salamandridae > Lissotriton > Lissotriton vulgaris. Next base: position 400,996,550 of record NC_141697.1, on the reverse strand, counting down.
TCACCATTTATAATGCAGTTCTGCCATTCAGAGCAGCTATTAAACTGCATTAGGCTTCAGTAAATTCATTTAGGTATAACACAAATAGCTGACTTCTATATTGTCAGAAAAGTATACTGCACACTGTTTACAATTGAAAATATGTATCAAAAACAGCAGAAGTTATTCTCTTACCTCTAAATTACTGGCAAAACAGGGGAACAGGTCTGATGTTCAGCTATCAGTATCCAGGGTGACTTTGAATTAGGGAAAGCTGCTTGGAAAGCCTTGCACACAAAATGGGACAGCTGCTAATGAATTCTATATTTAGAAGCCTAGCAGGGCTCCCAGAGAAGGTTTGCTTTGACATTTTGACCTCTGAAATTTTTTGAAAGACTACAGGGAAGCACTGATATGAATAAAAAGGCAATATAATGGTATATATGCACGTTGATTAACAGAGAGCTTTGCCATATATATATACAGCACTAATGCTTTTAGTCTGAGGATTACTGTACAAATGCTGAGGCAATGAAATGTAGTTTAAATTCATGCAGCCTCATGTTACCATTAGTATACTTGCCAAGAGTATTGGGGGTTGCTTATTCATGTTCTTTAGCTCTATCAAATTTGCCATTTATCTCCTATAACTTTGTTTATGCCCAGTTTCTACAAATAGGGGTTGATAGTGTTGACAGAAGTGAAACCTTTTTCAGGTTTCCTACTGTCAAATGGGGGAAGGAGGCTGGCTCCTCTACAAATTAAGGGGAGGCAAAATGTATGTTTCTCTCTCTTTTTCTCAATGTTTTTTATCCTGTCTAAGCTAAAAAAATAGCAATGAGACATTAATTTGCTATTCAGTAATACTGTTTTAAACATTGTTAGCATTAATACGATTAATAAGTTATGTTATGTTACTGCCCATCCTGTTTGATGAAATTATGAAGGGATGATTAATCTAGATTGTTGTTCCCTTATTTGACTTTTAAGGGGAACTAGATGTGGGTAGTTTTTGTTCTAAAATTCTTAGGTGATAACACCATTATTGTTTGCTATTCTCATGCTGGATAATTTTGCAAGAGCATTGCTAGTTTTTATTAGTTAGTCTGTGTAAATAAACCAACAGTCATGAAAAGTTGAATGCAGGGAAGATGCCCATGTGATCCATAGCAAACATGTTTGAAGAAAATATTGTTTTATAGATAAGAACCCATGTTAAATTAGCAGTTTTAGACTTTCCTGTTGCTCCTATAACATGAGAGCATGGTCCTAAGCGTACAATGTCGGTGCTTTTATTAAGAAAAATCATTTTCGAAGTGTCTGCAGTCCTGTACAAGTAATGTAAAGTTTATGAACAAAAGTGTAGAACATTTCCTTTGAGGGTTTTCAGATAGTACACAGGAATACACCAATGTAAAGATTTAGGGTAAATAAATACAGACTTCCTTGGCTGCTTGGGATTGGGTGATGTATTACTCTTGTCAGTTCACCAAAGAGTTCCTTTTATACTTCCCAATAGGTCTAGGCTGTTGTTGTTTTTACTCTCCCATAGATAAATGAAGTGGTTCTTGGGTGCTTTGCTAATATGTGAGGTGTCCCAAGACTAGGAAGTATTCTGAGACTATCCTCTCTGTTGATAGACTATTTCTGTGCCTTGTCTAAAGACCTTTTGTTCTGTCCAACATTAGATATTTGCTGTCTTACAACCATTGCCAGAGGGGCCTGGACAACAGATTCAAACCGGGGAGTCAGCGTCAGCACCAGTTCAGCTTGAAGCCAAAGTGAAGGTAAACAGCACAGGCATTGCTGGCAACTAGGACCTCAGTAAAGGCGGAAGCCCTGGGATGAGGTGTGTACCCCTGCCACTGTCTTGGGCGAAAGACATGGTCACAAACCAGAATGGAGAAATCGTAGATCAAGTTTTTGATGCTCAGCTGAGAGTCACAGACCGACCAGAACGGCAAGGAGGCTTTCCTTGAGGTGACCCTTTTTGAAACAAGGGTTGCTTCAGAGATCCCAGCATCAGGCCTCTGAAATTGGTCCCAAAGTGAATGCAAGTTTACTCCTTTGTTTGTTGGTCAAGAGATACCTGGGCACACTGGATGCAAACGTGTGGCCCCAATGAATGAGCAGTGCACCAGCAGAGTAATATAGGCGTTAGGAAAGGACTTGAGTTTAGGGTACAGTTGCTGTGTCTCTGGTGCCTATTAGATTGAAGTGAAGAAAACTGGTGCACTACCTGAGACACTGAACAGGATCGCTGAGAGCATTTGCCTGGTGGGTGACTGCCCTATCCTGAAAGAAGAAACTTTTACTTTGAAACTGGGCTGTGATTCTTGAGTTGCAAGTTATGCAGCTCCATCGTGGAAACAACAAGAGCCTGCCTGTGAGGCTCAAACAGACACAGGGAGAAGACTCTGCTCTGGATTGGTTGTGCAGCAGCTTCAATTTCCCCAAGGACTTCTTTTTTGTTAATAATGTACCCCTTTGGTCGTCCCATCTTTGAGGAGGAGCAGCCCTTTGCAGCTCTTCATTCTAATTCCTATGGCCCTGTGTGGTCCTCCTGTTCCCTTGGAGCCAGGATTCTTTTTGTAATAATCTGTTTAGTTGATTTAATATTTGCATTAGTTATATTTATTCTGCATGAAAAAAAACATTTCTGAGCAATTGAAAAATGTGACTTTGCCCTTTCCATGAATGTATTAAATTGATGTCCTGTCCCTCATAAAGGTAACAGTGAAAAGTGTACTGAAAATATTTTTATTAGATATTTGCTGTTGGCTATTCTGAAATTGAAATGGATGGTCACTGAAATGCATAGGAGCACAGAAAATGTTGTTACTAGTTAGTTCTAGGATTTGCTCAGGACTAGACAACTGATAATTGTGTTTGTGATAATGGCCATTACTCTCTCCTGCTATCTGTATGTTAATTATGACCCGATGCTCTGTTCCCTTTGTATTCCTGCTTATACTTCTTATATACCCACTTAATGAAATGTTTAGAATGGAAAATGCCCACCTAGTAATGAATTAAGATATTGATAAATTTATGAAAATGAATTGCAAATATTTTCTGTGTTCCTAATGGATCATAGGAATGTCTTTAGCTCATGCTAAAAGGAAAATCTGTTAAAGATTACAGGGATTTATTAGCATGAGATGAAAGCCATTTTGTATTTGGCAGCCATTTTAGGTAGCCTTGTGCTCGCCATGTGCTGTTTCCCTCTTCAGAGCCTTGCACATGCTCAGAGAGGCCTAGCTAGTAGAATGCACCTGCTCCTCTTATAGAACGGTCAGGCTATTTTTGCTGATGTATGGAGAAGTAACTCTCCTCCCACTTTGTTGAGCAAGCAGACCTTGTATGCCCATATAAGTCATCGTGCATGCTTACATGTGCCAGGACCTCCCCTTGGTCTTATGCTGACTATGTAACCCTAAGCATATATAAGGCCCCTGTTTTCTGTACTCTTTAGACTGCCTCATACAGTTTCTGAAGGTACTGTGTGACGTAGTCTCCCTCATCTGAGGTTAATAAATGAATTCTTTTTATATTACAGCTCCTGTACCAATTTCTTCTTTGTTGGTTTAAAAGGACCAGGTTTATCAGTGAGACCCCTGAGAAGGTTTCTATTTTCTTCAATTGTATCCACTGTGGGTGTAAGGCTTTCGATTTTGTACACTGGATACGGTGTAACAACCATAATACGTTTTCCATGCAACAGTGCACGTTCCTAGAGAATCGCCATTTGCACTGCTGTCATAACTTTTCCCACAGTGGAAAACCGCAACTCAGCCGAAGTGTACAAGTGTGACTTGTAAGCGATAGGGACTGTGTCACCCTCATTAAAGGTCAGGTACGTGAAACCCACCGCTCCAGGCACGATTCTTATCACCAGGTTGGTGTGGTTATCACGAGTCAACAAGAATTTAGACTCAAGTAGGTCAGCCTGCAAAGATTGCAAGATGGCTGAATGTGCAGGAAGCCAGCAAGATTTGAAGAAAGTAGGTTGTACCAAAGCGTAAAGAGGCTTGATATGCTGGGCATAATCGGGAAGGTAATTATGCCCAAAATTCATAAGGCCCAGTACAGACTGTAGTTTTTTCAGTGTTGAGGAAGGGCACAGCTGTGTGGATTTCTCCAGGAAGAGAGGTGCCAAACATCAACATTCATTATTGAGCTCGTAGCCCAGGAACAACACCGTGTACAATGTGTGATTCTGCAAAGTTGAATTTATAGCCAAAATCCGCAAAATTGCAAATTATGCGGCAAACCGGCACAGATGCGGCCATTTGTTGTCTGTGAGATAAATGTAATCTACATACGAGCATGCATCCACGCGACCCCAACCAAAAGAGAAACTATGGGGGTGGCAAAGACGCCTGGACTGTTTTTATAGCCCATAGTCAAACATCAGAATTGGCGCTGTTTGCCACCGCTGGTATAAGCTGTCCATTTTCTACTAAGAGAGGACAGATGGTGTTCAAAGAAGCCATTAAATATTTCAAGTGTGGTTTTAAACCTTTTTGCGTACTAGACTATCCACTAGAGCAGAACTGTGAATATTCTGCACGGCGCACATACGACAATGGGAGTTTAAGTGACGGTAATCCAGTACCAAACGGTATGAGCCATCAGGCTTGGTCACAGTAAAAATGTGAGACACAAAAGTTTCAATTACACCTTGATATTCCAATTGCTCAAGGATTTCTGCCACAGGAGCTTTTGCTTCACGTCGCATGGGGTATTGGGGTTGAGGCTGTGGCATAGACTGCGAAGGTATCTCTTGTCTGAGGGAAAATTTGTCCCACCCACAGTGAGTATGGTACAAAGCCTGTGCAAGCACCTTAGCCCAATCTTCTGGAAACTGCATGCCTGATCTTTTCAGCCCTGTGTGAGCAAAACTAGGGAGGATTACCTCCTCCCCCTGCCGAGCTGCTAAAACAAAAGGTGGGGGCCAGTTGACCTCCACCAACAAAATGTCATATGTAGAAGTTAGATTTTCCCAAAATACCCCTTTTATGGTACGTTGTATTTCACCTTCGATTAAAAGGACAATTTTGAAAAGTCTTTCAGGAGGAACCACCCTAGTGTCAGCTGCCTCATCTATAACAAATGTGTCAGTCGCTATCACCTTTAGTAGTGGACGCAGCGCCTCTCTGCATTATGGTAATCTCCGCTTTGCTGTCCAACAGCATCAGCGCCCATGTCAGATTTCGAAGCTGCGTTCTCACTATGCGTGGCATATCTCGCTGTTAAAGCAGCAACTTTCTTCTTCTGAAACTGGGGCCTCCGTCTTGGAGAGTCATCCTGCTTGCTTTTATCGTCTGCCTTGCGGGGTGGGTCCTGCTTTGCACCCTTCCCCTTGCCGCCGTCTCCTCCACCGGTGGGTGAAACCGATGAATCCTGCAAAGAGCGAGGAGAACATTGATCAGGAACCTGAAAACGATCAGGTGACTTAATCATAGCAATGTCGCGCAATTCATAAGTGCGCTCAGTAGACACAGGTATTGGCGAAGTGGGACGGGACCCCTGATTCTGCTGCTTTTCCCCCTGTTTTTTATTTTTATTCCAAGTCTGTTTTAGAACAGAACGGCAATCATCTTTGTCAGACTTCGCCGCCTGAGTTTGCTTTGATTTTGTGTAGCCAAAGGTTTAGCACCCAAACTATTACGGCCAATGGTCTTATATGCCGCCATAATAATTTTTAGTAACTGACTGAGTTTTTCTGCATCGGGGACATCGCATAAAGCATTAGACACCTGGAAGCTCACTGCATCTCCCTTAACATTAGAAAGGACGAGATGGGAAACTAGGTCAAACACTCCAACAAGTCTCATTTTCAAATCAACAGCCACCTTAGGCCCATGCTCATCTTGAACATGTTTAATGAAGGAGGGTAGGATAGCCATTGGCGGTTTGCTGAAGCACTTCGTATAGACTGCCGCAAAAATCATACCCCAAGTGGTACAGTCAGTTACTTCCGGCACTAAGTCTTTCTGCAAACTAATGGTAAGAATCCTGTGTTTCTCCACAGGGGTAGTATTAAGAAATACTGCCTCCAGTTGGTCAAATTTCTCAGCAAGCCAAAAAGGCATTTCCTCCTTATCTTTGGGACCCTTGCCCATACCCGCATTAACCATAAAGGGACTAAGTTTCAATCAGTTTGGCCCAACTAGATTTGCCGCGACACCAGGGGCCCCACCCTGCATGTTGCGTGATATGTAATAAACCAAGGCCCTTATAACCGCTACTGCAGAGGTATACAGGCACCTTAATTCAGCTATGGGACATCGCCCGCACTCGGGTGCGGGGTAAATCCAGCCAAAACAGACCAAGAAGCGCCTGGAATGGACAATGGACCCAATCTAATAGCCGTTAGAGAGTAGGGAAGTGCGCTATCAAACAAAACTTGGTGCTGCCAAGCAGAAATGGGAATCTCCTGTGTCCTATAAGAAGCATACTCCATAGGAATGGCAGTGGGAGTGTATATATGAAACACATTGGTATCCGCATTAACTGCCGGAAACGTAACCTATGAGTAGAAAAGCTCAAAAGCTGCAAATGATTGCAAACAGCCAACCGACTGTGCTGCGGGATATCAACTGCAGCCATAACGACACAGAAAGGACAAGTAATGTAGCACAACTTAGTAGTAATCTAATAGAAAACCATTTAAATATCAAGCTGGAAAAGACCTATCTAACTATAGGTAGGTTTATCCGTCACCACTGTCAACTGGAAACAATAGTGAGGGGGTCGTGGACTGATATAAGCACTACTCGAGAGTCTCAAAATAAGACCACAAAGTTAGGTGCGCCATGCCGCAGGGATTCTGCTCCTGCACAGTACTGTGCACAGAGACCCAGGACCTCAGTGAATTGTGGTGTACCAAAAAACTCACCTTAGTGCCTAGACCCCTAACCAGCTAGCATCAGTGTCACATTAGCTCTTCGTCCTATAGCAAAGGAACTAATGATTAGACAACCCAGAACATGCAACTTAGGTTATACTCAGTAATGGTGGGAAATAGGAATACCAGTCCACAACATGAGTAAATAGAGACTCAGGCAAAGTTAAAATATTTATTTTAAGGGCGTGCTCTAAGATGCAGTATTTTCGCTAACAAAAGCAGACATACAATCAGAAATAATATGGTCAGCATTGTTTCAATTCCATAAAATAAAAGGGAGAAATCATTTTACAATGATGGTGAAAATATGTCTTATAGTGCCTAGTATAACACCCTCCCTAGATAGGAACTATGTTTTATAAAATATAGACGGTCTCTTAGGCTTGTTTGGGGGACCCCATACCTCTAAGATCAGCAGTAATGTATCACTTCAGTATCTGCAAAAGCTCTCTGTCTTTCTGGAAAAACTGGCTTCTTCCAAGTGGTGTCATCATGCTGACAGTGCATTATTAAAGGCGCCAGAATCAAGTTGACTGCACCTGCATATATGTTATGGCTAGAACGTGAGCCGATCAGCTCATACAACAGCTACCTTGTTATGATAACCTTGGAGGCTTTAGAACTCAATGTGCAGACTAGAGTCACGATGTAAGTCTAGGGATGCTGAAAACAAGCCATTCTCATGTGAAGCATTTCACGCAGCCTAACTCACAACAACAGTCACATGCAGTGTTGTATGAAAAAGCAGCAAAAAGGTAAAATGGCGTTTAAACTTGTAATAAGCCTATGCTAACTTAACAATGTGCACAACAAGGCCCAGCACATACTACAATATGTCCATGACTGTCTTTTTCCCTGCTGTAGTTGTGCATGGGTTGTTGTAAGCGTATTTATTTGTATGTGTATCAATCTCTGTAGGTATATTGTTGTGTTTTCATACAGAAATGGCTGAAGGTGTCCATGCATTATTCAAAAGTAAAACGTATTTGCTTTTGATAATTCTTGTTTGTAAAGATGGTGGATTTTTTGTTCTGATTCTTCCTGCCTGACCAGTAGATATTTCTACTGATGTTTATGTATGCTATCCAAGAAGCTTCTAATATGAACATGAAATATACAAAGAGGAGTGCCATTGGTTCTTTTGGGTCAGCTCACATCAGCTTTATCTACATTAAACATCATATTATTCCCCTTTTGGATCACCCTTGAAGAATATTTCTGTTTCATCCACATGCTCTTGAACTTTGCTATGACCTGCCTTATTCCAGACCAAGGATTCCACTACTTTGATAAGGTGCATTTATTTTAAAGGTGTATTATCAGCTGTCGGGGTTTATTTACTGAACTAGAAGCCATCTGAAATAAATGTTTTTACCACTAAAAGCAACACCTGCTTCGTCATAACTAATGCTTACTTCAAGTATGCTGTAAATATGTAGCTGCGCTTTAACATGTATTAGGCTCTATTTCCATTTTTGAAGGCAATCATTTTTGTGTGCAAAACAGCATTATATAAAAAAATGATTTTATTGAAAATACATCTTGACAAATACAAAAATAGTAGATTCCACTTACATACATATATCTCTAATCCTGTGGTTGAAATAAGCATTTATTTAACATGTGCATTCTTTGGGTTTCCTTTATTAAGAGCACAGCTCATTACAGGAGAATCACAGCCTACTGCATACTCCAGTGGTGTCTCCTCCACATAGGTGGAGGAGCGCTGCCACACTGCTCAGCGAGGACTGCAAAAAAGAAAAGAAAATGATAATAACAAGAGTTATTTTCATTTTATTTTTCTTTGCGGGCCTCGGGCCAGCTGAGGTGGGGTGGGGATGGGCTCACCACTGTCAGAGCAGAGTGAGGAATGGTTTTGCACTCCCTAGGTGCGCGTGATGGTTTTGCCGACCCTTTTGGACCAGCCAAACTGTAACGTGCACTTAGCATGTTCTCCACTGGGCTGAGTTGCACAGCCCGGTGAAGAACATTCCCAGACTGCCTGCGCTGCCTGTTAGGCCGCTCACGCAGTGTTGTGATTAGCTGGGAGAGGTAGAGGGCCTGGGTGCTTTTAGATCTGCAGACAGGGGAGAGGCGGCAGTGGCTGTGCCAGGTACGTTGATTTGTTATTTTTTCATCCTCCCGCCCAACATTCTGAGGCAGCCACCACTGGCATACTCCAGATAAGTTATTGAACTAAGCTTATTTTAATCTGTTGGTCATGTGTACAGTGCTAACCTTACCAAACATTTGCCCAAAAATTGTTTCTGGTATTTTGCAGATTGGGGCAGCTTGACCTCATCCTGGCCTCCCCAGGTTTTGTGAAACTGTGCCTTGTGGTTGACCTCACAAGACTAACTTGATATGATATGTTAGGTATCTATGAAGACATTGATTCATGCCACAGTCTACTGTGTCTGTTTCCAACACAGATGTGTGTGGAGGGGAATTGGGGGGTGAGGTGTGGGGGGGATTGGGGTTTCTGCAGCTACCAGTACCCAAACAATGGTAGGTAGTTTACATTATATCAAGTACAGTGCTCTGGAGGGCCCATCTCAATCCTCTCCCAGTAATCATTCAATTAGAGTGATAAATACAGAATGCAGAACATGATATATGATCCTAAACTATATTACAAGTAATTTGAATATCAATACTTCCAGATATGAGCATATGAAAGGTCCTCCAAATAAAAAAGTGTGACAACTCAGTGCACAGAGGATGTTGTGAATAGAGCGATTGAAAATAAACAAAACATTTCGAGGTAAAGTAACAAACAATTGCCTGGTGTGCACATAATTCAAAATCATGGATGCGTGCATTGGTCATTAATGGTTCTTGAGGTGCACAATCCATGAAAAAGCAGTCCAAAATTGCCAATCAGTCATCTTTTCAACCCCTAATTGATTAATTAATTAGTATTCACCAGGATGGTATTAAAGATGTACATCCATCTTAGTGGGATACATTGCCACTAGAAAAGGGTAACTACACAAAATATCGAGTTAAAAATATCAACTTACAGAAATATCAACTTCAAAATATAGAATGGACAAAATGTCGAATGGACAGAATATAGTCAACAAAAATATCGAAATTAAGGTAAGTTAAGTAATATCGATTTTTATAAATATAGAAAGTCAAAATATCGAAGTAGATTCGGCAGATTCAAATACTTTATTCTTTTAAAAAGCAAAGAATACCCATAAAAGTAGCATGAAAAGGTACAATTTACAAGGGGTCAAGTAGTCATTATATAAAATCACACAGAAGAAAAAGCACCAAAATTAAGTACGTATATACAACATAAAGAAATTAATTCATTTGAATCGATTTGCGACACTTAAAAACTGATTTTAAAAATTCAGCAAGTGAGGCTACCATGAAAACAGTTTCCATTTTCTGACACTCTAAAAACGCTAAGCGACATCTGTATACATTTAAATCTTTAAGAATAGGGATGATAAGTTTCTTTCGGAAAAAAGTATAAAATTTACAAAATAATAAAATATGTATATCAGATTGTGGGGACACATCATCACATGGACAAAAACATAGATCTTTCGACCAACAATTCATCACAGGAAAAGATAATAACCTAAAAACAATGTTAAGTCTAAACCGGGTTAAAAGGAAACGTTCATGATTGGACATATCTAATGATAAATAAGGCTGTAGTTTCTCTCCACATAAAATATCCTGATGGGCAGAAACAGTCTTTTTTCTCGCCTCCTCTAAGTGTCTTTTGTCCCTGAGATAGGCAATACACACATTTTTCAGGTCTCTTCTTGATATTATGCCATTGATAACGGATCCTCAAAGTATTGGGGACAGCTTAATTCTTCGAGAAAGTTTCTGACATAGGATATCCATTTGAAATCTTTAATGTTGTCCAATGCTAAAATGTCCTTTAAAATGGCCCGGTTAACCACACATTCATCGTTTGTCCAAACCCTGTGCCAAAGGAGGATTGGCTGAATCTTAATCGTATCAGTAACATAAAGCACTCCCAATTCAGTGTGGCATATCATAGTCGCAGTACTTTCAGGTACGGACAAGATATAACGTAAAAACTTGTTTTCCATAGTTTGAATTGAACTAATATTTGAGTAACCCCACAAGCCTGATCCATAGGTAGCTACAGCTAAACAAGTCGCCTTATAAATAGTTAAAATTTCCTTTATGGGTTTTTTTCCTAGTTTTTTTAATAAAGCATTGTAAGGCCATGATAGTTTTGGAAAATAACAGAGATCTAGCATAAATTGCAGTAGTCCATGAGCCGCTTTCATGAAACAAAATTCCCAGATATGGGAAGGTGGAGGTCTTTTCTAAGGGATTGGAGTTTACAAAAATTGGCATCAGATGCTTGCTTGTTCTTGACCCACAATACATAGACAAGGTTTTGGAGCAATTAATTTTCAAGTCTAAGCCAAGCATAAAACTATTAAAAGATGTAACCAAAGTTTGTAGTGCCATTGGGGTGCTTGCCATCAAAACAGCATCGTCAGCATACATCAGGGCAGGGACAGGCCTCCCACCCACCATAGGCATGTCCCTACCCTCCTGCACGAGGTGATTCTCCAAACATAATATCGAAGTATATAATATAGGTTATTAAAATATATCACATTTTTAATAATATCGATTTATTTTAGTGTTTTGTATGTTAGTATATGTGTGAAAAGTGTATATTTTTTTGTAATTTATTTTAAGTAATGAATTTTATGTTATTTAATTTTTGTGTAGTTTAATTCTATAGCGGATTGTGGGTTTATAGGGGAATAGGGTGGAAAGTAATTTAATTATATTAAATAAAATATAAATTTTTAGAAATTATTAATTATTTTGAATTTAATTTTGCGTTTTAGTTATGTAGCGGGTTGTGTGTGTATGGGGGAATAGGGTGGGAAGTAATTTAATTATAATTAATCAAATATTTTAATGTATTTATTGGTATTTATTTTGAATACATTGTTAAATAATTTTTAATAAGTAATCAAATCATTTTTAATTAGTAATTCATTTTTATTAATTGATTAATTGATAATTATGTGAATTTTATTGATGTATTTACTGTAGCGGGTTGTGAGTTTATAGGGGATTAGGGTGCGAAGTTACTTAATTGTAATTAAGTAAAAAAAAATTATATATTTATTGGTATTTATTTTGAATTAATTGGTAATTCATTTTTATTTGTTAATTATTAATTGTTAATTGGTAATTCATTTGTATTAATAGTTAATGAACTTTAATAAATATTTTTATTAGTTTTTTTAATTGATTAATTAGTATATTATATTAAATTGGTATTTACTTTAAATTAATTTTTTATTGGTATTGATATTTAATTTATTTTTATTAATATATAAAATATTTACTTTCCCTACTGTTAAGTTCACTGGAGTGGGAATAGTAATTTTTACCCCTACGCTATCCAACACTTTCCCTACTCTTGCACTCTCTGGAGTGGGAATAGTAATTTTCACCCCTACGCTATCCAACGCTTTCCCTACTGTTGCACTCTCTGGAGTAGGAATAGTAATTTTTACCCCTACGCTATCCAACGCTTTCCCTACTGTTGCACTCTCTGGAGTGGGAATAGGAATTTTTACCCCTACGCTATCCAACGGTTTCCCTACTGTTGCACTCTCTGGAATGGGAATAGTAATTTTTACCCTCCCGCTATGCAACGCTTTCCCTACTATTGCACTCACTGGAGTGGGAATTGTAATTTTTACACCTACGCTATCCAACGCTTTCCCTACTGTTGCACTCTCTGGGGTGGAAATAGTAATTTTTACCCCTAGGCTATCCAATGCTTTCCCTACTGTTGCACTCTCTGGAGTGGGAATAGTGATTTTTACCCCTACGCTATCCAACGCTTTCCCTACTGTTGCACTCACTGGGGTGGGAATAGTAAATTTTACCCCTACGCTATCCAACGCTTTCCCTACTGTTGCACTCCCTGGAGTGGGAATAGTAATTTTTACCCTACACTATCCAACACTTTCCTTACTCTTGCACCCTCTGGATTGGGAATAGTTATTTTTACCCCTACGCTATCCAACGCTTTCCCTACTGTTGCACTCATTGGAGTGGGAATAGTAATATTTACCCCTATGCTATCCAACGCTTTCCCTACTGTTGCACTCTCTGGAGTAGGAATAGTAATTTTTACCCCTACGCTATCCAATGCCTTCCCTACTGTTGCACTCTCTGGTGGAGGCGGGTGTGTCGGGAAGACGCCGAACTGCTCACGGCTCCTGGCACCCGGCTCCTGGCTCATTCCGACGTTAGCTTCAGCATTGTCTCCGGGAGTTCCAACAAAACTTTACCCAGCCGGGCTGCAATCAGCTGGGGGACAGGCAGCCAAGCGCAGTTTGAGTTCCTGAGCTTGGGGGAGCTTCGGAGAGACAGCTGAGAGCCTGAACTGAGTGGAGAAGTGAAGGCAGGAAGGTGCCGCTTGTTGCCAGCTGCCTGATGCGACCTGCTGCGATCCCGTTGACGGCCAAAACAACAGTGGGGGGGGTCAGCAGCAGCCCATCAAGGCAGCAGTCCATCATGGCAGCGTTGGTCGTGCATAACCACAAGGTTATAACCATAAGGAACTGCAGAACTGCGGAGAAACTGTCAACGGCAGGCAGCCTCACAGTTTCATTAGTAGCTTCTACTCCCCTGAAGGTCAGCAGCGGGAGGCTGCACCAGCACCAGTGGGAGGCAACACCAGGTGCACCAGGAGCATCCAAAAAGATATCTGTAAACAGTTGCGGGGGTAAGTTGGGGCGAGTGTGATCGTGTGTGCAGAGAGCGCAGCCGCTATTAGTAGTGGCCGCAGAGTGTGAGCCCGGTGAGCACAGAAGCGGCCCAACTATGTTGGGTGCGGTTTGCAGCTTGCCAGTGTGCCCTGCTCTCTGGCCGCTGCCCATTGAGCTCCTCCCTTCCCCATCCACCAAGCCCAGCCCTACTCCGCTTGAGAGATTGGCAGTGGACCTGAGCATTAGAGCACTGGATCTTACCGTTTAGCTAGAACAAGAGCAGCGCAGGGCCAGGGTCAGGGCGACTTGAAGAGGGCTTTTTCCCTCCATTTGGCTTGTTCCCTCCTCTGGTAACCGCTTGCACTGCAAAGAAGATCTAAAGAAACAGAAGGTAGCAAGACAGCAAGGCTAGGTAAGGCAGTGCCAAATTTCCCTGGCAACTGGTCAGGAAGAAGGATCCAGATTCAGAGTGGGGGCCACCCGTTCAACTTAGTACATCAGTAACAGTGCCAGCACCCGCACCTGCACCAGCCCCAGAATGTGAACTTGGAAACGTTCCCCACCATGAAGTCTGAAAGGAAAAGGGTTCAGCCCTCAATGCCAGCGTGCAGAATCAAATGCAATGGGAACTCGAGGCCAAGCAGTATTGACCTGGCAGCGCCCTCCGAGGACGTAGTGGGTCCCTCTGGCCCAGCAAGCAGCCATCTGGACTCCCCAAAAACAGGAGACCACCTGGGGGGGGGGGAATACATTTCTTCAAAATGTCACTTTCTAAAAGATGCAGCATCATCGATATTCTCCTCCATTGGCAAAATTCAAGGTCTACAAGATCCTCTTCTCCCTCTTCAACCAACTATTGTACCTGTTACAGTACAAGCTCTAATTCAACTACAGGGCTACAATCATAATACTATCACTACATCTAACGAGCTCTCAGCCCACTGTATTACCCACTTTCCAACCCCAGTGCCAGGAGTAGTGAAACGAAAATACGTTAACACTAGTAAAGCACACAAGGAGGTGCATGGAGCATCACAGGGGTCAACGATAACAACAACTGGGCACCCGGGCCTTTCTGTAATTCAAAATAAAAATAAAAATACAAATTGCGGTTCAGAAACCTTCTTTGGTCCCAGGTGTTTAGAAACCCCAAAATCCAACAAATCCAACGGGCTAACCCAGCAGCCCATCTACACCTTTGGAGAAAATGACCCAGGGAAAAACTCACTAAAAGCACGTCCAGTTAATCAAACAAAAACTCTACCATTACACTTTTCACTCCGGAGTATGACTCGAAAGAGCTTTTTGATACCCTGAACAGAGGGAATATTCTCCAATTTCCACGCATTACAACATAGGATATCCGCCCTTACTACTTGCCAGGACACATGAAGGAACGATCAGTGACAGAGAAAAAATATTCTCTGTTCTTAGAGGAGCTCGAGGACGGTCACCCTATATGGAACAGATGCTTGACATACAAACAGGCTCCAACTACCATCATCCCCTTACTTTTGAACATACTCAGATCATTAGAACCATGGACACAGCTAGACCGGCACAATGGGTTGAACAGTATGGCAGCAGATGCCAAACTTCTAGATTACTCTAAAAACCTTTGATATTATCCTCTTGCAGGAAACATGGTAAGTGGACCCCTTGCATCTAGTGGGGACACTTGTTTCCATACACCAGCCACAAGGATTTCCAAATATGGTCATCTATCAGGTGGTTTAGCCACCTATATTAACATAACAAAAATCAACAGCGCCCAGGAATCTCCTTCCTCTTTAACATCTGTAAATACTATTAAGATTCACCTAAATCTTAGTGGCAATAAGGAAGAGGTGTTACTGATCAACACACACCTAAACCTGAAACGGAGAAAACAGGAGTCCTAAATCTTAATTGAACACCTACTTCAATAATGAGTTTGCACAACACACTGAACCTTATCTGAACCTTATCTTCTGTGGCGATCTACATCAACACATCTTAGGCAAAGCATCAAATGAAGATATACAGGTCCAGTCCTTCTATTGGAACATACCAGCTACAAAAGCGGCCAGAGAAGATCTCCTAAGAGCAGTTTAGAGCTGTTAGAAGACCTGGAGCATATCGGCCTAAGGGTACTAAATGGAAGATTTGTCGATGACTCTCCCCCGGCCGCCTAATTTCACACAGAATTTGCGAATTCTACAATAGACTATACTTTAGTTTATCTTTCCTTCTTCAACATGTAACAGTCTTCTGCCTAGAAGACAAAGAGGACAGTGACTTTCGACCCCAGGAAGTCTCAATTCAAGCTCACCCACACAAATCGATACTTAACCCAGTTGGTAGGCATGCTTGCCACACCATAAATCTAAATAGAATCAAGTCATCCATAGCAAACACCAGGGAGGTGCTCATGGCAGCAAAATTACAGTTAATTGAGCTTACTTATCCCATCGGAAACCCTTCCAACATATGGGAAATCTTTACGGCTTCGTTTGCAAACTCTTATTCAACCACAGTCAGATACTCCTCTCACAATGATCCAACGGCCGCAGGGAAGGTCAAAAGCACACAGAGGACCAATTTGAAACTTCTCAAAAAATCTGTCAATATACTTTTGAGAACGTTGAGGCTTTGCCCGTGGAATGAGAATTGAAACCATCAACTTCATAATAGAAAGGCCTAAAAAACTCAAGTGGAACATTAACAGGTCCAATGAAAACGAATTCTGGGCAAAACTTTACCATGACTCTAAAGGAATCAATAGCACACGTTTCTGGTCAACTATAAATAAAATCTTACAAACAGCACATGGAGACTTAACATCACACATCACAGAAAATGCATGGATATCCTTTTTAGAATCTCATTTTAATCAACAGATACCTGGTTCACAAGTACTTCCGGATAGCTAACCAGCTCCTCTCACCCAAACTGTGATGATTACAGAGAAAGAGTCCAATGGAATCGATGCTGTCATGGCTAAGAAATGCATTTCTAAAGGGAGGAAAGAATCAGTTCCAGGGCCAAACGGGATTCCACCAGCCCTTTTTCAACATGAAAGGAATCCTGGTCAGAAACACCAGTCCCTCTATTCTGTTCTGTCAGGTAGTCCAGATTTCTCCCCGCATCATGGAAGGGCTCCATTATTTCACCAATCTACAAGGCTGGCAACAAAACTTTACCCCAAAATTATCGCCTGATTGCATTATTAGATGTAGAGGCAAAATGTTTCCCAGGCAACCTACTTGTAAAGCTACAGGATTGGGCAAAAGAGAACAACGTAACCCCTCATTACCAAACAGGGTTCTGCAGAGATACTGGTACAACAACTAACCTACTAACAATGTCACTACTCATCGACAAGGCAAACTATCTAGACAAATTCTTCATTTTTGCTTTTCGGACTTTAAGGCGGCATTTCACAATGTCAACCGAGCAATACTGTGGAGGAAATTGGCACTCTGGGGGATCCCCCATCTCTCCTGACCCTCTTGATACAACTGCATTCCAATACTTGGATACAGGTCAGGCATGGCAATGGCTCCCATCTCTTGAAGCACATACCAGCAACTAAAGGCCTCAAACAGGGATGTGCACTTGCACCAACTCTTTTTACCCTGTATACAGCAGATATGACACCAGCCCTCAGTGCCTGCAATGCGCATGCTCCTCGATTAGGTGGCAAAGCCAATTGCCAGTACATCATACGTGGATGATGTTGTCTTAGCAAGCCATACTCAAGTTGATCTACAAAGGCGACTCAATAAGTTGCACGAATACGCAGCCGAAAACCATCTAGAAGTAAATGTTAATAGAAGTATAACTCTGAAAATTAATGGGAAACAATGGTCTCACTCCTAGTTTTTGGTAAAAACTTCAATTGTGAACTCCTCCAAGTATATATATCTAGGGGTAATAATTGATAAGGATGGCCATTTCATCAAACAACTCAAAGCTATCCAGAGGATGGCAATAGCATCAATACTAAAGCAACTAAAAACAAAATGGACAGGACCAATTTATTCGGCCTTGCTTCGGGTAGCGCAAACAATAATTCCTCCCTCGAACACTTAGGCAGCAAAGGCCTGACGGGTAGGGACACAATTCTGCTGGACACTACCCTGGCGAAAGCATATAGAGTCATGCTAAAAGTTCTGTCTTATACTTCGCCTGCACAGATTAGACTTGAGTTTGGCCTAACCAAACAACTCCTCGCAAGGCGAGGTTATTACATCAAGCGCTGGCACAAAATTAAGAACCCCCCCCCCCCGGAACACATTGAACCAACCGCTCTGGCAAGAATTGTGCAGCACACCTGTCTCGCCGGCCAAAAAATACTTGGAGGAATCATTGGCCATTACTGGATTAGCTGACCTGTGGGAAACTCCAACTACCCACTTGCATTTAAGCACTTAGTAAAGAAGGCTATCAAGAAGCTCTTTCTCATAGAAGACAAAGCAGCCTTTGCACATAGGAGCCATTCATGGATGACATTGAGTAGTTACAAATTCCTTGGGCTGCAGTCACATTTTAAACTAGGTTATTCAAGAAAGATCAAAGAACCCTTTCTAAAATATCGGTGAGGTATCCTCCCAGCTATACCAAATCTTCCACCCTGGCTGAGAGAGAATTATGGGAACTCATGCAGGCTATGGGGGGTCGGAATTGAGGACATGGAACATATTACATGCTCCTGTACTAAGTTAAAAGAGGAAAGGGTAGGCCTACTAAAACCCCATTTCAGCGAACGAGGGACAGGCGCTACTTGCTTGCTTCAATCCTAAGGACCCACAACTAAATGGGAAGTTACTGAAGTTCCTGTCATTAGCAGCATCAAAGCAAGGACCGGCGTTACCCTGAGCAAGTGCAAAAACTATGCAAGGTCTTGGCCTTCACAACTGTAAACTGTGTATAGACCCTGGACTGTCCCAAGTACAACACAAATAAAAGGCTTCTCTTATACTGGAAATTTCTCCGCTTTTAGAAATACATCTCTACTTCTTAATATATAAGATTTTTAACAATGTGCCTTTTTGTAATGGTCTTTATTAATCAAAAACAATCATATTTTTACTTACTTACTTACACTTTATGAGGAAGCGGTGAAACCCAAGTCAGATGACAGAAGGAGCGGCAGCAACCCTAAAGGTAGATCAACAAGAGTCAGGTAGAGAGGTGTGCAAAGTTTGAGTGTAGCTAGTAGCTGACACTCCTACGCTGATTGGTTTAGGAATCAACACAATGTCCGCTGACACACTGCGGAATCAGGAAGCAGCAGCAGACAAAATGTTTAATCGTTCCCTGTGGCTGGGTTTGCAAATACAGGCATTCAGTCAATGGAGAAACAACAAACATCAGGAACATGTTTAAGAAACTGGAAAAGCTCATGAAACATGAACAAGCAAAATGGTTGGGAGCACAAGTCACTTCACAGATATTTGGAGGTGGGCAGGTTTCCAAGAGGCTTGAAGATTATGATTGCCCCTATATAGAAGACCGGTAATGGTCTTAGAAAACCATGAAACGAGGTAGATTAAACAGGAAAGTTTATTCCATAGGTTACAACCACAGGAGGAGCGCCTCATCAGTCTGGAGTCCGATAAGCAACTGACAAAGCCTATCGAACTCCAGACAGCAGAAGGCTCCTGGCAATCAAAGGAATACATTCTACAAATGACGTTAACTCATTCCTAACATGACATGAATAAGCAAGCCTAACAAACAGAATTACAAAAACACTATACCCTAGTTTCGAAAATCCCAACCCAACATGCAGAGGGAATGGGCAGAACGCAATTTGGATTCATCAAAAAAGCTTGTGCAAATCTTAGTGAAGTATGACGAAATTGATCGGATTGAATTCCAAAAACAGATAGATGAGTTAAAAGTAAGAATTTAATGAAGTGGTAACAACCAATGCAGTAACTAAGTATCGAGAGGAGATGATGATAAGACTACACAGAGAAGTAGAAATAATGAAAAAAAGGAAAGCATTTCAATTCCAAGATGATAAAGCTGATTACGAAAATGGTCACATTTTTACGTTCTCAAAGAAATATGATTTGCTAAAAGCAGTCAAAAAGGGTGTCCAATTTGATGAGCGCCAAGGGCCCAATGCCAGTACCAGCACAAGATTACAAATGACAACATCAACGTTAGACCTGAGTTCCACAATGGAAAGTGAATCTGAGATAAATAAACCTGGGGAAGTAAATAATTTGTAAAGCTTTCCCTGGCGGAGGAACTTGATTTTTTACGTCAAAACAGATGTCAAACTTACGCCCCAGGACTCAAAATCCCAAACAAGACAAATAAGTAATAAAAAGCAGCAGAAAGACACAAACAGTGGGCAAACAAGAAGGGCAAAAACAGGAGGAAACCAACAACCAGGAGGTGGAAGCGCAAATAGACGCATAACAACTTATCCCAGATAACCTTAAATCAAGCTAAAATGCAACTGCTACCTTTGGGGTTATCTTTTTGTCTAGAGATTAATTTCAATTAATCTCATACAAATAGATGAGTACAAGTTTATTTGTAAATTTTTTGTAAATTGAAGCATCAAAAATACAATCTCCTCTGCAATACAAGCAATGAAAGTCAACAGGTAGCAGATGATGTTTCTTCCCAAAGTCCAAGTATCATGACAGCGGCAGATGTACAATTAATATGTAATTTACAAGAGCTACAGAATGAAAATACATTTAACATTATTGGATTGTCCATGCAATCGGTCATAGCTCAACAATAACTTAATACCTTTGGGACAGTGTGCACAGGACTCAAACCAAAATCGACATTCCAAACAATCATGCCACGAGACTCACTTGATATTTTCAAAGAACATGTAACATCTCAAGTAAAAAAAACTAAGTCATTAAGTACTAAGAGCATGAAAACATTACAACATGCAGGATTGCACGTATGGTCAGCTAATTGATAAATTACAAGGCAACGATCAAATAGTAATCTGAAATTCTGACAAAGGGGGCAACATAGCAATCTGGCCCAAAGCAGATTACATGGAAGAAGCAATGAAGAAATTAAATGATTGAGATTTCCATAGGAGGAGCCACATTCAAACCACTTGTGCCACATGGATTGAGTTCTACTCCAAGTTATTGGCTTGGAAAAGTACAGGACTCCTTAGTTCAGGTGAATATAAATATTTGAAAAATGATCATACAGTCATGCCTGTAATTTATTTTATCCCCAACATACATAACATCTTACTATGCCACCTGGGAGACCATTTTTTTCTGCAGGAAAAGATATTCTGGAGAATAAATTCCACTGTATTGATTTTTTCCTGCAAGAACATGTGAGAATGCTGCTGTCTTATATTCAGGATACTAGTGACTTCCTCAGACACATTCATAATTGTACATGGAACTAGGATTATCTTCTAATGACTTTGGATATCACTGCACTATATTCAAGGATCCATCACAAAGATGGCATAAGGGCTCTGGAACATTATCTTGGCACTAGGCCAATTTGGTTATCTCAACACAATAAGATGTTAGTGATCAGGACCCTATTTTGCCTAGAAAACATCTTTTTTATCTTCCAGAATCAGACCTTTAAACAAACCTGGGGTGTTGCGATGGGGGCCAGCTTCTTCCCCAGCTATGCATGTTTACACATGGGATGGTGGGAGGAACTGGTCCTCAGGGCAAACTTCAAGGAAATTTTAGATAACCATGTTATTGTATGGCTAAGTTGCATTGATGATTTGTTTGTGATATGGCAGGGGACCAAAGAAAGTGCAATGTCAACATCAAACTACAATTCACAGCAACTTTGAGCAGAGAATCAGTCTGTTTTCTTGTTGTGGAGGTGTTCATTGCAAATAGAAAAATTTAAACTAGATTACATTCCAAACAGACAGCAGGGAACACTGTACTACACACCACAAGTTTTCACCCTAAACACCTAATATACAGTATCCCATATGGAGAAATGCCCCAAATCAAGAGAATCTGTAGTAATGATGCTGATTTAACAGCAGCCCAAAGGGATAGTAAAATCAGGTTCCTGGAAAGAGGGTCTTGTGAGAGTATAATTGATAAAGCAATCAGAAAAACTCAAACTCTACGTAGATCACAGTTGCTGTTCGAAACCATAGGAAAACGAGGTACGTCCTACAGCAGTATGACAAATGATACAAAAGGAACCAGAAAGAAGGTTGATTCTCACATACAAAAAGCAAGAAGGCAGATTACGTAATATACTCAAAAAGAACTGGTCTATAGTATTAAGTGACCCCGTCATATGGAGTACATTATCAAAAAGCCCAGCCATAACCTTCAGAAAAGCCAACTCCATGAGTATTGTTTTAGTCAGCAGAAGACCAGAAATCAAGATGATGACAAAATGGCAAACACAAAGGAAAGGGTTTGTGAAATGCACCATGTGTTGTGCGTACAAGTTTGGTAAGAATAAGACATCCTACTCAATTCCCTTTCTGGACAAATCCATCACCATTAAAAAATTCTTAACATGCAAGATGGACCACGCAGTATGTGTGTTGGAGTGCTCCTGCATCCGGCACCGGCATGCTTCCGTGGCCCGTTTCTCATTGCAACTCCAAACCCTTCTCTCCCCACTAAGGAGACAGGGAAGTGAGTCGTGCTTCACTCATAACACCAGTCCGGCCCCCTCAGCGCTTTCGCATTCGCAGAGGAGAGCTGGCTTAACTACACTTGAGGAATGTAACTTGGCAGGCACCCACGCACATTCATTAAGTGCTTGGCGGCCATTTTAGGACTTTGGGATACACCAAATACTCTCAATGAATACTCCATTTTAACAAGTTGCGAACTCTGTTGACAACTGACTTTTAACACACTGTTTATACAGGCACTTACCACAATAACTGCTACTACAATACCTGCCTTGTCTATCCAACTGCGGTTTTGCCCGACACACCTCTCCCACGCTAGGTAGGAAATTACTGCCAGACTCTGGAAAGTTTTTTTCACATAAAAAAAGAGGGGAAACACTGAGTCAATAAGGGATAGTTCTCCACCTTATTAAATATCCCCTAAAGGTTCTATAGGATCTTATCAACGATGTCTGCACCTCCACCTCAACCAAATATGGAGGATAAATTGGAGGAGCTGGTTAATAAGGCCCTAGAGAACGTTTTGGGCTCAATTGATGAAACAATTAATAAAAAATTGTTCTTCATCTCCAATCTATCAAGCCCTTCTACTAGTAAATAAGTAGGTGCAGCAAAGGATCCAAAGAGGAGGGCTTCTGGAGGAAATGTGTGAATAATTGCAAAGAAAAGCAAAACCTCCATCCCCTCATCACACTTTCAAGGCGGTGACAAGACTGGTGCATCTGGCACCGCAGATGGTCAAGATAAAGGCCCTGAACTCCCAATCCACAACAATAGTGATTAAAGTTGTGAACCAGAGATCAAGCCTTCTTGCTCTTCGATACGGATGTCAAAGAAGTTGAAGTAAGGGGAACAGGAAACTCTGAGGAGGCATCCAAGATAGGAATTGTGGATCCATTTGGAGAAGAAATGTTCGATCCTCTATTAATCAAACACCCCTTATCACTGGAGTGGACTCCATCCCAACATTTAATGGGCTACCTCTCTTTTTGGTTGAGAAAAGCAATTCCCAAAGAAGTTAGGTCCAGACTACGATCAGAATGCCCACGCCCCTCACTACCAGATAAAGTGGCTATGACTCCCGAACCTGATCCTAAGGTGGTAGCCTTTATAGCAAAAAATTATATAGATTTTCTAGGAAAGGCATGGACAAAAGGTTAAAGTCCTGCGAATATTGGCTCCTTGATACAATAGGCCCACTCACAAAAATACTCGAGATGGCTGAGTCAGCATACCTAGGGGATACCCCAGTTGACCTTAAAGGGCTAAGAGAATGAGTTCAGAGGGCAATATGCTTTATAGGCAATGCCAATGCTGCCATCTTCACAGAGAGAAGAAAAGGGGTACTACTCAAGATCAACCCTAAGCTGATCTAATAAACAAATAAAGATGGCGGTCCTAGTTCCCAAGGTCTTCTCTTTGGGAAAGATTTCATCAAAGAAATGGCAAAATACGTTGGCGCTTTTAGTTCTATTCGAAAGTCAGAGAAGGAAATAAAAAGGTGTTCCATGATAGAGTTTTTGGACAGGCCGAGAGAATGCCGGGTCATTTCCCCGGCTGTAAAGTACCTCCCTCAAGACCCTTCCTGGGCAGTGGCGGCAAATTCACAAATATCTACGGCACCCAACAATTCTGTCCGAAGGCAGAGGAACCGTGGACGACTCTTCAGAGGCGAGCAGAGACAACGTTCCTTTTCATCAGGTAGGAACCTCGAAAGACCTTTCAGATACCTGGGAGGGAGATTGCTCCAATTCTCTGGCAATTGGAACTTAGTAACTCAAGACCCATGGGTCCTGACTACAGTGATGGGTTACAAGTAGATTTCCTTGACATCCCCATCCAAACGAGACGCCCACTGGAGATTTCCTTTTCACCCAAATACAAGAAATTGGTCTCTCAGGAGGTAAAGGACTTATTGAAGAAAGGGGCAATTATGGAGGGCACACAATTAGGCTTCCTGATCTATAGCTTCCTGGTAGAAAGGAAAAACAAAGAACAAAAAACAGTCATAAATCTAAAGGACTTAAATCATTGGGTAATCTACCATCACTTCAAGATGGAGGGAATACATATTTTAAGAGACATCTTAAGGAAAGGGGACTGGTTGGCGAGACTAGATCTCAAAGATGCCTATTTGACAATCCCAATTTTGAGACCTCATCAGAAATTCCTCACAATTCACATGGGTGGGAAGACTATACCAATTTTGCAGTCTCCCTTTCGGACTATCGTCCACTCCTTGCTGCTTCACCAAGGTACTGCGCCCGGCGACTACGTGGCTCATGGGAAGGGGAGTGAGACTAGTTATATACCTCAACGCCATCCTCATAATGGCCAAGTTAAAACAGACCGTTTCCCTTCACACAGACCTTGCAATATGACTACTAGAACACCTAGGAATAATTATAAACAAGAAAAAATCTTGCACAATACCAAGCCAACAAACACAATTCTGGACTTCATGGTAGAAACTGTAAAAGCACAACTAAAACTACCAGGAGAAAAAGTAAGGAAAGTGAGGAAAAAACTAAGGAAGATACTCTCCAAAAAGATCTATCCCCGCCAAGAACCCTGGCAAGGATCTTAGGCCTTCTATTGTCTATAATTCAAGCTATTTTCCCAGGGCCTCTATACTATTGAGCACTGCAGAGGCTCAAAGCAGGGGCTCTGAGATCAAATCAATCATACTCCCAGATGATCTCTTTAGCCAAGAATCAAGGAGCAAAATGCTTTGGTGGTTGAGGAATGCGGAAGCATGGACTGGCAGAGCCATTTTTGTCGAGGAGCCAGACGTAATATTAGAATCAGATTCAAGTTTGGAAGGATGGGGACCGAGATGTGGGAACTCCTCAGCAGAGTGTTGATGGACAGATCAAGAGACGAAATTGCATATAAACTGCTTAGAATTACTAGCAGGTTCATTTGCATTTCACTGGTTCACCCAGAAGTCAGTCCAATGCTGTGTAATGTTATGTATGGACAATGTATCAGCAGTCAGGTATGTCAACAAGCTGGGTGGACCTCACTTCAGAGGTCTAATGGTACTGGCAAAGGTTTTCTGGGGATACTGCTTGAGCAAAGGAATATCAGTTATAGCAGAACACATTCTTGGGTTGAGCAATGATGTAACAGACTGGTTCTCCAAGAATTTCAGGGACTCCAGCAACTGGAGACTAGACAGACAAATATTCTTGAATATCCAATCCATATGGGGTCCCTTCAGGACAGACTTATTTGCAGACTGTCTGAATACTCAAGTGAGGAGACTGAATCCTCAAGCTCAGAAGGTAGACGTCTTCCTCCAAGATTGGAGGGATTTAGCTCCCTATGCTTTCCCTGCATTTGCAATGCTGCCTCGCCTTCTCCTGCACGCTTGAGGTTACAAAGGGAGCATAGTTGTGATAACTCCCTTTTGGAGATCACAAGCCTGGTTTCCAATTGTCCTGGAAATGAGCATAGACTTCCCAATTTTAATTCCTTCCTTCAGGGAGATACTCCTAGGTCCAGAAGGAGACATCCATCCCCTTGTAGAACAAGGACTTATGGTCCTGACACCATGGAAGATTTCAGGAGACAGTGGCAAATCCCAGGGCTTTCGACAGACACTTTCAGACTCATATCCGAGTCATGGGCATCTGGAACAAGGAAAGCTTATCGATTGGCATGAAACAAATGGGTTCGCTGGTGTTTTCAATGAGGTTATGATCCAGTTTCAGCTGAGTTAGTACATGTTGTTAATTATCTTTCAAAACTGTTTACATCAGGTCCGTCTTACATAACCATGAGTGTTTATAGATCTGCTATATCTGCTGGTCACTCTTTAATAAATGGTGTTTCTGTAGGTCAAAACTTACTAAAAAGATAATGAGAAGTATTAAAGTTCTAAACCCTCCAACTCCTAAATATACCGCCTTATGGGACTTTACACCTGTGTTACGAACCCTATCTTCCTGCGGAGGGATCTCCACTCTTTCTTTAAAGCGCATCTCATATAAACGTACTGTTCAGTAAATGTTCGAACAATAATTACAATACCAGTCAATAAGGTAATTCATTATTTTATGCATTTACACAAGTGTTAGCTCATAAGTAAGTGATTTTAGCCATGTTGACTAAATATTGTTTTAACCATGATACTATTATGTATTAACGCATTTAAGCATACATTGCAGAAAACAATGTTGTATGTTTTCTATGTTCATCATTGCAGCTATTTTTCACCATCACTTTAAAAGGGGAGCCTCTATCCCAAGGCACTGTCATGTGATCAAGGCCGTTAATTGGCCGAAATGAGTCATGGCTGCATGGTGTTGTACTGAATAAACTCTAAAATAGCAGTTCAATTGGTTCTACTCTTGTTTTCTTAAAAGGGTACTGGACGAGCTTTGAATGGGAGGAAACGGGAAGGGAGGGACAACAGAGAGAATCCTCACATCTGGTGCTTCTTAGCTAGACTCATCTACCCTCACTTGTTTGGGTATCAGGTGTGCACCTACAATAAATTGGCACAGAGGTTATTGGGGACTCATCATGCAACCTTCTAACTAAGTCACTACAAATTACACTTAACTCCCAATGCAATTTTATCTTTTAAAATACTGAGGATTGCGTCTCTCTGGTATTATGGAAATAAGGTGTCAACTTGTTCTAATTTGATATATATATATATATATATATATATATATATATATATATATATATATATATATATATATATATATATATATATATATATATATATATATATATATGAATCAACCAAAATTGCCACTTTTTGCCTGAATAAAACATCTTTGCAAGCACCCAGAGGTATCCTGCGTTATTTCCTTTTGGAGAGGGGAATTTTGGTTGATTCAAATTGAGGGTGACCGGCACCCACGCAATACCGCAACCAATTGTGCGCCAGGAACAACCGGACTTTTGTGGTTTGATTATATATATATATATATATATATATATATATATATATATATATATATATATATATATATATATATATATATATATATATATATATGCTTCCACCACCGCTGGTGAAGAGTAATGCTGTCACGGGCGGTCTTGTTGCAGCCACCAGCAGGAAGAGTAATGCTGTCACGGGCGGTCTTGTTGCAGCCACCAGCAGGCTGTGTATATTCGCTCCAAAAAACTTCAAGGTTATGAAGAAAACAAGACACCCAGAGCTCCAATTTCGAAGATTTATTTGGTGAATGAAAAAATCTCCACGACACGTTTATCCATTAATGCCCTATTATAACCACCTGTCCCATGAGCCAGTGATCCGTGCGGAAATTGGGATTGTTGTGTGGGCCAACCACCCATCTATTAATTGCTGTCAATTGGGAAGCTTGATAATAGAGCTGTATGTCTGGCAACCCTATGCCCCATCGTACCATCCGATGGTGAGTTTGTTCATAGCAATTCATGGCGGGCGGTCCTCCCACAATAATCCCTGTACAACACCGTCAAATTGGGAAAAAATTGCGTCTGGGATAGGGTTAGGAGCATTCTGTAGAGCATAAAGGAAACGCGGAAGTACGAGCATCTTAAACTGGGACGCACTTCCCAGGAGTGAGAGGGAGAGATCTCCAGTGTTGGACGTCTGATTTTAAACGTTGAAGGGGCTACAGCAAGTTCTGCGCAAAGTAGATATTAACATCTTAAGTGACGAAAACGCCCAGGTTTCGAAAGCCTTGGGATGCAATTGGAACCTAATAGTCCTGTGGATTGAATGGGGGCTCGTCCCACAATACATACATCTGGGATTTGGACCAATGTATCCGGTATCCCGAGTGTGCAACAAATATGTGAAATATATGGAGCATGCTGGAGGGGCCAGATAAAGAAGAACATCGTCTGCATATAGCGAAATGCGGTCCTCATGGTCAATTGTCCATTTAAGTCCCCGTATACCTGGATCTCCCCTGATCCAAACGGCCAGTGGCTCCAGTACCAGGGCAAACAGAAGCGGAGACAATGGGCAACACTGCCTAGTGCCCCGTCGGAGGGGAAAAGTAGTGGAGCAGTGATTGTTTACCGTGACGTGTACAGGAACCTAATCCATCTTATCACCTTGGGTCCAAACCCCATACGAGTCAACACGGCAAAAAGAAAATCCCATTCAATGGTGTCAAATGCCATGGTGGCATCTAGGGATAGTAGGATCGATTCCTCCTCGATGGTACTAAGTCTAGCAAGGGCTCCATTCACCCGTTGCAGATTCCTAGCCATATTTATTCCTGGCATAAATCCGGACTGGTCTGGATGGATCAGTCTGTTGATATAAAGAAGGAGTCGATTGGCCAGGAGCTTGGCCAGGGTTTTAGCTTCGACAGTAAGAAGGGAGATAGGGCGGTATGATTTACAGTGTTCTGCTTGCTTGTTCGGTTTATGGATGACTACTATAGCGGCAGTGCGGATATCGGCAGGGAGGAGTCCCAACTCGAAGCACTCCATACTTAGACCCAACAAATGGGGCGCTAATTTTGCTGCCATGGGTTTAAAGAGCTCAATGGGAAGTCCATTTGGACCTATCACTTTGCCGAAGCGGACATCTTGTATGACCTTTTGAATCTCCGTCTCTGTAATATCCACCTCCAAGGCATCCCTATCCTGTGGGGAAAGGTTCACCACATTGATGGTGGCAAGGAGATCAGCCGACAGTGAGGCTTGAGAAGTCTCCAAGACCTTATAGACCTCCTCAAAATGAGATGTGAAGGTGTTAGCAATTTTCTGAGGGTCAGTAAGAAGTGCACCATCAGGGCTGGCTATCGCATGGACCCATCAAGCTGCCTGCTCCTTGAGATCAAGGCACGCCAGGAGTTTGCCTGTATGTTCGCCTTGCTCATATATCCGATGACGGGTAAATAGGGAACGCATCGTGGCCTCTTCTGAAAGGAGCTGTCTATAATCCAGTCTCTTAATTTTTAGGGTGTGCTGAATAGTGGGATCATGGGCCTGCAAGACTGCCTCCTCCACGGCCAATATGTCCACATTCATTTCAACGACCCTCTTGGAGCGCTCAGTCCTATGTCCTGCCAATAATGATAGCGCCCTGCCCTTTATAGCCGCTCCAAATGCCCCCCACAGCGCCGCCGCCGAGGTGACCGACCCCACATTTTCCGCAAAGTAGTTTTCGGTGTCCTTCAGGAGAGCCTCTTTGATGTGTGGTATCTTTAGCGCCCACGGCTGTATCATTATAGAGCCGGGGCATCTGGCTCAATGTATACCAAAGCTGTTAGAATAGGGGAATGATCGGATATCCCTCGTGCGAGACATTGGGAGCTAGTGAAAGCGTGTATCTTGAGTGTGAGTAAATATGTAGTCTATTCGAGATTGGCTACTGTGTGCTCCTGATTGAAACGTGAAGTGTGTGTGTAATGGGTTTAGCCACCTCCATATGTCAACAACCCCTATGGCATTAGCGAACCGTTGGAGTTGCGAGCCTCGCAGCGGGTCCTCTCGGGGTGGAAGACGGTCCAGAGAACCATCCAACGTTAAATTAAAGTCACCCCCCAGTATCAACGCTCCCAAGGGCATTTCCAGTAACAATGTCACTACGTCGCATAATGGCAGCTGCTGTAACCCTGGGGGCATATACTGAGACTACATTAAGGAAACGTCCC
The DNA here is from genome assembly GCF_964263255.1 of Lissotriton vulgaris. NCBI lineage: Eukaryota > Metazoa > Chordata > Amphibia > Caudata > Salamandridae > Lissotriton > Lissotriton vulgaris. Next base: position 400,966,652 of record NC_141697.1, on the reverse strand, counting down.
TCCTAGGTGCCCTTGACAGCTGAGTACTTGTCCTGAGCATCAGTCCAGGTGATGTGGATCATATGGGGACAGCCTTTTTGGAGGAGAACGCCCACCCCCCTGGAGCCCGAGGTGAATCCAGAGTGAACTACAATTTGATACCCCTTTCTGTTTGTAGCCCCGCATGAGTTTCCTACCAAGTGCGCCTTTTGAAGCATCACAATGTCAAGTACTTGCCATTTGACATAGTGTAAAATAAAACCCCTCTTAATCTTGTCCCCTAGACCATTGACATTCCACGTGGACATTTTAAGTTCTAGGCCAGGTGCCATCAGATCATTTCGGTAGGAAAGGTGAATCGTTGGATAGGCCTATCTATTAGGGGGTCACCCGAGCACCTCCACATAGCAAAACATAAGCCAGTCAGTGACCAGAGACAGCTTAGATAGAGTTCAAATGTACGAAAGACATTGGGACCAGAAGTGTTACCGGAGAACCAAGAGTTGCAACACACTGATGCAAAGAACAAAAGAAACATACTTAACAGACCACCCCAACCCCACCCTGCCTCAATGCACAACAGGTCTGGCATCGCTCGCCACCCCCAACTTGCATAGTGTCGCCCACCTATGTCAACTTCAGGAACGTGAACAACGCCACGACAATAATATATAATTCGAGTAGTCCGCCCCGGCCTATAAGCCCATAGGGCGAAGCATAAGTAACTGAATTTTCGATTACACACATCAAATACAAAGCAAAGACCCTAAATATGCTTGGGTATCAGCGGATCAGATAAAGAGAAAATCAAGGTCATCATGCAAGACACTAACAAGAAAAATTACAGCTGAAGTATTAAATTATACCCAGTTAAATGTGAAAAACCAAAAGACTACCAGACAGTCCCCTTCCATATTCCAATGCTCACAGTCACCCTATGGGGCTCTGAGAGTCTGAATCAGAGTGTGGAGGGGAGCACCTCTGTCTGCGCCAGGCGCCGGTTCCACCAGCCACAGATGTAGATTTAAGCGATTTCCTACCAACTGTACGCCAGCCATCAAGCCAGTCCTAGGCATCTTCAGGCCTCATAAAGAACCACAGTTTGCCATCTTATTCCACTCAGAGTTTTGCTGGAAACAACATGGCGTGTTTGATTTCCTTGTCTCTGAGGGCACGTTTTACTTCCAGGAAGCTACAACATTGTTTGTGGCCCCTTAAGGTGAAATCCGGGAAGAAGGTGACCCTGCTATTCTGCAATGTCAATGGGGGGCGCTCACGCAGACTGAAGGATCACATCTTGGTCACGAAAATTAAATACTCAGGTCAGAAGCAGTCTTCAGTCTCCTTCCTACGGAGGTCAATTATGACCGCCTGCTTAACCCCTCTCGGCAGTTGAAAAAGGCCGTAAATTCCACTGGACCCCACAGGTTACTCACGCAGAGGCCGTTGAGACATTACGGACAGCAATCGGGATGTTGTGGCTCCTCTGATCTCCCAGTGCTCCGTGACGGCCGCAGCTCACACTGTGTCGGGTAAATTGTCAGCCGTTACGAAGGCCCTCAGGTCTACTCGCGAAAGTGGAGAGGCCGGTGAGATAAGGACCTCTATAGGGTCGAGGCATTGGGGAGGTTTGCACCAGTTCAGCAAGCCCCGTCCAACTGAGAGCTATGACGGCAATATGGGGGATCGGCCTTAGCTGGCGCCAGATTTTTCCTACCTTCCTGGCATCCACCAACCCGCTAGGGCACACCACTGGCTGTTTCCTGCGTGCGACGTCACCAGGAATATTTGTGTCGCCAGTTCACCACTCTCGAGTCAGCCTGGCAGGCTACAGCCACGGCGTTGCGGGGGGCACCCTTCTGCCGAGGAGCGGCACTGTTCCCCGGCGCAGTCACAGTGGACAAAGTGAGCGACAGCAGCAGCCTCACCCGGACTCCTGCGATTTCACTCAAACTTCGTACGCTCCTTGGGCAGCAGCAGCCAGCTTCTTTAAACCCCTCGGAAAGGAGAGTTGGCCGGAGTGGATGATTTTGAACGGATATTTCGGGAGTGGCACAGTGGAGCTTGGCTACCGTGTGGCCATTCCCGCCGGCAGTTGGCCACCCCCCCACAAGACAATTTTTATGATATATGCAAGGTATTCACATTGCTTGAGGCTAGAATGCTTAAACAAGCCTATCTGGCAGATGCATCAAAAATCGGTATTCCAAGTCCTTAATAGCGAACAATAAGGAATCGCTAATAAGGACATGCAAACTGCGATGCATCAATAAATTCGCTAAATATTACCGAATCTTTAAAAATCTGTAAATATTCCGAAAACACGGCTGCGAGACACTAAAATAAAGATTAGCAAATACCAAAATAACAAATACCGAATCGGTATTTGCGATTTCGGTATTAGGGAAATCGCAAAAAGATGCGTCGCATCGGAAGCAGGCTGATGACATCACAACCAGGATGTAGCACAGCCCATGCTTCTCTCAGTGCCCTGAGGAGCTCAGAGGAGGAGGAGGAGGCAGAGCACAGGAGCAGAGGAGCAAGACATAGCAAGCAGCGACCAGGACCTGCACAGCAGTGCATTATGGAGAAAGATGCACCCAAGGGAAAGGACACCCCCAGGAAGAGAAAACAAAAGTTCCCTGACAAGGAACTTGAGATCCTAATAGAGGGTGTCAGCAGCAGGCATGAATGGCTGTTTCGCAAGCTCTCCCTGAAGGTGCCAGAGGTGGAGAAGAGGAGGATGTGGCTGCGCATCAAGGACAGCGTGAATGCTGTCGGAGTCACCCACCGCAGCATCGACGACCTTAAAAAACGGTAGTACGACCTCCGCAAAAGGGCTAAGGAGAGGATTGCGGAAAGGGTGAAGGATGCGGCTGGCACAGGTGGTGTATCCTCCAGTGTGACACCGAACACAGCCCTCAAGGACCTTGTGGAGTCGACAATCGAACCGGAAGCTGTTGTGGGGTTCACCCAACTGGACACCTCGGGTGCTGCGGAAGGTGGACAAGGTAAGATGCATGCCAGCACAGATATGCAGCGTCTTGTCAACCCCTGCCCATTTCCCCATGCCAAACACAGTGCACATGTAGCCGTGCCCAAAGCACAATCCCTCAACAGAGTGTTGCATCATGGGAGTTGTAGTCATAACATGAAAGAGTGCATGTCCGACCCCTGAGGTGTATGATATGAAAACAGCAGCAAAGGGCCAAATGTCAGTCCATATATGTCCTTTATGTCGATGACAAAAGCAAAAAACACAAATATTCACAAATTAAAAACAATGCTCTGTTTCACACACAAATGCCTCCCCCATGGAATCAGATGTCAGCGGCCGCCTAGTCATCTGTGAAACCCCAGCGGTAACTGATGTGCACAACACGCTGGAACATGGAGTCACTCCTTCCCCTTCACCACCACCGCAAACATCACCACCACCACCGCGGACAAGAACACCACCACCACCACCACCCCGGCCAAGAACACCACCACCACCACCGCGGACAAGAACACCACCTCCACCTCCACCAGTCCTTTCAACAACACATAGCCGCAGGGCAAATGTCCCCTCCCTGCAGGAGATGGAGACGGAGCAGAGGCCCGCAGCCACAAATGTACAGCAGCAGGCTGTCGACACCCCAACCGCCCGAACAGCAGCACGTCTGCGAGCTAGACAGTGGCCCCGATCCTTGGGTAGGGCTGCAGCGACAACAGTTGATCTTGCAGATGTGTATGGAGTCGTCGAGATCCGGATGCTGCATGTTCAGCGCCTGCAGGAGAGACACATGGGTGCAATGAACATGAGCATGACAAGAATGTCCAACAGATTTGCATCCATGACTGACGCTGTGCGAGAGCTGACCACAGCCGTTGAAAAGGGCAATAATGACATTAAGGTATGCCTACAGGAACTGACACGTGCTGTTGTCGAATGCCAAAGGAGTGAGCGCCGGAGACAAAAGCAGTACTCGCTCAGTACCAATGCCACAATTAAGGCCATCAAGAAGCTGTGCAACAGCACAGCTGTGCTAGCCCGCCGATCGGTGTCCCTGCAGGTAGACTTGGGCCATTATTGTGGGGATGTGGCAAGGAGCCTCGATAGAGTGACCACTGCAGTGGAGCATCTGCAGTCTGGAACTGCCAGTATCAGCAGTGTGGAAGGGGATGAGGTGAGTGAGGCAGCCTCAAGTGTGAGCAGCGTCACCATGCCTGAGACAAGCGGGAGGAGGCACAGCGCGTGCTGCGTACCAGCCACTGAAAGTCAGCAAGGAGATGTTGAGGAGTCAGGGGACAGGAGGCTGGGTGTCCGTGGCAAACGTAAATAGCCATGATGTAATGGCTCCCTGGCCATGATGAGGTAACCATGGGCCAACTGTAGTGCCACATGCAGCACCCGTGTTGTCAATGGACATTTTCCCTTTTGATTTATTTCACGCTGCATCATGTTTCTGTTACATTAATCAGCACCAGTCAGGTGTTAATGGGCATTAAACCCTTGCAATGCATATCATCTTGTCATGGCTCTTTTTTACCTGTCTCAGAAGTGATGCTGTGTGATGTATGTCTGCCTCCTTTGCCCTTCTGCTGTGTTGGGTACATGTGCCTGTCGGTGTTGGGGGGGGGGGGTTGCTGTGCACATAGCTCGTCCTCAGCGTACACCTCTATGGGTATCCCCCTTCTTGTTGCGATGTTATGCAGGATGGCACAGACAGCTATGATCTGGCAGCAGGTCACTGGGTCGTACTGCAAGGCACCTCCTGTCTTGTGCAATATTCTGAAGCGACTCTTGAGGATGCCGAATGTGCGCTCCACCACATTCCTTGTGCTGATGTGTGCTCTGTTGTAGCGCTGCTCTTGAGGCGTTGCTGGGTTGAGGAAGGGAGTGAGTAGATACTCATACAAGGCAAAAGCGCTGTCACCTGCAGGATGGGGAGAGAATGGTCAGCAGCATGAATGCAATGGTACATGTGGGGATGGATTTAATGATGTTGCATCAATACGTGCCTAGTAGGTGTCCCACTCCAAACTCACCATTGATCAGGCGCCTGTGGATGCCACTGTGATGGAAGATGTATGCATTGTGTGTGCTCCCTGGGAATTGGGCTACGAGGTCCGTTATGATGTGCTTGGCATTGCACACAATCTGCACATTAATGGAATGGTATGACTTCCGGTTGCGGAAGATGTATTCGGTGGCTGAGGGAGGACAGATGGGGACATGGGTGCAGTCGACACACCCTATCACATGGGGGAATTGTGCCACCTGGTAGAACTCACGCTTGGTGCGGTTAAACTGCTGGGGGGGTTGTGGGGAAGGTGATGTGGTGACGTATCGATTCTCTTTGAACTTGTATGGTATATGAAAATCCATTTTTAATCTGGAAGGCTTGCAGCAAAATAATAAAGATAAAAAGCTAACAACCCTTACTATTAACCTTTTTAAATTTTGGTTGCACTTCACACAGTACTTTATTTATTAGTATTTGGTTTTGGGGTCATATGTGCACTGACACATTATTTATAAAAGTGCACTGTGGTATTGGGTATTTTCTTTACATACCACTATTTGTTTTCTTGTCATCTTTCTTCACACTTTACACAGAGAGAGTGACCAATGATGAGAAGTGGGTACACTGGACATTGTTAACCAGGAACCCCCTCGGGAGTTACGACCGTGAGGCGCTCTCTCTGTGCTCACACATTTTTCGTGGTACTGGGGCCTGTTTCTGTTCTTGCTCTAAATCTACATCTCTGACCCATAAGTTTAGTGTTAATTAACACACTCAGAGGATCTGGATGATGCATCAGACTATCCTGGGTGGTCAATGAACTTTTGATGTAGTAACAGTAGGTAAGGCGTATTTTGTTTACAGGCCGCATAGGGCCTGGACATGGGCTGGTATGGCGTGGGTCCTACGGGTCTGGTGCTGCAGTTGTGATGCCAGATCTGCTATTAGATGCATGATCATGGCAGGGCTGAGTCTGTACTTATCGTACACCTGCTCCTCTGTTTGCCCCAGCAATGTGATGCGCATCTTGAAGACCCTTTCCCGGATCATCCTCCTTCGCTGGGCCTGGGCGTTGATTCTCCTCCTCCGAGCAAGCACTTAGGGGGCAACCATTTCGGTTGACTAACAGGGTTTCCAGGGGCATTTTTGAATGATTACTGATTGTTAGCACCTGGTAGAATTTTTTTTTTCATTAAAAAAACTTTACCTCCAGTTTGAGATTCCCCTTATTTTGCTCATGCTAATTAGCGATTTTTGAGATTTTCGGTATTTGCGATTTTCGATGCATTCCGTTGCGATTCTTTATTAGCGATTCGGTATTTCCGGGGCCTGCTTTGGTTTTCGTTATTTCCTATTGGCTGGATAGCGATTCAGTAATTTACAGAGGGGATTATTGTAGCGATTCTTTAATATTTACCGATTTGTTTTGATGCATTGCATTTGGGGGTTTTGTGGTCGGTATCGGCCTATTTTACCGAATTGCTATTTTGCTTGATGCATCTGCCTGCTAGTGAGTAAAACTGATTAAGATCCCCAAGACCGCTTGGGTCTGATCACAGGAGAAATCCCATCAGGCATTTGCCACATACAGCCGCGGGTAGGGAGTAAGCTGCTACACAATCAGTCTTTGAAGCCGGGACTCAACGCGCCCCTTAATTGCATCAATGGGGGAGAAGCAGCAATCAGCACAGGAGAGTGCGGTCCCTGTGCCCCCATACCTTGGCTGGTAAATCCAGCCGCAATCCAGTTGAGGCGTACTGATGTACTGGGCAGAAGGGTAGGCAGGGCTAGCACACATGCCTATAGAACCTCCAGCGACACTCATGGGAGATGTACTGCACCTCAGGCGATTGCACACAACAAAGGCGGTGATCTTGAAAGCAGGGAGTGTGGATGGTGCACTTGGTCACCCAGCAAGACTCCAACAGAGGTAAGTGGGGATCTGGATTTCCGACGCTGGTCTCCTGGAAAAGATGCACACAATGCTCTGAGTATGGAAGGAGCACTGGGTTCAAGAATAGTGGCACTCAACGCATATTGGCGGCAGGGCAGCAGCAGAAGAGCAGTCCAGATGAGTACTTTTTTGCAGCGCAGCAGTCCTTCCAACAGAGATTCAGTTCCAGTTCCAAAAGCAATCTCTAAACCTGGGGTAAGAGGCCCTGTGCCTATACTCCAAATTGTCTTTATTAAATGAGGAGCTTCAAAGGGGCCCCTAGAAGTGCGCCCCAAGCAACTTCACCTAGCCCTGGTTACAGACATCAGTAGGGGTTAAATCTGCCTTTTTGTATGAGGGCAGGACATAACCTATACAAATGTTTAGTGTGAGCACTGCTCTCTTTGCCAGCCCAGGATGACCATCAATGTGCAGATGAATGCAGATGTAACCCTGTAACATCCCAACCCTTCCTGTGCGATGACTGTCTGGAAAGTATGCACAAAATGCAACTTTCCCCCAGGCCCAGATGCAGATTGAAGTCAAGCTGCAAAGCACAAAAAGTCATAAGTACAGAGAAATGTCTAATTTCTAAAAGTGGCATTTCTAAAACAGTAATGTAAACTTCAACTACACCAGTAATCATGATTTTCTCACTACCATTCTAAACATACCAAACATGGCAATCCTGCACACTTCAGATGAGGAATTAGCACTTAAAAATATATAAGGAAATTTGCAATGCTAGCCTCTGAAAGGAGTAGTCCTTGCAGCAGTGAGAAAAAAATAGGCTGTTTGTCACTACCAGGACATGCTACTCAATAAAGACACATGTCCTAACTTCTACTTACAAAGCACGCTGCCCATAAGGCTGCCTAGGGCCTACCTTTGAGGTCACCTTTGTTTAATAAAAGGGGACTTTAAGGCTTGGCAGTAGTTTTAAATGGCATGTCAAAGTGGCATAAACTGTGCATGCAGACCATGCAGTTGAAGGCCTGAGAGAGGTTTGAACAGCTACTTCTGTGGGTGGCACAAGCAGTGCTGCAGGCCCACTAGTAGCATTTATTAGACATGCCCTGGGTGTATGGTATACCACTATACAAGGGACTTACAAGTAAACTGAATATTTCTAAAGAGGCGTAAACGAATCATACCATATTTGGAGTAGAGTGCACATGCACTTTAGCACTCGTTAGCAGTGGTAAAGTGCCTAGAGTCCTAAAGACAACAAAACTAACATCAGAAAAATAGGTTGAGGAAGGCAAAATGTTTGGGGATAACCCTTCAAAAAGGACCAGGTCCAACAGTCTTCTTCCAGTGGAAGATACTGGTCAGTCAAGAGATAAAAACTACCAGCTTGAGATTTTCCTTTAAAACATATTTTTATATTGAAGGTTCACCAGACCAGCAAAACCAGATTCCTCCTCATCATAATCAGGATACACACATGAGGTGCATGAGGAAGGAGAGAAAGCTGAACATTAGAGGCCCTTTGAAGATAGTGGAGAAAGTCGAGAGGGAGAGTTTCTGTTACAATAGTGATTGTGACCCTCAGATAAAGATCTGGCCATTTCTTGATGGTCCTTCTCAGAAACAGGAGGTGACCATGATCTGAAGCCACCCGTTTTTACTTCTCCCAAGAGGAAGAGGGATAAGTAAGTTGCCATTTCTGCGAGTACATCCCAATAACACACACAGCCAGGGAAACCCAAACAATGAAGGATAAGCTGGAGGAAAAAAAAACATACCCCTGGGTCCTCAGACTTAGGAGGAGCAAAGGGTCAGATGTTCGATGCTTTTTTGCGGCCGCATTTGCGACTCCCGCTATTAGAAAGGGGCGTCCCTTTCTAATAGCGAGCCACAATGCCATGTACAATTGTTTTGCGACTGTATTTGCAGCCGCAAAACACTTGCAGTTTACCAATTACTTCAAGTAGGTAGTAAACCACTTGCAAGCAGGAAGGGGTCTCCAGGGGACACCTTCCCCTTTATGAGTATGTGAGGAAATATTTTTTAAGAGCAGGCAGTGGTCCCAGGGAACACTGCCTGCCCTTAAAAAATTAAACTGAAAAGGTTCATTTTTCATTTTTAAGTGCATCCCATTTTCCTTTAAGGAAAACGGGCTACATTTTTTTTTTAAACCTGCTTCATTTAAAAAGCAGTCCCAGGCATGGTGGTCTGCTGACCCCAGCAGGCCACTATCACTGGAAGTGCTAGCCATTGGGGTCGCAAATTGAGACAGCCTCATTAATATTCATGAGGTATGCAATTTGCAACCCCATTGGGAGTCGTAAACAGTGTCTGAGACACTGTTGTACATCCCAATTTGCGAATCGCAAATGCAATGCAATTTGCGAGTCGCAAATTGATGGGTCGTACATCTGGCTCAAAATGCATAATATGAGTAAAGAAAATACCAAAACACAACTATACTCCCTAAAGGGAAGATTTATATTCACAAAACTCCAAGAGATTCCATTCCACAAACTGTTTAATTTACTATTCAATATGTGCCAGAAAGTAAGTAACAGGCAATGTTATGAATGCCCTCCTACCTCATCTCATCATTCCCCCTTTTTGTAAAGGAGACAGAGCATGGAGAGACCCCTCACAGAAAGAGATCTAAGTAGACATGAGATATATGGGAATAACTTCCTCTTTGTTTAGTAAAAACTGAAGTCAGCTCTGAGAAATGGTAGCTATTGGAGAAATTGGCACATTTACTCAATTAGAAAGGAACGGGAAGAGGAAGAAGAAGAGGCGGCAGTTTTTGTTAACCTCAGTGATGTTCCTTTCAGTGATATCACTGCGGTTTCAAAGGACCTGGGCTGTAATGTCAGTTCCACTGCCCGTGGCATTTTGCTTAATTTCATTTGTTACACAGCTGAGTCACCACAAAATACTGCATTATTTATTTTTATATCAGACTCGAGAATGCTAATCCTGGGGCATATCCGATAACATAAGCATTTCAAAATTCAACAATAATGAAATGTACCCTTTATTGCAGTCCTTTAAGAAACTTTTATGATTTGAGTCATTATTTAATAACGGGAAATCTCTAACCTCCACTAGAAAAAGTGAGGTGCATTGAGTGGTAGATGAAAGAATTGTACACTTGCTGAACCCTTACTGTGCTCGGTCTTTTGAAGATCCTTTAGTGCTAGTCTTTCATATCCACAGCTTCAGCACAAAGTAGCACCTAGGCGGAAACATGACCCAGTTTTAACTGGTAGTGAATTTAAGAGAAAGGTATCGATGATAAAATATAAAGACAGTATGTGAGGATGTGCCAACATGGAGCATTTCGCTTTATTCCGGTACAAAAGTCAAAATACGGTCACTCACAAAATGATAACATATTGCACAGAGGGACTGTAAACAGCTAATGCATTCCTTTGCGCACGCGTTTTACGAATGTGCGGGCATATTACCAACAACTAGCGATAATTCTTGTCTCTAACTTGTTTAGAGACAAAAATTATCGCCGCACATCGGCGATTTTTATCGCAGATAAACCTTGCTATTAGCAAGGTTTATCGCAAATGCAATAAAAAACGGCCGCAATGCATGAATATCGCTGAAAAGTCAGCGATATTCATGCATTATCGAGCAAATGCTCTTAGCCATGTTATCCACCTCCCATTGGATAACATGGGTAAGAACTGCTCAGGGCAGGTGTTAGCTTTTGGAGATATTCGCGCTTAGCGCGAATATCTCCAAAAGTTGATAATAGGAGATAGCGATGTTAGGGACTGTTTCCAGTCGCTAACATCTTGGCACGCCCACTTTGCATGTCATTAGTGATAAATATCACTGACATGCAAAGCGGGGCCCAAGATGGTCGCTATCTCCTATTAGCTGTCACTAACTGGTGTTAGCGACAGCTTGGTAATAGGGAGATAATTTTATCTCCGCTTTCTTGGCTTTTAAAGCCAAAAAAGCGGAGATAAACCCCCTTGATAATATGCCCCGTGTTCTTTAGTTGTTTCACATGGGGTATTGTGGTGTTTGTGCACGATCTCCTACCATATAGGGTATCATTCAGAAGGGTGTGCTACAAACTAAGTAATTAATCAAAGTGTAAATTATCCTTACGTGCGCGCGTAGTTCTGTTTTGCATTGGATTCATTTGCAATTTATGTGCGTACATACGTGTTTGATACGTATATGCAAATACGACTTGAGCATGTTTTAATCATGCACATGCGTAATGTACGCAGTGCATGCAATTTGTATGAGTATCCTTTTCAATATTGTGCAACTTTCAAATTTCACCACCTTTGCTACTTTTCTTCATATTTATTATTTTTCTAATATATCCCGCTCCGCTCAACAGAATCTTGAGACAGAATTTCAACATTTTCGCGCAAAACGGTAGAGATGACAACGTTGCTGTACTTCGATATTTGAGGGGAGGAAGCGACGGATAGCCATATTTACTTAAAACTGACTGCTGCACCTCTCATACCCTGCACAGGTGCACCAATGGGCTGCCTAGCCTCACAGACAGGCCCACATTTTTTCAAGGAATTGCGTCGCCCTGCGGCACACAAGTAGACACAAGGCTGATGCAAGACCTATATCAGATTCACCATTCCATGGAAGGCCACCTTACGTGGCCCTGCGTGGCTTTCTAAATCTAGAGTTAACACAAGGCAGCGCAAATTGCTGCCTTGTGTTACTCTGTGGTAGGGAAGCAAGCCATGGGTGAAGTGTGTGTGTCTTCATACATCCACGAGGGGCCCGATGGGGGGTGCTACACCCCCCACCCAGCCCCTCCTGCGTCCCGCCCCCCGACCCGGATGTCCTACAATGCCATCCGGGTCAGGGAGGGCGCCAACCAATCGGTGGTGGGGCGCGCCCAGGAGGGCACGCCCCACCACCGAGAAGCACGGAGGAGGGGGCGGTCGCCGCGCCGCCATGCGGGCGGTGGCCCCCCTTTTTCAGATTCATCAACACTGGGAGACCTGGAAATGCATAAGAGGAGAAATATCTTTACTTCTCCTTGTTGTTTCTTCTTTCATTCTGAGTGTGCTGCAACCTGCAGCACACTCAGAAAGAGGCAAATGCCTCAAAGGATTGTTTTTGTGCTGGAAGGTGTCTTCCTACAACACATGCTTCTGCCTGCATTGGCGTAAGGCAGCAGTTTGTACCCCAGCACAGGCAAGAACAGGAATATGTTGTGTGCTCTCCCTTTCTCGCAGTGCAGCAAGGTGGCTTGCTGTGTTGCACTGTGCGAAATATTGATAAATATGGGCCCCAATCTCTACATCATGGTGCAAAGGTGTGAGTGTGATGTCTTGCAAAGTTTTGTAGTGGAAATCTACCTGTCAAGTACAAGATACTATGTCTTGATCATTTCTAAATCATTTTAAGTGCAATTTCTTTAACTTTGCAACTGCTTCAAGGAGGTGCTATGTTTTCATGCACTGCACTTCCTATCTTACTAGATCGAGCTTTGTGTCAAAAACTAGGGTACTTGTGCTGATTTAATCATAGTGTTGTTTGTGCCAAAAAAGAGGGTGCCTTACAATTGCTAAATACATTTTTGATAGAAAATAAATACTCTTCCCGGACTTGTGTCTCTTTCAGTAAATTTGCATAGTTGCAAAATGCTGATAAATCCGACCACTTTCATATATTGTATTTGAATCGTGTGCCCACTGTCAATGTATCTGTGAACACATTATTTGAAAGCTGCAGTAAGGGTTTTCCCAGATATGTTTGTGTGCTCCATCTGATATCCTAAATAATCTGGCTGGAAATGAAAATTTAAGTATGGGGCCATTAAGCTCTCATTAAACTCTGATATGTGTAAAATGCACTTCGATTGCAGAAAAGATTGTAACGATTCTCCTCTGGCATGAGTTTGGTTTCTAGTGGAAAAAGGCTTTATGAATCAGCCCCCATGAATTTCACATCACTGCTTGAGACTACATAGCATAACAAACACTGTGGGTTCTTACCGATAATCTACATTAGTCCAATTATTCTTTTCCTGGGAAGGTACTAAATCTTTGAGGTTCCATCTCCCACTTTCAGGTAATGTGTGACTCTGCAGAATGAAAAATATATATGCCCCTCCTCTGCTATATTCATCACCCTCCCGGGACGTACCTTCTATTTGAAGAACATAGGGAAGGAAGGCACTGAACATATCTGGTCATTACCCAGCAAAGGGAAGGGAGATTGCAAGAAGGGGTGGAAGGAGCAACGTAAATACTGGGATGAGAAATGGTAATAAGATTACTGGTAACAAAAAATAACATTATCTCCTCAACCCTTTACTCCACCCACAACTTAGAAGTGAGATAACGGGAGCCTAGTTCTCCTTTACTGTTTGGACGTACCCGTCCGTTGCCTCTGTGTCTCTGAACAAGAGACTTCAGGGATTTCTGATTCTGTTTTTCCTGTTTGCACTCGAAACACTCACCCATGCCGCAACCGGGTTGGAATTAACACCGGTATCACAATTTCTCGAGCTTTCAATCAAACTCATAAGACTAAAGAGTTGCATCTTTAGCACGGTGTGACGAAACACGTGTCGGCTGGTTTGTTTCTTTTGTACTGATCAAATTGAAATATAATTCTATTCAACATGAAACCCTGGATGTCGACCTCTGTTACTTTTTCTAAGAACATTGTTGCATTTACTTGATTTTGACATCAAAACCTAAACATCTTAATACGTGTGCACAGGGCTTTTGACTTGTAGATGTGATTTGACTGGTTGCAACTCTTCAAATGTCCTGGATAGAAGCATCGCAAGTTTCAGTCGAGTATCCTGCCACTCCTTGAGTAGATCTCCCTGAGCCAAAGGGAACATCCTTGAGAGGAGAAGGTGCCTTGGAAATAACACATATAATCCATCAGTTTAATGTTGGAAAGCTAACTTTTTGATCAGGTCTAAAGTCCACAGTTCACAAAGTGATTTTCAAATTGCCTGTAGCCATGGCACCTAGCAAGGTAATCATGAATAGCACTGACTACAAATATCAAGTTTTACCTCAGAAGAAGAGGATGACAGAATGAAAAAAGAGGAGAGGGGTTTCTTACTCTTGATGCAATGAGCCCATTACCTTAGAAACAACCATTTGCAAAGCAATAGGTTTCGCATTTGTGAGCCTTCATGCTATTAGCATTATAAATGACAATGCTTTTTATTTGTGTTTTAAAAACCAAAACATAAATAAAAGGCATTGCCATTTGCAATGCCAATAGCGCAAACTTGCATAAATGCGAGACCTATTGAATTGCAAATGTTTGTTTCACTTGATTGCAGGTTTGCGAGGCGACTAGATCGCTTTGCCACAAGGTGAAAGAGATGGCCTATTCATCGCACAGAGTAATCTATCATAATGCTTACCACAATTTTCCACAATTTACTGAAGACCTATAACAAACAGCAGCCACATCTTGTCAGGTGTTGACAGCCAGCTAGAGCGTCATCTTCTAGATATCCCCACCTTTCTTAGGTGCAAGGAGGAGAAGGGGCAAGGAATGCTGACAGGGGTGGCAGCGGGTGGTAAACAAGCTCACGGCTGCAATACGTGGACTCGTAAGATTAAGTCATACAGGTCTGCTGGGAAAGCGAGTTAAATATGCACTGGTTGTTTATGTTTGTTCTGGTTCACACAGTCGGAGGTGTTAATCCATCTACCATTTGCTGCACCTGATGGAGGCAGCTAAGGTGAGAGATGCACATTCGGGTCACTGCTGTACCACAAAGATAAAACGCATCGTTTAACAGCCTGTGAGCGGCTCCCACTCTAGGAAAACAGCTCTTGTCCACACATAGGAGAGACATTTGGTCAATAGATTTGAGCACTTGGTGGGCAGACAGGTGCATATGACCCTAATTAAATGAAGAGAAGGGCATTGGGACCACGCTGGTAATCCACTGATATGTTTCTGTTTACCACCAAGCAGCCGCCGCCATTACTGCCCAAACTACCAGTCAACCACCAATGAAATACATTGGTAAAATCGAATAGTAACCGCATATGCTCACTATTAAAGTTAAAAAACTAAATAATAATTTGACAGAGCGCGGTGTCCATGAAGCAGGGACTGCGCTTATTAAAAAACGTTTTAAAAAAAAATCAAACCCAGCTCGGTGCCCCTGAAGCGGGCGCTACGCTCAGTATTGAAGTTTAAAAAAATAAAAAATAAACAGAGCACGGTGTCCCTGAAATGGGTGCCACGCTCAACATCAAAGTTTAAAATAGTGGGCGCCGTGCTTGGCATGCAATGTAGAGTGCATAGCGCTGTACAAGAAAATCTGCCAACATTGTTCCCATCACTGTCAATAAACAAATTAGTGCCTACCCACTTATAATGCAGACCGTGTAACAAGCCAAGTAAAAGTTCCAGTTATTATGGGTGGTAACCAATGCAGACAAGGTGGTACCAAGGCGGGACTAGCAAGCCTATTTTCAAATTAGAAGCCAGCATTTATGAAGGACAATGACAAAAACCAATGGCAAATATGGGTGGAGAGTGGGCAGGTTTTCCATTGCATACCATAATACAGCATGGCTCACAGAGCGAGCGGCACATGCCCGCTGCTGCTAGGCTCGACCTAAAAACCTAGGACCCAGACATAAAAAAACAATTTGGAAAAATGTCATGAAAAACGTGTTAATACAAAAGTAGAATTGATCTAGATCTCAACTTTCCCAACATCTAGATGGAAGCAATGGATTTCATGAAAAAATAATTTAAGAGTCAAGTGTTTAAGGTTTATACCTGCTTGACGTTCAAAGGACACATCTAAATCTTGGCCAAAGACAAACTGTAAACAATCATTGAAAAACACAGTTCTGTTCCAACTTACTGGTTTATGGGAGCAATCACCACAATAAGAAGAAAATGATGCCCCGGGATGAATACGACTATCTAATAGACAGACAACTGCAAGAGGAGAAGGAAGATCCAAGTAACAAGGGACTTTGTAGGGGGCAAGGATCTACAGGGAAAATATTTTGTAGTCTTTCAGCAATTAGCCCAAAGAGAGTAAACCATCAGATTTATTGCCAGAAAGGAGTTACCAGATTGAGCTCCACCATTTCCCTTCAAACATGTCCTTGTCATTTTGCTATTAGAGGGAAAGAAGGAAAGGTATAAAGAAGACAAGTCCATGGAGATGTTACAGAGTCCACCTTTCCACAGGCTCCCCCCTACCAAAATATTGACAGAAAGCAAGTAAGCAGGCCATGTTTGGAGATGGAGAATAGCTCTACCTGCTGAACCCAAAACCTTTGACAAAGTTGTGAATAACTAGACAAAAATTGGGTGAAAGAGGAAAGATTCTGCTTGTTTTGTATCAGGAATTCCTAGAGCATCTTTTGTGTAGTCTTTAGATCATCTCCATTTGTGAGTTGGCTTTGGGGGACAGCATCCGTGGCAGACTGACTTGTGAAGAGTGGTGAATCAGAGCACAGGTAGGAGAGTGATTTGGCATTCAGATCAAGGGGTGGGTATTCTGTGTCAACATAGGCAGAGAGCTATTTTGGTCAAGGAATAGCATTCATCAGCGCCTGACAACACTTTGTGTTACGAAACAAATCCACTTTCACCTGTGTTCGTTGCTAGTTGCTGGTACTGCGCCATTTTAATTTTTCTCTCTACCAGCTCCTTCTGATGTTTTTCAGCTTGCCCTCTCAGACCTCCTGGCTTTTCAGCTTCTGTTTCCCCCAAGTTCCCCGACTCCCTTATGTCATTAATGTAGGGCATCATTATTCCTCTGTCAAATTGGCCTTAGGAACATGGACTCCTGTCAGACACATGCCGCTGTGTATGAGCTCCAAAGTTTTTGAAAGAGTTTCAAATGTTTACATATAATGGTGCACAGTTATCTGTGATACCATTTCTGTTAGTAGTGATGCATGTGTGCTTGGTGATATCCTCTGGCATTGTCTAACCACCCCAAGAACTCTGCATCCCAGAACTTTGTCTCTCTCTCTCTCTCTCTCTCTCTCTCTCTCTCTTCTAGCTCTCTCTCTTTCTCTCTGTATCTCTCTCTGTCTCTCTCTCTCTCTCTCTCTCTCTCTCTCTTCTATCTCTCTCTCTTTCTCTCTGTATCTCTCTCTGTCTCACTCTCTCTCTCTCTCTCTCTCTCTCTCTCTCTCTCACACTCTATCTCTCTCTCTCTGCAAACCATTCTCCCTTCCATGTGGAAAATATATCGAGCACCAGCTTACATTGTTTATAGATGTAGAGGCACAAACCAGGGAATAAGGTGGATTATCTTTAAACTCACTTTGTGTCCAATACTTAACAGTTTTCCAGGCCTCAATAACAAAATGAGTTCAGACCCTCATGTGCTTTCTGCTAAGGCTAAAGCTGTTCAAGAGATCCAAGAGAATTTTAAGGTGGACTTTAATGAAAAGGCATACTTGTTAAATGTATTAAATCATTTTTCACCGTCGGGGTGGGTGGAAATAAGTACTGCTGCTGCTCAAGTGACAAAGAGTTCCTTTCCCATACTACTACCCTAGTAAATCAGATTATACATATTTTGTTTGCCCTAAACTGGCACCACCAGAAACATTTTGGAAGACTCTTCCTATCTTGGCGGCTGATTAGCCAGTAACCTTTCCCAGGATGCTTGTTTCCGTTCCAGGGAAGACATGTCTTGGCAGTTCGGGCTGGACTGTTCCCATGAGAAACAGGGTCAGACTGATTTGAATATTGTCATGTCTGAACTGGGGTGGTGGACTGAGCTAAAGAATGATGATGGATTAAACCCAGATCAGTCGACTGGGGGTGAGTGTTTGATTTTTTCAAACTCGCCGTCCATCATTACCTTTGGTATCGCTTAATCTTTCAGCCTTTTTTGGCTCAATGTACACTTTATTTCTTATCTCGCCCTTGTCAATACAACACAAATTCTGCTAAAGTCATCTTTTTGTTCTCCCATTCAACCAAGGAATCCTTACAATAAGTCACTCCTTTGAATTAAAATCAAAGTTCATGGTTACAAAATTTTGATACATTTCTCAAAGAATCCTTGACACAGTTTGGTGAAAAACCAAGCAGCTCAAGAGACATATTCTGACCTATTAACTTTACAGAAAGATTCCAACGATATTTTTTTTGTATATTCTATACTTTCAGCAATTCTCTTTGAAGGCTACGTGGACTAATGAAGCTGCAGCCGCTGCCTTCTATCAAGGGCTCAGGAAAGACTTGAAAGATGCCTTTCCTAAGATATTAATTGACTTAGCACTACTAATGCATTAGTAGATTTAACACTTCAAAATGTTTTTTTTTAAAAGTAAATGAAATCTAAATGAAACGGTTACCAAGATGAAGATCTTTTGCTGATCATTGTAGAGAATCACGTTTAACCCCCCCCCCCCAGAAGAACCTATGCAAATAGAGGAACTTTAAAAGACATTGGGGCATATGTACAAACCCCTATCGCCACCACAAAATTACATTTTACGACGTTGTAGTGGCTATAGGGGAATTGCCTTTTTACAAGGTAGCGTTAAGCCACTTAATGTGGCTTAACTCTGCCTTGTAAGTAAGGCCCCTTTTCACTCTGTGCTTAGCGTGGAAGGGGTGGGCAGTGGGTATTGAGGGAGGCATTCCACCGCAACACCCATTGATTTTGACATTAATGATGGAGCAAGGATTCGCACGTAAAGCGACTTGTTTGTATCATGAGCCTCAAATAACCCTAACTATGTAATCAACATGTTTGTCTAAGTAGTTTACCCCTTCTTCATCTATATTGGGAATCCGAGTGAAGCTTGCTTATTTGTTTTCTAATCCTAATACGCTTGCATCTAAAATGGCTGCTGCTACGCGGGAATTTCTACTGCGCATGCGTCTGTCATACCCACGTGACATGACGTCCTTGCAGCTTTGGAGGGAACCCTTTCGCGTCTACGCACCAGTGCTAAAATGGCTGTTATGTGTTCTCACATGCGAAAGGCTAGCATTGCTGCTTTCGCTAAGCTGTTTGTTCGGCTTAATCCTAATGCTATAGTTCATTATAAAGTAATGGGTATAGTGTAGAAATTTATAGTATGCAGCATAATCATTTATTCTGTACTCTAAAACTGTTTCTCTTTCATTTCATGTTACACTGTGAAACTTGGCCTGTGGTAAATGCTGTACTCCATCTTTGTTGAAACTGCGACTGCGTGAGAATCACAAGTCTCCGGAGCAGTGACCTTAGGACTACTGTCAAGGAGCTGACTGACTAGAAGATGCTCCTGGGAAGCTGCCCTCGTGAACCCCGGACAAATACATTGTATTCGTAAATCGAACATCCATTGTATGAAGGACTGAAGATGCCATGAGCACCTGAAATTTAAGGGGCGGAGACGGAATTTGAATAAAGAGACGGAGAAAGTCTAAAATTTAGGTGGTGTGATGACCTGTCCTCCTCCTTTGTCCAATCAAAATTGGGGATCCTTACACTTGCAACATTGCGGGGTGGTACACTGACCTGAAAAACAGTATAATTAGCGTAGGTTTAGCTCGAGAAATTGTCCGACTTGTCTGATTAGCTGACCTGTCACTGACCCAACACACTCAATAGGTGACTAAGAGCAGAGAGCTGCAGAGCAGTCTGTCGGGAGGTTCGAGAACCCAATCGGGATTTTTGGGAAGTGAAAGTGCAGGCGAAGCACTTTTGCTGACAAAAGTTATAACCCAATTGGGGTTTTGGCAGATTCCTTGCAGAGAGGGAGTAGCGCAGGCATTGCAACCGAAACTGCGGGTGCTGGTCTTAACCTTTGGTGGTCTGGTCCTGAACCAAATTCTGGGGTTATCCTGTCCTGATTGTCCATGAGCTGCACCTGCTCGCCTACTGGCACTGAAGTCTTTGGGGTTTCTCCTGTCCTTTCCAACTGACCCTTGGCCAGGGTTGGTCTTCACACTGTTCTAGGTAATTATAAATCTGTGTGGGTAATTGTCTTTCTAAATTGCGTCCTTTTCTTACCTTCCCCGAATTTGCAAAGCTTTTGATTGCATATGTTCCTTTTTTCCTTGTTCCTTGATAAATGAGATTTTCATGTATTACTGACTATTAGCGTGTTCCACTTTCAACCCACCTTTAGTCACTGCTAAATCATTTCTAAAATAGTATATGTTCCTTTTCTCTCCCTCCCTTTAAGGAGAGAAGTTGAATCTATAGTATGTTCCAATTTTACCTTCCCTATAGTTTATTGTGCTAGATCTGAATTCTCTAATTGTATAATTATGTTCTCTTTTTCAAACTGCCAATGAATTACGAAAGTTCTTGGGTTTAGTATGTTCCGTTTCCTCCTTTAATCAAGTTGCAAACGTCTGTTATCTAAAATTAGCATGTTCCTTGTTTCACCTTCCCTTTATTTCAAAGTTTCTAAATGGTTGGCATAATCTATCTTATTCATAGCTATACGCTGTTTCTGATTTTGTTTATTGATAGTCTAATAGCATTTACTTGTGGCTTATGACTTATGATGATGATGATTAGATAAAGAGTTTGAACCTACCATGAGTTTGTGGTTATTATATAATTACAAATGTTATGATGTTTTTGTCTGCCTTTTCCCTTAACTCAACTCCCTGATCCATTGTGTTTAGGTATCTAGTGACAAAGATTAGTAGGTTACTGGCATAGGAATTAGAGATAAAATCACAATATACTGGTAGTAGAGCGTGAGTTACCTAAATAAATGTTACGGTATACGATTTGGAATTATGGGCCCAGGTGAGTATTTGTACAATTTCTAGTTGGGTGACCTAGGCGCTCTATTAGTATTGTCTATATTGTGATAAGGCTGTCCATTTTATTCAACGTTTTTTTCAGCTGCAGGAAATGGAGTCCATGAGGTCTAAGAATGGGGAGATTTCATTTATCCAACATTCTTCTTCGCTAGTACGAGCTCCTATTTTCATTGTCGTCAAATCTATTGGGGATCATAAACCTTGATTGATTACAAAAACATGAACACCATTACAGTAAAGCACTGCTATCCTTTGCCATTAATCTCTATAGTTCGACATCTAACTAAATCAGTTGGATTTGTTTACCAATGTGAATTCAATTTGGTAAAAAAAAAAGAACACAAATGGTCTGGGGTTTCAGCAGTTTGGAAATCACACCTTTTATGGTAATTTGAACACATATATCATCTTATATTTGGATGGTATCCTTATTTTTTCTGCACCCCTGGAAGAACACTGAGGACATGTAAAGGAAGTGTCACAGCAATTGTGGAATCATGCCTTGTTTGCAAATTGGAGAGATTTATTTTTGAAGCTTCCTCCATCTCCTTTTTCAATTTTGTTGTCTCAGACAAGACAGCATTGACCATCAGAAAGTTGCCACTATTGTGGCATGTTCTCAAACAAGGACTGTGAAGGACCGTTAAGGAGATTCAATAGTTCCTAGGCTTTGCTAACTTTTATGGTAATTTATTGAATGTTTTTCTATCAATGTAACACCTACAATTCAGGCTCCCAATGGAAAACCTCTATTTAAATGGGGCATTGAGGAACAATAGGCCTTTTGACAGGCTGAACTCACTTTCACTTCAGCTTATATTCTATGTGTTGGACCTGGCCCTTTTTGCAGGATCTCCCCTAATTAGTTACCTTCTGTTGCTGTACCTATTAATGTTAGCATTAGGGCTCTGTGCATTTTTCCCTGCCTACCAGTGGTAAAGTGGTTAGGCCCTCTCTCTAACAACATGGTACAATTGGCCTAGAACTGATTTGAACATTTATTTACCTGTAGATCCCTAGTAAATGATACTATGTGTACCCAGGGGAGATACATTAAATCCTACTAATGGGCATGCTGCACTCATTGTGCTACTCACCAAAGTAGCCTCTTATAACATGTCTATCACTGCACCCTGTAGTGCAGTTTTGAACTGTCATATTGACCGGGCATTAAAAACCTTTTGGGAGCCTAAACCTTCTTTCTTAATACTTATAAGCCATTCCTGAAGTAGGCCCTTTAAGCTCATGGGGCAGGGTGCATTGTATTTAAGAGCTAATACAAATGGGTTTAGCTTTTACATTTCATGGTAGCGAAAAACTCCTAAAGTCATTTTTTACTACTGTAAGGTCTATCCCTATCATTAACTAACATGAGGTTATCTCATTGTATTTAATAAGCGATAACTTTTGATTGCTGGCAGCTAGAGATATGCTGTTTAGTCTCAAATTACTTGTAATTTAAAATCTGCTTTATTTGTAACATCAAATTTAAAGTTACAATTCTGAGAAGGCCACCGTTGGGGTGGCGTAGTGGGCATAAGAACAATGGACGTAACCCAGTTCTTTTGACTGGGGGAGAATGTTTGCATTGTCAGCATTCCATCATCATTTGATTGCTGTAACACTTTTCACCCGAAGCGGGATGGGTATGACCAGACGTGGGTCCCTTGCTCCCTTGCTCACTGGATTCAAGCTAGCCTGGCTGAAGAAGGGTGACATACCCTGAAACCGGCCCCAAGATGCTTGTTTCTGGTCCAGGGAGGACCTGGCCTGGCAGTTCGGTCTGGACTGTTCCCATGAGGCACAGGGTCAGGACTGATTTGCATATGGCTGGTTCCAAACTGGGGTGAAGTGGTGGGCCAAAGAACAATTAATTTAACCAAGATCTTTTGACTGGGGGAGAATATTTGCATTCTCAGCATTCCGTCCATCATTTGTTCGCTGTAACGCTTTTTGCCCTAAGTAGGATGGGTATGCCCAGAAGTGGGTCCCTTGCTCTCTGTGCCACTGGCTTCATGCTAGCCTGGCTGAAGAAGGGTGACATACCCTGAAACCGGTCCCAGGATGCTTGTTTCTGGTCCAGGGAGGACCTGGCCTGGCAGTTCAGTCTGGACTGTTCCCATGAGGCACAGGGCCAGGACTGATTTGCATATGGCTGGGTCCAAACTGGGGTGAAGTAGTGGGCAAAATAACAATGGATTTAACCAAGATCTTTTGACTGGGGGAGAATATTTGCTTTGTCAGCATTCCGTCCATCATTTGTTTGCTGTAACGCTTTTCGCCCTAAGTGGGATGGGTATGCCCAGACGTGGATCCTTGCTCTCTGTGCCACTGGCTTCATGCTATCCTGGCTGAAGAAGGGTGACATACCCTGAAACCGGTCCCAGGATGCTTGTTTCTGGTCCAGGGAGGACCTGACCTGGCAGTTTGGTCTGGACTGTTCCCATTGGGCACAGGGTCAAGACTGATTTGCATATGGCTGGGTCCTAACTGGGGTAGCATAGGGGGCAAAAGACCGATGGATTTAACCCAGATCTTTTGACTGGGGAGAATGTTTGCATTGTCAGCATTCTGTCCATCATTTGTTTGCTGTAACACAGTTGGAAAGTAGCCCTTTTTTTGTCCAGAGATTATGTGTATTCTGCCAGTTTGCAGAGTCACATGACTGTGATAATTTTAATTAATTATGCAATACACCTTTTTGAATTGACTTTGACTGTGTCTAGTGTTGGAGTTTTGCATTTGCTCCAGACTGTGGCACAAAAGCGGACTATGTGTGGGCAGGATGGATCAGGGAGAGCTCTGTCGTGCCACACTTCCACTTCAAAGGCCTTGCCACTACCATACACAAATGGATCTGATACTATTCTTTTGTCACCCAAACGTCTTGGAGCCTTGCCAGGAGAAGGGAGGAACTTTCCATAAGCAAATGTGGGGGTAGTATAGGGAATGCCACCACTTCAAAGACAGGCACAATGTATAAATATTGGACCTTTAGTGTCACTCATTAGTACACTAATGGACCTGTGGACATTAGAGAGGAAGAACTGTCTTGTGCCGCAGACAACTACGCTACTGATTGAGACCTGACTTCCTCACCAGAGGTCTCCCCGGCTGCTTGAGGACTGCCTTGACTCCCAGAGGTCTACCCTGCTCTCTGAGATGAAGCCTGGCCCTGCTCCCTTCATCCGAGGCTACCTGAGTGGCTCTAAGAGTCAGTTGGCTGACCTCCTGTCCTAGCTGTAGGGACACAGCAAGCTTCAGAGGCCCCCCTGCAACTTCCCAGCTGACCTGCTTCACTGGACCTGTCGTGACCAGCAGCTTCAGCCTGAGTCCTGCTGGGCTCTGTTGAAGTGAGTTTCTGCTCTCACAATGTAATACTGACACAAATGTAAACATATTTTTAGAAACTGGCACCTCTTAGTTTGACCCAGGTGCACTTTACCAACAAAGTAATCCTGCGATGGAGGTTGCTACAGTCAGGAGCTGCTGGAAATAAAGGAAGCACATTTTCAGTAACAGTATGGTCTAGCCATAAAAAACATGGGCTGTTTTAACTCAATGAAACATACTATCTTTGCACCTAATACAATCACAGATAAGGAAATTGATGACTTTGTAAAAGGAGTGAAGGTTGCATCCCATTCGGCAACCCCACCAGCATGAATTCATGAAGAATCACAAGTATGAACTAAATCGAAGGGATCACAATATTGAAAAGGAAACTTACACATGCTAGCACAAATTACAGGGAAAGTATATTTCAGTGATGTCATGAGACCCAAATGACAGGACATTTAGAATAGAAAGTCCCTTGATTTAGCTTAGAGATATTTTTGATGGCTAGCTCTTCATGTGGATGTTCCGAGTTGGGTAACCAAATGGGAGGCATGTGCCCAAATTAAAACATCTCATCAAAAATCTACTGGGATTTTCAATCCTCTGACTACATCTAACATATCCCGGAGAATACATGTCATACAATTTATCATGGATTTTCTTCTTTCAGAGACGTACAGCACTATTTTCATTATTGTGGATCTTTTCATGAAATGTTATTATTTTGAACTCCCCGACTAAGCTTCCATCTGCTCTGGAATGTGTTATGGTTTTCTTGCAATAAGTTGTCTGTCTACATGATTTGCCCTTGATTATCCTCACAAAAATAGAGGGTTGCTTACTCAAAACAGCGAGTGGATGCCCATTAAGTTGGATTCAGAGACTATACTGCAGTTCACCCAGCGCCAACCAGAATATGAAAGCCATCCTTAATGGAAGAAGATGCCTCACACACAATATTGTGTCATGCTTCATCATAGGTATCCTCTCCCTACCCTAGACAGTTGGTACTACCAGGGCTGACTCAACCTCTGTGAAGATTTGGTGGTAAGAGGGAGTTCTTGGGAAGATTTGGGTGAAATTGGGATCCGTGATGCATTTTAACCAGCCTCCCCCCAGTGTGTTGCTCCAATTTGAGCCCACACGTGTCGATGTGGTGAAGCCAGCCCAACTGTTCTGTGAGAATCAACCAAAGATACTCAAAAGTGTGCACTCGCTCCAGGGGCATACCCATGAGCCTGTAACTTGGGTCTGGTTGAACAGCAGAAATGGGAGGTAGGTACCCAAATGAAATCATCTCATCAGAAACCTCCTGGATTTTTAAAACCTCTGACTACCTCTGACATATCCTGGAGAACAAGTTCAATGCAATTGAAGATGGATCTTCCTCTTCCGAGGAAGTACAACACTTCCTCGGATATAGTGAATTTCTTCATGAAATGTAATCATTTTGGACTCCCTCCTAGGCTTCCATCGGCTTATTTCTAAGTGCTATAGTTTTCTAGCAAGATGCTGCCTGTCTACATGATTTGCCTTTGCTTGTGATCACAAAAAGCGGCTCTCAATTTGTGTTGAAATGCAGGATAATAATAGTGGCCAAATGGCTATAATCAACTATAAATCCACAAGCTATCACCCCCAATTAGACAGTAAGACTGAGCATTTAAACAAGACTATGGATCTGTACATCACATGTCATTCTATGAACGAGCAAGAAACAAATGGGCCAAGTGGCTACTAATTGCAGAGTTTGCTTACAATAATTCACAACATTCTTCTTTAGTCACACCGCTTTGTTCTCTACATATAATTTCCATCCACAATTACTCTAGAACTATGTTCAAACATGATTCTCTGTTCAACCTATTATCTTCTTGTTGAGAAATGATGTGGTACCTGCAATGTCTTCCAAACTTAGACCGCTCAACTGTTCAAGTAGCAGCAAAGTAAAGGAGAGCTACGTTGGGAGAGGCGGCTGTGGCTGGAATCCACGGTTCGTGCTGTCTCTTGGGCGGGGACAGAGTTTGCGTTTGTTTTTCCGGTAGCTCGCAGGAGTCTGGTGGAGGTCGGAGCATGCTGGTGACAGGTTTACCCCAGCACCGCTTTGGAATCTGTCGACCTGGACCTGGAGAAAGTACAAAGTCTCGGCAGAGGCCGCCATAAGCGGCAGCCCACACACGTGATCCCTGAATGTTAAGGTGAGAGAACAGAATAGTAATATCGCTCAAGGGGGGGTTACGCGGTGGGCAAAAGCGGCGTCTGAGGTCAGAAGAGGTCGAAGAGCAGCAACCATGGTCTCATATATGGGGAGAAACTCTGGCTCTAAGCTGCAAGGACTTCCTCACCCAGAATGCATCAGGGAGGCTGTCCAAAATAGCTTGACAAATCTAGGGAGCACAGGCGGGGAAGAAAGTTCGGTTGGAGAAGCTTCTTTTCGTATGTCCGGCAGTGAGTCGCAAGGGAGCCAGGCTTCCGGTTACACGCTCAGGAGTAAAGGTGGAAAACAAGGAGGGGGACGGACTGATATTTCACCGCTGGCATCAGCTAAATCCAAGTCCAAAAATACCAAGAAGACTGGCAAACAAAATAATTCTAAAGTTCAAAAGGCTGTTTATAAGGCTAAACCACCACCACCCTCATTAAAGACATGTTTTAAAGCAATTCCCTCAGTTTTGGTACTTAAACCCACAGTGGTCTCTACTGCTTTAGATTTTCCAGAGGGCCTCTTTAGCCCTAATAGGAATCATCTTTTGGGGGAATTATATCAGGATCAAGAATTAGATCAAGCAGGCATTCTAAGGATGCAGAGCCCAGAGACGGACGACAATGTGTCTAGTGTGCAGAATAGCAAGATAGTAAGATCCGATAACGAGGAGTTAACATCTAATCATAATTCTCTGATAGATCCTTCAGCTGTATCTGCAAGGGGCACTATGTCTTCTGAGGCTGAGGACAAGGCTGGTGAGACTACGCTTAGTGATCAATCTGTCTTGTTAATGCTTCAGTCCTTAAGCCGTGAGGTAAAAAATGGGTTTGTGGCTTCGCAGAAGAACCACCAAGAAATAAAGCTATTCTGTGAGAAGCTTGAGAAAAAGTTTGATTCCCTAGCGGCGAGAACCCCTGCACTAGAGTCTACTGTTACTGACCTAAAAACGCTTGCATTACAAAACATAAAGAAAATAGATGACCTGCGACACAGGAAAGTGGGATAGCAGGAAAAAATGGAGTCGCTAGAAAATGCACAAAGGAGGAATAACCTTCATCTTCTGAAAGTCCCGGAAGGGGCAGAAGGAAGCAATATCAAGGAGTTTGTTGTCAAACTTATCAAGCAAGCAACTGCAGTTGAAGTCTCAGAACAAGATTTGATGAGGGACATTCAAAGAGTTTACAGAGATCCGTTCCGGCAAAATCCCAATAAAACTAGACCCAGCAAGATACTAGTCCACTTTCTGACCTACACTTTAAAGGATGAGATCCTAAATAAGGTTCTAAAAAGTAGTTCCCTGTCAGCAGAAGGAATTATTTTTCAGATTAGGTCAGATGTCTCTTCGATCACAGCATCTAGACAGTGGGAGCTTGGCAAACTATTAGATCCCTTTAGGCAATTGGGTGCTACAGCTCAACTGAAAATTCTTGCATCCTTAAAAACTAATGTATAAAAATAAAAGGAGAATTTTCAAAAGGGTAGAAGAGGCGGAAGCTTATCTTCAACTAGTAACAGAGGACAGTAGAGGTGACCCGGGGGAACGGGGCTAAGGATCTTGGCCCATTGTTCTCCCGAGATTAGTTCTTGTAAAAAGCTGCACTCACGCCATTTTGTTTCCTTCTTCCCTTTTTTTTATTTTTTTCTCCCATTCCTCACTAGTTCCATAAAATTTCTTAGTTCATCCGGATATCTGGGTAGGGAGCCTCAAGGCCTTGAGTAGGGCCAAGAAGAAGAAAGGGGGGTTCTCCAGGGGTGCACGGGGGTTCAAGGATAGGGAGGGACAGAGAGTAGGAGGGAAGGGCACTGGGTGGGGAGCATGTGGGAAAAAAAGAAAAAAAAATCCAAATCGCCAAATAGGATACTTAATAGTTTACGCCTACCAAGAAAAATATGTCACAGAATAAGATAGCCCCGCAGGTACAGATGAAGATTCTGACATGGAATTTAAATGGCTTGAGGGTAAAACACAGAAGAGAGAGGGTATTTCAATATTTGAAAGATGCACCTGAGAATATTTTTATCGTGCAGGAGACGCATTCCACGGAGCATGAGCTAAGGTAAATTTGTAGCAGTGAAAAATGGATTCAGCATGTTATAAGCACATCACAGCAAAGTACTATTAAAGGCGTTGCAATCTTGATTAAATCAAACCCTGCTATTATAGTGGTAGAATCAAGAGTCGATAGAAAATGGAGATGGGTCAGAGCAAGGATAAAATACCACTCTTATAAATTTACACTAGCAGGATATTATGGGCCGAATTTAGATGATCCTCTTCCCCTCAGGGGACTGTTGATCGAACTTTTAGACTTTGATAATCCCTTAGTCTTAGCAGGGGATTTTAACTTAGTTCTGGATCCTCAAATAGATAAATCATATAAACTTAAGTCTACATATAACCCCAAAACAAGATCTCGTTTAATAAATGCTATATATCAGTTTGGCTGGAAGGATATTTGGAGGAAAAAATGGGGCACAAAAAAGGAATTCACTTTTCATAATAAAAAGCTGGGGCATAAGTCTAGATTTGATTTTTTTCTAATTGCAGTTGAGCTTTGTGAAGTAGCCCAGGAAGTCAATCATGTAGGAGCAGTTTCTTTAGTCTTGAAACTCTCGGGCTTGCAGAGCAATAAAAGATGGCCTATGGATAGAAGTATCTTGCTTGAGGAGGAGATACTAGAGAAACTGACAATAGAGTGAAAACGTTTTTTTGAGATTAATTTAGGGACTGCCGCAATTCCAATTGTTTGGGACTCCTATAAAGCCTTTTTGAGAGGGATAGTCTTGGCCATTCAGTCTTCCAGGCACAACACATATAGGGCAAAGATTTCTGAGATTGAGACAAAAATTACCAAACTAGAGCGCGATCTCTTAGATCGAAATTCAGCGGCAGAAGCTAATACTCTGAAAGAATTGTCAGTATGTAAACTACAACTGGAAGAGATTCTTGATGCCAGACTTAGAAAGAGATGGCAGGCCAGCTCTCTCACCCATTTCGAATATGGGGAAGCTAGTGGAAAACTTTTAGATTGGAAAGCAAAAAAGAGCAAAACAGGAATACAATTAAAGGAGTTCAGCTGGGCAACACGGAAGTGATCTCAGAAAATATTGCCGATATTAAGGAAGCCTTTTTTAATTATTTTGATCTAGTATATAAGGAAGACTTAGCTCCACAGCATGATTTAACCCGCGCATGACTTGCAGAATATGCAGTACGGCAAGTTGATGATGAGGCATCCAAGAATCTAAATAGATAAATTAGCTTGAAAGAAATAGTTGGGCAATAGATTCAGCAAAGAGAAGCAAGGCCCCGGGCCCTGACAGGCTACCGTCCGAGCTTTACAAAGCATTAGCTCCAGTAATTTCCCCTGTGCTTTTTGCATCCATTTTTGATGAAGGAAGTAAAATTCCATCTTCTTGGGAAGAGGCCACGGTTGTTCTTGTTCTTAAACCCCTTAAACCGCCTTCCCAGTGTGATTCCTACAGACCTATCTCTCTGCTCAATTTGGATTATAAATTTCTTGCCAAAATATTAGCAGAGAGATTAAATGGGGTAGCTGGCAGATTATTACATCCTGATCAAAAGGGTTTTGTGAGGGGGCAGTCCATACAAGATCTGACGCAAGCATTAGTAGGGGCAATTGATGTCTCTTCTTTATATAAACTCCCTATGGCGGTTATAACACTAGACGCCTCCAAGGCATTCGATCGCGTAAATTGGATATACTTGGCTAGAGTTTTGGAAAGATGTAATTTGGGCAGGAATTTCTGTAGATCAATATCCTCTTTTTACCATTGTCCAATAGCAAGAGTCTTGATAAACGGCAGTCTCACACCACCCATAAAAATTAATAGAGGCGCAAGACAGGGGTGTCCTCTTTCACCCCTGCTTTTTGATTTAAACATAGAATCATTGGCCAAAAATATTACACAAGATCAGCATATTCCCTCTTTCAAATATAAAAACTGGGAGAAAAAAGTGTCTGTTTATGCTGACGATATGATGGTATACACCTCAGATCCAAATAAAGCAATCCCCCTTATTTACAGCGTTGCTGCTCAGTTTGGGCAAATATCAGGATACCAGATTAATCAATCTAAGTCTGAATGTATGGCCTGGAACGCAACGACCTTAAATTCAACTTTGAAACACGAGATAAGATACTTGGGGGTTCAAATCACGCAGGATATAGAACAATTGACTGACAGAAATTTGGCTAAAATTGAGAGAGAATCCACTGAATCTTTGAGAAGCTGGTCACTTCTTCCCCTTACTCTAATTGGGAGGATTAATATTATTAAGATGATGCTGCTGCCCAAATTAATATTCTTATTCCAGAACATCCCATTAGCCTTTAAAAACGCTAAGCTAAGGAAAATTCAAGCCAAATGGAACTCTTTTGTATGGGCCTCAAAGGGCATAAGGATCGCATGGAAGAAGCTGCGAAGAAAGAAAAGCAAAGGAGGCCTGTGTGCTCCAGATCTGCAATTGTATGCCTGGACTTTGCTATTGAAGGCAGGGATAATGCTATTTGATACTCCAGATAGAACAGAAACTGGTATATTGTTTGAGACGATGATATCAGGAATTTAAGGAGGTGCTCATGGTTTCTTGCTGAAGTTCGGAGATCCGCGTTTTTTTAAGAAGATTCGTCTAAAGATGCTGAGAGATATGGTCTATGTCTGGGCCAGAGTAAGGAGGTCGTTGAGTATTTCATATTATTCTGCTATGGCTCCTATCTGGGAATCGCTGGGCTCTCCAGAGTGGACTAAAGGTCTTTTGGTTATACCCCTCCTGGAGGTCAATTTAAAATGTTGGGGCCAGCTGATGCCAGAAGGCGTGTTGTTAAGCTGGGATGAGATCTGCATTCTGACCGAGAATAACTTATCTAAGTTTAAATATTTACAAATCACGAGTTGGAGTCAGGATAATAGATTCGAAATTGGAGTTAAGTCAGTGGTGGAGGAACTTCTTCTAAGGAAGAGCAGGAAGAAAAAAACATCAACTCTGTATTGTTCCATCCTGGAAGCTGATGACGGCGATTTTACCTTGCCAGTTCAACTATGGGGAGAACAGGTTCCGGACGTCGAGTTACAGAAGTTATGGCAAGTATCCTTTGACCTACTATATACCACAGTCTCTCC
The DNA here is from genome assembly GCF_964263255.1 of Lissotriton vulgaris. Taxonomy (NCBI): domain Eukaryota; kingdom Metazoa; phylum Chordata; class Amphibia; order Caudata; family Salamandridae; genus Lissotriton; species Lissotriton vulgaris. The sequence continues at coordinate 400,935,310 of NC_141697.1, read as the reverse complement.
TGCCAATTTAAAGCGCAACCATCTTTTTTCTCTTCACAGAGTATATTGGTCTCCTGCTAGGCTGGCTACATTTTCTAAAGGCCCGACTCCCTGTTGTCCAAAGTGTTAGCAGGAAAAAGCTGACGACCTTCACATGTTTTTAACTTGTCCTGTTCTAAGTAATTTTGGGGCCATTGAAGAAGAAGGTATGAAAAATGTGTTTAATTTTGATATACAGGTTAGTATATCACTTGTATTTTTTTTTTTTTTGCAACTATGAGGAATTTCCTTAAGATATCAATAAAATGTCTTTATATTTAATTATTTTGGCACGCTGAGAAATATGCAAACTCTGGGTTAAAGATATTGCACCTTCATACCTAGACTGGATAAGTGCAATTAAATATACAGTGAACTTAGATAAGGTAGTATGGAAGAGAAGGAAGCATTTCTGGATTCCTCATATCAATTGGCTGGATAGGATGTAAATGTTCTTGTCCAATGATTATGCCTTTTTGCAGAGTGAATTACCCTAAGATCAGTTCTGGGGCCTGGAAAGATAGATGAACTGAATTGATTACCTCTTTTTCGGTACCTTTTGGTACCTTGAGGGTATCTGCAGAAAGCGCATCCATGAAGATCTTCAGAGTTTAAGAGGGGGCCTCTCTGCTGCGTAGCGGGTGGCATAGATCTGATACTCTGAGAATATCTTCTGGCGTATGAACGCAAAAAAAAAAAATTGTGTATCCACAAGCACTCGAATAAATAAATAGAATTAAGACTCCATTCATCCGATTCCCCTTAGCAAAGGGTTTAACACCATTTTGGTTTTTGTGGATACCTTCTCCAAGATGTGTCATTTTGTCCCTCTGGTTGGACTCCCCTCTGCAAAAGAGTTGGCGAGACTATTTGGGGAATACGTAGTGAGGTTACATGGAGTTCCCAAGATAGTAATTTCTGATAGGGGAGCTCAATTTGTTTCTCACTTCTGGAAGGCTTTTCTTCATGGATTAGGGGTTGAGACTTGGTATTCTACCAGTTATCATCCAGAGACTGACGGTCAAACTGAGCGTCAAAATCAGGAACTTGAACAATATTTAAGACTGTTTCTTATGGATCAGGGAGGAGAGTGGGCTGATCAGTTGTGGATGGCTGAGTTCGCATGTAATAATGCGAAAAGTGCATCTACGGGCAATTCTCCTTTCTATGTCAATTATGGTAGACATCCTAACCCTTTTTGTGTTCAGGAGGAATTGGGGGTGCCAGCAGCAGGGGAGTTATTGAAAGATATGTCTTCCCTTCACAAATCTGCAGAAGAGAATTTGATTCAGGCTAAAGTGAAGTACAAGCAACATGCAGATCGACATCGTAAACCAGCTCCAGAGTATCAGACAGGTGATAAGGTGTGGTTGTCCACTAAGCATTTGCATCGCAAGGGGAATAGGAAGTTTCAGCCTCGGTTTGTGGGTCCATATATAATTGAGGAGGTTCTGGGTCCAGTTACTGTGAAATTGAGGCTTCCTCCTAACATGAAGATCCATCCTGTCTTCCATGTTTCCTTGTTGAAGAAAACCTCCCCTCAGGTTAGAATAGAGAAGCCTCCTCCTCCGCTTCTCGTTCAGGGACATTCTGAATATGAGGTCGAAGGCATTCTGGACTCCAAGATCCGTTCCAATAAGTTGTTTTATCTGATTGATTGGAAAGAATATGGTCCGGAAGATCTCTCCTGGGAAAAAGCTGAAGATGTACATGCTTCTCAGTTAGTAAAACGCTTTCATTCTCAGTTTCCATCCAAGCCAGGACCGCTATCTCGGTCTTTGAGAGGGGGTACTGTCAGGAATCATTCAGTCAGTTCCCTATACCATACAGGACATTTTCGTTCCAAAAAGACATCCAGGGTTGTGGTGAAACCTAGGATGGTGAGTTACAGGGTAAATGTGAATTAGTTTGGAAATTCAAGATGGCACCGTTATTGCTGTGATGACATATTGGCGACGTTCTAGTTTCCAGTAATCTTGAGGAGCAAGAGCGCAGAGAACTGCGCACTTCAAAATAGACTTTGCCGTGAGTGGCCGTCATTCAAGGCACTCACAGGAATTTCAAGTTTCAGTGCTTTCTGAGAGAATAATTCATAGTCCCGTTTCCGAATATCTTAGTTCATAGTCGAACGTGGGTGTTACAGCATCGAGAACAAAGACTGTGAAAGGTTTGAATCTTTCGACGTGTCAGTGAAGAAACTACCGTCGGAAGGAGGTTGCGCTTTGACAGCAATTCCAGTGAAGAGTCTGAGGAGTTCTTTGCCTTAGAAAGACTTTCTGAACTTTTCCTGAGGAGAATTATCCTCAACTTGGCAGTTCCATCCCTTCAAGGTTACGCAAGGCTGCGAACGGCTGTGACAGCAAACCGTCAATTACCGGAGGACAAAGTAAGACTTTTCCAATCTCCTTGGAAGACATTCCAGTTCCCCCCAGAGCTTCCCCATTGCGCTGCCCCTATTCTTCCCTCCCTCTTTCTCCTTCCTGGTTCCTTTTTGCGCGCATCTTCCAAATGTTCAAGACTGTCTCCATGAACAGCATGACCATTTACTAGAACTTGTGAACAGACTCCCAATTTGAAAGCAACGTTGCCATTGAAGAAGGTAGGGGGGGAACTACTGGGTTTAGTGTCAGGGAACATTTCCACAATTCAGTTACTAACGGGGTGTTCTCCTTTTTTCAGTATTGTCCACTCCTTCATGGTAACCACTCGCAACCATATACAGAGAGGGGCAAGGCTCTAAAGACAACTGGTAGGATAAATTGGATTTGAGTATTATATGTCCTGGAAGCGTAGTCGGAGTTTCTGCATTGTCTTTCTCTCTTCCATCTGTGCATTAGGAACCCAAGTGCAGTCCTGAAAGCCAGTAGAACATAGAAGGACTAGTGGGTGCCAGTTGTTGTTGGAGTGTCTCTCTTTTCTGTCCACTTCCCCTTTCCCTGTCTCTGGTGCCGTTGCTCGTGAAGCGGCGTCACTGGGGATAGGGCATTGGGAGCCAGCATCAGTTCTGCCTCTGCGAAGAATCTGGGATCTGACACTCTCTAAAAAAGTTTTTCTCTTTAACCGAGGAATCAGGTGTATCTGATACCAGCCTGTTAGTAGTAATGGTGGAGATTCTCCCTCAAGTAATAGCAGTTTACAAAGGAAGGGTGCCATACCCAAGAAACCTAAATGGACATCCGTGAAAAAGATTTACAAGAGAACCCTAGGGGATAGAGAGGATAAGGAGGAATTGGGCTGGGATTATTCAGCTACTCAATTATTATTCCCTGAAGGTGTAAATGAAAAGGATAAACCTTCTAGAGGGAATCCAGGGGATGAATAAGCACAATCAAATGATCGAAAGTCCACTGAGCCTGCTTTATCCTCAATTTTGCAATCACTGGGAGTCTACCAGGATGATGTCAGGTTTTACAATTGTCATGTGCATGGTAGGCCTAAAATAACTTCAAGTATCAATTTCAAAGATTGGTAAAACTTGTACCGAAAAGATTAAACATGGTAGAGACATGCACTGAGGCATTAGAAAACACAATTGATGTGCTAAAGTTTCAGGCTACTTTGCAGGGGAGCACCCTAAAAGATGTTGTGTGGAAACTGGAAGAGTATGAGCGTCAGGACACCGTCTCGGTAACAGTGCGCTTAACAAATGTGGAAAATAAATAAATAAATAAATCACCAGTGCCCAAATAACTTAAGGCAGTCAGTGATCCCCAAAAATTGCGAACTAAATGATGTAAGAAAATGTATAATTACCATGTTGAAAAGTTCCCTACCTGAACTCTCTCATTGGGATTGGGACAAGGAAATTTAGCATGTCCATCGATTTCTCTTAACACCTGCAGGGCACTCATCCAGCGAGCAGATGCTGCCACGTGCTATTTTGATCTATTTTGGAAATGTTCTGCTCTGCCCAGCTGTCTATGACCTAGCTAGACCTGATGCCAAAGAAATTTTGAGGGCTTCTCCTTTTTTGCCAAACCAGATTTCGCTCATGCCAATGTCAAGGTGAGATGGTGGCTTAGACAGCTCATAACCCCTCTCCAGACAGCAGGGCTGTAGTATTTTTGCAGAATTCAGCCAGGCTGATAGTTGTCTTTCATGGTCAAAATTTCAGCTTCACTTCTGAAATTCAAGCCCAGGAGATACCTGATGAACTTTTAGCGAGAGCCATCGGAGGTAAAAAATAAGGTTGTTACATACTAGAGAAAAGTAACTGATAGAAGCTGGAGATCCCTCTATGTTGGAGAATTGTATAACTCCTTTCTCTGTTTTTCTTTTTTCTGTTTCTTTGCATATTTGAACACTGGTGGGGGAGAGAGGTGGAGGGAGAAGAAGAGTGGTTGGGACACTCTCATGCAGGGTCTTGATTGAGCCTGATTGCCTAGGTTGTGGTGGCGGGCGGGGGGGTAGGGGAAGAGTGGGGGCTGGAAACCTCGGATGGGTGATAAAAGGAGTAGGGTTAATAGTGTTTTTTGTCACATACATCACTTTAGGTCACATTAAATGAAAAGAGTGAGGGATCGGTAGGGAGGGTTTGTTGTACAGCATTGTGGTGCAAGAATCAGGGTAATCATATAAGGCGACATGGGCAGACTTAGAATTGTAACAATCGTGGGTGTGGCTTGGTGCCCGGAGGACTTGGCGGTGACGGTGTGAGGTTCCCGGACAGGCTCGGCGGTAACGCGCTTAAGGATTGCTATTTCTGAAGGTACTTGAAGGACCTTAAGCCTAAGATGCTGCTCATCATTCAGAGACTTCGCATGCTGGTTTTAAGGTAAAACAAACCGTTTTATTTGTTGTTAATCTCGCATCTTGATAGTCGCGATTAGACGGATGCCGTTTTGTTTTCTTCAGCGCGACGCGAGCGCTTTCCTTCCTTAGGAAGCAGCATCTTTATTCTCCACCTCATCTGCATTAGACCTCTCTAAAGCTCCATAGGAGGTCTATCTATCTTCAGCAGAGCTTTGTAGCGGTGCAGTACCCAGTTTCGTCCCACCATTATAAAGTGCTGCGGTGATGTGGTTGCAATCGTCATTTTGTGGATTACCTCAGATGCCAGCATGATAACTTTGCAACACTTATAATAGTCGCGCCTGCTCTATTTTTATAGACGTACAAGGTTCTTAATGAAGAACTCCTTTCATATGTGATACCTCTTTGCTTCTGGATCATGACTTAGTAGTTTTATATTGTTTTTGAGAGCGGAGTCCTTCTAAGAAGTTCAAGCATCCACTTTGCAGCTATGACTAAAGTGACTCCTGATTAATTGGAACATTAGATATTGTTCGTAGTGTACTTATCCTCAGCATTTATTTCTAAGGCATTGCGCTTTCCAGTTGTGCATCCTCTCAATTGAGTTGTACCTCATTGTGCCAACTTCTTCACATACAAATTCTGTATATGCCCTACAGACTCTTTATGTTATTCTCCTCACAAGTTGAAGGGCCGAACAAAAGGTACCCTCTCTGTCACCTCAAAACCAAAACGTGTGTTCACCAAAAAATTCAACACTGTTTTCAGAACTCTCTAATTTGGAAAATTTGGGGTTTCTTGATATAGACCAGGACAACACAGTTATGGACCCTGGCAGCTACCAACAGGAAATTCAAACATGAAATGTTAAAAAAATATCCCCCTTCTCCACCTAAGCCGATCTCTCCAGTCTCAATGGAGTTATTACTACAGGAAATAAGAGCCCTCAGACCCTTTGTTGCGGAAACAAATGCCAAATTACAAGTCCTATCAGATAATTGGTCGCAACTGGAGGTTAGACTTACAACAGCTGAGCAGAATATCTCCTCCCTCAAAGACTTCACCAAAAACATAACTTTCTTGCACTCTCAGGTTTCAACACTACAGAAGCAAGTTGAAGATCTTGAAAATCGCAATAGGAGGAATAACTTGCGCATATATGGTCAGGCAGAAAGGGGTTGAAGGTACGGATCCTATTGCCTTCTTCAAATCTTTTCTTCCCAAGGTTCTTCAGTTGCCAGAAGAAACTACCTTGAATATACAACGCGCCCACAGATTAGGCCATATCACTACTAACACTTCATCTCCACAGAGAGCCAGAGGAGTCATTCTGTACTTCCTGGAGTACACAGACCTGCTAAAAGTCCAGGCTGCTGTTAGGGCCATTCAACACATTTCCTGGTTCGGATCTACTCTATTCTTTGCACAATATTATTCAAGAGTTACTGCATCCAGACACAAAGTTTTCCTCAACATGAGAGCAGACCTCCGTTCCATGGAAGCAAATTATGGTCTATTCCATCCATGCTTATTTAAAGATACTTATAATAACAAAAATACTTCATACAGTGATCCACTTTGTCTGCAAAGCTTCATGAATACGCACAAGATGGTTCTCATGGATTCTTCTAGACCTTTCTCCTCACACGATACCTGGCTTTCCTAAGTTTCTCATTTGAGTTATCACTTTGCCGCTTATCGCTGATTTTATGCAGTTATGTATCCTAATTAGATTTCTATTCTGGTGTTATCTTTGAATATTTTAGCCAGTGCTATAAGTTTATTGCTATTTTCTTGCTCATTGTTCACTATATAAACTATAGTTAAATTTTGCATCTATTTATCTTTATTACTTCCACAGTTATGTTCATCTCATGGAGTGTCTTCCTCCTGGTCCAGTCCGGCTCTCACTAGACGTCGTGTCTCTTCCATGAGTTTCCACCCACCCACACATCAATGTTCCCTTTGTGTAGGTATGTTATTTGTCTTGTCTTTTGTTCTACTTTCTGTACCTCATTTCTCTACTTTTCTCTCTTTAGATGCCTGTATTCTTTCTAATTCTTTCCTCATTCATATAATTAAAAATGTATTTATCATTATATTTTTGAACTTCCATTTTCTTTGTTTTTCCACCACTTTTGTACATATTTTGTCTTTCTTTGTGCTATTCTAATGATGTCTCTTTTTTGGCTCCACTTATCTGTTTTTTCTAATTTGTTTTGCTTTGACAGTGATATACTTATTTACTTATTTCCTTTCTATTTTTCCATTTTTACCTATGACTTTATTGAATTGGACTTGTATCTTAGCTTATTTTATCAAATCACTATCGATATTCCATGTCACTAAAATTAGTCTCTTGGAACATGTGAGGATTAAATTATCCTATTAAGAGACAGAGAGTCCTAACACATCTTGCTAAAATAGGTGTTGATATTGTTTTCCTGCAAGAAACACCTCTTACAGAGGCTGAATCCTTGAAATTAAACAAAGGTTGGGTAGGGGAAGTTTTCTTTTCTCATGGTGATGGCAAACGTAATGGAGTTCTGATATTGTGTTGTAAATCTCTTCCAGTTACATTTATATTGCAAGAGTCAGACACAGATGGCAGATGGTTATTTGTTAAAATGTTGCTAAGGGGTGTTCCGGTTTCTTTTCTTAATGTCTATGCCCCCACTGTAGGAGATGTCTCTTTTTGGCCCACACTAGCTAAACAAATTTCCCATTGCATTGAGGACAATTTTGTATTAGCAGGTGACTATAATCAGGTATTCGACCCATTTAAAGATAGGAACTCTAAAGCAGCTTTTATCCCCAACAAACCTCATAAATCCTTTGTCCACCCTATCACCCAACATAAACTTCTGGATGCTTGGCGTCTGTGCAATCCGGATACTAGCGAATACACCTTTTACTTCCCAATGCATCAAACTAAATCAAAGATTGATTATATTTTTGTCTCTCATAATATCTCACAGTCCCTTTCTTATGCTGACATTGGTCCCATTCTTTTATCTGATCATGCCTCTGTTTCAATTGGCCTAGATATACTACCCAAGATTAATGCTCCTCGAAGGTGGCAATTTAACAATGCACTGCTCTTAGACCCTAAATTTACTGCCTCTTTTACTGCCTTTTTTAACAAATACTTTGCAATGAATCAAAATAAATCCTTGCCTTTTTCCATTATGTGAGATGCTTTTAAGGCATCAGCCAGGGATTTCATTATCAGCTTTGTTGCAAAGAAAAGAAAAATTGCGCGTAAACTGGCCAATGATCTCCTCAATGACATTAAGAAACTGGGGCACTCCTATTGTGTTTCCCACTCGCAGGAAAGTCTTGCAGCTCTTATAAAGGCTAAATTACAATTTAATAAGAACTCAATGGACGATGCCTCTTTATATCTTTTAAAATCCAGTGCAAAGGGGCCGTGGCCAAGATGGCGACGGAGTGAGACATCTTTCAAGTCTCTCCGGCGCCGAGCCCAGCTTAGCTTTGCCTAGCACGATTAGCGGCATGCTCTACGGTCCCACGTGGACTGATTCGGCTCCCTGAAGAGTGGGGGTCAGCTCCGGTACCACGAGCGAGACCTTTGGAGGGCTGGACGAGGTCTCTGGAGCGGCGACGCCACGCGGCCCTGTAATCCCCGGCCTAGCGTGTTGGAAGGGCTGGACTTCCGGGTCCCAGACGCGGCTGCATAGCGCGGACCCTGAGGCGGAACGGAGGTAGCTCCGATGTTCGTGGCCCCAGCTTTGTTGCCTACCCGAACTGCTAGTGAGGATTTGGAGAGGTGTGACGACGCTGGAATCGGGGGCCGCGGCCACTGCGTGTCCTCCAACGGTGCGGGCCGGTGAGGTCCGGCCGAGTGACGGCGCCTTGCCCCCCCTCCCCCGCTCTTTCCCGACTGCTCCGGTGAGGCTGCTATACCGGGAGGCTTCCCCCCCAGTGACGGTGATCCCCGTGGTGGTGAGGTGGGACCCTGCAACGTGTCCGGACCAAGCGGCGGCTGGACTAGGGCCGTGGCGCCCTGAGAACTGCAGGCCTGTGATCCCCGGCCTTGCGTCACGGACGGGCCCAGCCTTCCTGCGCTGCTGAGGAGAGTGCTGGGGGCAGGTGCGGAGTGGTGACTGGGGGAGTCTACGAACTTTGAGCCTCGGCTTAACAATTGCTGGGGGGGGGCTGTACCGCGTTGAATGGTGCGGGGAGACTACGCTGGAGCGAGGCCTGCTGGAGTTGAAGAGCGGGCGCTTCCAGCCCAATCCTAAGAGCAAAGCGGACTAGGTGGCTGCATGGACTCTTTCCCACCACCCCTGCCTTGACCTGCCTCGACAACGGTGGCTGCCTGGTACCCAGGGGGGGTCTCGCAAGGGGTCTGCCACGCTCCCCCACTGTGGTTGCATATCAAGGTTTGCGGAGTCGCGCTGCCACGCCGGTGGGCCCACCCTGAGAGGGCTAGCACATAAGAATTGGTAGCACTGCACTGCACTGCACTGCACTGTGGGGTGCACCTGCATTAGGCATCGGCAGGAGGTGGCGGATCATAGGGGTGCCGGTCGCGCCACCTGAAGTTGGGGGAACGCCGCATCCGGAGTAGGTGGTGCCACGATGTCAGCCGCGTCACACAAAGGGAAGCCTGGGAAAGATGGCGCAGCGAAATCTACTCAGCAACCGGCGTCCCCTGGATCCAGCGTATTTCCAAAGAAATCGGACGATGAGGCCCCAGCGACCAAGGCCTTTATGACGGAGCTCTTTGCTTCCATTAAAGAAGATATTTCGGAACTTCGCGCCCAACTTGCGTCGGACCTCCGTGAAGTGCGGAGGGATGTGAACTGTATTGGAGAGAGGGTAGCTACCCTGGAGGATCACGACTTAAGTATGGAGAACGATGTCCACCAGTTACAACAAGACATAATTCGGCTCACAGAGCAAAACCTGGACCTCCAGTCCCACACGGAGGACCTGGAGAACCGTTCCCGCCGGAACAACATCCGCATTTGCGCTGTACCATGGGACGGAGAAGCGGGCGATCTGCGGGGATATGTCCAGGCCCTTTTCCTGCAGGTGTTGGGTGACGATGATGTCCAGGAAATTAGAATGGACAGGGTACATAGGGTTGGTCTTCCAAGGAGAGGGGGGCCGCCCCCGGACATATTAGTCTGTGTTCACGATTTCCAGCTTAAAGAACACATCTTACGGAAGGCACGGACCATCTCTTCTCTGCAATTTCGGGAGCACCGGCCGCAGCTCTATCAAGACCTGGCAGCTTTGACCCTTCAGAAAAGGCAGGAGTTCCGTCCAGTGACCGCCTTCCTCCGGGAACGTGGCGTTTCCTACTCGTGGGGTCATCCATTCCGCATCATCTTCAGGTGGGAGAACAGGCTGGCGCAGATTCGCTCTCTCCAAGTGGCGAAGGACCTTTTGGGTCTGGACGACGTGACCCCCTCACAGAGAGCAGGCGGCTCGCTGCCGCGAAGGCGTAGGCGTTCCTCCTCATGGCGGAGAGTGGCCCCAGATATGGACAGCAGGCGACCTGACCATTCGGCTAGCTTGCTGGAGAGGGGGGATGCTGTGGCCTCGGTGGCCTCAGCGACTTTGGCATCTTCCCAGCAAAGCTCAGGAGCTGCCTGATCTTTCAGCCGCCAGCTGGTAGGTGCAAGAGGGGCACATTACTTCAGGTACTGTGGGTTTGATTGTACTTTTGGAGAAGACACCCCGGTCCGTGGTCTCTTGGGGTCCCAACTATGGTCCCCCGGCCCCAGCCCAGGAGGATTTTCACGAACTACCATCCAATGGGACTGCTAAGTACACTTGTTTGATTTTGGTTTTGGTTTTGGTCTTGGGAGGGGAGGTGGGAGGGACGTTGGGGGTCTTTGCGTGGGGGAGTGGTTGGAGAATGGGGGGAGGTTGGACTGACCGGTGGTGGCGTCCGGAGTGAAGGTGTAATATGCTTTTTTCTCTCTCCATCTGAGTTGATTGTGATCTTGCTTGTCAGGCCTCTGGGAGAGATTGCTTGCTGGGTGGGAGCTGTCACCGAGCTTGGGTACCCGAGAACCGGGAGGAGTGCAGTGATCAGTGGAGCCCCGGTGCTGGCTGGGGCTTGGGGGTCTACTTGGGTGCCTTTGGGGGATGGGGGAGTGGGCAGGTTGTCGAGTTGTGCATGCAGGGGTGGGTTCTGATTATCTCCCATGCCGCTTAGTATTGGGACAGGAATGTAAAGGGCTTCAACTCCCCTCAGAAGCGCCAGAAAATTTGGAAATATCTATCCGATCACCACTTAGATATTGTGGGGCTCCAAGAAACCCACCTAGCGCGTAAGGATGAGCTCCGATTACGTCATAGGCATTTCCCGCTCATTTATAGATCCTCTGCATCTACTAAACATAGAGGGGTGGCACTCCTGTTCCGAGTGTCCCTACACTTACAACCTATGGGGATCAGCTGTGACAAGGAGGGGCATTGGCTGATGGTCAAGGGGGTACTTCATGGCAAGACCTGTACGTTTGTGGTGGTGTATGTTCCCAACTCGGGGCAGAATGCTTTTCTCCGAGACTTGTTGGACAGGGCGGGGGATTTTGTTGAGGGACATGTGGTTCTTATGGGGGATTTCAACATGGTTTGGGACAAGGACTTGGACAGCTCCCGAGCTCAGAGAGCGGGCACTTGAGTTTTTTCTACCGAAACTCAGAGTATGGTTGGCGTTTCCTGCATCCACAAACACGAGATTACACGTTCTTCTCTCATGTTCATCATACCTATTCCCGGCTCGATCATATTTTGTAAGCCAGGCCCTCATGGGAGATGTCCGGGATTCTAGCGTCTTCCCTCTTTCTTTGTCTGACCATAGCTTGCTGGTACTAGGGCTCCACTGGCCGACCGGAGGGGACGGGGTGAGGAAATGGTATTTTCCGCCGGCGCTTGTCCGGGATGACACCTCCTGCAAGGAATTGCGTAAAGCGATAGGGGAGTTTCTGACCCTCAACCCGGCTTCGGACACCTCCCTCTTTAATACTTGAGATGCGTGTAAGGCCTCAGTCTCAACGCCAACCTCAATAGGTTGAGCGGGAAGGAACGAGAAGACCTGGAGGCGGAACTGGCTGTTTTAGAGCAAGCCCACAAAACCAACCCATCTAGACTGACTCTTAGACCACTGACTGCTGTGCGGGGAAAATTGAAGGCCCACTATAACAACCGTGCAGAGTTTACCTCCTCACTCTCCTCGCCGAAAGAGCTGTTTAAGATCATAGACACGCTCACCTCTTTGAAGGTGCCGGACCCTGTGGTTAGTTCACAGCGGCTCTGTAACGATGTTGCACAATTTTTCCAATCTAAAATTGTGGACATTTATTCGGCTTTAGAATCTCAGAGGTCGGCACTATCTTCCTCCCCGAGTTTTCCTGTCCCTCCACTAACATCCTCCAAGGAGGTACCGTCAGGGTGTTTTTCCAGCTTCCCACCCCTCTCCTTGCAGGAACTTGAAGTTCTCCTTTTTAAGACCAGGTCGGGGTCTCCTTTAGACCCCTGCCCCCTGAAACTTCTTAAACAATGCAAGGAGACTCTCTTGCCCCTGCTATTAGAGATCATGAACAGGGCAATGAGAGATGGGACCTTCCCGCTACAATGGAAAAGAGCGGTGGTTAAACCACTGTTAAAAAAGCCTACATTGGACCCGGGCGTTCTCAAAAACTTCCGCCCCATTTCGCTGCTCCCAGCCCCAGCAAAGATGTTGGAAACTCATCTCAACCAGCATCTTGCTGCCTTCCTGGAAACCTCTGACCTTTTAGATCACTCGCAGCATGGATTTCGGAGAGAGCATAGTACGGAGTCGGCTCTTACCACGGTGCTTGATAACATCTGCACTAGAGTGGATAAGGGCCAGACCACTCTCCTCATCCTGTTAGAACTTACGGCTGCGTTTGATACCCTGTCTCCCTCAGTGTTAACATCTAATCTGAGGGAGATAGGGGTTGAGGGGCCTGCACTTAGTTTGCTGTCCTCCTTCCTCGGCCAGAGGGAACAGAGAGTTAAGCTGGGGGAGTTCCTATCTCCATCCCTTCCTGTGTAGTGTGGGGTCCCTCAGGGGTCGGCATTAAGTCCGACCCTTTTCAACATCTATGTGACCCCACTTGCCAGGCTTATTAGAGCTTACGGGATGGAGGTAGTCTCCTATGCCGACGACACGCAGATATTGATGTCTCTCGCCCAACCTGTCATCTCGGCTGCCTCCAATTTTAGACACTGCATGGAGGCAGTGGCTCAATGGATGATTTGCAATTCATTGAAGCTCAACGGCGAGAAGACAGAAATTCTGGTGTTCGGAGGCAAGGAGGGCATTTGGTCGGCGGAATGGTGGCCTTCATCTCTGGGCGTGTGCCCTACACCCACTGCTTTGGCTAGGAACCTAGGAGTCATGATTGACCCTTCTTTGGGGCTGGGCCAGCAAGTAAGTAGGACTATTTCCACCTGCTGGGGCATAATAAACACCCTGAGGAAAATAAAACATTACCTGTCCCCTCCAGCCAGAAAGCAAATAGTAGTCGCATTAATAGGCTCAAGACTAGATTACTGCAATGCCTTATACCTTGGCATTAATAAGAGTCTTATAATGCGACTCCAAATGGTGCAGAATGCCGCCGCGAAGTTTGTGCTAGATCTTCCTAGGCGGGCCTCTGCTACGGCCGCCAGGAAAGCATTGCATTGGCTTCCAATTGAGGCCAGGATTTCATTTAAGTCCCTTTGTCTGATCTATGGGGCCCTGGCCACGAACAAGTCAGGAGGTCTAAGGGATCTGTTAAATCCATTTACCCCCTCCAGATCCCTGCGCTCGGCCAATAAAGTCCTGCTATCAATTCCCTGTGTCCGTAGAGCTAGGTGGGGTGGCAGAGCCTTCTCAACTTTGGCTCTAAGGTTGTGGAACTCTCTGCCGTCTGATATTAAAACCCTTCCCTCAAAGCAAGCTTTTAGAAAGGCCCTTAAGACATGGCTATTTGCCATAGCCTATCCTTAGCTTTGGTTCTGCCTTTTTTTTGATTTTCTTTGTTAGGCGCCTTGATGCCTACGGGCTTAGTTGCGCGTTATAAATTTCATTTCATTTCATTCATTTCATTACCCTCCTTCGGCTTCGGCGTGTCTCCTACTCGCAGGGGAATAAGATAGGCAGGCACTTTGTTCGTCCGCTCCGGGTCAAGAGGGAGAGGGATTATGTCAGCGGCATCCTGGACTCCTCTGGGTCGTTACACCATAGAGATGTGGATAAGGCAAATATCTTTGGCCGTTTTTATGAGGCACTCTATAAGGGTGACTCCCTAGATCAAGCAGCTCAGGATCGCTTTCTGGCTGACCTTCCCATCCCGCGGGTGTCGAAGGAGTGGAATGAACACCTCGCTGCCCCCATCTCCAGATCGGAGGTGTTGGATGCTATTAGGGATCTGAAGCTCCACAAGGCACCGGGTCCAGATGGCTACACGGCGTTGTTTTACAAATCATTTGCATCGGAGCTCTGTGATTTTTTGGTATCCCTCTTCAACGAAATGGCAGCCAAGGGGCAAACCACGGGCATCATGGCTGAAGCTGTGATCACCGTGATTCCCAAGCCGGGTAAAGACCTGTCTCACTGCTCGTCATACCGCCCGATAGCTCTTCTCAATGTTGATGCTAAACTGTATTCCACTATCATTGCGCGAGGCTCCAGGACTTAATGCCGGGCATCATTCACCCGGATCAATCGGGGTTTATTAAGGGCTGCCAGACGCATGACAATCTGAGAATGGTTATACACCTCATAGAGAAGGCCACTCGGTTCCGTATCCCAGCGGTACTTGTAGGGTTAGATGCGGAGAAGGCCTTTGACCGGGTGGACTGGGGATTCATGTTCCGCACCCTGGAGGTCTTTGGCTTCTCGCACCACTTTATCACCATGATCCGTGTGAACTACAGCAATCCCAACTCCAGGGTGGTGATTAATGGACATCGCTCCACCAGCTTCGCTCACTCCCGGGGAACTAGACAGGGCTGCCCTCTTTCACCTCTCCTCTTTGCCTTAAGCATTGAACCTCTGGCCCTTGCGGTGCTTGAGCGAGAGCAGATAAAGGGACTCCCCTTTTCGGGTGAACAGCATAAAATCTCCATTTTCGCGGAGGATGTATTGCTCTCGGTGGGGGACCCAGCTCAATCTCTGCCACACATCCAAACTCTGCTGTCCGGCTATGAGGAAGTGGCCGGGTTTAAAGTTAATTTTGACAAATCGTATATCTTAAATTTGACGCTCCCGCCGGCCGAGTTGGAGCGACTGCACCCGCTTACGCCGTTGGCTTGGGCGCCAACCTCCCTGCTATACCTGGGTGTCCGTCTGACATCTTCTATTGGGTCCCTATTCACGGCAAACTTCCCTCCTATGCTGTCGGCCGTGCGCGGAGAACTGGACCGCTGGAAGCCGAAATACATCTCTTGGCTGGGCAGGATTCATGCCATTAAGATGGTCCTCCTCCCTAGGTTTTTGTACCTCTTCCAGGCCCTCCCCATCCCTATAGAGATGGACTTCTTCCGGCGCCTTAAGACTCTATTGCTGAAATTCATCTGGCAAGGAGGCCGGGTGCGCCTTTCCTTTGCAACTCTGCGGCGCCCTCGGGAGGAGGGGGGAGTTGGACTCCCTGATATGCACCTGTACTATAAAGCCGCACAGTTGCGGGTGTTGGTGGAATGGTCGCAGCAAGAGTCTGAGAAACACTGGCTGCACATGAACAGGAGTGTGGCCGGGAGGTCGATCTGGGACCTGGCCTGGAAACCCAAAGTGGACAGGCCTAGAAACGCCTACATCAGCACGCCCACGGGCACTGTCTTGAAGGTGTGGGACACAGTAACGGGAGATGAACGCTGGACGACGTTCCTGTCCCCCTTCACTCCTTTGCATTTTAATCCGGCCTTTCCGCCGGCGTTGAAGGAGGGACCATTTCGACTTTGGAGAGAGGGAGGTTGTAGAGCCCTTACACACTTATTTCATGGCACGGAGCCTCTCTCATTTTCTAACTGCATGCGTGACTATGGCCTTCCATCCACGGAACACTTCCGATATGCCCAGCTGATCCACTGGGCAACGTCGACGGGACTGAGAGAAGCAGCTACTAGACCGTTCTCGCTCTTCGAGGCCTTTCTTTTACGAACCGCCACGATGAAGGCGATGATTTCCTTTATATATAACCTCTTGCTAAGTACGGTAATCTCTCCTCGTCCCCGCTACATGGACCACTGGGAGGGCCTTCTAGGTAGGGACATAGCGGAAGGAGAATGGAAGGGTCTCTGGCGAGATATTAGGACTCACAATCACTCAGTGGACTTACGGAATGCCCATTTTAAAACTATGTTCGATTGGTACCTCTACCCCTCAAAACTACATCGCATATTTCCTGCGACCTCGGACCGCTGTTGGAGGGGCTGTGGTCTGTTGGGAGACTTTCGCCACATTTGGTGGGATTGTCCGGTCATACGCCCCTTTTGGGCCGAGATTTTGTCTCATATCAAAGACATATTGGGATATCCGATCCCGGATTCCTTGTCCTTTGTCATCTTGGGCCTGCGGGATCCGCTATTGGAGCATCAGACGAAGGCGGACAAACAAATTTTATGGCTCTGTCTGGGAGCGGCTAAGCTTACACTGGCTGCGGCCTGGAAGAAACCGACGGCCCCGGCTATGTCATTATGGCACGTGAAGCTGTGGAGGTTGATGAGCATGGAGAGAATGGCGGACATCTTCCTGGGCAAATTTAAGAACTTTATGTTTCGGTGGGGACCTTTGGTCCGATTTTTATCGGGAGGTTTGCCATCTGCGGTCTGCCCATCAGCCCTATGAGCCCTTCACCTTTTCCAGATTTAATTAGGCTGCGTGATTGTGCGACTGTGAGCGAGAGTGTCTGTTGGCGCCACCACCTTGGGGGGAGGAGGGGTAGCGGGGGGCGGATTGGGGGTGAGTTGGGGGGGTATTTTTTACTTGTTGCAGCACTGCATAGCTACCGGAGGATTTTGCTTACCCGGGGGGCCCCGCGACACTCGAATTTTGCTGGATTGACTTTCCCTCTGGAGGAGGCAGCCGAGGCATTAGGAAACGACTGAATATAAGTCCCTTGACTATCGCTGGCTCTCCTTGCCTCCGGGACTGCCCAGATTGCTGTGGGGCATCGCTGCAAATGCTTATGTCTGAGACTCTTCCCAAATCCTGCATATGTGATACTGCAATATTGCCACCTGTTTTTCCACTATCTTTTTCTCTCTCTATGTTTCCTTCTTTTTCTATTTACTATGCAATAAATAAAAAAAATTACAAAAAAATCCAGTGCAAAATGTTATGGTGGCAAAAACAAAGGAGAGAAAATATTAGCTAAGTATTTTAAAGTTCGGCAGAACAAATTAAAAATTGATTCTGTATATGATAATCATTCTGTTTTACAGTTCAAGGATACTGAAATTGTGAACCAGTTCTCTCTCTTTTACCAATCACTATATACATCTGAAAGACAGCCCTCTGACCACTCATTGTCACAGTTCTTCTCAAATATCCAAAAGCCTCCCCACGACGCATCGGATTTATCTTCTTTAGAGGCAGTATTGACACAACAAAAACTCCTAAAGACTCTTCAACAACTTAAAAAAGAAAAGACACCTGGCCCTGATGGCTTTGCTGTTGAGTTTTATACTCATTTTTCTAAACTATTAATACCCAAATTCTAAACTTTGCTGCAATTTTTTAGTTCTGAAAACAGTTCCACAGGTTCCTTTTCAGAAGCACATATATGTTTCATATCTCATTCCTAAAGATGGCAAGGACTCTAAACATTGTAAAAACTATAGACCCATTTCCTTGGTTAACATTGATTACAAAATGTTCTCTAAAGCACTTGCAATACACTTGGACTCCCATTTGCCATCCATGCTAGGTAAAGAACAGTCCGGCTTCGTCTAAGGACAGGTTATAAAAGTTAATACATGACTCTTCTTTAATGTCCTATCCAAGTCCTCTCACCTAAAACATTCCCTTAATGTTCACAATAAACTTGCAGCCTATGCTGATGATAACTTGATCTTTATGTCAAAGCCAGAAGACTCGATTCCTGCTTTTTTAACCTTATATCTGAGTATAAATTGAATAATGATAAATGTGAAATTCTGCCCTTAACCAAATATACCTTTAAAATGGAATTTAGTGCTTCTAAATTCGAATGGAGCTCCAATCATATTAAATATTTTGTTCTATATTTTACCTCCTCAATTTCGGATACAAGAGCATTAAGCATGAGTAAATGTATTCAAAAAATTTCAGGGTTAACTGTTAAGTGGCATCCCCTATATTTATCTTGGTGGGGCCGCTTGCCACTATAAAGATGATGCTAACACCCATAATCCTATATTTGATTTCCAATATCCTGATCCCTCTCCCCGCTAAACTCTTAAAGAAAGTTAACTCCATCCTTTCTTCCTTTTTATGAAGTAATAAGAAACCTCGAATGTCTATTCTAAAATTATCATGCCCCAAGACAGAAGGAGGAGTCTATTATCCTGATTTTCAGGCTTATCAGAAAGCTTTCATTCTACGCCTAGCCTCTCTTTGGCTGCTTGAGTCCGTGGATAAATGCCCTCTCTGGACCTCCATCGAACATCTATTTTTAGCCCCATTTTCCTTTTCTGAATACCTTTACTTTTCACGCAAACCACACTCTATCTACCCCTAAAATAAAACAAACTTCCAAACTCCTCAACTTAGCTCCACTTTCTACTCACCTTACTATTGACTCTTTCCTGGAATCAACGATTTGGCATAACAAAAGAATAACTATTCGAGGTAAACCATTTTATTGGAAGACATGGAAACAAAAAGGCTTGATATGGATTCATCAGCAATTTTCACATACATTTTTTTACCTTTTAATACACTTAGCAAATTTTTCCATTTACCCTCTTCGTTTATCCATAAATATGATATGCTCAAGAAAGCGGTTATGGATGTGTATATACAATCACCTATAGCTTATGATACCCCTGTTATTTTAAATCCCTCTTCAAGACTTCATACTTAATTAAGAACCTTACCCAAAGCGTCAACTATTTACAAATATTTACAAAAAGGTGCTGCTGTCAGACAAAAGTCTAACGTAAACGAGACATGGAAACAGGATTTTGATACGGAATGGTCAATTTCCCTATGGCAAAACTTATGGACTAAGTTACACAAATCATCCAGAGCGACCAACACAATGCAAACATTGTTCTTTGTCTACAACAGACTCCTTTTAACACCGGCTACCTTGAACAAAAGATTTTCAACTGTACCAGACACATGCTGGATGTGCATGACATCAAAATCTAATTTATTTCATATGCTATTCTCCTACCCACATGTTTATACTTTTTGGCAACAAGTATGGTCTCAAATTAATGTGATTTTGTACAATAAGTTTTCTTTTTCCTTCATCAACCTTTTTTTTGGGTAGTCTGTCTTCTATAAGGGAAAATGTTAAAATCAATGTCAAAGTTCTTGATTTATTGTTAGCAATTGCATTCCAGCAAATTACTATTAATTGGAAAGATTGCAAAAAAATCTCCTATAAAGCCTGGTGGTTTACTGTCTGCCATAATCATAGAATGGATACCACCTTTGTTTATCCCTTATGTTTAGCAAAGAAACGTTCGGATCTGTGGTTACCAATTACAATTAATATTTTTGCAAGTGCTTAAAAAATGCTAAACCTCTGCCATCTCAACAGGAAGTTCTTATTTGTTTTGAAAATATTTTTATTTCTGCATCGTTTCTTTGGTGCTTGCAACAGTTGTCTCAATGTATTCACAGTACAGTGTATAACTCACACATGTATCTACATCATATTCATAACATTGTAGTTTTTCTTTTACATAATTCCCTTGTAATACAAGTTCCTCCCTCCCTCAACTTCCCTTGCACTGTGTAGGTCGCCCATTTGTGTTACGTTGTACCTCATTCGCACTATTCAGTTCAGTAATATTTGCTGTACCTCCTACCAACGTCCCTTCCACCCTAGTGTTAACTGTCTCTATGTTATCGACCTCTGCACCGGGGGGGAAGGGGGGGGAAGGAAGAGGGGGGAAGGGGAGGGAAAAGGGGGATAAAAGGGCAGGGGGGGGATTCACACAGGTTCATCCTTTGACTCAGCATGTCCCTTGTCTCAACAGTAGTTGCCTATCCTAAGTCAGCAACATCAGATGATTCAAATTGCAAAAGTATGGCGTTCCATTCCAGTGAGATGTGTGTTTTGCGGAGGCCTCTGCACTCTCCCTCTTCCCCCAGCGTATTACCTCCCCATGCCAATCCCCAGGGTCCGGTGGTCTGGCTGATTTCCACCTCATCGTAAGTGTTCGCTTAGCCAGGAGAAGGGCCATATCTACAAAACGCGTGGTGATGCTTCTTTTCTTTTCAGTGGGGCCCAGGCCTAATATACTATATGCCGGAGTGGAGTAGGGTTTGTTGGGTGCAATCGTTGTTAAGATCTTGTGTACCGTCCCCCAGTAATAACCTAGTTTGGGGCAGTCCCATAACATATGCAGAAGGCCAGCCCCCTCAGCCCCGCATCAGGGGCACGTGTCTGCCGTTTCGGGGAACATGGCATGTATCCGGTGGGGGGTGAGATATGCTCTGTGCACCATCATCAATTGAATAAACGTACATTTTGGATTTCGTGACACCTTCTTAGGAAACTTCAGGACCTTCTCATCGTTCACGGGTGGGTTGTAGTGATATTGCCCTGCCAAGTCTAATTCCATTTGTCAGCCATTTTGTTAAGTGACTGCCTGTCCCCATTAGATATTGCATTGCTAGTAGTGAGTTTGTGGGTGGATCTGCGCCGGTCGGTGACCTAGTCGTGGTGATGTAGTGCGTAACCCGAGCTTGCAATAAAAATAACGCTCCGGGGGTCTGTTGTGTGCTTGTGAAGTCCGCATGCGTCATGATATTGGCATCTCCAAAGAAGTCACCTGTATGCAGGACACCTGCCTCGTGCCATGGTCTGAGCTTGCGTTCTGTTAGCGTACCTGTCCCAAGTGGGAGCCCCAGTAAAGGTATAGTGAGCGCATAAGTGGTTGCTGCATTCGTGTACTTGACAGCTTTCTTCCGGCACTTGATTGCAAGTCTAAGTAGGTGTGGCACTAAGCTGGGGACCTTAACTTTCGGCAATAGTAACCGGTGTAGGGTGCAGCAATCCCCATCTGTCTCAGACATATCTAGCTCGTCGAGGTTACGGCCCACTATCCAGTAGGCCAGCCACTGAAGTTGGCAACCGTATCCATACGCGGCCATATCTGGGACCCCCATACCACCCTGAGCGGTTGGCAGCTGTAACTTGGCGAGGCTGATACGCCACCTCCCCGGTCCCCATATCAGTTCTGTTAGTAACGTGTTCAGTGATTTAAAGATGCGCATTGGAACTAAGAGTGGCAGATTCGTGAAAAAGTATATCATTCGGGGTAGCACCACCATCTTCGAAATTGCCACCTTCCCTGCTACAGACAATGGTAGTGTATTCCAGAACTGCACTTGTGTCCTAAGGGTATTGATCGCCTTGCCCAAATTACCATCTAGGAGGTCTTGGGCTTCCCGGTATATTTGTATCCCTAGATATTTAAATGTTGTGGGTGTCACCTGGAACCTATGCGGGGGGAAATGTAGTTGAATGTCCCTCTGGGTGGCATTGAAACAGTAACCGTACGATTTAGTTTCATTTATCGTAAGGCCCGATATTACCCGAAAGGCGTTAAATATCTCCAGCAGAGGATCAAGGCAGCCGGACATGTCCTTAATGTATGGTATTATGTCATCTGCGTAGGCCGATACTATGTGCGTCGCTGCATTTCTTGTTATCCCCTTCGGTATGGCGAGAGTCCGAAGTTTGTGCATTAAAGGATTGTAACAATCAATACATGTGGCCTCAATGATGTTAAGAAAAGGCAGAGGGTAGCAGGTTGGATTACAACTATTTGGGGCGAATACTATTTGCCTCCAAGAGACTCATATCGAAGGATCACAGCTGCATGTGCTTAAACAATCAGGGTATAGGGTAATTAGTGCAACACACAGAGGGTCAGGGTTTGGGGCGTTGCTATATTGGCTGAAAGAAGTGGGATGCAATTCACATGGTTATGCTCCGATAAATTTGGCCGATGGGCAATCACCGAATGTCAATATAGTATGGGTCAGAAATAGACACTATGTACACTATATGGAAGTAATAACGACGACTCCGGTGTACTCGATACCATCTCTAGCAAACTCCCTCACTGGCCACTCCCATTTATTCTGTGTGGGGATTATATGAACAGTTTTGCTAAAGGGAAAGCAGCTGGTATGGACGGTACCGAATTTTATACCACATTCTCTCTTCAGCTAAAAGGATTTATAAATGTATACATATTTTTAATTGTGGGCGTCATGCGGGATCATGGTCTCTGGCTTAGATTGTGATATTCTTAAAACAGAACAAATCCTCACTACGATTGGACTAGTTATTCGCCAGCTGACTTGCGCCAATAATCCATCACATTATCTCAGAGCGCCAACACAGGTTTGTTCCCGGGAGATCTACAATTGACCAGCACTATCATGACTCTAATCTTCTTTGCCATCTTCACTGCTAGTTTTACACTACTTGATATCACCAATGTTGCAGGGGACCCTATGGCTCTCATCCTGTTGGATGTAAAGAAAGCTTTTGATAAGGTGTCCTGGCAATATCTATGGACTGCCATGTCTAGAAGTGGTATCAGGGATGGTTTTATTAAATCGGTCCAAACATGATATGTCGAGCCATCGGCCGCGGTAATGGTAAACAGTACACTCTTGGATAAAATGTAATCTCCCGGGGGACCAGGTCGGGCTGCTCTTGCTCCCCTCTTTTATTTGCGGTGTTCATTGATCCTTTTATCCGTCGGTTAGAAAATAATGTGTTAATACTGGCAATATGATCACAGAACTGGGAAACTAAGACCCTATCTCAAGCAGATGATATTGCCCTTGTTACTTCAGATACAGATGCTGCCATAGGGGTATTGGAAGATGAGGCCGACACAGGTTGTTCTTAATGATAAAGTCAAGATGATAGACAACCAGGTAGTTGATATTAGCATCACCTCCAAGTTGGATAATTTGGTTAGAAACAATAAAGAACCTTTAATGAAGCACACTAAAACAGGTCTTGCAAGGCTAAACAACCTACACCTATGGGGTAGGTGTAATATAATAAAAATGCTTTTTCCCCCAGGCCATCTCTTTAGACTTTACTCCTCAATGGTTTAAAGCAATAAAAAATATGTGCATATGCGCAACCTTGCTGAGCCCTTTCTTACTCTACTCTACCAAGCGACAGAGGCGGCTTGGCTCTTCCAAATTTGAAACTATATTACTGGGCCGCTACACTGATCTACAGACGTGAGTTGCTTAGAACAAATGTGGATAATAGTTCAACTGCTAAGGTTCCCTCTCCATCCGAACTTATGTTGGGGGAGAGAAGGGAGGATGTTTGTGACAACAACTACACGACATATATTTAATTTATATCAAAATGAATAAAGATGTTTTTTAGAATACATACTGCTTGTGTGTGTAGTCTCATTTAAAATGATAAGCATAGATAACACTAAGAATTAGAAACAGGTAAATTGAAACACTACAGTAATACTAAATGATTAATATTGGCCAGTTATCAATATTATCTAGACTTGCTTTTTAAATGTTTTGGTGAATATTTCGAACTTATTCTTCTACATGTCTCTAGGAGTGGTATTTGATTGATCTTTTTTTAACCATACACCTGTTAATGTTCCTTAGGCGTTAATCTCTTGGTTCTTCTGAGGCATTTCAGTTTGCCTTAACTCTCAGTCTCAAATCTTATTTTTTCATTTAACAGTTCAGTCTGGGTCTGGTGGTTGGAGACTGAGGTCCTCTTAAAGTGAATATAAAGGGGCATCTCCCTAAACCCTTCACTTCTCAATGGTATATCAGAAGGGACATGAGGGAATACCAGAGGCAGCACTTTATTTCTTCACAGTGCTCCTATGGCCTTGGAATCAAACCAGAATCTAGTTGCCGTCTACACCTCTTCCTTAAATGACCAATGTGAGCCGAGCATGAAGTGAGAGCACTGTTTCTTAAACTCTACCACGTGTAAGCACAGTGTTTTATCCTGGTTTTAACAAGACTGCACTGATTATTTTATTGTTTAATGAATTGGATTTAAATATGTTTTAACATTGGCAGAATGCAATTGGTGAATTAAGGATTCTTTCCTACCATGTCTTGGTTGGATCGACAAGAAACAAACCATAGAGAGCTGTTTTAACCACTAAGACCATAGAGTACTAGAAGACAAGAGAGGTTGGTGGTCTAGTTCCCGATTCCAACTCTTTCTTAAATTACCACTGTGAACAGGGAGAGCAGCAGGCACACCGCTGCACGCTAAAGGAAAGCACGTCTGTGCCTGTACGAGCCTGAATTATGACTCAAAGATAGCTCAGGTCCGGACATCCATCTCACCTTCCCCTTGGGATACCATGTACATAGATTAGATCAAGTAGATAGAATTGGGTGTGGTATAGCCATTACTTTTAAATATGATTTTAGATACCCTACAACTCAGTTCTTCATGCTTTCCCCCAACCACACCTTTTTTAGGGGGTACTCATTTATAGGCCCCAAGGTCCAAAAAGTAGATTTATGAAGGCACTACCTGACTCTCTAACCAGTCTTGTGGTGGAGAAATTTCATATGACAATTATGGGTGAATTCAACCTTCATTTCGATAAACAAGACACCCCCTATATAAAATGGCTGAAGGGTGACCTGGAAGCACTACAATTAATCCAACATGTGACATCACCTACTCATGAGAAAGGGCATATATCTTATTTTTTCCAAGATCTCGGCACCGTAAAGGATCCCAGTCCCCTGGTCAGACCACTCTCTAGTCACCTTCAGCTTACCGAAACCTGTGCAGCAGATAAAAGCCAAAGCCCAAATTATTGCAACTAGAAGCTGGGTTAAACTGGTTCCAGAACCCTGACAGATAGTCCTGAGGGACAATACTTCCACCTTTGCTGGTAAATTAGAAGAGAAATATCAGCAATGGGAGAAGTGGATCACCCAGTCGGCAGACATGTGTGCCCGAAGAAAACTATCAATTGTAAAACACACTCCAGAACAGCTCCGTGGTACAATGAACAACTCACTGTATTGAAAAACATATGTAAGAAATTGGAGATAATCTGGAGAAAGAAGTATGACCCAGCCCTTAAATATAAATCTAAATTGTTAATCAGATCCTATCATAATGAAATGAAAAGTGTACAAGCTAAATACTATGAGGACAAGTTAACAAATTCCCCAAAGGAATTATTTAGAGTAGTCAAAACATTGACTTGCCCCCACGAAAGCATCAACTACTCCCTTGCATCTATAGAGCGATGCAATGATATAGCATAATTTTTTGACAAATGAGTGACATAAATATATATTCAATTCTCGAGGAATAGGGAACTTGACTTAGATAAAGGAATCAAGGTTAGAGGACCATTATCCTCTCCAATATTAGTTCAATTCCCAAGACTAGATGAAGAAAATTTCCTAAATGTAATTAAAGCAACTAAATATGGCTCGCCTATTGACCCCGCATCTCCACATATCCTGGTCAAAGCACTTGATATTATTCTACCTTCTGTAAAATAACTGCTAAACTTGCCATTAGATATGGCCCTGGTCCCCAAATCTTATAAAGCATGAGATCATTAGGCCATTACAACAAAAAAGGCCAACTTCACCCCTACTATACTCAATAATGTGTGCCCTATCTCCCTCCTGCCGTTTGTCAGCAAACTTTTGGAGAAACAAGTAAATAACATACTGGCCAACTTTTTGGAGAATGACATTCTCCAACCCACACAGATGAGTTTCCAAGCTTCCGATAGTACAGAGTCAGCATTACTGGCAGTTTCAAAGGAGTTAAAGGCACTACTAGATGATGGTGGATCGACAGCTATTCTCCAACTGGATCTTAGTGCGGCATTTGACACCATGGATCACACTATTCTAGAAGATAGACTAAGGTAAGTAGAAATTCAGGTCAAAGCCATGGACTGGCTCTCCTCTTTCTTAGAGAATAGATCCTTCCAAGTGATGGAAAGGAACTGCTCCTCAGATTGTTTGCCAACAACATGTGGTGTCCCACAGGGCTCATCCCTTAGCCCTAATGTATCTAATATCTATGTATGACAGCTTGCCAATATAGTACATGAATTTGGCATTTCAGTGGTGTCATATGCCGATGACACCCAGCTGGTAGTGTCTCTGTAAAATGGCCCAAACCCAAGTAACCATTAGCTCATTCACTGTCTCAAGAGAGTGGTAAAATGGATGTCAATCAGTTGTTTGAAGCTAAACGGTGGAAAGACAGAACGTATGATATTGGACAAGCGTGCCATTCATGCACCCCTGATGCAGTGGCTGGAATCTGGCTGGAGGATACACTCACAATGGACTGTCAATT
Organism: Lissotriton vulgaris; assembly: GCF_964263255.1. Lineage (NCBI taxonomy): Eukaryota > Metazoa > Chordata > Amphibia > Caudata > Salamandridae > Lissotriton > Lissotriton vulgaris. Next base: position 400,908,998 of record NC_141697.1, on the reverse strand, counting down.
TGGGAAACTATCAGGAATTTGCTTCTCGCTTCTCAAAATGATAAGGAAGATAATTAAAATGATCCCTGCTCACCTGAAAAAAATGGTTATTCGGTCCCTTATAATTTCACGCCTGGACTACGATAACTCGCTTTATGTGGGCTCGCATAAATATGTAACAAAGAGACTACAGGTGGTCCGGAATACAACAGCCAGACTTTTTCCCAACCGCGTATCCATAAAAAAACCACTTAATAAGCTTCACTGGCTGCCTATCGAAGCCAGAATCAAGTTCAAATCTCTCTGTACGGCATACAGGTCCATTTACATAAAAGGACCTCTAAAGCTCAGACAACTGATATCCAGATACACCCCAACCAGATGTTTAAGATCTTCCCAGCAACTGATCTTCAAGACAACAGAGGAAAAAGGGGAAGATGGGGAGGCAGATCATTTGCCCATCTGGGACCAAGGCTATGGAATGCCCTTCCATGTGAAATCAAAGCCCTACAGAGTGAAACCTCCTTCAGAAAAAGACTTGCCTGTTTCCCCGTTAAGTACATTCAGGAACATAATTTTACAAACGGCTCTCACCAGTGCTGGGAAGCTTTCGGGCAGCCATGGGCTCTACAAATCCTAAGCATAAACGCAAACATGGTTAAACACCCTGGAAAACTCTAACAGATGAGATCATCTATTGAGAGAGAATGAGGGTTTGGATGAAGAAGGATCTGAACAGGAAGAGGTCGACAAAGATCCATTACCACCAGTGGTCTGAAGTCATAATTTAGAGACCACTAAAGACAGACACGTGTTTACACAAGTGGGAATCCCAGAAAGGAATGGCTGGCATTGCGAATGGATGACAGTAAACACTGCTTGCGGGCGGCGCCCTCACACAACGGGACCATGATACATCGAAGTGCATTGTTTATAAACCAACAGTCTGAGTTACAGGGGCAACAGACGTACCATGCACTGTTGAGACTGCTTGTTCAAAGACCATTGCACGGCAAGGTAGGAGGGAGGGAGTTGAAGAGTGATTACAAGGATTGCAGTGAAAGAGGGCACACCAACCACTTGAGGAAGATACACTACACTGGGGGAACACAATACATAGTGGGAAGACTTGGATGCCTAATCTAACGTGACACACACAGCGAAACTGCTAACAAGGAATTGTCAAAGCCCAGCTCACCTGAGTTTCTGTTAAGTTCTGATGGAGGTTGAAGACAGTCCGACCCCACCCTGAAACTGCTAGTTCTAACACACTGGTTTTAAAACAGTGCACTAAGAACCAGAATCTCAAGGGAAGGGGGGAAGTGGATAAAATAAATAAAGAGAGACAACACCGTTCTTACGTTTCCACTGTAGAAGAGCTGCTAAAATCTGCGGCCCTCTCTGACTTCTGTAAAAAACTGGTGCCTAATGAAACATAAACAAAGAACAGATATGTGCAACCTATCCCTAAATGTGTTTCTGACTAAACCTTAATCTTATTAGAAATTCTCTTCTAAAAGTACCTCTTGGATCAAAATCAAACGAATATCATTATCAGAATTACCAATGTCTAACATTCACCTTAATATAACTAAAGCCTAAATTCTTAATAGCAAACTCACTTTTCACACATTTCCAGACTTTTTATAAAACAAATACTGTACTTTTACATCAAAATACAGCAGGTAATTTGTGCAAGTCCTTGATTTACTGTTTGCCTTGCTGTCAATGGTTTCCTCTGTTCAATTCTTAAGAAAAAGTTCCATGTAAAACAATGTTTATTTAACAAAGTTCCACAAAGTATTCTTGTATCAAAGGGTTTGAACCACAAAGTTCGTGGGAGATATCTTGTTCCAAATTGTCTTTACATGAATCCAGAAATCGCCGATAAAGTTCTTTCAGGAAATAAAAGGTTTTGCACTTACTTATTGCTGAAAAGGGATACTGATCAGTCTAACCTTGACCTCTTTCTCTTTTGCAGGTTGATTGCAGTGGACAGAAAAGGGGCTGAGGCAAGAAGTAGCCGGAAACCAGAAGAAGGAATAGCCAGAAGCTGCGCCCGTTGAAGTCAATGAAGGTCTGGAGAGAGCAGGAGTGCCAGCGCTGAAGGATCAGTTCTCAGGTTAGTGGGAGTTCGACGAGCACAAGTACTGGGGGAGGCTCAGGAGCTGCCTTTTATAGACAGGGCTGGGTGTGGTTCGAAGAGCTGGGTGTGGTTCGAAGAACTGGGTGTGGTTCTCACAAGCAGGTGTGCAGCGCTTCAGTTATTATGCTAATGAATTGAAGTAACAGATGGCCTAGGGAGGAGTGCTCTAAATAAGCCTTGGTAAAAGCAAGGTACAATGTTTTCTAAATAAGCCTTGGTAAAAGCAAGGTCCAATGTGCAAACAAGAAAGCAATGACCATACTTGTGAATACATTGAGCAACATACACAGATGTCTTAGGGAGGGGCTGAGATAACAAGAAAGGCTTTCAGTAGTATGTTTAAAGAGAGCTATTACAGAGACCACTAGTGCAATGAGAGGGGACATGCTCTTTGCTGTGCACAAACCCTAACAGGAATGTAATTGGACTGGGGAACCCCATGAAGAGAGGCCTAGTTACACAAGCAATGGCAAGGCATACCATATATTTGACATTCTCTAGGGGACACATATGAAGGGCTCCAAATGCGGCTACCTGGGGCATGAGAAAAGTAATATGACTGGCTACTCTGGCTTCACTACAGTCTTGTGTGGAGTAACAATTCTGATCAAGAAGTCACTGGACTTCCATGCAGCGCAGACTTGAACAAATGATCTGGGGAGATACACTGTGATACTGAGAGAATGGAAAGGAAAGACACTAGTTCTGGTTCATATATAGGGCTACAAGTAGATACCCTATAGAACCTGGGACAGATATGTATGGCCCTACCTAAAGTTACCACTATTTTGGGGGTATTTTAACATGGCCCTCCACTCATGCCTCAAAAGAACATCCCTCAAATAGACATACCATCTGCTAGCGGGAAAACTGAAGAGCACCATTCAAGCAATGGTAATTGAGGACACTGAATGGGACACGTAAATATTACTCGTGTTATTTAGGTGTGCATAATACACACTCCTGCATAGACTATTCTTTCACACCATTTCTAACATTAGGTAGATACACAGAATCTGAATAGAAGGCAAAAGAATTATCTGACCATGCTCCACTAGGTGTTACACTAGAAACAAGGAAGGTGAAGGGAAGAGGGAATGGAGGATGGCAGCATGGATATTGACAAATATTAAAGTAGAGCATCTACTTGAGGCCATTAAGCATTAATTCAAGGAAAATGCTGAAACAGCAAAGTATGCTGAAACACGGGGAGATGAATACAAGGCCATGATAAGGGGAACTATAATCCTGGGGAGGTTGGGGGCAAAATAAAAAGGCTACAATAACAACAAGGCCTTGACTTGGAAAGGGAGATAAGTGAGTTAGAGACTTGTACTAACCTTCTCAAACTCATACATACACATGCATAATTCTTAATATGGATGAGTGCAGGATGATAGCCACTGAGAACTCTAAAATGACTTATATGGCGAAACAGAAATGGATTTATGAAACGGGATGCAAAGCCAGGTATCTTCTGGTGTAGCTTACTAGTAGAGAAAAAGATAGGAACTGTAATAGGGAGATTGTATTCATGAATGTGGAAAAAATCATTGGGAGTAAAGAAATAGCAGCAGTATTTGCAGGTTATTATGCAGGAATTTTATTATATACACACAACTCCCCACACAAAAGACATTTTTTTCCAGGACTATTCCTGCACATTACATGAGAAAAAGGGCTTTAACAATGGGTGAAGGTTTTACTGAAGAAGATGAGCAAACTCTCACAGTTCCAATCCGAAAAAATCCTGTTGGCCCTAAAGGGCTTCCAGTACAATTCTTCAAAGAAATGACACATGGAATAACAAAGCTACTGCATAGAGTGTATGTGGAGGCCTACCGTGGGGGAACTCTCTCAGGACTTGTGAGCTTCAACAGTAGTGCTGAACCCCAAGATAGCCAGCAGATAGATGCCACTCATGCCGCCCAATATCCTTACTCAACGTCAATACTAAGGCACTCGCTAAGGTGCTGGCATCCAAACCAGAACTGATTTATACCACACAGGTCTACCAAATTGAATCTACAGTACCTATATAATAACATCACAGCAGCAAAGGGGCTAGAGATACCCTTAGCAGGGGCATCATTCGACACTGAGAACGCATTAGACTCTAAAGAGCAGCCATTTTTATTTGAACTGATGGGAAAGCTGAGTTTCGGCTCCAAATTTTTAAAGTGGGTCAAACTCCTTTATTCTAACCCCATAGCCCAACCTAAAATTAATAAGACCCTTTCTATGGACTTCCCCATTTGGAGAAGCACTAGGCAAGGCTGTCCCCTGTTGCCGATGCGGTTTGTACTAGCGATAGAAGCATTGGCAGAATGGATAAGAGTAGATGCTCAAGTGTGGGGGGGATAAAATTGGGAAGACTCTAGAGAAGAGCGAGTATCTCTGCATGCGGATGGTGTACTGCTTTATGTGGTGGAACTGGTAAATCTTTGAAGCGACTTAGAGAGATTTTTTTAGCTAAATGGCACGTACTTGATCCTAAAAATGAACTAGGAGAAATTCCTAGTATTCCCTATGGGCAACTAGATGGCAGACGGGGAATTACTCTTGCCACTGAAAATTGCCACCTAATACTTTATATATTTAAATATTTAGGGTTATGGATCTCAAAAAGGGGCCAAACACATTATGAAGATAATTTATGGAACTAATTCATAGGTTGGAAAAGGATATTAAACAATAAGGGGCACTACCACTTTCTCTCCTTGACTAAGTGACAATATTTAAAATGATGGCACTGCCTCGATTTACATACATATTGCAAAATAGCCCAAATACAATCCCAGATGCGTTCTACTGGATAATAAACAGAACGCTCTAGACCGTGCTGTGGCAGAATGACCCACCCCAACTGGAGCTATGCAATCTCCAGAGATCTGCCTACAAAGGGGGTATAGCAATAATGAAAGACTGTAGATAGTGCAAGGCAGGTTGTGTTAGTATTGTATAGAATACTGCCCACTAGACAACCCAGCATTTCAAATGGACCGGATATACCTGGGAGAGAAAGGGTTCATTCACACACTGTATGGCGGGTAATTAAGAACTGACACCCCACCAGTAACAGAGACAGTATTATCTGTTTGGCATAAACTGATGAAGGAAATGGGCTTGCAAAAGAGACTGACACCAAAATCCCATTGTGAATTGGAACAAGACTGGGCACAGTGACCCGATTATGACCTTTTCAAAAATGGGAAATGAATGACCTATCAACACTGAAGGATGTGTGGAATACAAATGGTAGGGTGCCTTCTGAGCACCTATTGTTGGAATATAATATGGCAACAATGCAAATCTTCAAATATGTCCGATTATCACACACACTTTAGGTGACCATTCCCCAGGATGATCAGACTAAAGAGAACTCCCCACTAGCGAAGTGGTTACAAGACGGATATATGACTGTAAAAGCAGTTTCCCTTACATATGCGACTCTAATGACTAACACACAGGTTACTTTGGCCAACTAGGGGCTTGATGGCAAATATATGTACGCAAAGAGGACGATGACAACTGGATGGATGAGTTATAATTCCATAGAAAAGTGGCCATAAAAGACTCATTTAGATTAAAATACTGCATAGAATGTATTATGTCAGATCGCTACTGGTCAAAATTTGCAAAGCCAGGGACAATACATGTTTGAGACAGTGTGAACAGAGGGGAACTGAAGGAAGTGGCCCGATTTGGGTCACCAGGGTCACTAATGAAATGAAGAGTCGGTCAGGCAGTTGAGAATACAAACCAATATTTCTTTATTGAGGTACACTCAGAGTGGAGCCCAGTGTGCCCAGTCGCTAACAGTGCTGCAGAGGGACCGAAATCGACTAGCAAAATATACATTATAACCATTTTGTAACTGGGCTAGAACACGCCCATAATGAAATTTTACAGGCAGGTGCTGCAAAGCAAAGAAATACAGGAAATAAGTTTCGATTCTGAGGCTGGGCACACACTATCTACTACTCAAGGTCACCCTGCCCGTGCCTGCCACAAGACTATTAGGAGAAGGCCTTATCTAGTAGGTAAGGTATGTGCTAATAAAGACAGTGTATTTATTAGTGAAGCAAAACTCAGCATACGAGAAACGTAAATCAGCAAAGGCCTTTTTCTCAGAAATAGCAAAGGATCAGTTTCGATCATGATTCCACATGGCGCCCAAAATTGAAAATGGTGCCATGAATGCTAACTTACATATGAAAATACATGAATGAAATCATTTCTATTCTAACAGCCCCTAGTTTTAGCATGAGCTAAAACATTTTCAAATGAGAGCAAAGAAGAGACAGATTAATAAGACAGAAAATCATGAGTACACTATTTATGAACACTCCATTCTTTCAGCACTAGGAAGGGAGACTGTAAGGAGGGACGAGGTCTCAAAAATGCCCTCATCTGTCTGCATCATGCCAACTATCTCTTTCTGTACCATAATTGCAGCATTGGTATTATGCATTGATATTTTTCCCTTAAGAGTGAGAAAGGTGGTACAATAAAAGCACTAGACGGGGAAGCACTGAATGAGGGCACAGCAAAGCACTAATACCACAATCAGGTAAATCACCTTTTCAAGAATCCAACCCCAATGACTAAAAATAGACCAACTCCAGTTTCTGCTTTCCATCCCCTTGACATTTTCTAATATGTCTAGAATATGTTTGGTAATATTCTTTACTATATTTGTTATCCCGCCTATGCACTGGTCGCCAACTACTGCGCACACACCACCATTCTTAGTAAAAATAAAGTCCACTGCATATCGAGTCTGTTCGGAATAAATGTGCATGCTTTGTAACTGAGTGGTGATATCACCCAGAGCCGCCACGGTCATGTTGGATAAAAACTGTAATTTACACCCAAAGTATTCTTGAGCCTTTTCACCTCTTGCTATGGGTGTTCCACCTAATGTAAAGATAGAAGACATAATTTATCCAAAGGTAATACCATTACTGTAATTATTTATCTCAATATCTGCAACTCTCTTACAAAACTCCTTCAATAATGTTCTTTTCACCCATTTCACCTTAGGTCTTTTACAGGGCACGCCCAAGGGTAACACCATCCCAAGGGTCATATCATTTGTCCTGTTATGAACATTTGAGTATGGGCCATTAGACAAGAAGAAAAATCCTGGGTGTGCAAACATGGGCCTATCATAATCCACTGCAGAATATTGAGTATTCACCCAGACAGTATTTGGATCATCTGTCCTTGCCAAAGGGATTGTCTCTTTATACATCACTAATCCAGAACAATTGATGTATAATGACATGTCTGTACTGTTAATAATAGGACAACAAGCAGGATAACAACCAGCTTGCCGGGGAATCGTCAATTCTTTGTAGTGCCAACCTACTAACGTTATGTTCTGTTCCTCCATATAGAAATGTTCACAATAGGTGTTGTTATCACAGCCAGGATAACCCTCCCCCAGTTGTTTTCGATGGTACAGGGATGGTCCTGAATAACCAGATCCAAACACTCTTTTTATCTCTACAAAGTAAGGGGGTTCAATATATGTATAATTTACTAAGATAATGGATATGCAGTCCATAAAGTCGTGACAGAATCAGTGGGGTAGCATGCTGTTCTATTACCGAAGAATCTCTCATGTGTTTCCAAGAATATATATATATCTTGAATTTACTCTCTCATTTATTTATGAAGAAATACCCTTTCCTCCACTTTGTGAAGGTACGCTATAAGCATTTTCCAGAACCCACAATACCCCACATAAGATTGTCATCAACAAAATTGCAGAAAACACATAGATCAATTTTTTTTTCACAAGTCCACACCACATTGTGCTGAGTAACAAGAACAATTGGCTGCTCTTCCTCTACAATCGTTATTATATATGGGGTAACCCAAAGAAAGTCCTAGGACCTGGGTATTGAGTGTTACAGATATGGTGGTCCTAGACGTTAACTTCCACACACAATATTTATTATTATTTCAAAGAAGCTTTTTCAATTCTTATTCCACATGCGAAATCAATCCTGCAATGAAGAATTTTGGAAACAAAAAAGAGAAAACACAATAGCCCAAAAACAAACAGATGTCCAGTATACAAACAAAAGAATTGTTCAATCGTTTTAAAAGTAGAGGAGAGAAGACTCTACTGTTTATTCTCAATAAAATTCCTCCTCATGGTACAGTACATAAATATGCAGTTATTATGAAACAAGGGGTTACCAAAAGGGTAAAGTGCATAGAGTGAGAAGTTAAGTGCTCGTGTGAAAGAGAAAAAGACCGAGAGGTCAGGGAATGGTGAATTACACAATTGTCTTTGAGTCCAAGGTTAAGATAATCCTTGGTTATGGTTCAACAAGAGCATGCCCTCAATAGTTTTTGCAAAGAAATGTCAATCTTTTTGTCTTTGCGGCGATCAATTCGCTCGGTGCTTCGTATCTTCAGAGGGGGTGAGTGGGCAGGGGCATAGGAGATGCAGGCTCAATGAGAGGGAGATTGTCGACGTTTCGACCCAAGGATACGAAGGGCAGTTTATATCCTCATGGACGGGTCTTCATCAGGACGGGAAGGTGAAGGGAAAGAGCTAAGTTACATTATACTCATGTAACCCCAGCAGTGTGGGCGGACACCCTTTAATGGTGTGCCATATGCGAAAAGAACAATTTGATTTTTGAAAGCCGTCCAAACGTGCTCTCGAGTACCTCGCTGTGTAGGGCGATGGATGGTAATTGATTGGTCAGTCGAACAGTATACACGCTGTGTCTCCTCAGTAGAACTGCACGGCCTATCAATGGGGCTCTGTCTGTTGGCGACTTCCTCTACAATCAACTTACCAAAAGAATGCATAATGAATGATAAAATGGGGCAATAAAATGCAAAGGATATGTATAAGTTCCCAGTGTCTGTCAGAGCCTCACTGGTACAGGCTCCTATTGTCCATCAATATGTTGACACTCTTGAGCACCGGCGGTGGAGCTTGCTCTGTCCTAAGCTCGTTTCTCACATCAATGACAGTGCTATACCTTCACGGTATACTTCAACCTGCCCCATTTAATGTTCAAACCACTAGCTAAAGTAAACAGAAATTCTTAGCCAAGCTCAATAGATCTCCAATGATACTATAACAGTACAACCTATCTTACTCAGCCCATCCCTAATCTCTTTTCTCCTTGGATGCACTTTCCCTTAGCTGAGGGCGCAAATTGTAGCTTGTAGATCCAGGTACAGAATGGCCAACAAATGAGGGCTCCTGGATAGCTTGTATTTCTAAAGGAAAAGCCGCATTCAGCACATTTTCACTCTCCTTATCCGTTTGCGTCCAAGTCAGTTGGACATCGCTGAATGAGACAAACCGAGGCACCATCTCACACTCGGAGTGCCTGATGCTGTCTTTCACCCACTGGTTGTACAGCAAAGGCAAAGGAACCCTGCGACAATGGGTCACATGGATCCAGTTCTTACGGCCAGCAACTTTCACTACGATGCACGTTACAAAAGGACTTGCTCCGGCCCCTTGCACCGTGGCTCCTAATTCTTTTCCTGCTGAAAATTCTTAATAAATACGAAGTCTCCAGGCTGAATATCATGGCCGGGTCCCTCTGCTCTTAGACAACAGGATTGAGCACAGCAGAGAAATAAGCACACAGCTGTTACTTATCCCCATATTTTTGTGCTAGGACAGAAAGTGCACAGCCAGCCGTCTCATGTACAAAAACACAAATGGTGTGCAGTAATTAGGTGTACCAAGCACATGGGCTGAACAAAGCACAGCTTTCAGTTGCTCAAAAGACTGCTGACATTCCAACATCCAAGGCAAAGGCTGAAGCACTTCTTTACTTGTTAGTGCAAGCAAAGGCTTAATTAGTAGGGATTAGTTAGGTATACACTGGCGAAAGTAGGAAGTGATACCTTTAAAAGCGTGCACATCTTTTTGAGTTTATGGAATGGGTATGTTAACAATGATACCGTTGCTTTCTACTGTTAACCCTCCACTTTAGAAAGGGAAACCTTATGTTCATGATGAGCTAAATGAACCAATAACTTAACTTTACTATCTTTACAACCTTGTTTGGTACCAGAAGCAATGACGAGGTCATTGACATACTGCACCAATACATTACCTGCAGGAAGCGACAAGGAATCCAACTGATCTTTAAATGCCTGGCTATAAATGCTCTGACTCTTTGTATAGCCCTGAGGAGCTCAACATAACCTAAAGCTCCTACCAGCTAGAATGAACTCAAACAGATACCTACTATCTGATGGATAGGAATACTGAAGAACATATTTTTCAAATCAATGACAGAAAATGATTTGGCATTGGAAGGAATCATTTTCATAAGTGTGGTAATATCTTGAACTATTGGAAACTGGGGAACCACTTTTTTATTAACTTTGTGCAAGTCAATCACAAAACGGTAAACATCCCCATGATCATCAAAGGAGCCTGAGGGTGTCCGTTTAAGAATCCGAAGAATGGGACTATTACAAATATTGGCAGACTTCTCTTCAGCTACTCCTTTGCATATAAAATTCTGAATATTTTGTACAAGGGCCCTTTCTCCTACCTGGGGTATTTTATACTGAGGAATACGAGGCAAAACAGCATTAGTTTTAACCTGAATGGAAACCAGTGGTATATGCAGCAGCCCCGCATCTGTATCACCTGCTGCCCATGTGGATGGTATATCAGCAAATTCAGCGTGAAGAGGATAAGACAGACAGTGTTTAGTACTCACATTTGGGCCCATTGTCACATAAACACCTTCTGGTGAACAATAAATAGTAGCATTTCATTTTTTCAACAAATCTAAACCCATCAAATTCTCACCACATTTGGATGTCAACAAAAGTGGAGAACCCATGGTAAAAGGACCAAGAGTCAAAGCAAGGGGTCGTGAAATGGGGATTACAACCGGTACACCTGAAAAACCTACCGAAAAAATATTATGGCCAGACAGAGCCGCCCCAGGGACCAAAGAACGGGAAACAGAACTCTTCATTGCACCTGTATCCACCAAAGATTCCTTAGTCAAGCCATGCAAATCTGTGGTGACATAAGGACCATATAATCTACAGATATTGGAACTGTTCCCTCACAATGTCCCTTGCTGTCCTAGCTGTAAGACATCCCTGTAACCTCATCGGTACCGTGATCATCCTGATAATACCGTCCATCGCGAGGGTCATCAAAGTAATTGTTATCAGAATGACCCTGTGAAATCACAGCACCTTGAGCTCTCTCAGTTTCATGACCTTGTCCACGAGGACCTCGTCCTCTAGGGATGGCCACCTTTTGCAAAACAAATGGACACTCGCTACGCCAATGGCCTTCCTCCTTACAATATGCACACTGATTCAGCCCCAAAGGTGCCGTGGTTGACTGTCTACTAGTGTGAGGAAGCTGCCTGGCAGGACCCCCAACGTCCTCTACCATTTCCTCTAAATGCTTGCTGCAACAGTACCTAAGTCTTTAAATCCTTATTCTTTTTATCTATCTTTTTTCTTTTCCTGATCAAGATGCTCATAGTATTGAGCCATATTCGGAATAAAAGAGGGGGAAGATGTGGTCCAGGCACTCTCAGACACCTTCAAATGAGTCGCTATTTCAGGAAGTAAGAAACAAACGAATTAACACAAAAAGGAACACCTCCCTCAATAGACATATCCTGTCCACTATAATCCAAAAATGTATCTTTAAACCGAGTGAAAAAATCAGACACACTTTCATCCTTCTTCTGTCGACAAGCTGTCAATTTGTCCCAACTTACTTTCTTCGGCTGAATAAGAGAATGCATATATGTGATAATGCAACCTGGCAATTAAAGTATCACAGCTCTGGGCTTATCACTGGCTTTCGTTCCTGATCCCATCCTTCAATTACATCCCACATACCACCCTGCTCCGCAACATGGTCTTGACTATGAACCTGTCTCCAAATATCAACGAAAACAAGAAGACCCAAGAACAGTTCAATGTCAGCAAGTATCATTACAGTAGCAGAGGCAGGCTCAGTCAACTCTTTAGAATAAGCAGTATGATTTTTCCTAGGGTTGGGCAAATGAGCTTTTGGGATAAAACTTCACTCCTCTTCCACAGAGCATACACCCATTGTTCCTGAAAATGGGCCACTACACCTGACCTGGTAACATTACAGCGCTGGTCCGTTAACTCCGGTATTTCAGGGTGATATCTAGGGTGAACCTCTCCCATCAGACCTTACCGGGGTGGGACTCTTCTCATGCATTCTATTCCTATAGACAATTAATGTTGTGATACTCCCACAAACTTGTCCAGGCTCCATACCACTAGCATATACGCGATCTTTACTATAAAATAGATTTTGTGGTGCATCATCCCCAAAATGTTGCTGTCAGTGATTAAATAATGTAGCAGGCATATGATTAAGGGTGTGCTGCCTCCACACTGTAAATGGGATTACGACCCCATTGTGCAGCCTGATTGGCTAGTACTTTTTTCTCCTCATCTCCCACCTCAGATCGAACACATGGACACATGCATTCCTTAAACTTTGTCAAATCTTTATCCTACAATGCACAAACTGTTGTTTCACTAACTACAGATATCAGGGATGGAAAACCAGGGAAGGAGAAGTGATAGAAGTGACAGGTACAATTGTCACTGGTGCTTGTACTGAAGGGGAGAAAGCAGAAGAGGATACAAGAGTCGAAACAGCAAGTGTCCAAATAACCACTGTTGCCAAGATGGTGAGGACAAAGAAGAAACAGGAGGTGCTGTGGCTAAAGCTGTCGAAGCAACAACTGTAGACACAGGAGCAGTTGGAATAGATGTGGCAGGCCCTGGTGACTGTGAGGGAACAGCGAGATATATCCTCTGTGGGGCATATGGGTGTGGGGGTCGAGTATCTAGCAATTCTTCCACAAAAGTATAATTTTCTTCTTGGGCCAAATAAGATCCATCAATTCTCAAACAAAACCTCCAATCTGCACCTTCGACCCCTGTCTCCTGTTTATCCTTATCATAAGCTACAGCTTTCTGCCATGTTCTGGGAGAATCAAACATAGACTGTCTACTTCGTCTCTTAAATAACTGTTCATGTAAGAACGTAATTTTTTGTTCATCAAATGTGCCCATCACCTGCCACTGTAACTCAGGATTGTCCCTCGTATTTTGTATCATAATGTACTAAACATAATAGGGCCAAGGCCATGCTTCACATACATATCGAAATTCGGAGTGCCTTCTAGAGGCGCCGGCTGTGCTTCTTCTAATCGAGCATCTATAGAACTACAGTGACAAAACAACAAGTAAATCTTACTGATGCCAGGCATTTGCAAAAAGAAAACGAGTTTGCTATTTATGCCTGAAAAAGAAATTGCAAATGCTTTTCACCCAAAAACGGTATTCAGACCATACCAAATTCAAACCACAATGGTACCATATCCACTAAAGACCAAAACAAATTCACTTGACATAAGTAGGTCAAAGAAACCAATTCTCCACTGCTGACTCGCCAGACCAAATGGTCAGATCCAAGGGTTTTGAAGTTCAGGACTCCAGTTGGGATGACCACTGGGTGAGAAACTGTCCGGCGGGACAGAAGGGGCAGCTATGAGTACCAGGAACTCTTCATGCAGGGATCCCTGGTCCGTCAATCCAACCCAATATTAGGCTCGACCTCCACCCAGTCCTTGGAAAGAGGATGGGTCACTCAGCCGAAGGAGTCCCTGTTCCATCACCAACTGAAGGAAGTGGCCCGATTTGGGTCACCCGGGTCACTAATTACCATCTCTCAGCCTTCCATACAAATGAAGAGTCGGTGAGACAGTAGAGAATACAAACCAATATTTGTTTATTCAGGTACACTCAGAGTGGAGCTTAGTCTGCCCAGTCGCTAAGAGTGCTGCAGGAAGAGGACACGTTACAACGCACACGTTACAATGCATGTCATTACAAGGATTTTTTTGCAACGCAAAATCCATCACAACGCATGTTGTTACAACGCATGTCATTACAACGCATAATCCATTACAATGCAATTTCTATTCTAACTCCGCTGGGGAGTTACTTTGGGGAATGCGTTGCAATGGATTATGCGATGTAATGACAAGCATTGTAAAGGATTTCGAGTTTTAAAAAATTTGTTGTAATGACACTCACTGTAACACGTGCATAATGGAGTTTTCCAGGAAGGTGCTCAAAAGCAAAGAAATACAGGAAATAAGTTTTGATTCTGAGCCCTGCCACACACTATCTACTACTCAAAGTCGCTCGCACATATCTGCCACTAGACTAATGGGACAAGACCTTATCTAGTGGGATCAGTGTATTCATTAGTGAAGCAAATCTTGGCTTTGTAGGAACACAATTCATCAAAGGCCTTTTTCTCAGAAATAGCAAAGCATCAGTTTCGATTACAAATCAAAATTGCGCCCAAATAGAAAATGGTGCCGCGAATGTTAACTTACATATGAAAATACATGAACAAAATCATTTCTATTCCAACAGAACCTTATTACATGCATTGTGAGAATGCCCCAAACTCTTTGTGGGAAGGAGTGATTCAGAAACTGGAAGATGCAACCGGAGTGACTACTGAAGCATGAGCCCTGCTGGTAATAGTGGGAATATGGTTGACATTTTATGCAACATAAGAGATGACTTATTTGTTTAGGATTTCTACTGGCAACAAGGGAAATTACCAGTAAATGGGGCAGCAAGACATGCTGGAACTGGGAGACTCAACAATGGACATGGGCAAATGCAGAACAAGTGAACAAATGGTATATGAGGAAGGGGCTGCCCCAAAACATCGAAAACATATGGGGAGGATGGCCCATAGGGAATTAGAGAGATGTGAGAACCCGAACCAAACTTTGGGATTTCACAAAGAGATACATCCCACGTACTAGGGTGGCCCAAAGAAATATGAATGGGGCTGACCCTGGTAATGGGGATATCGTAGGGAAAATAACCACAAAATGATGTAACCTACGCATATTGTGGAATATGGGGGGGGTAAGGTAACCAAATATCGCCATAAGCAATTGGATTTATTCATGTTTTAATTTGCGATGTTTATTTGACAAACCTATGTCAATACAAAAATCAAAATGTATTCCCCCCAAAAAGATTGAAAAGCACAGCGTTTGGGAGGAAAGTTTTGAGTGTGCTGGATTTGGGTCACACGGCTCAAACTAATCAATGGATATGTGGCGGGCGCGGAGTACCCCAAACCTGTCACTTTTTCAAATGACATGCACTTTCCGATAGATAAGTACCTGTGGATGTAACTCCAAAACTGCTGATCAACAATCCACTAAATTTCAATAGTATGGCTGCATCTCCGTAATTCAGAGCTTTTTCTTGGTTGGATAATTGCATGGCTTGCCCCTTTAGAGATATTAACAAAATTAACATTCCAGTGTACCTTTATATTAATATACTCAAATATTTGATTAAAATTTGTTCCACAGTAAAATACGGAAAAACTAAAGAGCAAAAAATAAAATACGAAAGTACACGTCCCAGAATGCTGTATCAGCACTGGACAATCAAAATCTCTCCGTTTTTTAAGATGTGCGACATTGGGAGTAAGTCAAAACAAATCAGCACAGTGTTGATGCTTGATTATGCATAAGTGGAAGGATTGGTTTTCCCACAATCCAGACCTGTCTGAGACAGAAGCAACAGCTTCAGGGGCGCCTTCAGGGGGCCCCATTTAGCTCAAGCCAATGAACATCTGTGAAATATGGGAAACTCGTGGGCCCCCCTTCACATTCTGCGGGGGTGGGGAGAATATCATGTTTTCAATCTGCACTTTCGCAATGGAGGTTACAGTACCAAAGACCTTTACCACAAGTCACTTGAGTACGACAAAAGTGCTTTATTTAGCAGAGTGTAGCATATTAAGAACATACAGGCATAATGTGCACTTTAGCACAAACCCACAACCTCCTGGCAGTTGTAAGGTATGCACACTGCAGAGGTGTGGGTAGATGAAGTATGATAGGTAGGTATGGTAGGAACAGTAGGGTATGTGTGGTAGGCAAGTTAAGTGCAATACGTACAATTGGGGATGTATAACATAGTGCCCCGTGGTGCAACTGGTGTTTGCGCCTGCTTTGCTCACAAGTGAGGTATAATTTTTCCCGGGAAACCAATGGGAATGCTGGGTGGTAGGAAATTTGTACCTGAGCAGTGATCCTACAACTTACCCACACAAATGTGAGGAAAATGTGACTTTGTAAGTAAATTTGAGATTTGCGGGGGATTCTGGGTAAGAAAACGCTGGGGATCCATCTATTCCATACGGCCGCCAGCCAAGAGTAAGTATACGCACACCACCATCCATGCACATCACTAGCCAAGCGCCATCCAAGCACCCTGCCAGCCAAGCACCATCCACACACTGTGCTAGCCAAGCATCAGCCACGTACATCACCAGCCAAATGCCATCCATGCACACAGTCAGCGAAACACTATCCACACACTCCACTAGCCAAGCGCAATTTCTGCACACCGCCAGTCAAGCAGGGCCAGATTGGGAAACGCAACTAGCCCTGGCACATTACTGCTCGACCGGCCCTGGGAGGGGAGGCACATGCTAGTAAAAAGCACCCCTCATGCTTTTGTTACTGAGTGCAGATATTGCAGCACTGCTGCCAAACCACCCCCAACAACAAAAGCGGCCCCATGGCAAAAATCCTGCCCCCACCCCTCCCACCCACCAGGGAAATGCCCAGTGCCTGCTACGACCAGTCCGGCCCAGCATCCAAGTACCATAAATGCACACCATCAGGCAAGCACCATACCTCGCACACCACCAGACAGGCACCAATCTACACACATCATCATCAAGCATGAGTCCACACACACCATTAGCCAAGTGCAGGTCCACACACCACCAGTAACATTCCAGCCAAAGGCCAGTACACACAGACCATCAGCCAAACTTTAGTTCACAGACACACAAACTCTACCTGGTTTCTAGTGGTGAGACTAAATTTATCACTGAAATAGCCAAAATGTGTGCCTAAAAAATAGAGCAACTCTTACATATGGGGCTTCTCACTGACATGCCCATAAACATATCCCTGGTGCCTAGTGGGCTTTCTACCCTCCCAGGGGGGCAGATAAGGGGTTATTGCCTGACCTAAATTCCGGGGAGCGGAAGAAAGACTTTTTTGGGGGTGGGGCATTAGCATGACCATTCTCGGCAGCCCCCACCCCTATGTATAAAACAAAAACAAAGTGGGCTTTCTGCCACTGGAGAGGCAGAAAAACTGTGCAGATTTTTTTGGGGGTGGGGGTAGGGCATGTCCATTCTGGACAGCCCCCATTCCTACATACAAAAAAAAGAAAGTCTCTGGTGCCTAGTGGGCTTTTTGCCCCCGTGGGGCGTATAAGGGACCATTGCCTCCTGGGGGGAACAAAAAAAATCCTGGTACCTAGTATGATATTGCCCCATCTGCCTTCCAGGAAGGGCAGAAAGATTGTGGAATTTGAGGGGGGGGGCATTGGCATGCTCATTTCGGGCAGTCTCCACCCATAAATTTGCTCTAAAAATAAATCCCTGGTACCTAGTGTGCTTTCTGCCACCCGGGGGCAGATTTGGGGCTATTGTCCCTATCTGACCCCAATGGGGTAAAATGACTGACTATGCCCCCCAAATATTTGGGGTGAACAAATGCCTTTGTCCAGGGGCTGCTACCCCCTCCCCGGTGTCCAGTGGATTGATCCCTGCTTGGGGATCGCCCTCCTGTGGCAATCCCCAAGCAGGGATCCACTAGAGAGGGATACCATTAGAAAGGGGAGATTCTCCTATTTCCAACAATACCTCTCCTAGTTGCCTACATGTTTACGGCTGATATCAGCCCCCTGAGCACATAGGTAGTGAAACTGAAATGAGCCTCTCGGCTCATTTCAGTTTTAGTTTCAGTGGAATAAAGTCAGTGCGACGTGCGCACTGATCGTCATTTTACTGAAACAATCCAAATACCCTCGGGAGCTGAGGAAGCCCTTCTCTTCCTTAGACTGAAACAAATCCTTCTGACGCGGATTTCAAGTCCGTGTGGGCGGACGGTCGGGCCACCGAACGTACACAAGCACTGTGGCGTCAGACGGATCACGGCCATCTGACACGTGGAAGGGGTTAAAATCATTGCGATTTTTACAAAAATAAAATAAAAATAATGTTTGCTATTTTATAAATTGAATTTGTGTGCGACATGGCTAAAGTCTTGGGTGATCTTCTATAGGAAGCAAAAATTTTACTGCAGTCATGAATGTCACAAATCGGGCAGCCAACTGGGCAGAGTGACCCTTCATGCACTCCTCCAAAGCCTCTTAGCATGTTCGTATATTGACAATGCGCCAGATAGGACACCGCCAGGAAATGCGCAGGGGGCACATGTTTTTGCAGATACATTGTACGTGAATTAGGTTTTCTTCCCATTTACCTTAGAAAAGACACTGGGTGGCCGTACCCTGCTTGAAACTCTGATCATACTTGTGTCCCATCAGAGTGATTAGTCCAAATTGAAACCTCATTAATTGGCATTTCATTGCTGGCTTAAGGGGGGATGTTAGGTAAGGAGGTAAGTTTTGACACCCAGCTGCAGTGAGAGAGGATTTTCATGGCTAGTGCATCGTATTCGCTGAAATTATCTTTGCTTGTTTAGTTAACAGTTTAGAAGCCACACCTATGGGTAGCGAGCTTGACCACATATCTTGGGCCTCTAGTGCATTAAATTTGTTTTAGGTGGACCCTGAGTTATTTATCAGTGACTAAATGTGAGTCTTTGAAGTATGGTCTCAGGCAAGTTTTCAGAATTCCATACTGATTTGAGCGTGAGAGGTCGAGTTTGGGAGATAGAACACTTTGCGGAAGTAGGCTGATTGCCCTCTGTCTAACCATGTCAAGATTGTCTTTAAAAATCATTGCACCATAAGCCACTGTCGGCAAGAATTTGGCTCCCATTACACAAATTAACGGTGATAAGTCTAGCATACTCAAAGATTTCCTTACTCTTGAGAATGCCCCTTCTAAGCAGTGGGCCACTCCCTGCATTGTGGTGATATGCGGCGCCAATGTTCCCCGTGGTCTTGCTTACATATAAATAATTTAGGGCCAGGTGTAAAAACATTAGGAATACATATTTCTTAATTGTGATTTTTTTTCTGAATCGCAAATAGGAAATAAGTATTCCTAATGTATACAACTCATTAAGTTTAATTTAGTGATTCCTAGTTGGTTGCAAATCGACCTTCCTCATGAATATTAACAAGGTAGGTCACTGTTTGAATCAAAGCCATCACAGGGATCGTAGACTGCTGAGGTCAGCAGACCACCATGTCTGTGATTGCATTTTAATACAGCAATATATATAAATATTTTTGAAATGCAGGCCGATTTCCTTATAGGAAAATAGGATGTGTTAAAAAAGAAAAAAATGAAACTTTGAAATGACATTTATTTAAGAGCAGTCAGTGGTCCATGGGTAAAATATATATTTTTTACATTTTCAAACAGGAAGGGGTTCTTTGTGGACCCCATCCCTTTTATGAATGGGTTACCACCAATTTTAAACTGGTGGTAAAGTATTAAAGTTTTGTGACTGGCATTCGCTCGCAAAACAACAACACATACCATACTGATTCAGAATTTGGAAGGCTTGCCCTAAACATGCCTATGCCAAATACCATTTTGCATTTTGTACATTTGTAAAAGCATATTTCCGATCGCAAATTGCCTGATCCTATTTAGGTTTTGTCTCTCTAAATCTAAACCTTTCAAAAAATACCAGAGGATACTAATTCCATTCTTTTAGATTAAATATATGTAGCTCCCCGAAAAATTAATAACTATAGCAAAGGCAGAGGTTTATTCACTCAGAGCCATATTACTCAAAGGGTTGCATCATTTTTGCACCACGGAGAGGAGTGCAAGTATGATTTATCAAGCCATACAAGGCCACCTTGCGTGACCCTGAGTGACTTTATAAGTCTGAAGTAACACAACACAGCACAAATCGCTCAATTTTGTTACTCTGCTCCAATGAGGCTTTCAATGGGTGGTGCGTGGGAATGCCAGTCAGAATATCTTTATTCGACTTAATTAAAGTCATACAAAGAAAGAAAACATTAAAACAGCACGTAAAAAAGTATACGTTACGGTCATGACGTTTAAAAACATCTAACTCAATACACATTTTAAATACTATTTACACATAATTAAAAAGTATATATATATATAAAACAGTGCCTATAATGTAATTTCATACATTTAGTGGGAATGCGCCAAAGTGCTACGCCTTCTGAGGGGAGGCATAGCAAGGAGAAATATGTATATGTCTCTTTGTTTTTTCCTCTTTCTATGTGTTCGGCATAAAAAATAAGGCCTCCGGGGACTGTTTTTGTGCGGGAAATTGTCCGTTCCTGCAAAAAAAAAAAACAATCCTGCATACAACAAAGGCACCCTGGCACCAAGAGTGTGTGCGTTGGCATTTGGCAGCACGCAGAGCAGCAAGGTGAAATGCTGCACTGCATCACTTAATGATAAATATGCCCCTCGGGTATGCATGAGCGATAGTGCGATACTGCACAATTTTGCACTAGGCCCACAGGTTTTTTTATAATTGTGAGAGAATCTAAAATTGATTGGAGTCGCTTTGTGCCGCTCTAACGCCCCCTTAAACGTCTCCAGAGTGATGACCGGATGGAAGCGTGTGTATCACTTCATGGAGTAACTCGTGAGGAATCGCTAGGGGATTATTCTGTTAAAAAAAAGATACATTTAAAAAGTTAACGCAATGGTCGGGAAAAGACAGCCCATTTAATTCAATATTCAAGAACAGCCCTTATGATTGATTTAATTACCAAATTTGTGAGATTCTAATGTTCAAATGACTAGTGTTCATGCTGTGCTAGACGGCAGTTAAGGCAGAAAGAAATGTGCGCCGAACATCAAGAACACATATTGTAACGATGAAATTGATTTAAATCACTGAAAAGATATCTCCTTCTTTGTTTCAGAGCCATTATTCCAGCTGATTTAAAACACTGTCGGCTGACTTCTTTCTGACATTATCCACGTTCATCATGGAAACCCATTAACAAACCCGAAGCTCCCTGTGACCCAGATTGCAATCAGCCCTCGGCAAGGGACAGCGCTCGCATAACCTTACATCCTTTGGTGAGCAGCCAGCTCCCAGAGAGCGTTCAGCATATGTGCCCTCTGATCCTTGGAACCCATTTGAGATTTGTTCAAGCTCTTGATACTGTATTAGGCTTTTGTACTGTTCTGTGAAGTGCATATTTAAAACCATCCATCCATCAACGTGACAATCAAGGTGTGGGCACGGAAGATAGATACACCCGGCTAGTCTGCACAAGGTGTCACACGCCTGTTCCAGTGTGTAATGTACTCGATTTTTAGAACACTGGTTAATAAACTAAATGCACTGTCAGTGAATCAAGTATCTCGACCCCCATCCGCCTCAGTCCATTTTTGGCCCGGGAACACAGCAGGGCATACCCCTTACACACTCTGCAGGAATCGCTGCTGAGTATGTAAGGGCACCGAGAGGTATGCACTGCAGTTCATTTGATATTTGGTAGCACTATTTCTTTTTTTTTTGTGTGTTTTAATTTCGTTTTGACATTTTGAGAAATTGCATCATAAGTGCAAGAAAGTTCATATTAATTTACAATTTGAATGGTATGGATAAATATACAGAGTATATGGAAAAGAAATAAAAAATGTATATGTTATAAAGACTATGCACCAATAAATAACACTTACAACTATAAAGATAAATAGTAAGGGGGCGTGGCTTGCGCGCCTCTGCAGCATGGCGTGTCGCGCTTGAGCTCCGAGGCAAGAGTGTCCCGTCGGATTATTTCCTCCGCTTCCTGATTGCCCCTTCGCGAAGAAACTGCATTCTTCTGCGGCGGAACATGCAGGGAGTTGTTTGAAGGCATTCTCGGCGAATTTGGCCAACAGCTGAATGTCTTCTCTGTCAGGCTCCTGTGACGCTCGATTCCCTCACGGGCGGCCGCCATTTTCCCGCTTCTGACGGAGCTGGCATTTCTCTTCAGAAGTACCGCCTTGGATACATTATTGCCGGTTGTGGTGGCTGTCCAGGTCATTTTTTCTACGGTGCCTGAAGTTGGTAACATTTCTTTCTTTTTTCTGCTATTTTTGCTGCTTGGCTGGATATTATGTTGCCCACGCTCTGATTTTCCCAGTGCAGCTGTCTATTGCTGGTGTTGTTCTTTTTCTTACGATGTCTTTGCTGTGACCTCCTGCTGTATATGAGGCTCTATCATTCAATTTGGTGCCTGCCCTGCATATAAGTCCGCCGCTATTATTTAATTGGCGCCCATTACGCTCAGTGTGCTGTTATTTCACTTTCTGGGTGCAGACTACGCAGTTTTTGCTCTCCACTTTTCCTCAAGTGGCTGTGTATTTTTTCTTGAAGACTGTTCCTTCATGGCTGCAAATATGGGCCGTTCCTCGAATAACAAAGACTCAAAGGATGTTGGCACTTCGCTTAAGAGACTTAAGTCATTGTCCCCTACGCCTGAGTCCGCTCAGTCAGACACTAACTCCACTCTGGACACAATATTAACGCGCCTTAATGAAGTGCATGATATTGCGCAGTCAACAAAAACTAATACAGATTTACTGCAAGTGGAGGTATCTGCTATTAGAAATTACTTCAAAGCCCTATCTCTTCGTGTATCGGCCACGGAGTCACGTATCAGTTGTGCAGAGGATGGTATGCAGAAACAATCCAGGTCCCTCAGCCACTTGGAGCGCTCAATGGCGGCATTGCGAAGAGATCTCACTGAGCAGGAGGACCGTAATCGTAGATCTAACCTACGCATTTTAGGTCTGCCGGAGGATGCAGAGAAATCATCTTCGTCTATGATTGAGTTCTTATATCATTGGCTTCCTGACACCTTACAAATCTCATTCCAGAGAGAATTTGAGATAGAAAGAGCACATCGTGTTTCAACGTTTCGTTCTAAATCGGCAACCCAGCCAAGAGCAATAATTTTTAAGCCACTGCAACATCAACATACAGAACAGATTCTTTCTCATATGCGGAAGGCTAAACATGTCGTCTGGGAAGGACATCGAATATCAATCTCTCAGGACTTTGCCAGAGATACGGTCATAAGGAGAAAAGGCTTCCTTAATCTTCAGAAACGTCTTTCTGAGATGAACATTCCCTTTTCGTTTTCTGGTCCGTCGAAGTTCCGCATTACTTACAAAGGGCGTTCCAGAATTTTCGATGAGCCGGCTGACTTAGCTACATTCCTGGACAACCAGTTGGAGATAGAGATGGAGATTCAAAGGGCGACATCGCAGGATCCTGGTGCCTCGGGCACTTGAACTGTCTCCTTGTGTCTCCTTGATGGTGGTTTTCTGTTTGCCTATGTTTTCTCATCTCTCTCCTGTTGATCCTATATTTCGGTATTAATCTCTAACTCCGTTACTGGAGTTTTCTCGTTCTCCTTATGTCCGCACTGTCTTCTCTTTGTATCACTTTTCCTTGGATTTTTCCTTGTTAGATTTCTTATCTGTTTCTCTTTCCACTATTGTTGCTATTTATTTTTCTATAGGTTTCTCGGTCTTCCATTTCACTCCTCTCCTTAACATATCTCCTTTCTATATTCTCTTTTTCTTTCAGAGTCATGTTGTTTACTCTATTTATTTATTTCATTTTCTCCTCTTTGTACTCTTTCTCACCTATTTCTTTTGCTGGCTTCTTAGTCGGTCATTCTTTCAGTTTCATTATCTTGTCTTCAGCCATAGTAGTCTATATTCCATGACAATATTCATTTCAGGTCAGTTTTTCCTTCCTTGATTCTTGTCTATTACTAATAGTTACTTTTCTTTTTCTGATATGTGTCATCTCTTTTCTTTCTTCTTCGTTTCTATTCTCCTATCTTCTTCCTTTCTTTTCTTATATGTTTATATGTTCCTGCATTTTCAATTTCAATTACATATTGTTAACTTTATGCAGTTAAGGATTGCTCATTAATTGAATATTTATTTTTAGGATATACATAATTATCTTCATGTATTTATCTATTTTTCATGCTTTACCACATTGTTTTGTTTCTTTATCAGATTGTCTGATATTAATACCTAGTATAGGTATGACTCTTGATATTGGATTATTAACTTAGTGTGCTTGTACAGATTTACTGGTTACATTGTGCTTATTTATAATATTAGGCTGCTATTCGTTGCTAGTTTGATTGTTCCCATTTCCTATTTTAATGCCATCAGTTGGGCATATTCTTGGGGCTATTGATATCACTTAATATTCCTCCTTGTACGGGTCCCTTGCTCGCCTTCCCACGTTCTCCCTAGTATAAATTTGGTCTTTTTTAGGCCTCCCCTACTGGTCCTTCTCTCTCTTCTCTCTTTTCTCTTTCCTTCTTTTCTGTCTTTTTTTCTATTTCGGATTACCCACGTGGATACTCCCTTTTCGTTCCTTATGTTTGCTGGTTGGTTCCTTGTCTCTGTGAGGTTGGTTGTTTCTCTGTCATCCATGGCGTCTTTTTTCTTTTCTTATGTACTTCCATGCCGGGTTTGAATGTATTATCCCTTAATGTTAAGGGTTTAAATCATCCGGTGAAGAGGTCAAAAATCTTAGATTATTGTAAATCTCTTTCTTCGGACCTGGTCCTTTTTCAAGAGACCAAGGTCTCTACCAGAGAGGCGTTGTTTTTGAAGAAGGAATGGGTTTCGGATGTTTGCTGCTCTGATGCCTCTGGCAAACGAAATGGGGTCGTTACATTAATTTCAAAGAATTCTGGTTTATCTATAATTTCTTCTGATCATGATTCTGAGGGTCGTTGGTTGTTAACTAAATTGTCGGATGGACATAATGATCTTTTTGTGATGAATATCTATGCTCCTAACATTGACGATCCGACCTTTTGGAAATCGATTACCAAAAAATTAAATGATACCCCACATTCTGGGAATCTTATTGTTGGCGGTGATTTTAATTTACCGATGGACCCTATTTTGGATAGGAATTCAGCGTTTCAGTTTCGCCCTCCAAAATCCCACAAACAAATGCTTAACATGTGTTCCTTCACTCAGCTTCAAGATATATGGCGTCTTCACAATCCCATTGGTAGTGACTTTTCTTTCTTTTCTTCGCCTCATTCTTCCTTTTCTCGTATTGACTATCTCCTTGTTCATTCTTCTCTTGTTTCGTCCTCCTCTTCTCCGCTTATACATCCTATTTTGATTTCTGATCACGCTGCGGTTACTTTTACGCTGTCATCCTTTGCACCTAAATCACGTGCTCGTTCCTGGAGATTGAATACAGAAGTTTTGCATGATGCTACTCAGGTTACTGAATTCTGTAAGGCTATAGAAACTTTTTTCCATGAGAATGAAGTTTCTGTCTCTTCCCCAATCGTCCTCTGGGATTAGTTTAAATGCACTTTCCGTGGTCAGGTTATTAAATGTATGTCCAAACGGAATTCTGATATTAAAAAAGAGCTTACAGATTTATCAACTGAAATTAAAACTCTGGAAGCCACCTTTAGGCAATCTAAGGATACATCCTGTTTACAGTTAATAAAACAACTAAAATACAAATATAATACTATTGTTACTAAAAGAGCCCATATTGGAGTACAAGCGCAGAAATCCCAAAAATTACTGTTAAAAAATCGAGCTGGGAAGATTCTTGCAGCTACATTAAAATTTCAGGATTTCTCCTTTAAGTCCTCGCAAATTTCTTCTATTACTGACCACTCGGGAGCTAAAAAATTCCAAACTGGGGAAATTCTTGCAGTTTTTCGTGATTTTTATAATAAATTATATACTCCTTCTAATCAATCCTCTTTTGACCAGTGTCAAGATTTTTTAAAATCGGTTCCGGTTCAGTCTGTCTCTGAGGATGATCGTATTTTTTTAAATAGGCCGATTTCCCCTGAGGAAATTATTACCGCAATTAAAGCTACTCGATCTGGCAAGGCCCCGGGTCCTGATGGTTACCCTATTTTATTTTATAAAACTTTTCTCCCTGCGCTTGTTCCCAAATTGCAATCTAACTTTGATTCTTTTGTTAAGGATGGGTCTGTTTCTGGTACTGCGACTGAAGCTAGTATAGTAGTGATCCCAAAAGAAGGGAAAGACCATTCGGATCCCAAAAACTTCCGTCCTATTTCTCTTCTCAACATGGAAGCTAAGATTTTTGCCAAAATCCTGGTCAAAAGATTGGAATCCTTTATCCCTCATCTTGTTCATCCCTTTCAAACCGGTTTTGTGAAAGGACGTCTTGCGCGAGACAATATACGCACTTTTTGTCATATTCTCGGTGCAGCTAAACGGTCTCAACTTCCTGCCGCGGCCTTGGCCCTTGATGCTGAAAAGGCCTTCGACAAGGTCTCTTGGCCGTTTCTTCGTGCTGTTTTATGTGCACACAACCTTGGCGACTCCTTCATTAATATGGTAATGTCCTTATATTCTCAACCTAGAGCTAACATTAGAGTTAATGGTGCTACGTCGTCATTTTTTAATCTTCGTCAGGGCACTAGACAAGGTTGTCCTTTATCTCCGCTTTTATTTTTACAGTCTTTTGGGCCTCACTGTATTAAAACTGCTGCCTACGCAGATGATGTTCTTATTTTTTCAGACGATATCGCCTTGGCAATACCTGCTATTTCAAGTACCATTTCCCTCTTCTCAACGGTTTCAGGTTATACCCTAAATAAAGATAAGACGGAAATGTTCCCTTTGAATGCCTACTGTTTCCCTTCTCATATGGGTTCTACGGGCTTTAAATGGCAGTCTACACACCTGAAATACTTAGGTATTTATTTCTGTTCTACCCTTTATGCCACTACTGCCTATAACGAATCCCAGACTCTTCTTAAAGTGCGTCGTCTTTTGGATACATGGTCCCCGAAACATATTTCCTGGTGGGGTCGCCTCCAGACTCTTAAAATGATGATCACACCCATTATTAATTTTGTTTCATCCATGCTTCCGGTTAAGTTATCAGATTCCTTTTTTCATGAAATTGATGTTCTGACATCTAAATTTCTGTGGAATGACAAACGTGCTAGACTTGCATACAAATTCTTGCGACGACCTTGTGATATGGGAGGTTGCAACTTTCCTGATTGGGAAAAGTACCAAACTGCCTTTTTGGCCTCTCAAGGTGCTTTATGGTTCTATCCTCCACCTCTTCATGTTCCTTCTTGGCTACTAATAGAACAGGACTTAGCATCTCCTTTGCCTACTGCCTCTTTTTTCACCACATCTACTTTACATATCCTGTTTTCTCATTCTATAATTCTTGATACAATTGCTGCGGTCAGGAGAATAGATAAGAAAGTGGCAATCCCATTACATAAAACTAGGTGGTCGTCTATTTGCCGGAATTCTAAAATTAAACTCAACATTACTCCCACCCTCATGTCCTATTGGGCGGCTAAAGGGATTTCTCTTGTTAAACACCTTTATGGTGCTTCTGAGGAGCCATTACCCTTTTCCACCTTGGCTCAAAAGCATTCTTTAAAAAACCTTGATTTTTATACTTTTCTTAAAATTAAAGTGGCCCTTGCTAAGGTACGTCTTCATCCTACCTCTTCTGCCATTTCTCTTTTTCATATTTGGACTAAATCTGGTCACGTAGCCTCCAAGATCTATACATTTTTATCATCTGCTTCACTACCCGCACATACGGCTGCTCAACAAAAATGGTTACACCATTTTGATCATGACGTTACGGATCATATTTCCTCAGATACTTGGCAGTTGACTGGTAAACTCTCTCTTCGCAATAAAATCGCCCCATCTTTAATGCAGTCTAAATTTTTCTCTGTCAACCTCCTTCATTGGACGCTGTTCGTCTACATTCGCTCAATCTTAAAGATGACAATTTATGTTGGAGTTGTAGATTGTTGGCGGGCGATTTTCAGCAGATGTTTTTTGAATGTTCCCTGCTTCAGCCTTTTTGGAACCTCATCCATAAACATCTTTCTCTCATCTTTGGTATTGAGTTCCAACTCTCTTTTCCTTTAATTTTATTGGGTCCATTGGCTGCCCCTACTCCTCTCCCCTTAGATCCAATGGAATTACAGTTGATGGATCTCCTTCTGACTGTTGCGGTGAAAGTCATACTTATGGAGTGGAAATCCTTTTCTTCGGTTTCTTATCATACATGGGGCGCTTGGGTCTCCTTTTTGCGCAGCGCTCACACTTCGGTTGATCAAGCTCATCTCTCTCCATCTATCTCTAGTGGGGTTTGGAAAGCTTTGGATGATTATATGGATTTGTCGTCAAAAGGGTTGGTTGCTCAGTTTCCTTTTAATTTGTCTGTCTAATTGGTGTCTTATGTTTTTGCGTGTTGGGTTAGCCCGGTGGGAATCCTTCTTCTTCTTCTTTCTCTTTCCTGTCCTCTGTCCCTTTTCATCTTTTCTATCGCTCTCTCTTTCTTTCTTCTTTCTTTTATTCTATTTCCTCCCCTGTCCCCGCTTATAAAAATTTGATAGTGATACTTTTGTTTTTTGCTTTAACAGTAGCCTTTACCTAATCAGTTCCTTTATTTATAACAGGCTATTTTTACTTTTGAATGCATTTACTTTGCTTACACCTCAATTTTAGCCTCTGATTGTGCATTTATCTTAACTCAATTGTGTCACTTTTATTATATTATGTACCTTCTATTCTTTGTCACTTATTTATAAATAAAATACTTTGAACTAAAAAAAAAAAGATAAATAGTAAGGTATACAGTTGAATAAATATGGTGTGAAAAACGTTAATTATTGAAATGATGCAAGCAACATGTATAAGAAATATAACAGTCTTAAAGAATGAATCATATGTTAACTCAATAGATATGTGAATTGAGCATATAAATTAAACATTCCATATAACTACAAATATAAAAAATAGGAACATGACAAATCTCCTCAGACCATGAGGACTAATTCATTTGTAAAATCAAAAATTGTAAAATATATCAAGAAAAGAGTATTGAATAGAATATAGAAAAATAGTTGATATAAGAACTAACAAAGGACAGCACTATTTCTTAGTGAAAATGCATCCTCACATCCATTTTAGATTGAAGGGAGCATTTTGCACTAAGAAAACAGCGCCAAATGTCCACTTCGCACTTCACGGAAATCCCCAGAATCTTTGTCAAGGGTTTGAAGAGTAAAATATAAAATTTATGCATTTTGGCTTCACGAAGGGGTCAGCATATCAATATATATAATGCAGACTATTATCTTTGTTAAAAAGTCGCCAATATTCAGAATCAAATGTATACTACATACATTTAAACATTACAATAGTTTTTAAAAAAAGCGATTGTCATCAGAATTTTTAAATAAAGCCCTTATTTATGCCACTATGTGCCGCCATGAAACCCACCACAAAAGGAGCCTGTACTTCACCTAAAGAGAGTCCAGCTCCAGCTTGGAGATCTTTATAGAAAATTTGGTAAACTCTACTGAGTGCATGGATTGAATAATCTAGGAGATTTACTGTGTTTTTTTTATGTTTCTTGGGGGCGGTTGCACTCTCTGCAGCCTCTTTCTCCACAGCATTAAGAAAATGCTTGGGGTGCTCCTGCCCCTTCTAGAGACAACACCAAGACCCAAAAATAAAAGCATATATCCTTGTAGGGCATAATGAGGCACGCCTTGTCTGTTGCTGTGAATAATAAATATTAAATAATAAATTATTACTTTTTAAATCTTTTCATGTTTATATTTCCTTATTGATTTAGTAAGAATACAGTAAGTATGCTTAATTCTTTTGTTGTTCTTGGAGACATAAGACGGCTTATAATTGAAAATAACATTGTAATACCCCTCAACTGCACCCCTTCGAAACCAATAAATTGAAAACAATCAAAAAGATCCTCGCCCCATCTTGGTCCTTTTATGGAACCCTGTAAATCAATCTGCTATGTGTGTATGGGTATAGTATGGGTATAGTTTGCTCATGGAGCTGTTGGCGTGGGCTCAGCGAGTCGTAATAGGTGCAAATATTTGGGGCATGTGAGTAAGTAGTGTTAGGAAAGGTTTCCAGAGGTCTTGGAACGAGGTTCCTTGATGAGCAAGGGACAGAGATATCTTCTCCATCCTCAATATGTACTATAGACAGCAGAGCCACCCCTAGTGGATTGGGAGTGCGTTTTCCCCCCAGTGTTTCAAGATATTCTGTAAGGCGATCGGTTGACCTTTATGCGATTTGAGCAGAAAAGTAAGACCATTCAGCAGTTCCAGTAAGGTGTATGCTGGAAAATGAGGGGAACAGCGTTTATAACGCAACTTTTACAACAAAGTACCTTTACGACGCAACCATTACAACGCAAGTCATTACAACGACTTGCGCTGGGGGGCGCTCTAGGATAGAGCACCTTCCCTACTATCCACAGGGACTGGAGTTGGAATAGTAAATTAAACTTATCACTATCCAGCGCCCCAACGCAAGTCATTGTAACGACTTGCTTTGTAAAAGTTGCGTCATAAAGGCATGCGTTGTAAAAGCATGCGTTGTAACGACGTACATCCGGAAAATGAGGCAGCTGAGTGTTAAAATGAGCGTCAATATTGTCTAATACTTGCGACAAGTATCTAAAAACCCGTGAGCACTCCCATAAAAGATGGGTCAGAGTGCCTGGTGAACCACAGGCTCTCCAACACATGGGGATTCGGACGGGGTTGCCTCTATGTAGTCTTTGTGGGATCAGATACCAGCAGGTAGTTTTTGTGGTGGTGTCTATTAGCCGATTCTAAAACATCCTGTAAATGCATTTCTCAAAATTCAAATTGTACATCCTAACAATACGGGCCAACGGCAAGGTCGTAACCGGTGTCAGATCCCTAATACCAGAACTCCCCCCCTTACTTGTGAGGGGCGGGCGCACAGAGGACTGTACCTCTGTGCCAACTTCCAATTTCCCTTGTCTTAACGGGGGCCCATATTTACACGACGCCATCTTGGTGGTCGTCCGAGGACTCGTGTGAGGTGTTTAGAAGGTAGCGTAGACCCCCCTCCCACTCCACACTGCTTACCACATCCGCCGTCGCGGATGTCCTGGCCCCGGGAAATTCCAAGGAGGGGACCCGTAGCCCCTCCTCCCCAGGGAGGGGTCTTGACCGCCTTCCCTTTCGGCGGTCCCATCCTTAGAAGGCCGCCTCCCCCCGGGCGCTCCCATCCATAATGGGTGGCGCCCCACCTCTAGGGATCTTCCAATTACTGCTCACCGATCATGACCTTACCGCCCGACCAAAAAATAAATACAACATTGTTTAATCTAATGAGGACGAAATAAACAGTTATACTAGCATTTCAAGTATAAACTTTAATCCCTACAATACACTTCTTTCATCACAGCTGCGATACTCGCCTGAGTTCATGCTAAAAGAGCAACCATTTATTGTATATCAAAACATCAAACTTTATTAGACACAACCTGAAAAAGAGATAATATCATCATCAATCGACTTTATTGCAATACAAAAACGCTGTCATCAGGGGCTGGTGGGTGGGTCAAAATTGGCTCTTGTTCCGTCAAGGGCTCACGTGCAACGAAGAGGTGCAGCTTCCAAGCACAGGAACAAGAGGATGCTTCCTTGGATTGCTGCTCCTTTTATTCTTCTCCGGGAGGGCGTGGACCCTCCTCCGACCGCCTACAAGGCGCGGCCAACGGTGTAGGTGTCTAGGACAACCCCTCTTGGGCGGGAAAAGGCGCGCCCCGGCTACGCCGCTTCGGTCATACCAGCCGTGACACGCCTCCCGCCCAAAATGGTTTCCCGGGGGGATCGGGGCACCCGACCATACGTTCGGGGGGACCGAGTGGTCGCCCCTTTCCATATGGCCGGGATACCCGTCACCCCCTCCCAACACAATCCCCAAGAATGGGAAGAGGATACAGTTCTTGAGCTTTTGGAAGGCGGGAGGGAGTTACCCTCCCGGCCGTATTTATTAAAATATGAAACAAAATTAAAACATTAAAATAACAGTTTCATATCATGTACAATTTCATTTATACATTACGATGTTTATTGGCTAACCTTAACATATCTCTAATACAAAGGTTCTCCTAGCCGATTCTAAAACATCCTGTAAATGCATTTCTCAAAATTCAAATTGTACATCCTAACATTACGGGCCAACGGCAAGGTCGTAACCGGTGTCAGATCCCTAATACCAGAACTCCCCCCCTTACTTGTGCGGGGCGGGCGCACAGAGGACTGTACCTCTGTGCCAACTTCCAATTTCCCTTGTCTTAACGGGGGCCCATATTTACTCGACGCCATCTTGGTGGTCGTCCGAGGACTCGTGAGGGGTCTTGACCGCCTTCCCTTTCGCGGTCCCATCCTTAGAAGGGTACCGCCTCCCCGTGTGAGGGGCCAATGGCCGCCTCCCCCCGGGCGCTCCCATCCATAATGGGTGGCGCCCCACCTCTAGGGATCTTCCAATTACTGCTCACCGATCATGACCTTACCGCCACAGGCCGGATAGTTGACCGGCTATCCGGACCCCCCACAAAGCTCCTACTAAAGGTCATGGTTACGTAAACACTTTAACCAAGCTAAGAAGTCTCCTATGAGTAAGACATTTCCCTCCCGGGACAAATGAACCCCATCCGCCAAATACATATGGTCCCCCCGGATACACCCATGTGGAATACACTGCAATTTACCTGTACGGAACAACCTACTCAATTTGTTATTAACCTTCTTTACTGACTGGTTCAAAACTGACACAGAGAGGGCCCCCCGCCACACCTTCCGAGGAATCATGTGTGACCATGCAATTGTGCACCCCGGAACCCTTCTCGCCAACCAACTTACTGTGGACAAAATTAACTCGAGAAGCACTCGTCGGCCAGTGGTCACCAAATCATTGCCCCCAAGATGCACTATGATTACAGATGGCGGTGACCTCGTCCGCCCTAACAGTCCCTCAATGAAACTTTGAAACTGGTCAATACAGAGCCCGCCCCTTCCGTGGAAGGTCACCCTGTACCCGTATTCCCCAGCCACGTGAATCATGTCACCTGCTTTGAATACGTCTGCAGCACGCCTCACGTATGAGTGGCCAACGACCCACACCACTCTTTCCTCAGCCGGTGATCTTTGACCGCTGGTCCCCAGGTGTCGGGTCAACTGCACAGTCCGCCCCGCAAAGCCTGCTCGCAAAACTGTAAACCAAACAGAAAACAAGAAGCGTGAGTGCATGACATTAGCTTCACAACATGTGCAAACGCACATACCTTTTATAACAGTTTGAGGACCAACGCCCCAACCGCTTCACTTTTTCAACATTTCAGACCCCTGGCTGTAGCCTCTGTAGCAGCCCCTATCCGGAAGGAATGGGTCCCAAAATCGCTCGGGTTCAAGCCCGCCGCTGCGATTGCCATTGTTAACACCCGCTGAAACTGAAACCTAGTCAGTGGGGTGGCATCGGTGTGCCTCAGCAAGCTTCCCCCCCATGCTGCCGCCATCAGCGCTAAGTGCACTTCAACGCATTTAACCGGGCACATGGGAGATCCCGGAATCCGCTGGACTACCACACTGTCCCCGATTGCTTCCTGAACGGCCTTGGACCTGGCTATCGAGATCACCATTGTCTCGCCCTTAATTTGAATGTGTTCTCGACACAGTCCCCCCCCGTGTCCTGCTTGTTCCTCGCTACCAGTTCGCTTACCCGCATAGCCCCATGGAATGCTAATGCAAAAGTGGCCCGGAACAGCACCGTCTCGGATTGAGATGAACATGTCGCAGGAAGTACGGACATTAAAAGGGACAATCTTTCCAAACCTATCGGGTGCCTCTCATCCACTCTACGACCCTCAAGGCGTTGCCACCCACGCAGCGCCTTCTGTACCAGAAAGGACGATGTGGGGTCCTGGATGCCATGAGCCCGCGCCATGAAGGAAATGGCGGCCCGGTGCCTATTGGCCGTAGCCACTGATCTGCCTGCCTGATGTAGTGATACCAGAAATTTCAGGACATACTCCTCCTGCCCCCAGTGCTCCCCCCTAGCTGAACCCAAAAAGGACCAATAGGAACGGAACGCCCCTTCATATGCCTTCCTTGTCCTGGGTGCTAGACTCTCTCCCACGAGGTTTTGTAATCCGGGGCACCGAGAGACCAGAGAGCTTCGGGAAATGGTGCCGCCACCGAGTCCGCTGAGGGCAGAAAACCCAGGAAGGCCTGCATATGGGAACGAGAGAGTGCATCAGCTGCCTGGTATAGTACCCCTGGCACGTGTCTTGCCCTAAAGTGGACGTTTAGTCTCATACATAGCAGGACAATTTCCTTCAGCAATCTCAAAATCCATTTGCAGCGTGCTGCCTGATTATTGATGCACTCAACCACGGTCATATTATCAGACCAGAACACCACAGAGCGATCACGAAACCCCTCTGGCCAAGTTTTCAAGGCCACCAGAATGGGGAACAGCTCCAGAAACCCAATGTTACCAGTGAGTCCATTATCGTGCCACCACAGAGGCCAGGTTCGTGCCGACCATTGATTGCCAAATATGGCGCCAAAACCTACACTTGCTGCCGAGTCGGTCCACAACCCCAGTTCTTCCGAGGAAACTGGTGGATCGGTCCACACGACACGACCGTTGAAATCCGCCAGAAATGCCAGCCATATGCGCATATCCTGGCGAAACTCTGCTGACAGTCTTGTGCGGTGGTGCCCTTCCTTGAGGCCCACCATGGCTTGTGCAATAGAACGGGAAAAGGGGCGAGCCATCGGTATTACTCTCAGGGCAAAGTTAAGCTGACCCACAACCTGTTGTAACTGATGGAGAGTTACTT
Organism: Lissotriton vulgaris; assembly: GCF_964263255.1. Taxonomy (NCBI): domain Eukaryota; kingdom Metazoa; phylum Chordata; class Amphibia; order Caudata; family Salamandridae; genus Lissotriton; species Lissotriton vulgaris. The sequence goes on along the minus strand of NC_141697.1, from coordinate 400,874,048 downwards.
TTCTCTCGCCGAGACACATTTCGAGCGAGGCCCTGAATTTCATTACCTTCTCTTTGGGCAAGCGGAAGCACCCTTCTACAGAATCGAGCTCAATTCCCAGAAACTCGAGTGTAGTAGATGGCCCTACCGTCTTACCTGGTGCCAGTGGCACGCCAAATTCCTTCATAAGATTACAGAATTCCCTCAAAGCCTGTGCACATTCCGTGTCCCCGGCTGCCCCCAGAAACAGAAAATCATCAAGGTAATGCATAACCTGTGTAAAGCCCGTGGCTCTTGTGAACGCCCATTGCAAAAAACTACTGAATTTCTCAAAATACGCACAAGAGATGGAGCAACCCATTGGCATACATTTATCCATGTAATAGCGTCCTTGAAACATAAAACCTAGGAGACGCTGATCATCTGGGTGTACCGGGAGCAACCGGAACGCTGACTCAATGTCTGATTTAGCCATCAGCGCTCCGGGCCCCAGGCGATTCAAAATGGCGACGGCCTCATCAAAGGAAGCGTACCGCACCGAACAAACTCCCGGGTCAATCGCATTGTTCACCGAAAGACCCCTAGGAGCTGACAAATTGTGTATTAACCTGAACTCACCTGGGTCCTTCTTGGGGACCACTCCCAACGGTGAACAAACAAAATCGCCAAGTGGTGGCATGCCATACGGTCCAGCAACCCGACCTCGGGCCACTTCCTTCCCAATCTTTGCCTGCACCACCGCCGTATTTTGTTGAACCGATAGTTGGTTCTTACATTGTGCCTCCCCCCGAAAATCCCCCGCCGGGATGCGGAAACCATATGAGAAACCGTCTCGCAACACCCCGGCGGAGATATGATCAGGGTATTCGTTCAGCCAAGGGATCAGTGCCATGATATCAACAGGAGTAGGTAATGGTGCCCCTCGGTCGATTTTAGACCTGTTTGGCGCCTCCTCTTCCTCCCGTATCACCATTCTTGGCTCTGCACGAACTTTCGGGTGTGAGGACTCTCCGCACCCTGCACACTCATGCCTGAATTTGCATGTCCCCTGTGGCCTAGTGCACTTGCCTCTGTTAAAGTTCCAACAGACCCCTTTCCTACCCGAGTTCCCATTATTCTTCGCGTTCTGATCACTGCTTGTGCCCGCTCGAAAGGGCGCCCCCAAAGAATGGCGGGAAGGCTCAACCCCGTTCCCGCCCAAAGAAGGCGACTTCGCCGTGTTCGACCTCTCAAGTTTCTGCCAGGAAATGGAGTCGAAACAATCCCACGTCAGGGATGAGTCGTGCTCCTTGGACTTACGAAATGTGCTATCATAACAACACCATTTATTGCCCCCGTACGATTCATAGAATTCCATGATACGTGTCTGATACACGGCTAGTTCCAACAATAATTCGGGCCTATGTTCCCCCATAATTGCAGTGAACATTCCAAACGCCCTGGCCCAATTGGCGATCGTTTCATCTACTCTGAAACCCAGCATCTTTGCACGCCATACACTAGGATGCAACAACTCTTTCTGTTTTTTCACATGCTCAATCTCATAGTGATCGGTCAATAAGGAAAACATGTTCACATATTTATCTGCCCAAATCCTTTCTTTCACATCCATCGGGATATGTTGCACAACTTTTTCCCTCCTTGAGGGTAACGACCCCTCCCCCGCCATCGGCAATGGCTGCTTACCCGAACCAGTAGCTGTGACCGTTGTCGCTGCCGAACCAACGCCCGATACTGGTTGCTCCACGGGAACCTGCGGGGAAACAAGAGGACAAGGTGCCTTCGCAGCATCTTTCGATTGCCGCAACTGCTTCATTATCGACCTGGCTTCATCAGCCGTGGCCCCCTCGTTCTCTCTGCCCAACCATGCCGCCAACTGGGCAGCCAGCTCAGGAGGCATATCCCCCTCGTTCACAGGAGTGACCACCACAGGGATCGGTTGTCCCGCGTTCGGGACCGGAACTGGGGCCTCGATCGGAGTGACCGGGCTCGCTGGAGGTGATTCGGGAACCGGAGCCTCCCCACCTGATGCCCTCTTCCTGGCCCTTCTACCTCTCCTGTTAGGGATTACTCCCGGCAATGCTGGTCCGATGACTCTCTTTGGTCCACCCGCACCATTCATTGCCGCCATCTGCTTCTTCATGTCCGCCATGTCCTTCACCAGCATACGAAGCATCTGGTCGGTTCCAACCTTCTTTCCGACCTTCTTGCCAGGCATCGTTCATGGATATTCCTCGAGGTCCTAGGTCAAGAAGCTTCGAAATCGCTGAAAGAAGAAACACAAAATTAAAAGTTCTCAAAATTGGCTCTTGTTCCGTCAAGGGCTCACGTGCAACGAAGAGGTGCAGCTTCCAAGCACAGGAACAAGAGGATGCTTCCTTGGATTGCTGCTCCTTTTATTCTTCTCCGGGAGGGCGTGGACCCTCCTCCGACCGCCTACAGGGCGTGGCCAACGGTGTAGGTGTCTAGGACAACCCCTCTTGGGCGGGAAAAGGCGCGCCCCGGCTACGCCGCTTCGGGCATACCAGCCGTGACACGCCTCCCGCCCAAAATGGTTTCCCGGGGGGATCGGGGCACCCGACCATACGTTCGAGGGGACAGAGTGGTCGCCCCTTTCCATTATGTTATCAATCCAATAACGTCCTTCTCCACCAAAGTAATCCAGGTAGTGCAAAATTAACCCAAAAAAAATGTAAAAATACAACTGTTCCAAAATTAAGAAATCCACGTGGTCCTGAGCCATCGAATAACCATAAAAAAAACAGAAAAAATAGAAAAATAGAAAGAATCGCTCCTGGAAACCCGAAAAATGTAAAGAAGTGTTTGTAAATCAGTGTTGAATTCAACAAACAAACACTTTCTTGAAAAAAAAAAAAGGAACTTCCGATGTAGCGTACACCTATGACAAAAACATAGAAAACAGACATTCCCACCCACATTAATTAGCTAGTAATTAGATACCAACATATTAACATTGATGATTGAACTTTTAGATATACCCTAAAAGACGAAAATTCACTCTATAAATAAATAGTTAACTAACTAACACTACGTGTATATACCATAAGTAAATATCTGTTTTCAAAATCTAAAACATAACTCCCTCACATTCAACAACACTAAATATAAGGTCACTAGTCTGAAAACATCATAAAAATACACATAAAACATATAAAATCAACCTTACCTGAAGCGACGTGAAGTGTCTCCCAACCGCGATCAGCCCTTCTTCCAAATAACCCAAAACAACCTAACCCGGTTACAAAATAAAGCACCCAAATGCAATAAAATAGTCCCAAGTTTAAAATATAATACCTATATTTAACAAAATAGGGAAAAAAACAAATGTAAGTTTATATTATTGTTGAAAAATATTTTCTTTAATCCTACAATGATTTCATTAACAAATATGTACATGAATGTAATAATTAAATATTATGAAAACAATAATATTTATGTTAACAATGTCTAAAAATATAACTACATTGTCACAAATTAAAATAATGTAAAAAAGTGTTAAAAATGTGTGACTTATATGATAAATATTTGATCTTCACAAATGATGCTGAAAAAAGCTTAATTTAAAAATACTTGTGATATTTCTACATTTTTTTCTGAAATAACAATATGTAAAAGAGAAAATAAAGAATGTTCATTTTTGTAAAAAAAGTTCACAAAATAATAATGCTTCTGTATAGTTGTTTATGATTGTGTTTATAAAAAATTGTTTTAAAAGCAAATGTAAATAAAATATTTTTTGTATGAAAAAAATTATATTTTTGAAACATAAATAAAAAAATGTTTCTACAATCATGTTGAACAATTTGTATCATTATCTTACTAGAAAGTAACAATCTTATTAATAATTTTTCACTGTATATTAAATGTGAGTATATGTTGGACTCTAATAATGTAAATATTCATATACCAAATCCAGTGTACATTAAATTAGAGTAGGTGCTGCACACTAATTATATAATTATTAATATTCCTACTCCAGTCTACATTAAATTTTAATAGGTGCTGGACACTAATTAATTATTAAATAATATTCCAACAGCAGTCTACAGTAAATTAGAGTTGGTGTAATGTTATATATTTGTAATTTCCTTTAATTGATTGAATGTAAATTAATGATATTTTTACCCTGTACAACTGTACACAAAAAACCCAAAACTGACCCTGAACCCTACAAATACCCCTTTACCCAAAAACAGAAAACTGACCCTGAACCCAAAAAATACCCCTTTACCCAAAAAATAAAAACTGACCCTGAACCCTAAAAATACCCCTTTACCCAAAAACTGAAAACTGACCCTGAACCCAAAAAATACCCCTTTACCCAAAAACTGAAAACTGACCCTGAACCCAACAAATACCCCTTTACCCAAAAACTGAAAACTGACCCTGAACCCAAGAAATACCCCTTTACCCAAAAACTGAAAACTGACCCTGAACCCAAAAAATAACCCTTTACCCAAAAACTGAAAACTGACCCTGAACCCAACAAATACCCCTTTGCCCAAAAACTGAAACTGACCCTGAACCCAACAAATACCCCTTTACCCAAAAACTGAAAATTGACCCAGAACCCTAAATATACCCCTTTACCTAAAAACTGAAAACTGACCCTGAACCCAAAAAATACCCCTTTACCCCAAAACTGAAAACTGACCCTGAACCCAACAAATACCCCTTTACCCAAAAACTGAAAACTGACCCTGAACCCAACAAATACCCCTTTACCCAAAAACTGAAAACTGACCCTGAACCCAACAAATACCCCTTTACCCAAAAACTGAAAACTGACCCTGAACCCAAAAAATAACCCTTTACCCAAAAACTGAAAACTGACCCTGAACCCAACAAATACCCCTTTGCCCAAAAACTGAAAACTGACCCTGAACCCTAAAAATACCCCTTTAACCAAAAACTGAAAACTGACCCTGAACCCAAAAAATACCCCTTTACCCAAAAACTGAAAACTGACCCTGAACCCAAAAAATACCCCTTTACCCAAAAACTGAAAACTGACCCTGAACCCAACAAATACCCCTTTACCCAAAAACAGAAAACTGACCAAGAACCCTCAAAAAAATCCTTTACCCAAAATTAATTATTATTATTTAATTACCAATTAATGATTAATTAACAATAACGTCAATATATGAACTCATTAGCTGTAATTAAAGAATTTAAATAATTATTTTTATTTTTCCAAATTTAATGAACACAAAAATAAAATATATATTTTATAAAAATTAACCTAATTAATATAATTAACTAATTAATATTAATTAATTACCAATTAAATAGTAATTAATAATATGTACTATATGATCTTAATTAATTAAGTCATTAATTTAAATTAATTACCAAGTAGGTATAAATTAGAAATATTGACTAACATATAATATTTAATTAATTATTATTAAATTACTTCCCACCCTTATCCCCTATAAACCCAATATTCCGCTCCTATAACTAGATATCTATTATTTATTTTTTTTTATATTTATTTTAAAAATCAATTATTATTAAAAATATGTTTTACATACTTTTTATTATTTTAGGTTTTTTTACATACATTTTAATACACTCCCCACCTTATCCCCTATAAGCCCAATAACCCGCTCCTATAACTAGATATCTATTATTTAATTTTTTTTTATATTTATTTTAAAAATCAATTATTATTTAAAAAATGTTTAACATATTTTTTATTATTTTATGTTTTTTTACATACATTTTAATACACTCCACACCCTTACCCCCTATAAACCCAATTACCCGATCCTAAACCTAGATATGTTTTTAAAATAAAAAAAAAATGTTACCATTTTTTTTTAAGGATACACCTTTTTAACAACATTTTATGTACAATTATTTTACTTTTTCCTATACTATTGATTATTTCCATTACTACACGATATTTTGTCTTGTCGATATTTTGTCAAACGATATTATTGTTTTCGATATTTTTACTTACTTACCTATTACGATATTTTTGTATCCGATATTTTTGCTTCCCTATATTTTTGACCTTCGATATTTTTTCTGCGATATTTTGTCTTTACGATATTTTTTTTTAGATATTTTGTCGGATTACCATGACATATTTATTCTTGTGATTGATAGATTGATTTGCATAGTCCCTATTCAGCCCCTTTAACTCTGTTACAAATATTTGAATATAAATATTACGCAAAAAAACGCTTCCCGGACAAAATAAAATGATAGACCTTGTGTTTCTCGAAGCAAAGAATGATGATTAAAAATTAAAACTATGAATAATAGGTTTGATAATCACAGGCTAAAGAAAGCTCACCATTTAAATCTGCAAATTTCTTAAAGATATTTTATCTTTATAATCTAGATGGTGAAATGGTCTCCGAATTTGAACTTCACTCAGAGGGGCTTAAAGGGGCTTATTGACGTGCACAATGTAAGCTGCAATATTGTATTCCAAGAGGTTTTGATTTTTTGTTGAAAATGCACGCTATTGATCCACAAGGGTATGACAGACATGAGAGAGTGTGACAGGAAGGAAACATGTGAGTATACATATTTATGACTTTAAGTAAAACAGTAATCCTTTTGGACACGGTAAGAAGTCGAATAAAATACAAACAAATACAGGCATGCATAGTCTAATCAACTCTCCCCCATTGATTTTAGACTACTGTCGAAGCGAAATCATTCAGCATCTCTGTGCCTCAATCCTGCTTCAGGGAGATGGAGGATTTGCCTTCAGCCACTGGCATGAAACTATCCTCCAGAACTCAGTAGAGAGGTGGGGACGGCGGGTCCCTCATAATAATGGGCACATCGGTTACCTGGGCATTCTTGTCTTTGCCAGCCCTCCAAAATTACCTGAAGAATGCTCGTTAGAGTACTTAATGTATCTGTTATGACTCCACAAAAACAATGTTTTCGGCAGCTGAACCACTTACCTTGACTGTGTCAAGGTTACACTGAACCTCTATAATAAAGTTCATTTTTGTATTTGTCTGGATCAGATGTATTGCCAATCTCAAGATGCCACTTTGATGGCCCATTTTACAAATGTGAAACTGCAGTGCATTTCCAATCATATTTAAAAGCGCCAACAGGAAATCTAATGTTTTTAATGCCAATTTTCCTTTTAAAAATATTGCTTTTTGCCTTCATTCATTCATTCCTTGTAGATAATGTACTTATGGTTTCCCAGTGCTAGATTCCACAGCGCAGATGGGTACTATACTTTCTCTTACATCTACCCTTCTTTCCTTGGGTGCGGAGTGGGGGCTTTTAATGCTAATCTTTAGGAGAAAATCCTAAGACCTTTAGCTCTAGACTATCTGCCACATTCAACAGAGCTGGGAGAAATAAAAGCTACCACGTATGCTTCAATAATGGAATTCAATGAAGCGCCATATGCAATGGTAACCTGATAGCTACATCCTTTACATAATAGGATGTACAGACCGCAACACATTGCTGACTAGGCCTGTATCCCTGGTTGGAAGTGAGGTTGTACTTAGTGTAAACAAGTTTTACTGCTGTACTATGAAAGACTAATGGTAGTGGTAACGTTTTGCAAGAATATTTATCCATATTTTTGGTGTTGCATTTTGACTTGGTTGTGGTTATTGCATTGTGTTTTGTTATGTCTGATTGTCCTACTTTACTGAAGTGTTACCGTGTTGTGCTCCAGTTGTTGTATTGTGTTTTGACTATACTTTGCTGTGTTGTCCGTGGTATGTATTTCTCGGGATCTTGGTTTGTGTTAGTTTATTGTGTTGGGTTTTATTGCGCTCCTTAATTGCGTTAGAGATGTCAATAAATGCTGCTATATTTTCCTCTGAAGAGAGCACATTTCTTTAGAAATTCAGTTTCACACAACCATTGCCCAGTGCCTAGGGTGGTATATTAGAGCTGCTTCAGCTCTTCAACCATTTAAGACACCAGTCAGCCAAAAACTATGGCGGAAACTTTCTTGAATTAGCCCCATTTGTGGTCACTTTAGGTGATAGGGTCAAAGATGTAGAAAGAAAGAGAAAGATAGACAGAGGGAGAAGCTAGTTTCTTCTCTGTGGCATGGAATAATTAAAAAACTATATTAACTGAAAGAATATAAACAAAGTATTAAGTTATCATTAAAATATTTGTCTTAATTATTTCATACAATTTTGAAACTCAATGCATTAAAACAGACTTATAGGGTTCCGAAATGGATTCAGAATTGCCTAAACCGATCCTGAAGCCATGTTTCTGACCGAATTGTTCGCAGTTTCGAACCACCAAGTACGATGCCTTTAAAGCCTTAGCGCTGGCCAAATCGGTTCCGGAAGGTATTCGGAGAGATGGAGCCCTCTGGAGCCAATTCGTACAGTTCTTTGAACTAGGTTTTCCAAGCAAACAAGTGCGATGAACAATGCGGACAGCCTTTCTGATTCAGTTTGTCAGGATCAAAAAGGCTTCAGGAATCGGTCTTTGAGGGCCCATAGCTGGCCCCCTTCACACGGGGTTTTCTCAATCGGGCCCGTGGGGGTACCCATGGGTCACCTTTACCGAAACATACACAGTGTGTCGCTCACCTTGGGGTGCCCACCACAGGGTGCACGCTTTTCCTCACCCACTTGGCTTTGCAATGGGAGCCTGGGTACACGTTCGGTACACAGGCTCCCTTAGACTTAAATGGGAGTCCAAGCGAACCAAGTCCGTCACTATACGGATACATCGGAATCGGCCGCATGGACTCCCGGACTCCCGGGGCACGATTCGATTGGAAACCTCTCCGGAACTGAGTCGTTCGGAGGGCTTTCCTAACGGGATCGGAATCAGGCCCATGGTGTGCAGGAGCAAACCCCTACATAGCACGTACACGCTTCCTGCTGTGCGTGGTGCATGTAGGTCACACCCGGGTGAACTCAGGGCCGAGGACAGGCCCGTCCACACACTGCAAAGCCAGGCTAAGGCAGAGCAGTGCAGCACCATTTGGTTTCGCATTAGGAGGCTAAAGGCAGCTGTTCAACTTCAGAAGCAAAGCTACAGTGACCTCTTTTTCCCTTTCCTGGCAGTTTGTGCTAGTAATTGAAGAATCAGGCAAGTCAAATATTGACATAAAAAAACCCTGTTGCTAGGTAGGAAGTTGGGTGCAGTAACAACACTATAGAGGTTAAAACAATGGGATCGGATTGGCCTCTCCACCATGGAGGACACATGGGGCACCAGTGCTATAGTGTTTTTTTGAATACCTAGGAGATGACAATGACATGAGACCTACACAGATATTTAAATACCTGCAGCTATGGCATGCACTGCAGGCTAGAGTCACCCTGAATGAGGAAATCAAAGAAGACTCCTCCTAGAGACATGTCCACTAGATGAGCATATTACAGTCAAGGCAATCTCCCTTACATACAAATCACTTATGAACAACATGCAGGGAAAATTAACACACATATGGGGAAAATGGCAGGTGGACTTCGAGGAACTGGATGTCAACAACTGGTGGGAGGCACTTTGATTCCCCAGGGATGTGGCTATTAAAGCACATTTCACCTGATCCAACTTAAGCTTCTGAACAAAGTATATTACACCAGGGTAGTCTTGCATAAAATGGGTAGAATTGCAGACGTAACATACCTGTGCCTGTGGCCAACAGGGCTACTTTTTCCACATGCAGTGGGGTTGCCCCAAGATACACATGTTCTGGAAGGGGGTCAAAACCAAACTTGAAACAGATATCGGGACACAGGTCAAAAGCGAGGCCCCTCTGATGCTCTTGGGAATATGGGGAGGCTCAAATTTTAAGTCCTACCAAAAAACCTTGGGTAATATTGGCATCTGGACCAGGGTCAGCGGACTCGATAATTCTCTCGCCTCGGTGCCCACTCTGATCAGCGAACGCACTCGGCATTAGCTTGCCTCATCTTCACTAACGGCCCCACCAGACCGCCGGGGATGCCTGGTCTCACCCTGGAGATACCCATGAAGGGACCATCTCTCAGGGAAGCCAGGAATGGTTTCGCAGCGGTCGAAGCGCGGAGGTACCCCTTCGGGAGTGATTCCAGCGCTATATAAGCACACAATTAATTAATTAATTAATTAATTAATCCTGGGCAAATCGGAACATTTCCCAGGAATGGGGAAGTGAAGTGGACGCACAGCTGTGAGATTGAGTAGGGGAAACGAATGTATGCAATGCTGAGGTAAAATGATATACAAAGGACTGGGGTGTCCTAAAATATGTGCAAAAGTATGTCAAGGGCGGTCCACCGAGGGGTAGAGGATGAGAGCCATGGTACACTCACATCAGGCCTAGGGTTGGCCAGGGAGGTGGCAAAGCCATTCAAGTACAAACATACCAGGAAATGAATCACTGCAGCATGACATTCTTGTACAAAGACATTTATCCTTCAAAAACGCACAAACTCCCACACTTTACCCACCAGGTGGGGGGGTCTGACTGGCAGAGGGAAAAGTCCAGTATCTCTAAAAAGTTTGAATATTGGATAATTTTCATATGATCTTTTAAACACAAATACAATTCTTGTTAACAAGGAGGAATAAAGATATTTCTTCTTGTTGTGCCTTCCCTGTGAAGGCGTAGCATTTTGATGCATTTCCCAGGTTTACCAATCTTGGTTAATCTGGGAATGTACCAAAATCCATGAGCGGATAGGAAGGAACTTTCAAGTTCCACCCATAGAACACCTTCCCAGGACAGGGCAATGCAAGGCAGCGACCTGCGCTGCCTTGCGTTATTCCATATTTACCCAACAATGCAGGGCCATGCAAGGTGGCCTTGAATTGCTTTGTAAATAGGACTTTAGTCTTGTTTTGCCCTTGCTACACCGTGTGTGGTGCAAAGGCAATGCAATACTATGATAAATCTGGCCCAGAGTTCCTGATGAGTTCTGGTCTTGGACTCTGCATTTCTGGGACCAGGCAGGCTCTGGCTCCACATCTCTCTGATGCTTTTATTTGCCCACAGTCATCAGTTGTGCTCCCTTTATCAAGGCTGGCTACAGTTGAGGGGTTCCTTTACCTAATGCCCACACAAGTTTAAATAAAAACTTCTTCTTCAATGTTTTCTTTTCAAAAGTGTCTGTTCAGCCACTACAGAAATATATTTAGGTGAACAATCAAAGAAGATTTCGATTGCTCAAAATTTTGTATCTCAAGTACAGGCCTCAACTTTAAAGAAAATGAGAAAATTATTCAATTTCTTTATTTACAAAAGCTTAGCTTTCTCTCCCATACTTTTTTAATGTTTCACTCTAGTATTTTCCCTATTGCAGTCCAGTATAACTTTTGGGCGCTATAGAGCACACCTGCAAATAGTAATAACTCTTCTTCGTTGGATTCTAACAAGCAGACTGATTGTACACCTCTACTCTCCACTGTCTATGGGGTAGATTATCCTTGTTTTTTAGTGGTTTAGCAATATTCCCGGGATCCTAAACATGTGGGTTAAATGTGGAATGTGTGTTCCTGCATTCCAATTTATTTTACCCACTGATCTTTTCTGCTGCTCAACCTTCCTGTTTCTTTCCTTACTGGAATATGAGCCAAAAAAACACCTACACTACAAAATGCTATTCACACCAAGAGACAGAGTGCGCATGCCTACTTTAAAACATTAAAGATACCATGGTACTGCTTATAAATGCAAATAATCTACAACATAAAGGTTGTCTTTATTTTTGGATTCAGGAGACAATGCCTTTATAATTAATTTTGAAATTAATTTGCAGTGATCTCATTTTATTATGACACTCTCGTCCACATCAGTTAAATGTGGAATGTGTGTCCCTGCATTCCAATTTATTTCACCCACTGATCCTTTTGCTGTTCAACCTTCCTATTTCTTACCTTATTATAATATGAGCCAAAAATAACACCTAACCACAAAATGCTGTTAGCATCAAGAGACAGAGTGCGCATGCGTACTTTCAAACATTAAAGATACCATGGCACTGCTTATAAATGCACGTAATCTACAACACAATGGTTGTCTTTATTTTTGGATTCAGGAGACAATGCCTTTATAATTAATTCTGAAATAAATTTGCTGTGATCTCATTGTATAATGACACTCTCGTCTACATCAGTTTTCAGACAAGAAGCTAAGACTTTTCTTATGAGCAAATTCATCCCATAAATATCCGAGGACAAGGTGTGGTAGGATACGTTCTAGATCACAGACTTCGTTAACACAGATAGATCTCTAGCAATCATTAGGACATGTATGTATGTTATAGTAGGCACAGATGTCTTAATCTCCCAAACTGAATATTTACACTTGGTACTGTTACTTTATGGTTTGTGTCAAACCTGCCATTGAAAGTTCTAGACCATGGAATTGTGAAGAGCTCTGATACCCTAATTGGGTCATGTCTGTGCTATATAAAACACAAAATAAATAAATGAATAAAATAAAATGTTCATTGTTAATACCAAGCAAGTTAAATATGCGGAGACAAAACTAGCAATGATGTTCTGGTGAGGCATACATAAACTGTATCTAAATCTTTATGAATTCTAGCAGTCACAGCATAGTCCATTGTTTAATACAGATGAGCTAACATGGCATGATGAGGCTAAAGAAACATTAGCTTGAAGTCAGCACATTCTTAAGCAAGGTGCTTGTGCTAGCAAAATATTCTGAATAAGCGTCTATTAACTATGAGCAAGAGTTGAAATGAAATTCCTTTGGGCTCACCTAAAGGGGTACATTTAAGAATGATACCTTGGTAAAAAAAAATCCCTACATTATTTAATATGCCAACAAGGATGCACGTTTTCCCTATGTGTTTTGTATTTATGAATTAATTTGTCAATATTAATAATGTATTAGAAAGGATTCTTTCAAGTTATGAAGCAAGCACATATTTCCTACATGAAATTTTCTATGCAAAAACATATATGTTGCAGTTCAAATGCATTATGAGGTGCAACTCGAATATGGTGTGCATGTCGAAATTTGATTTTTAAAGTTCTTTCCCACAATTTGTTACCCAACTCAGTGGTACTCATGTTATTGTTCTTAGAAGGATGAAAGGCTGAGTGGATGCCATTCAAACCCGTGACAATGGTGGCAATACTCCACCTTTTACAAAAATGCTACCTCCTCTACCCTGCTTCAGGCAGAGGAAGCTTCTGGCCAAATCCCTAAACTTTTGTTTAGGGCTTCGCTACTTTTCCCAGCACACTGAGTGGACCTAAATGTATCTGAGGATTTGATTCTGAAGTGTGAATTCCTAGGGGGGACTTCAGATCTAAGAGAAACCTCCTGTCTCCCTTAATGGTCGTCGATAGAAATTAGGATAGCAGAAATGTTGCCCTATACCTAAAAAAGGAGATAGCCAGTCGGTCCCAAGAACAATAAATAGTTCATTTCACTGCAGTTGTTTTTCTGCAGAGATGATCTGCCTTGCTTCATATGACCTGACACCTCTTGGTTTTACAAAAGATCCAAACCTTTGAGGAGCTCCCAGGGCGCGGATGCATTCACTATGCCCACCTATCAGATGCGAGTTCCTTGAGGTGTTATTGTGATGATTGTGACATGGAGTCCAGAGTTTGGGTCTTATTGCTTGCTGTTATTCCATAAATCCAGCTCTTAGACCCAAGCTACATTGCCTAAGTGGCTTCGGTTGGACTGCTCTCTGTGGTGCCTTAGATTAGGCTGAGCTTCACAATAGCGTCATTTCAATATTACTAACTGACCAACCACTTGTTCTTGTGTCTCAGCCATAGGATTCAATGATTCAATCACCATCCATGCACATAATCATCATCGGACATAAATCTGTCAGGGACAGATTCATCTCATAATTTATACCCAAGTATTATCCAAGCTTCATATCCAAAATTTCAAAAAATCAGATGTTAAATCATGACACCATGAGTGACCAGTTTCTTCATGTTTTCTGATACTATGGCAGAGCTAATTTTTCATGGTCCATCTTCCCACTTGGCCTGCTAATCTAGGATATAAATTGATGTCATTAGGATGAGTGTACACAGAACAACCACATTCAATGGGCAGTCAAAACATGGCTGAGGCCTAGGGCTACGTTTAACTTAGTTGAAACATTTATCTCAATGAGCATTCTTACTTAGGGTTTCTGGCCAATGTACATACATTTACACGACATGCTCCTATATTTTTAGCCTTCAATGTGAGCAGCATACAATGGACAACATCCTAGCATGAGAGGCTCTAATACTTTATTCTGAGGACCTCAGTCTCTGAGACCCTCCAAATCTGAGGGTGTACAACACCACTACTATGAGCGGTTCTGGCTCTGCGAGCTCCTATTCAATGATATTCTGACTTTATTTTGGAATTAGCTTGATACTTATTTTTTCATAATGATCTAAAAAAACAAATTACAATATCAATTAATGAGACACATACAATGGAGGAAATGTAGTGTTAAAAACTCATGTTAAACTGAAAAATTGTACGTTGAAAGTTTTACGTCCATTGGGCAATGGCAGCACTTCTCAGCATGGACATCCTGCCAACGACTTTGTATTTGTATGTTGCTCGCAACACCTGCATTCTAAATTTCACATGAAACGTCCATACCTATCCAGAAGCACCAAAAGCAAAACCCTGTGAATGAATGATTTATGATGTCACAGGTAATTCAATGTGATGTCATGAATCCCAGGGTATGTGGAGAGATGAGGCATCCACTACAGCAGAGAGAAAAAAGAGACTACTGTTGGGGTACGGTGTTGGGTAGAATGAGCTCTTCTTTGAGGGCCATTGCAGGATCATTTTAGTGACTAAATGGGTAGATTTCCTTGCAGAATTAAATAATATGCACGCTTTGCCTGCTCCCCCTGTTAACCTGAAATACGGTATCACCCACAAAGCAGTGTTGTATGATGACATGTTGAAAAGTCTCTATTCTGATTTGTACTTGGTATGAAAGGCTTGTAACCAGGGAGCTGCAGCATTTCACATGAGGACACATGATAGGGAGGACCACTGCTGGCAACTGGAGTTAGGGATAGTGGGAATCCAAATCTGCAGTGGCCGAGCAGGCTCCAAAAAGTAAGGGGGAGGGGTGGATCCAAAGGGACTAGGTGAGTAAATAAACAAAATGTAAACCAAACCAAAACCTGAACTTGAATCTATACTGAAAACCAACTTATATCTGGCTTGAAATTCCAGTTTTCTTAAATCCTTCATTTCTTCACTTTCATTCTTTGACCCTTATTCCTGAAGCCCATATCCCCTCCAACACTATGCTTCCCTTCCTAACCGTATACTTCAAATTTTTGAATCAATCCCTTTCTTTCCCTCTTTACCCATTTCTTGCCTCCATTCCAATTCGGCTCCTTTTCTTCTACATCCCTACCCCTTACCTGATCTCTCCTTGCCTCCCTTCACCAAATGCTCCTAACTTTCCCCTACACTTAAATTATTTTCCTACTATTTCCCTCTTTCATTAACCTTCTATACCCTTTCCCCTCTCCCTTACTCCTACTTGTTACTCCTATCCCATTCCCTGCAGCCTTTCGACCACTCCATCCATTTTCCCTTCCCAATACCTTTACATTCCCATCCATACCAAGCACTTCCCTTACCCTATCCATTCCTTTTCTTCCCTACCCACTACCTCTTTGTATACCTCTTCAGCTTCACTTCATTTACTCATTCTTTTGTTCCTCCATTCCTACTTTTGCCATCTTCCAGTCTATCACTTCGCTCTTCCATCCCCTTTCTTCTACTGTGCACCCTCACTGCATTTCACCTTTCCATCTGTGACAAGTTGGCCTGGTATATGCTTCCCACTAATTAAAGTGGGCACCTTGCACCAGTCTGAGCAAGACTTATGGTGATTTATGAGATCAAAGATACCCTTAAAAGCTATCCAAGTGGAAGCTGTGGAGAGCAGCCTTCAGACTATAGTCTTGAAGGAATGTTAAGCAGCTTGTTTTACCGGAATGCTACCTTATAGTTTTGGTTAAATGAAAGGATAACCACACAGTAGTTGGACAAATATGTATTTATTAATATAACACTCTCTAGTACAACACCCTTTCTTCTACATGAAGATAATCACAAAGCACACGATACTGCAGCACTGAAATAACAGTAAATAGCACTAATACATCATGGGCTCCAGGGGGAGACCAAACCATATACTAAAATAGTGGTATATTAACCACAACTTGAGTCAAGTCAATGTCTAGAGGTTGTAAAATTGCTGAGATCCCAAAGAACCATCCAATTGGAATAAGTAGGAACCCCACGGAGGACAGGTGCAGTGTGGGAACACGACTGCGTGCTCCGTACAATTCTATGGGAAAGTTGCAGTTGAAGTTTTAGAGTTTAAGGTCCCTTCCCAGTGGACTTCGAAGAAACACAGTGAAAGTTCGGAGGTTGGAGAGCAAGGCCACTCGTTCATACAGTAGTATCCTAGTTACCTTTCCAAGGAAGCCAGGTGCATAGGTCTGAAGTGGCGTCAGAAACCACTGTCAAACCCAATGGAGGACTTTGAAAAAGACCCACTAATGGAAGGAAGAAAAGTGTCTGTTGGAATCCAAAGGTGGATTCTTGTCAAAGAGTACCTGAAACTAGAGGGGACGGACTCTGGGTCACTCAGGAGTGACCAGGGGCTCGGTAGATGAATTCCCACAGTAGTCAGGTGCTTCAGGTGCGTTAATGGAATTCTTAACTATGCAGCCACGGGGACCAGAAGATGTCAAGGACAACCAGGAGCCAGACGCAATCTGTCCCACAAAGGATTTAGAGTGGTGAGGGGTTGGGGTCTGGCGGAAACACCAACAAGCCTTGGCCACGCCAACCCACACAGAAGGTAAAGGAAGCTTACGGTCCGGGTCAGCAAGGTCCAGGAGACTCACCAAACACAGGGGAGTCAGGGCCAGCCTGGAGCAACCAGGGGAGCTCAATAATTGCAAAGTTGACTCTCAAGTGGACCCACTGGCAGGAGGCACAGGAGTCACAAGGGGACCTCAAGTGATTTCACAAAGCAGCAGCTCACGGAGCACTCGGTGTGAGGAGGCCGGAGTTCTTTGTAGGAAATGGTGCCAGAGGTTGGGGCTACTTGAACCCCAATGCACTTGCTCAGAAAATGCCAACAAGCATATGCACTTGCAAATGAACACAGTGCGCAGGGGTACGGGTATTGCAGCTCCCACGAGTGATTCTGGCCTCAAAGTTGATAAGAGAGCAGCTCGGACATTGCAGGACATAGGAACTCATGTCCTGTGTTACTGGAGCCTTTGCAGTCCGAAGGAGCTCTTGAGCAGCAGACTGGTCAGTCCTCATATGGTGCCGGTGGATGCAGGTGAGTGACTCATTCACTCCAAGGACGATATCTTCAGTTGTCCTTGATGCTCCACAGGTCCTGCATGGGGCTTGTAAAGTGCATGGGCACTGACGATGCTTGAGACTGAGAGGGAGATGAAGTCGGGGCCAAACAAAGTCCAGAAAACTCCAGAGTTTCCAGGTGGTCGAAACTCAGTGATTTCTTGTTCAGAATCTTTTCCGCATCAAATCTAGTGTCCCACAGCCAGATACACCCTTTTGTACCCACGGGAGAGGGTTGGACAGATTCAAGGGACCCTTCCACAGGAGGGTCTGCACAATGAGGAGGTTACTCCTCTGTCCTTTGTCCAGTTTCTTGCCAGAGCAGAAGCCAACGACTTCCAGGACTGGCTTGAACTGGAATATGCACAGGGACATCAAATGTGAAATGTGCTCCTCGTGCAGACTTTCAGTCGCTGGTAAGCGCACCCACCAAGACCTAATACACCTAGGGGCAGATGTAGGTGGGAGATTTCGGCCATTTACCGGCCGGTAACGGCCGAATTCGGCCATTACTGACCGGTAAATGGCCATGGAGATGTAGCGGGATAAAAAACATGCATTTTTGGTAATTTTACCGAACCGGTAATTTTACCGATTCGGTAAAATTACAGAATCGGTAAAATTACCGATTCTGTATATTTTACCAAATCGGTAAATATACCGGTCGGTAAAATTACCGAAAATGCATATTTGGTATGTAGGTGCCAATTTTAACATTGACACAGGGCTTTGAAAATCGGTATTTTACCGTGCAATACAATTGCATGGTAAAATACCGTTTCAGGTGTACATGCACATCTGTGCTGGCGGTAGCTTGTCTCCTTTCTGGTGAAGAATTGGCTTGGTAGTTTAGTCTGCCCTGTTCCCATGATGCACTGGGCCAGGGACAGACTGATTTGCATATAGCCAGGTTCTGAGCTGGGATGGTGCAGTGAGATAAATAACGGTGATGGATCAAGCCCTGATTTTTGGACTGGGTAAGAGTGGTCTGCTTAATTCAGACACTCTGTTCATCACCACCCCTTTTCTGAATCGTTTTTGGCCACTATAGGTGTGGCAGGGTATACTCAGACATGAGTCCCTTTCTCACTGCACCATCAGGATTCAAGCAAGCCGGGCCGATGACGGCTGAAATGCCAGAAACTGGTCCCCGGTAGCTTGTCTCCTTTCTGGTGAAGAATTGGCTTGGTAGTTTAGTCTGCCCTGTTCCCATGATGCACTGGGCCAGGGACAGACTGATTTGCATATAGCCAGGTTCTGAGCTGGGATGGTGCAGTGAGATAAATAACGGTGATGGATCAAGCCCTGATTTTTGGACTGGGTAAGAGTGGTCTGCTTAATTCAGACACTCTGTTCATCACCACCCCTTTTCTGAATCGTTTTTGGCCACTATAGGTGTGGCAGGGTATACTCAGACATGAGTCCCTTTCTCACTGCACCATCAGGATTCAAGCAAGCCGGGCCGATGACGGCTGAAATGCCAGAAACTGGTCCCCGGTAGCTTGTCTCCTTTCTGGTGAAGAATTGGCTTGGTAGTTTAGTCTGCCCTGTTCCCATGATGCACTGGGCCAGGGACAGACTGATTTGCATATAGCCAGGTTCTGAGCTGGGATGGTGCAGTGAGATAAATAACGGTGATGGATCAAGCCCTGATCTTTGGACTGGGTAAGAGTGGTCTGCTTAATTCAGACACTCTGTTCATCACCACCCCTTTTCTGAATCGTTTTTGGCCACTATAGGTGTGGCAGGGTATACTCAGACATGAGTCCCTTTCTCACTGCACCATCAGGATTCAAGCAAGCCGGGCCGATGACGGCTGAAATGCCAGAAACCGGTCCCCGGTAGCTTGTCTCCTTTCTGGTGAAGAATTGGCTTGGTAGTTTAGTCTGCCCTGTTCCCATGATGCACTGGGCCAGGGACAGACTGATTTGCATATAGCCAGGTTCTGAGCTGGGATGGTGCAGTGAGATAAATAACGGTGATGGATCAAGCCCTGATCTTTGGACTGGGTAAGAGTGGTCTGCTTAATTCAGACACTCTGTTCATCACCACCCCTTTTCTGAATCGTTTTTGGCCACTATAGGTGTGGCAGGGTATACTCAGACATGAGTCCCTTTCTCACTGCACCATCAGGATTCAAGCAAGCCGGGCCGATGACGGCTGAAATGCCAGAAACCGGTCCCCGGTAGCTTGTCTCCTTTCTGGTGAAGAATTGGCTTGGTAGTTTAGTCTGCCCTGTTCCCATGATGCACTGGGCCAGGGACAGACTGATTTGCATATAGCCAGGTTCTGAGCTGGGATGGTGCAGTGAGATAAATAACGGTGATGGATCAAGCCCTGATCTTTGGACTGGGTAAGAGTGGTCTGCTTAATTCAGACACTCTGTTCATCACCACCTCTTTTCTGAATTGTTTTAGGCCACTATTGGTGTGGCAGGGTATACTCAGACATGAGTCCCTTTCTCACTGCACCATCAGGATTCAAGCAAGCCGGGCCGATGACGGCTGAAATGCCAGAAACCGGTCCCGGGTAGCTTGTCTCCTTTCTGGTGAAGAATTGGCTTGGTAGTTTAGTCTGCCCTGTTCCCATGATGCACTGGGCCAGGGACAGACTGATTTGCATATAGCCAGGTTCTGAGCTGGGATGGTGCAGTGAGATAAATAACGGTGATGGATCAAGCCCTGATCTTTGGACTGGGTAAGAGTGGTCTGCTTAATTCAGACACTCTGTTCATCACCACCCCTTTTCTGAATCGTTTTTGGCCACTATAGGTGTGGCAGGGTATACTCAGACATGAGTCCCTTTCTCACTGCACCATCAGGATTCAAGCAAGCCGGGCCGATGACGGCTGAAATGCCAGAAACCGGTCCCCGGTAGCTTGTCTCCTTTCTGGTGAAGAATTGGCTTGGTAGTTTAGTCTGCCCTGTTCCCATGATGCACTGGGCCAGGGACAGACTGATTTGCATATAGCCAGGTTCTGAGCTGGGATGGTGCAGTGAGATAAATAACGGTGATGGATCAAGCCCTGATCTTTGGACTGGGTAAGAGTGGTCTGCTTAATTCAGACACTCTGTTCATCACCACCCCTTTTCTGAATCGTTTTTGGCCACTATAGGTGTGGCAGGGTATACTCAGACATGAGTCCCTTTCTCACTGCACCATCAGGATTCAAGCAAGCCGGGCCGATGACGGCTGAAATGCCAGAAACCGGTCCCCGGTAGCTTGTCTCCTTTCTGGTGAAGAATTGGCTTGGTAGTTTAGTCTGCCCTGTTCCCATGATGCACTGGGCCAGGGACAGACTGATTTGCATATAGCCAGGTTCTGAGCTGGGATGGTGCAGTGAGATAAATAACGGTGATGGATCAAGCCCTGATCTTTGGACTGGGTAAGAGTGCTCTGCTTAATTCAGACACTCTGTTCATCACCACCCCTTTTCTGAATCACCTGTTCCATGTGGCACACATACATGCCCTAAGGGCATGTATGTGTGCCACATGGCACACAAGCCTAAAACAGGGCTTCCAGAGGGTGTCAAAGTGACACCCCCTGCACCCTTGCAAAATTCGGTATTTACCGATTCGGTAAATACCGAATTGGTATTTGATATTAAATCCTATGGGCTTCAAGGCCCATAGGATTCAATAGCAAATACACTCTATATGTCGTAATGGCCGATGCACTGACAACCCGGGAGAATGGACCTCGTAGGCTTCAGGGGTGTCCTGCTCATTCAGTGGCACCCTCTAGCTTAGAACTAAGCACCCTGACGTGATCACAGCTCGTGTCTGACACAGGTGAGAAAAGATGGCGTCGGTATGATTCTCGGCCTACTCTATTAATATAGAACAGACAGACAGAATAAACCTTCTCCTATTGACTAAAGCAGATAGAGCTTAGACAATGTGCATGTTAACCATAAGAGGATATATAGATACATCATGCCAACACAATATATGTCTAATACTCCTCATGTAGGGAACATCTAACTTTTGTCCCTCAGAACGGCCCTTTTAGCATGATGTACCTAATTAAAATTGTTTCAGTGTTCAAAAATCCCTTTATCAATCTGCATCATTTCTTGTTGAACTAATTGGGTTTTCCCACTGCTGGGGAAGGGCTAGTCACAGAGGAGGTGAGTTTAGTAGCACAGTAAGAGCAGCCTGCAGGCCCACATTGTATGCAAAGGCAACAGGTGAATATGATACCGACTATGCCCGCTAGTATCATCAGAAATTTCCATCCCCAGGTGAACAACAGACCCAAAAACCAACCGGATAAAGACCAGGTACCAGTTTCTGTGGGTACTTCAGATGCCAATCTATGTAACCTTCGAACGGCCAGGTGAACAGAGGGGGCAGAGTCAGGGATATATACACAACAGGAACTGCCGATCACGCGGCATGCTCCTCCTCCGTAAGCCAGAATGAAATCTAAAACCATTCGATTCTGAAGCGAAACGAGTCTCGTCGCTTGAAGCTCTACAGTTAAATTGGTCAATATACCTGCAGTGGTATTGATCACCCTTTCGACTACTCTGGACAGGCGCCGTACTTCCTTACTAGTAATGATGGGTCCCCAAATAGGAAATACCCCTTTTACAATGTCAATAAAATGCTGCTCGGGGGTATCTGTTTGATCTATGCCAGTTGCATCTATCTCTCTTGTATTCTTGGCAAGAGGCAAACTCCGTTTGTCTAATCG
Source organism: Lissotriton vulgaris (assembly GCF_964263255.1). Classification (NCBI taxonomy): domain Eukaryota; kingdom Metazoa; phylum Chordata; class Amphibia; order Caudata; family Salamandridae; genus Lissotriton; species Lissotriton vulgaris. The sequence goes on along the minus strand of NC_141697.1, from coordinate 400,852,021 downwards.
ATGATCCTTGTGATAATTAGAAGGGGCTATATAGACTGGAGGGTACAAGAAAGACAAATAACAACGGCAGACCCAGTCACGAGGAAGCCAGGTATAAGCATTTTCTCCACAAACAAAATATACATTAGGGGGAGTCAACAATGGGGGGCTGCTGAAAGTACGTAACCGAGAGGTGTAATTGCACCAACTTACTCCTACCAATATGTACCCTGTTCCCTGAACATAAAATGCAGAGGTACTGTTTAATATAGGCACTGGAATTGCTCTATCATCTGTAACATGTCTTTCCTTAAATTATTGGAAATACTGGGTGAAATTAAATTCTTCAAAATCCAGGATTTCACTTTTTAACCAGGTGATGTTTTCATGTTTAGTATACAAATTAATACACGCATTCGGATCTAAAGACCCCTCCCCATCATTTCCCTTTGGGTCAAATCCTTGGTCGACCTCTATATATGCTAAAATCATCTCATAATTCTTCTCCGAATATCTTTGAGTATCTACGGTACAATGCATATACATCATAGAGAGTAACTTAAACCATGCCTCACAACTTCCTAAATATGACAGGGGCAAATAGATAAATAGATCATGTTTGTGCATAACAGAGGGTAAAAGGGCGCAAACCCAACAGTTCGTAGTATTTGTAGCACTGTGTATTTGATGAAGCATTTCAACAAAAACATTTTTCGTATAAGTCTGACGGTTTCTTTCCTCATGCGGGGCTAAGGTATAGAATATTTGTTCCGGAGGTGGGGCAGTGGTTCCTGAAACAGTATGCATAGGGTGACGATATTTCAAATATATAAACAAACTCATTAATATTATTAACAAAATTGTTATTGTGACCACAAAGGCAATTTTATCACGTTGCGTCCAACTCGAAAAGACAGGCAAATATACAGGGGGTGCAAGAGGACGTTCCTCCTCGGGAACGAAATGAGCAAAAGGGTACACGCTAGCTAAAAGTCCAAAAATAAACTCGGGCAATGCAGTCCAACCTGCCAGAGGGTACTTCTTTCCTGTGTCCGTCTAGAGCCTCACAGGCAGGCTCATACCGTTCATCACAAAGAAAAAACCAGAACAGACTTTCACTTTGTAGTTATGTTCTCACACAACCTTTGAATAAATCACCATCCGGGCCCCTTTTCAAATAGGAGATTCAGTCTTTCTTTCTGAACAGAGCAAACCAATGTTCAAGGCTCTCAATAGGTTCAGTCCAGTGTCTCGCTCATTACCCCAGAAATGTTTCTGACAAACCCTAATACTCAAGTCTTTCCCTATCTCCTACCATCTTCACCTGGGCTACTGTCTCGTTTTGTGGGCCGCAGATTGTATAGAACATGGCCAGGCGTTTCCTGATCCGGGAACAAAACGCAGGATGGTGAATCCGTTGCAACAGAAATATCACAAGCCTTTTGTTCAGCTGCAGCAGCAACGGAATCCGGGGCAATCACTTGAGCAGATGACAAAACCCCTTCCAAACCCGGTGCTCCTTCTCCTGGCCCTTCTTCGGCTTCTAGGGCATCAGAGAAAAGGACAAAGCGAGGGGCTCGTTCACTTTTCTGGGTCAACACTCCTTCTTGGTTTCGCTGATCATAAGGAGGCGGGAGGGGCAGATTCTTGACATGAGGCACGTGGATCCAATGTCTCTTGCCATTCACCTTCACCGCCGTCCGCGTGGCCAGTAGAATCTGATGAGGCTCCGACCAATGAGGGTCCAAGCTGGATTTCTGCTGATAGTTGAGGACCAGGACCCACTGTCCTGGTTCCAATCGATGTCCGGGACCCTGCGGCAGGGGCTGCAATACTGCTGAAACCTGTTGATGAATGGAACGGAGATCTTTAGTCAAAGCATACAGATAATCTATCATCATTGAATATTCAATATCACGAAACGTTCCCCAGTGAGCCAGTTCAGCGGGAGTAGCTTCTTTCTGTATCTCTCAGACACTCTCCATAGTGTTGTCAAACATTTCTGTCTCCACCCCCCACCTAGCAGAAGAAGTGATGAACATTGAGGACATAGATTCTGCAGTTTCTTTAGCTATCTGATCGGCAAAAGCATTACCCTCACCCACTGCATCCACCACTGCCTTAGGTGCACTGCATTTAACAACAGCCAACTTTCTGGTAATGTCAATGCCGACAGTAATCGTAGAATCAAAAGGACCATGTTGTATTCTCTGACTATGGGAAGTAAGAAAACCCCTCTCCGCCCACAGTCGGCCAAAGCTATGAGCCACGCTGAAGGCGTATTGGCTATCTGTGTAAATATTTACTCTCAATCCTTCATTTAACTCACAGGCCCGGAGCAATGCCACTAACTCAGATGCCTGTGCTGACTGATATGGTACTCGAGAAGCCTCAACTACAGTGCGGAGAGTCGTAATTGCATATGCAGCTGTGGTCGTGCCATCTTGTAACTTGAAACAAGAGCCATCCACATACAATTACCCTTGGGGGTCAAATAGAGGAATGTCTGTGAGGTCTACCTGTTTCTTCGTCTCTTCCTCCGTCCGAAATATACAATCATGTACATCATTGTTTTTTCGTCAGAAGGGAGGGTTAGTAACGTGGCAGGGTTCAGAGTGGCACACCGTTTAATGGTAATGTGGAGAGCAAGCAAAGTCAATTTGTATCTAGTAAGACACACACTAAGGTGCTGGGTATTCGTTTTGTTCAATAATGTATCCACAGCCTGCGGTACCATCACTGTGAGATCAGTGTTCAGAACGAGCCCTTCCGACTGTCGAATGGCCACCGCTACTGCAGCAGTTGCCCTTAAACAGCTAGGAAGTGCTCTGGTGACGTTATCCAACACCGCCAAAAAATAGGCACAAGGTCTTTGCTTACTACCAAATCCTTGTGCTAACACAGAAAGCGAGCAACCGTCCACCTCGTGTACATAAAGCACAAAAGGTTTTCGGTAATTGGGAGTACCCAAGATGGGTGCAGAGCAAAGCACAGATTTTAAAGAATCAAAAGCTTTCGGACACTCATCAGTCTAGGGTAGAGGTTCATGCACATCTTTAGTGGTTACGTACAGGAGAGGTTTAGTAAGAAGAGAGAAAGGTATGCCAAGAAATGCACAAACATCACACTGAGTACGAGGTACAGACATGTTAGAAATGGAAGTCACATGCACAGGGGTTAGTCTCCTCCCCTCTTTCGACAGTAGATGACCAAGGTAGGTCACCTCCTGTCGACATTTCTGGAATTTTGAAAGAGATACCGTATTACCATTACCCACCAATGAGACAATAATTTAACAGTGGCGTCTTTACAACCCTCTTCAGTATCAGAAGCCACCAACAGATCGTCGACATATTGCAAGAGCACATTACCAGTGGGCAGGGTCAAATCATTCAAAAATGCTTTCAAAGCCTGACTATAAATGCTAGGACTCTTGGTGTAACCCTGGGGAGCGCGACAAAACTGGAAGCTGCGATCAGATAAGGAGAAACCAAAAATATGACGGCTATCAAGGTGAATCGGAATGCTAAAGAAAGCATTCTTTACATCAATAACGAAAAAATATTTAGCTGTGGGAGGGATCATAGTGAGAATAGTAGTGATGTCAGAGACCACAGGGTATTGGGGCACCACTATTTTAATAAGTTCTCGCAGGTCAATTACAAAACAGTAAGTATCAACATGGTCAGGGTCGCTTCCAACAGGGGCCTTTTTCAAAATCCGCAGAATGGGACTGTTGCATACTTTCGGAGTCGTTTCTTCCACCACACCCTTTTCGATAACATCTTGTATAATAGAGAGTAGAGCCTTCTCACCATCCGGTGAAATTTTGTATTGAGGCATACTTGGTAAACAAGCATTTTGATTCAAAGTAATAGAAACAGGTGGAATCTTTAATAATCCTACATCTGTATCTCCAGTGGCCCACAGTGTCGCTGGAATAGCAGCAAGCTCAGGAGGGAGGGGTTCATTTTTAGCAAAACACTGCAACATGTGTTTACCAGGGGATTGTGTAGTAAGTTAAACACCTTCAGGGGAACAATAAATCTTTGCATGCAACTTTTTTAACATATCCAACCCCAATGGATTTTCCCCGCAATGTGAAGTAATCAAAAACGGAGAGGCCACTGTGACTGGAACAATTGTAAAAGGCATAGGTTTAGAAATGGGGCTCTCCACCGGAATTCCGGAAAAAATCATCGAAACATTATTCTGTCTGGACAGAGCAGCCCCTGGGACCAGTAAACGAGAAATAGAACTATTCATCTCACCCCTATCAACTAAAAGGTTTTCTGATGTCCCCATCAACTGCCCTCGCACATAAGGACCTTGCTGATCAACGAGTACTGACACCTGGCCCCCACTCTGTCCTTAGCTGTCCTATGCGTAAGCATACCCTTCGGTCCCATCAATCACATGGTCTTTGTTATAGAACTGCCTACCTCTTGGATGATCAAAATAATTTTTCTCAGATTCACCATGTGCTGCTTCCTCTCTCTGCATGTCACTTTGATCCACACCACCTCAACTTCTTCCTCTCCCTCTTACTGCCCCATTCTGAGCCAGCAACAATGGACACTGAGCTCGCCAATGCCCCTTCCTGTTTACAATAAGCGCATTGGTTTATTCCCAAAACAACAGCTGGTGCTCTGCCTCGCCCTGTTTCCGCCCCCCTCGGGACGAACCCTCTACTGCCTCTCTCTCAGCCTCGTCTCCTGATGACTTGCTGTAACAACACTCGTGTCTTAAGGTCCTTTGCTTTCTTTTCCGTCTCATCCTTACTCTCATTGTCCCTATGTTCGTAACACTGAGTAATACTCAGTATGACCGAAGGTGTAGAAGTAGTCCAAGTACTCTCAGCGGCTTGTAGTTGCGCGGAGACTTCCAGTAATAGATTTGTCATGAAACGATTAACAAATAATCGTATACCACCCTCCACTGACAAATCTTGCCTACTAAAGTCAATGAATACACCCTCAAATCTAGTGAAGAAATCTTAAACACTTTTGTCCTTCTGCTTACACGCTGTCAATTTGTCCCAATCTACCTTACGAGGTGGAATTAAGGAATGCATGTAGGTAATAATCCGACCCGGTAAAGCCAATATTTCAGGTTTTTGCTTATCACCAGGTTTTCGATCCTTGTCCCAATCTTTAATCTGATCCCAAGTCCCTCCTAATACTGCGGCATGGTCCTGGTCATGCACCGGACACCACACGTCAACGGGGACTAGTAACCCAAAAAATAGCTCTATGTTAGCTAAGGTCATAACAGATGAAGAAGCCGCTTCTGTAAGCTCTTTATAGTAAGCCGTAGGGTTTTTTCGGGGGTCGGGTAGTTGTGATTTTAGTGAAAGGACTTCACTCCTTTTCCAAGGGGTATAAACCCATGGCTCTTGGAATCGTGCCTCTACACGAGGTCTAGTTACTTGATTTTGATTGTCTCTTAATTCTGGTATTTCAGGATGGTAAATAGGATGGACTTCCTGCATATGGTGCTGGGAGTCCCAAGTTGGACATTTCTAGTACATTCGTCCATGATAATTCAATAAAACTTTGACGTTCCAGTACACTTCCTCTAGTCCTAATTCAGATTTATGAACCCGGTCCCGTATATATCATACATTACTTGTGGGGCCTTTCCCCCGGGAAACGCTGCTCCCATAGAGAAATAAGACGTACGGCCATGTGCTCTAGGGCATGCTGCTGCATGACGGGCTCATAGTCTCGAAGTGTACTCCATACATCAGCTAAAGTATAAATAGGATTGCGCATCCACTGGGATGACTGATTCGCAATCGTCTGTTTTTCTTCTAATCCTACGGCTGAGCGAGTAAACAATTTTTGTGCACCAAGATTCCCCAGGGCACGAGAGGGAGTAGGGTCAGCTAGAGTTAGGGTCGTGCTCGAGGACTGGGAAGTCCAAGCGGAAGTTTGGGGGGACAAAACAACTGTGGACACAGTAGGAGATGGCAACGCAGCGGGCCATTAAGTGGCTGTCCAAATGCTGAGGGAGATAAAATAGAGGACGTTCCCAGAGGGACGGGGGAGAGGAAACAACAGGCGCATAAGCCATTGGAGCCGGAGCTAGAGTTAAAGGGACCACAGGATATGTGCGTTGAGAAACGTAAGGGGGAGGTGGACGCGCATCCAATAAATCCTCTATCTCATCCTGTGGCTCAGTCCTAGTTACGTAGCTTTTATCCACCTGTAATCTGAATTGGCTATCTGTACAATCAATTTCTTTTTCAGTTTGAGGTTTATCGTAAGCTATTGCTTTCTGTGTAATCGTCTGTCCTCCTTTCATTTTACATAACTTTTCCTCCCTGATACGTCTACCCTTCGCTTCCTTCTGCCACATGTTTAAAGAATCGGACATTGCCTGCCGACTTCGTTTAGAAAATGATCGATCCTGTAAGAAATGTATCTTTTTCTCATCAAAGGACCCGGTTAAGGGCCATTGTAGTTCCACATTGTCTTTGGTATATTTATGCCATAGTGCATTAAACAAAATGGGTGAAATACCGTGTTTAACATACATATCATAACTTGGGCTGCCCTCAGGCGGGGCAGGCTGACTTTCATCTAAACATGTACCTTTCCGGCGACAACAGCATCCAAAACATAATTTACTAAAACACGGCATAATAATGGTTGACAGTTAAGTCTCATTCAAGAAGCAATCTTTCAAACATGGCCATGTTCACACCTCCTCACCATTGTCACTTATTCTCAGAATCAAACACGGACAAAATGATACATACATATATACAAAAAGAAAGAATTCTCAAAACGACATGTCTTTTTTCAAACAAAAAAACAGAGCCTGTCGACTCCCGTTCATGGAGAACCAATCAATTCAGATTCCAGATCAACAGATACTAAAATCAAGCAGTCCAAAGACTACCAAGAGACCTTCGGACAGGTATCAACCACAGACTGTCCTTCCTGGTTCACCCTCTGGACTTTTCTGACTAAGCCCGCTGCCTTAGAGTTGCTTCAGATATGTCCCAAAGGCTACCCAGGTACAACCACGGGCCTTTCCTAGACCAGTCCGGCCGGGTTCACCCCGTACAAGCCACACCAAGGCATCAGATCGACGTCTCTAATATGCACAAAACAAGTCCGTGGAGCATCACCAGTGATGCCACAATGCTGCCCCGTCACTCAGACCCCCCAAAGTTCTCCGTGGTACACCGACCACCAAATCCAATACAGTTAACTGTTTCAAAAGCACTGCTCAACAGCGCATTCCACAAGACATCAAAAACAATTCACTCACCTGGTGAACGCAGATACAATTGCGTATTCTCCACTGCTAACTCCTGAAGACCAACACGGTCAGCTCCCAAGTTACGCCCGTAGGACTTCAGCGAAGGCTCACTAGCAGATGGGGCTCCCTGATCGCGAGAGCGGAGTGAATCAGAATTTCCGGTCAGTCCACCCACTTGACCAGAGCTCCCCTTTCTTTGTCTTTTCTCCCCGGTTACGGGAGGACGACCCTATCGCGGAGTCCCGGCGGAGTCGCCAACTGAAGTACATTAAAAATAACAGTAAAGGCTATACCTACCACATAGCCCCAATACCATTACCAAATAACCAGTCAATTGGCAGTGAAGAAGGGTCAATCGTTTATTAAGCAAAATACTCTATAGAGGAGCCTCTCCGACCCTGACCAATCAGGTGCGCGGAGAAGACTGCTGGCTTACAGTCAAACAAAACATATATACTTCCAGTTCAACACATGAAGTCACCGTAAATGGAGAAACACCACTCGGCCCTTGGGCCCCAAGGAAGGACCATATATGGCACACATGATTAGTTCAAATCCTTGCTAAGTTATTACTGGGAAGGTCAGGAAGGGTGACTCCATTTCATCCTGGTGCCCGGTAGTGTAGGCATGGCGCCTCCAGGAATGCGCTTATCACACCCAAAGCCAGATGCGACCTTGAGTCCCAGGACAGAGGGAGAACACTTTACTTTCAGCTGCTCTTTGTAGCTCAAATGAACTGGTACCGGGCAACTAGTGGAGAGTAACACGTGATCACAGCTCGTATCTGACACAGGCAGAGAAAAGATGGCGTCTGTATGATTCTCGGCCTACTCTATTAATATAGAACAGACGGACAGAATTAACCTTCTCCTATTGAATAAAGCAGATAGAGCTTATGCAATGTGCATATTAAGCATAAGAGGATATATAGATACATCATGCTAACACAATATATGTTTAATACTCATCATGTAGGGGAAATCTAACTTTTATCCCACAATAACCACAGCCTTCGTAGGGACAGTTATTCCCTCCTCAGCTGAATTTAACAACTACCAAGGAATGGTTAATTCTAACATTGTTAGCATTGGTCACTTGGGGCCTTATTTATGAAGGACTTGCTCCGGCGGTGCGTCACTTTTAACATGGGAAAAAGTGACGCATCGGCGGCGCAAGTCCTTCATAAATAAGGCCCTTGGTACATTTCTCCAAGTATGATTTTGTCCGAGGTCACAATATCCTCTGTCACCATAGTGACACTTGCATCTGTGTCCCTGTATGCCATGGCATCCTTACCATTGATCAAAGGCTGCTGCCTGTATTTGCCCAGGTTACTAGGACTGACAAATAAGGTGGCAAGAACCATGCCACCATCACAGACACGCACAGCCTGAGCTGGCTTTCTAACTAGGCTAGAAGTCATTTCAGAGCACAAGGTTAACCCTACTAATCCCTTGTTCCCTGTACCACCACTTGTTCTTGTGCTAGGGAAGGCAGTTGCCTTAGGGGCGGTAGTGGTAGAAGGCATGTCCTTGGCTTTTGGACAGTCAGCATCTCTTGTCCAATGTGTTTTCTGTTTACAGAGATAATACCAAGGTTTCTTTTTGCCTTTATCTTTGTTAGATTTGACTCCCCCCAGATGCAGGTTCTTAGGCCCTGATGAAGACTGTTTTTTTATCTTTACCCTTGTCCCCACCATTATCTGGAGTTTTAGTATCTTTTTTCTTTTGGTACCCGCCGTTGTTCTGTCTTTTCTGCTTCACCCTGGTTCTGACCACTTATCTGCCTTCTTTCCCAATTCTGATTTTGGCAATTATTAAGGATCTGCTCCCACATAATCAAATGTTATAATCCCTTTAACTCATTCACTTTGCTGACAAAGCAACCAGCCTTTCCGAACCTTAATGGCACTATTCACAAAGTCTACACAGTCCTCATTCTGTGCATTCTAGGTGTCTCTGAACTTAATCCTATACTGTTCAGTGGTAAGGCCAAACCCATCAATAAGAGCACTCTTCAGGAGTTAGTAGTTTTCAGCATCTTCTTCTCTAACAGTGATGAGTTTATCTCTATCTTTCTCAGCAAAGGAGAGTCACAAGGTAGATGCTCACTGATCTTGAGGGACCATCTGAACTGTAAAGGCCCTCTCTATAGCAGTTATCCATTTACTGATGTCATCCCCCCAACATGGTAGGGAGGGAAAATCATTCTCATGTTCCTATTATCAAAGGAATGTTCCTTAACTGTAGGGGCACTGTTGCTGCCACCATGAGGCTCTAGTCTCAAATTTTGTCTAGCTCTCTGGACTTCTAGGGCCTCTTTATTAAGGACCAATAGCTCTTGCCTGAGCCTAAGCCTAGCTTTCTCAAGATCACGCAATTGGTATTCCCTATCATAAGAGTGGTCCCTCTTGCTAGATACAGAGGTCCCTACAGACTGTACTGAGTGATTAGACTCTGCAGAGGGAGATCTAGATCTCCTTGGTAAACGCTGCACTCTTCCAGGAGGAGTAAAGAAGAGGCCCTCATGGCCTCCTCTACTCTCTTCTGGAAGGAATGAGTTATCCAGGTAGGAATCCTCAGGTTCCCCCTGGTCAGGGTTAGATTCTAGGTCACAAAAGTTGTCACCTCCTGACCTGTCTTCATTCCCTGTCCCACCCACTCTCTCCTGTTTATCAGACCCAGGGGTTTTCTTTAAGTCATCCAGAAGTAACATATCTATCAGACGTTGAGTGTTGGCACATCTCCCCGTCTTCAGCTTTCTAAAGGCGCACAGGGCTTTCAATTCTTAAAAATAAAGCTCACTGTATCTAGAAGGCAGATAGCTACTGCCATCTCCTTTAGTTGACATACTAAGTGTGGTGAGGTGTTGCACCTACCAAACCAGTGGGAACTAAACTCTCTGAGGTTGGAGAAAGGTTGTGCTGAACACTTGACTTACCCAACCCTAAGTTCAGTAGAACTTACTTATTCTAAGCTAGCATTATATGTACCAAGTACTAGTGTTTTTTCAGTTAATCAATACAAAGATTTATCTGGTAAAACAATGCAGGCTTGAATCCCAACCTCTGCACACCAAGGTGAGATGTTGGCCAGGTATATGATGTCCACTAATTAAAGTGGGCACCTTGCAGCAGTCCAAACAATCCTTATGGTGATTTAAGAGGTCAACGATAACTTTGAAAGCTATCCAAGTGGTAGCTCTGGAGAGCAGCCTTCAGGCTTAGACTTGAAGGAATGTTAAGCAGCTTGTTTTACCAGAGTGCAACATTATAGTATATGTTAGATTAAAGAAACACCACACAGTAGTTATACAAAATATGTATTTATTTATATAACACTCTCAACTATGACACAGTATCTTCTACACAAAGATAATCACAAAGCACACACTACTGTAGCGAGGAACAATAGTAAAAATAATTAATACACAGTGAGCCCCAGGGGGAGACCAAACCATCTACTAAAATAGAGGTATAAGAATCACAACTCGAGTCAAGACAGTGTCTAGAAGTTGTGGAATCGCTGGGACCCCAAGAAACCACCCAAGGTAAGTAAGGACCCCTCGGAGGACGGGTGCAGTGGGGAACACAACCTTATGATCCATACAATTCTATGGGAGAGTCACAATTGATGTTTTAGAGTTTAAGGACCCTTTCCAGTGGACTTCGAAGAAACCCCATGGAAGTTAGGAGGATGGAAAGCCACAACCCCCGTGGATACTGTAGCACCAGAGTTACCAATCCCAGGGAAGCAGGGTGTATAGGTCTGAAGTGGCGTCGGAAACCGCTGACGAACCCAAAGGAGGACTTCGAAGAAGAGCCACTTCTGGTAGGAAGAAAAGAGTCTGTTGGAATCCAAAGGTGGATTCTTGTCAAAGAGAACCTGAAAGAACAGGGGACAAAGTCTAAGTCACTGAGGAGTGACCAGGGGCTAAGTAGATGAATGCCTACTGATGTTGATTGCTTCAAGTGCGTTGATGGAGTTCTTGACTCTGCAGCCACAGGGACCAGGAGACATTGAGGACAACTAGGAGCCAGATCCGAGCTGTCCCATAAAGGATGTTGAGGGCTGAGGGTCGGTGTCCGGTGGGAGCACCAACAAGCTTTGGCAATGGCAACCCACGCAGAAGGTCAAGGAAGATTACGGCTTGGACCAGCAAGGTCCAGGAGACTCACCAAACACAGGGGAGTCAGTGCAGGTGTGGAGCAACCAGGGCAGCCCAAGAAAAGCAAAGTTGACCCTCAAGTGAACCCACTGACCGGAGGTACAGGAGTTGTGAGGGAATCTCAATCGATTTCAAAAGTAACAGCCCTTGAAGCACTCTGTGTGAGGAGGCCGGAGTTCTTTGTAGGAAATGGTGCCATACGTTGCGGCTACTAGGAGCCCAATGCACTTGCTCGGGAAATGCCAACAAGAATATGCACTCACAAAGGAACACAGTGCACAGAGGTACGGGTATTGCAGCCACCTCAACCCTTTCCTAGAATGTTTCAGGGTCATCTATCAAGAAACATGTTTTCCCCATTCATTTTTCCATCAGATAATTGAACATGTATCTTTCCAAATTTGACAGAAAGCTAGATTTTGGTGCAGAAATCATGTTTTTCGTGATTTAATGTAAACACTCAAACACTTTGTGTATTGCATGCTATGGAGGATCTGCAGAGCCAAGAGTGCTCAAGATAAGATATGACTTGCTGCCAACACATCAACAAAGAGATTTTGGCAGCCATTTTAGGACTCAGAGACTCAGTCCCTGCCCTACAAAAACTATTAAAAAAACATATAGGAGGTAGGATATGGATAACTTGCCTCCCTATGCCTGGAAGGGGGCCACAAACTTAAACCCCCAATGTAAAACATGTTGTAGGGTGCCCTGAGTGGGCACCCCAAGTTAAAAAGTACAAAAAATACTGTAGTCAGCTCTTGTTCTGCCTCAGTATTAGGACTGATTTCAGGAAGCTGGAGGGCTGTAGGAGCTTGGGGGCTCCCCCAAATTAAAAAGGATATGGGTGCCATGGGTGGGTGGGCAAAAGAGCACCAAAAAATAAATGTAAAAAGTTAAAAGAGAGGGCGTGGTGAAGATGGTGACCCAGTAGGACATACCTAATTGTATCTCCGTCCCGTCACCAGGGCCCGCGGGTAAAGCACCATATAGCTGGGACGGGGGGTTTCCCTGGCCTCTGTTCTCTTTGTAGACGCCTTGATGAGCCCCAGGAGTTGAGGTTGAGAGATGATGGACAAGGGCAGGGAGAGTTCCTGGTGTCCATCTCCTCCCCTGCTTCCAGAATGAAATAGTCTGTGCAGAGAAATATTCCAGGCCCCAGACGCAAGTCTTATGAGAGGAAGTGGGTAGAACAGGTCCAAGCGGCCAGAAGACGTGGCACCTGTTCCTCTCCTGGACTCGAGCAACAGCATCAGGATGACCCGAGAGGCAGCTGTAGTTACAGTGCTGTGGTGTCCAGAGCTACACCCAGGAGCAGAATGGCAATCTGAAGAGGTGCACCTGGGCCCCGGGGATGCTCCCTTCCCAATGCAGAGCTTAAGAAAATGGTCAGTCGAGCAGCCCTTGAGGAAAAGCGGGAGAAAGCAGTAGGGACCCGTAAACCGCCGGAGGTGCAGAGAGAACAGAAGTGGGGCCGTGAAGGCAGTGGCTCCTGCAGATGCCCATTGAAAAAGCAGTAGGTGCATTTCAGGGAGCCCCAGGGAGTCGAGAGAATTGAGTCCCTTCTCTGATTGACGCTGCATGCTCTCTCCCGATAATCTCACTCCCTTTCATGTAAAAAGAGCTGGGACCTAACACCTCCAGTAGAAGGATTGACTGAAGAGCCCTCACCCACAGGTCTGGCCATACATTCGGCTGAGCAGAGTACAAGTGGGATGATAAGGCCTCCAAATGCACCCCTTGAAATCTAGATGCCATTGAGGCGGCCATTAGAAGTGTTCCCTCCCCATCTACTGAGTTGAGAAACACCACCACCTGCACCAACATTCCTCCACTGAACCATCGGACTGAGAGACCCTGAGGGGGTAGAGCAGAGACAGCCCCAAAATGCTCGAGCTCCTCTGGTGGCACCCTTCTATACGTCCGTACAGATGTAATCAAACCCAACGCCTTACAACATGACATCCAGCAAAGGTAAAAAAAAGTGCTCAGTTGAAGATCTTCTCCTCAAGACGCCATCGTCCAGCACAGAGACACGACCTTCTAGCCCAGGGGCCTTACCAGACACTGATGCCGGGGACGCTGAGGTCCCCGTCACACTTTCCTTCCTTAAAATTCTGTATGATAACCTGCAAAGAATAAAAAAAGAGATTGCACAAGAAATTAGAGAGGTCCGCAAAGATCTGGACATGATGAGGGTCAGAGTGGACACACTAGAAAAGCAGGGCTCCACCTGGGACAAGGAAATAATCTACTTCAACAAGAGATCATCTGATTACGGGACCAGCACATAGACTCACGAAGGCACAACATCCAAATCCAAAGCTTCCCACAAGGAGCTGAGAGACAAGATATTGCTTTATTCATGGAAGAACTTTTTCGCTCTTTCTTAGGGACCCCACCAGACCAAAAAATTAAGCTAGACCTCTTGCATCGGGCAGGCCCAAGGAGTCTCCGTCCAGCCCCACCAGCAGACATTCTTACATGTGTCCACAATTATCAGCTTAAAGAAAGGCTCCTTCTCCAAGCGAGAGAAAACCACCCTATCGAATTCCAGGTATATCGCCCCACTCTATATCAAGATCTTGCAGTATCCATATTGCAATAAAGGAGAGAGTTTCGACCAATCGCAGCACACCTGCAGTCCATCAAAGTCCCATACTTCTGGGGTCATCCCTTCTGTTTGATATTCCATAGGGAAGGTAAGATCCACCATATTTGCTTGTTGCGGGAAGCTCATCAACTGCTGTATATTACAAAGGGCAATCAGGAAGACAACCAGTCAGCCAACAACATAGACAGATCTCTAAGAGGTTGTAAATGGCAGACAGCAGGCCGCTCACCAACTCGCCTTCGGGCAGACCCGGAGAAAATAGCCAGAGAGAGAAAAGCGGGCCTAGCCACAGTGAAAGAGGAAACTAACCCCTCAGAATAAAGACAGAGCACCGTATCCAGACACATCATGAGGGAGCTAGCCAGTGGCCCTGGGGTCCGCTTACCTGGAGACCCCTGTTTTGCTGGCAAGGCAGGCCTGGGTGGGATGGGCAGTGGGATGAGTCTTGCTCACATCTCACGTCCTCCCTCAATGGTCGAAACACCCAGGTCTTTCAGAAACTTCTTCAGTTATTGTTAATTGTTAGCTGTGTAGTTATGGAGTTACACGGTCCTCCTCCCGACTCAGACACACTTGATACTAATTACAGGGAGCCCCCCTGCAGTGGTAACATTAGCTCCAGGAATTCTCCTAATCATAACACAAATGCCCCCTGCCATCTCACCCCACGGTCCAGGCCTGAACTACAACCTGTGTAAACTAACCAGATGATCCCTAATTTGGAAATAATCTCCCTAAGGCTCAACAATCCAGTTAAATGATGCGCCATTCTGTCCTAGCTTGAAAATAAAGAGGCACATATATACGTCCTCCAGGAGCCACATCTTCTCCCTGGAGACACATTTAGGCTGCCCTTAAAGGCATTCCGTCACCAGCTTTTCTTGTCCCACACCACGGAAACAGTGGAGAAAGCCATTCTCATTTCCTATAAATTCAAAAGACAGATTGGACCAAACAAGCAGTAATTAAGTGAAGACTGTTGGCTTACACCTTCCAGCTAGGTTCTCATGCTCTCACCATTGGTTTGGTGTATACTCCAAATGACGGGCAGGAGGGATTCCTACATAGGGCGATATCTGAAATATCTAAATCAGCGGACAGGATTCTGTTTATGGGGGAAAACCTTAATCTGGCCTTTGACAATGATGCAGACAGATCAGCTCAACAACAGGGGCAGTCAGGGGCTCTCACAGCAGACGGTAAGCAAACATTGGCACAAGCAGGACTGACAGATGTCTGGAGGACTTTTCCTACAGACAGAGAATACACGTTTTACTCTCATTCCCATCAGACCTGTGCAAGGATAGATTACTTTCTAGCCTCCGCAGCAGTTATACTAGCTTGCTCACTATCGGACCATTCAGCAGTTCACCCGACACCAGCCCTTCCTGACAGTCCTCCCCCGCCCTACACGCAGCGCCTGAGATAAACAATGCTTCATCGCTCAGAAGAGGTGCAGCAAATAACAAGAGCAATAATAAATTATCTAGAAGTGAATAACTCTCCAGAAACCCCAATAGTAATCATCTGGGATGCCCGGAAGGCGGATATTTGGGTTTAACTGATCACAATTGCTAAATCTGATAACAAAAACCGTAGGGATAAGAGAGACCAACTCACACGGGCAGCACATGAGGTAAAGCGCATACACCAGAGAACGGGCACCCCTAGGATCAGGAGACTGCTGGAGGCAGCTCGAGCACAGCTGGCAGGACAAGATCTAGACAGGGCAGAGTATGCAGCACTGCACCTGAGGCACACCTTCTACACGGGGGACAGATGTGGTAGATTACTAGCCAACAGACTTAGGGCACAGGGGCAGACCTCCAGCATCTCATCAGCGGTCAACCCGCAGGGGCAGGAGAAGGAGCAGAACACCAAAGATTCCACCAATATTATGCAGAATGATATGGGACATAATGCTTACCCACGGACGCCCCGGCCCAATACCTGCAAGGCGTGACAACCACTAAATTAACACCTGAACAGGCCAAGTCTCAAATCCCCAATTAAGATGGAGGAAGTGATCTCTTCTAACTCCAGATAGAAATCGCTTAAGGCCCAGCCGGCTTCTCATCTCTCATTTATAAAACCTTTGTGCCACACTGGCGCTGATACTCACAAGTCTGTATAACACAATAAGGATCTCTTCCCCTCCCCCATCAATGATGCTAGAGGCATTGGTAGTGTTGATACACAAGCCTGGCAAGGATCAACAACAGAGTGCATCTTACAAGCCAATATCCCTCCTCAATGTGGATTTCTAGCTATTCAAAGGTATTCTAGGGCACCGCCACTCCCACTTCCTATCAGGATTGATCAGCCCGGACCAAGCGGGGTTTGTGCCCAATCACCAGTGCACAGACAACACAAAGCACCCCTACATATCATTGATAAAGCGGAGCACTTCAGCGCCAAGTTCATGATTCTCTCCATCAATGGTGAAAAAGTGTTTAACAGAGTATACTGGCACAATTTAGGGAAAACATTGAGACACTTTCCAGAGAGATTCTTGGGCTGGTTGCACTACACTAAACCAAGAGCATCGGTCCAAGTGAATGGCTAAATATCTTCCTCCTTTCTCATTCAATTGTGCCAGTTTAAGATCATAGCGCTCTATCACTCGCATTGCTTGCATTGCTTTTTAAATCATTTGTGCCTGCTCAGTATCGTAACGCTCTATTGCTCGCATTGCTAGGCAAAAAATAATTAGTGCCTGAATGTGCCGGTGCCACTACCCATAGCGATATTACACATTGTGCCCCAATCTCGTCCGGTTTCGCTTTTGTTTTTGCTACCATTTTGTTGTTGTGCCTCCTAGCCCGTCTCTCCACCCCGCTCCTGCCTCCCAGCTGCTCCTCCCTCGCTCCACCCCCCTCCACTATCCACTTATGACGAAGGCTTTTTCGCGCTGCGTTAACGCGCAGCGGACGAGCCCTTTGCGCGACGAAGGTGGGCCAAAGGTAAGCCCGTCTACGCCAGTCTGTGCCTGGACCGCGCCCAGCGCCATACCCCCTGAACCCCACAATACCAAGTCCACCCGCATAACGTACGACGCCGCTTCCCTCTTTGCGCTCAACACAAGACGTCTCCCAAATTGCCACGAAGCCACCCCAGGACACACCCATGGACCTTTCACCTGCCACTCCTGCAAGTTCGCCTGCATCAGATCCCTCACTAAACCCACAAAAGCCAAACATAGTCCAGACGCTAACCACCTGAAATACATCCTGCTCAACACCCGCTCGGTCCACAAACACGCCATTGAACTATGGAACCTATTAGACACCACACTGCTGGACGTTGCCTTTCTTACAGAAACCTGGATGAACGCCTCATCAGCTCCCGACATTGCCATAGCTATCCCAGACGGTTACAAAATCCACCGAAAGGACCGCATCAACCAAACAGGAGGAGGCATCGCCATCGTCCACAAGAACTCCATCCACATCACGACCCATTCCGACGATAACCTCGCATCCGCCGAACACCTTCACTTCCAGATTCACACCGACCCTAAAACCACACTCAGAGGCACCCTCATCTATAGACCACCAGGACCTCGCACTCAATTTAGCGAAGACATCACAGTCTTCATCAGCCCACACGCCCTTCCCTCCGAGGACTACATTCTACTAGGAGACCTCAACTTCCACCTGGAGAAGAACAACAACAGCAACACTACCACCCTTCTGGACAACCTCGCCAATCTCGGACTCAAACAACTAGTAAACACCCCCACCCACTACGCCGGACACACACTTGACCCAATGTTCTCCTCCAGCAAGTACATCTCCTTCAATCACACCACAGGACTACATTGGACGGACCACAGCTGCATCCACTTCAACTACCGAAAAACCACGACCCACCACCACCCACAACAAATACCCCGTAGAAACTGGAACAAAATTACCACCGACCAGCTCACCACATCGCTAAACCAAAACCTCCCCACCAAATCATTGGACCCAAATCAAGCAGCCATCCACCTATCACAATGGATCACCCACAGCGCTGACAAATTAGCACCCTTGAAAAACCATAAAAACAAACCAGGTAACAAAAAAGCCCCCTGGTTCATTGACGACCTTAAAATCTCCAAAAAGAACTGCTGCACCCTCGAGAAGGCCTGGCGAAAAAACCCAACCACAAACAACATGACCACCCTCAAGGACGCCACCCGCAAACACCACCAGCTGATCAGATCCTCCAAGAAATCAGCATTTAAGGATCGACTCGACAACAACGCCCACAACAGCAAGGAACTCTTCAACATCGTCAAAGAGTTTACCAATCCCAGTGCCGACACCAACGACATCACTCCCTCACAAGACCTCTGCGACTCCCTAGCCTCGTTCTTCCACAGCACAATAGCCGACATACATAACAGATCCGGCGACCAGTCCACCCCCCTTACCTCAGAAATGAAGCCACCCACCGCCTTCCTTGACGCCTGGAACCCAATCAGCACTGAAGAAACCATCCGCCTAATGAACTCCATCCACTCCGGATCGCCAACCGACCCATGCCCCCACCACATCTTCAATAAAGCCAACTCCATCATCGTACCCCATCTCCGAGATATCATCAACTGCTCCCTCAACAACGCTACCTTTCCGGAAAGCTGGAAACATGCCGAACTCAGCGCCCTCCTGAAGAAACCAACAGTGGACTCTACCGAACTCAAGAACTACCACCCCATTTCGCTCCTCCCATTCCCTGCCAAAGTCATTGAGAAAACAGTCAACAGTCAGCTCTCCGCCTTCCTAGAGTCCAACGGCTCCCTCGACCCTTCACAGTCCGGCTTCTGAGCCAAACACAGCACCAAGACCGCCCTCATCGCAGCCACAGACGACATTCGAACACTACTCGACAACGGAGAAACAGCTGCCCTCATCCTACTAGACCTCTCTGCAGTGTTCGACACAGTCTGCCATACCACTCTTATACAACGCCTCAGCAACGTCGGGATACAAGGAAAAGCATTGAACTGGATCATTTTGTTCCTCGCCGGAAGAACCCAGAGAGTCCGCCTCCCCCCTTTCAGATCAGAGGCCACCGAAGTCATCTGTGGCGTATCACAAGGATCATCGCTCAGCCCCACCCTCTTGAACGTCTACATGAGCCCCCTCGCATCCATCGTGCGCCAACACAACCTCAACATCATTTCCTACGCTGACGACACACAGCTGATCCTCTCCCTCACCAAAGACCCAAACACCGCCAAAACAAACCTACAGGAAGGGATGAAAGACGTTGACGAATGGATGAAGAACAGCCGTCTAAAACTGCATTCAGACAAAATGGAAGTCCTTATCCTAGGATCATCCCCCTCCACTTGGGACGACTCATGGTGGCCACTGGCCTTGGGCAGCGCACCCAAACCAACGGACCACGCACGCAACTTGGGCTTTATCCTGGACTCCTCCCTCTCAATGACCAGACAAGTCAACGCCATATCATCAACATGCTTTAACATCCTACGTATGCTCAAAAGGATAATCCTCTGGATCCCCATCGAAACAAGAAAGATGGTCACCCAAGCACTTGTCACTAGCCGATTGGACTACGGAAACACCCTTTACGCCAGAACCACAGCCAAATTACAGAAATAACTCCAACGCATTCAGAACGCCTCCGCCAGACTCATCTTAGACATCCCCCGCCACATTCACATATCCGGTCACCTGAGAGACCTCCACTGGCTCCCCGTCAACAAGAGAATTACGTTCCGTCTCCTCACCCACGCACACAAAGCCCTCTACGACCTAGGACCGAAATACCTCAACACACGTCTGACCTTTTACACCCCCACATGCCAACTACGATCGTCCAATCAAGCCCTCGCTGCAATCCCACGCATCCAAAGATCCACCATGGGAGGAAGATCTTTCTCCTACTTAACGGCCAAAACCTGGAATTCTCTCCCCACCCACCTCCGCCTCACACAGAATCACCTCTCCTTAAGAAAACAACTCAAAACCTGGTTATTTGATAAGTAACTAACAACCCCTCCCCCAAGCGCCTTGAGACCCTCTGGGTGAGTAGCGCGCTATATAAATCTTAACTTGAACGCAGCATGGGCCCTAACTCCTGCATGGTAATCAGACAAAATATCGAAAAAAAAATATCGTAAAGACAAAATATCGCAGAAAAAAAATCGAAGGTCAAAAATATGGGGAAGCAAAAATATCGGATACAAAAATATCGTAAGTAAGTAAAAATATTGAAAACAATAATATCGTTTGACAAAATATCGACAAGGCAAAATATCGTGCAGTAATGGAAATAATCAATAGTATAGGAAAAAGTAAAATAATTGTACATAAAATGTTGTTAAAAAGGTGTATCCTTAAAAAAAAAATGTTAATTTTTTTTTTTATTTTAAAAACATATCTAGGTTTAGGATCGGGTAATTGGGTTTATAGGGGATAAGGGTGGGGAGTGTATTAAAATGTATGTAAAAAAACATAAAATAATAAAAATTATGTTAAAATTTTTTTAAATAATAATTGATTTTTAAAATAAATATAAAAAAAAATTAATAATAGATATCTAGTTATAGGAGCGGGTTATTGGGTTTATAGGGGATAAGGGTGGGGAGTGTATTAAAATGTATGTAAAAAAAACTAAAATAATAAAAAGTATGTAAAAATATTTTTTAATAATAATTGATTTTTAAAATAAATATATACAAAAATTAAATAATAGATATCTAGTTATAGGAGAGGGTTATTGGGTTTATTGGGGATAAGGGTGGGAAGTAATTTAATAATAATTAATTAATTAATATATGTTAGTCAATATTTCTAATTTATACCTAATTGGTAATTAATTTAAATTAATGACTTAATTAATTAAGATCATATAGTACATATTATTAATTACTATTTAATTGGTAATTTATTAATATTAATTAGTTAATTATATTAATTAGGTAAATTTTTATAAAATATATATTTTATTTTTGTGTTAATTAAATTTGGAAAAATAATAATAATTATTTAAATTCTTTAATTACAGCTAATGAGTTCATATATTGACGTTATTGTTAATTAATCATTAATTGGTAATTAAATAATAATAATTAATTTTGGGTGAAGGTTTTTTTTGAGGGTTCTTGGTCAGTTTTCTGTTTTTGGGTAAAGGGGTATTTGTTGGGTTCAGGGTCAGTTTTCAGTTTTTGGTTAAAGGGGTATTTTTAGGGTTCAGGGTCAGTTTTCAGTTTTTGGGTAAAGGGGTATTTGTTGGGTTCAGGGTCAGTTTTCAGTTTTTTGGGTAAAGGGGTATTTGTTGGGTTCAGGGTCAGTTTTCAGTTTTTGGGTAAAGGGGTATTTGTTGGGTTCAGGGTCAGTTTTCAGTTTTTGGGTAAAGGGGTATTTGTTGGGTTCAGGGTCAGTTTTCAGTTTTTGGGTAAAGGGGTATTTTTTGGGTTCAGGGTCAGTTTTCAGTTTTTAGGTAAAGGGGTATTTTTAGGGTTCTGGGTCAATTTTCAGTTTTTGGGTAAAGGGGTATTTGTTGGGTTCAGGGTCAGTTTCAGTTTTTGGGTAAAGGGGTATTTGTTGGGTTCAGGGTCAGTTTTCAGTTTTTGGGTGAAGGGTTATTTTTTGGGTTCAGGGTCAGTTTTCAGTTTTTGGGTAAAGGGGTATTTCTTGGGTTCAGGGTCAGTTTTCAGTTTTTGGGTAAAGGGGTATTTGTTGGGTTCAGGGTCAGTTTTCAGTTTTTGGGTAAAGGGGTATTTTTTGGGTTCAGGGTCAGTTTTCAGTTTTTGGGTAAAGGGGTATTTTTAGGGTTCAGGGTCAGTTTTCATTTTTTGGGTAAAGGGGTATTTTTTGGGTTCAGGGTCAGTTTTCTGTTTTTGGGTAAAGGGGTATTTGTAGGGTTCAGGGTCAGTTTTGGTTTTTTTGTGTACAGTTGTACAGGGTAAAAATATCATTAATTTACATTCAATCAATTAAAGGAAATTACAAATATATAACATTACACCAACTCTAATTTACTGTAGACTGCTGTTGGAATATTATTTAATAATTAATTAGTGTCCAGCACGTATTAAAATTTAATGTAGACTGGAGTAGGAATATTAATAATTATATAATTAGTGTGCAGCACCTACTCTAATTTAATGTACACTGGATTTGGTATATGAATAATTACATTATTAGAGTCCAACATATACTCACATTTAATATACAGTGAAAAATTATTAATAAGATTGTTACTTTCTAGTAAGATAATGATACAAATTGTTCAACATGATTGTAGAAACATTTTTTTTATTTATGTTTCAAAAATATAATTTTTTTTCCTACAAAAAATATTTTATTTACATTTGCTTTTAAAACAATTTTTTATAAACACAATCATAAACAACTATACAGAAGCATTATTATTTTGTGAACTTTTTTTACAAAAATGAACATTCTTTATTTTCTCTTTTACATATTGTTATTTCAGAAAAATATGTAGAAATATCACAAGTATTTTTAAATTAAGCTTTTTTCAGCTTCATTTGTGAAGATCAAATATTTATAATATAAGTCACACATTTTTAACACTTTTTTACATTATTTTAATTTGTGACAATGTAGTTATGTTTCTAGACATTGTTAACATAAATATTATTGTTTTCATAATATTTAATTATTACATTCATGTACATATTTGTTAATGAAATCATTGTAGGATTAAAGAAAATATTTTTCAACAATAATATAAACTTACATTTGTTTTTTTCCCTATTTTGTTAAATATAGGTATTATATGTTAAACTTGGGACTATTTTATTGCATTTGGGTGCTTTATTTTTTAACCGGGTTAGGTTGTTTTGGGTTATTTGGAAGAAGGGCTGATCGCGGTTGGGAGACACTTCACGTCGCTTCAGGTAAGGTTGATTTTATATGTTTTATGTGTATTTTTATGATGTTTTTAGACTAGTGACCTTATATTTAGTGTTGTTGAATGTGAGGGAGTTATGTTTTAGATTTTGAAAACAGATATTTACTTATGGTATATACACGTAGTGTTAGTTAGTTAACTATTTATTTATAGAGTGAATTTTCGTCTTTTAGGGTATATCTAAAAGTTCAATCATCAATGTTAATATGTTGGCATCTAATTACTAGCTAATTAATGTGGGTGGGAATGTCTGTTTTCTGTGTTTTGTCATAGGTGTACGCTACATCGGAAGTTCCGTTTTTTTTTCAAGGAAGTGTTTGTTTGTTGAATTCAACACTGATTTACAAACACTTCTTTACATTTTTCTTGTTTCCAGGAGCGATTCTTTCTATTTTTCTACTTTTTCGGGTTTTTTATGGTTATTCGATGGCTCAGGACCACGTGGATTTCTTAATTTTGGAACAGTTGTATTTTTACTTTTTTTTTTGGGTTAATTTTGAACTACCTGGATTACTTTGGTGGAGAAGGACGTTATTGGATTGACAACATAATTGGTAAGTCATTGCTTTCTATTTTTGTGTGGGTGGGTAATGTCATATTTATTATGGAATTGTTTTTTAGTTGTTCTTTAGTTTTAATGTGTGCATATATTATAATTATATCTTTATATATTGCATACATTAAATACTTTAGAAGCTCACGTTACATATTTTTGCATCCTTAGGTGATACTTTTAGTGTTTTATAACAGTTTGAGAATTAATTACAGTAGTGTTTTGGCTATGATGTTTAGGTATTCTATGCCTTTTGTATTAGGGTAAAGTTTTACTTGTTCTTCCAAGTACTTGTGCATTTGTTTATTTTGCTTGGATGTTTTTGGGACAAGTTCTGTTACAGATTGGTCCATTCTAAATTCTTGATAGCTCTGTTCTTTCTGTAGGCATTTAATGAAATTTTCTAGAGTAGGTTTGGTTCTGCCAGTTGATTGTACAAATGCATTGTGCCAACCTTCCACTGCATTGTTAGTTTTTGATTCTCCGTTAAGGGTACTATTGTACACGTTCCACCAGGGTATGAGGAATTTTGGATTTCGTCTGTGGCCAGATCTGTGGAGTCTGCCTACCCAGGTGTCTTCAAAGTAATCGAGAAAAGGACTTAATCTAGCTTCATTTTGTTTGTAGAATGGACTGTCTATAATAATGTTGTAATGTTCAGCTACATCTGTTTCAGGGAC
Organism: Lissotriton vulgaris; assembly: GCF_964263255.1. Lineage (NCBI taxonomy): Eukaryota > Metazoa > Chordata > Amphibia > Caudata > Salamandridae > Lissotriton > Lissotriton vulgaris. The sequence continues at coordinate 400,827,855 of NC_141697.1, read as the reverse complement.
ATAGGCAAGTGCAATGAGTTTTTTGATTTGGAAAGCAAATGATGAGTTTGTAGCATATTCGACACTTAGGGTAGTTTTTTGAAGGTGTCTCCATAAACACTGGTTGAAATGATAATAGCAGCCTTGAATGCAGGTATGGGGGTGGATTTTTAGAATAGTTGAGAGCATTGCATGCTCAAAATCAAGAATAATTTTTTCTGGAGAAAAATCATTCGTTTTTTGTTTTATTATATTTAATAATTCCATATATGTTGAATTATTTTTGTTTGGCAATAGTGCATATAGCAAAGGGATGTTGCAGTTGTGGTAGAGGCCATGTATTGTGTATAATTGGAAAAATGGTTTGGGACAGATGTTAAATGTTCCATTTATCATCCAATATTGGCTTTGCTGCAGTTTAACTAAATTCATATTGGTACCAAAAATTATAAGCCTTTTGTCATTGTTTTCGTTGTCATAAACTATAAAGAGTTGTTTATTTAAAGTTATTATTTGGTTTGCAGTTAAATGTATATCCTGATATGTTCTGGGAGATGGTGTTGTAGCAGTTGTAGCTTTTTTTGTCCGTGCTATAGTTCTTTTTAAGGACAGGATATTTGGCATTTGGGTTGTGGCTGTTTTTGGGATTTTAGGAATGGCTTCTTTTAAAATGACATTTGCTTGCTTTTGGGAACCTGTACTAGCTTCTTTTATATTTTCCAAAGCTGTTCTAACTTCTATTTCAGTAACATTAGGTGGATGATTGTGTTCCCTAGTATACAGTACTGTAGCTTCTCTAGTTGTTGCTCTTCCATAGCACTTGTTCGAATAATATTTACAACATTTCCAATTAACTTTCATGCCATATTGCTTTTCTTGTGTATACATGTAACCCATGTAGCATAGTAATAGTTTTCCTTTTTGGCTGGTCACAAATTCGGCTCCTTCGGTCATTTTGTACTTTGTATATCTATAAAATATATATATAATAGTTAATGTCAAATTAAATGTGATAAATAATCTATGTTAGTGATAAGTAGGAATGTTTATACTTACGTATTTTAGAATTTACAGCAAAACTTAGGAGTTGCTTGCTTCTTTAGTTGTGATGTTGTTGTAGCTGTTATGAGAAACATGAAAGTAGTATATTATTAATTAATGTTTAGGTACATTTGCAATGTTAGAGCTCATTTCTACTACAAAAGTGTATCTTCATGATTCACATTGTGAAGATACTTACATATTTTTTTAGGTTGGTATTTGGCAGTATAATTGTTTCTTCAGCTTCTGGAGAGTAGTTTGTAGTGTTATCTTAAAAAAATAAGGAACATATGTGTTAGAATAATCACCATGTTGGTACGTTTTTTAATACATTATCTGGTAATTATGTTCTTGAATATACTTACTTTGTGATTAGTATCAGTATTATTTAGAATGTGGAGTTCTGTATTATGTCTGTATATCTATTTGCCGTGTTTGCTCTGTAAATAAACAATATATAATATAAATTAATTAGAACAGTTATAAATGTTTGTATGGTTTTTCCACATTTATTTCAGTTGCATAATACTTACTTATTAAAATGTATTCTAGAAATAGTACTGATGTCCTTAGTTCATTAGTAGTGCAGTTTTCAGTAGTAGAATCTACAGAAAAAAAGAAATATGTGGGGCACAACTGATTATTTGTGTGTGTTTAGATTTATGTGCACATATTGAAACAATGTGAAATTACTTACATAGTTATTCGAATCTGTATTCCTATGCTTTGTTCACAGTTAGTTTGAGTAGAATATTCAGTAGTCGTAGTATCTAAAAAAATAGTTTTATATAATTATTTATCATGTTAAGTAGTATGAATAGCAAAGGGGCACTGAGTATTTAGCAGGTAAATAATTAGTAGTAGCAAATAATGCAGTTTCTATTTTATGTACTTACTTAGGAAAAAGTATTGTAGAAATAGTACTGATGTCCTTAGTTCAGTAGTAGTGCAGTTCTCAGTAGTAGAGTCTACAGAAAAAAAGAAATATGTGGGGCACAACTGATTATTTCTGTGTGTTTAGATTTATGTGCACATAATGAAACAATGTGAAATTACTTACATAGTTTTTAGAATCTGTATTCCTATGCTTTGTTCACATTTATTTTGAGTAGAATATTCAGTAGTCGTAGTATCTTAAAAACAATAGTTGTATATAATTATTTAGCATGTTAAGTACTATGAATAGCAAAGGGGTACTGGGTATTTAGCAGGTAATTAAGTAGTAGTAGGAAATAATGCAGTTTCTATTTTATTTACTTACTTAGTAAAAAGTATTGTAGAAATAGTACTGATGTCCTTAGTTCAGTAGTAGTGCAGTTTTCAGTAGTGGAATCTACAGAAAAATAGAAATATGGTGTGCAAAAGACATTATTTATGTGCACATAATGAAACAATGTGAAATTACTTACATAGTTTTTAGAATCTGTATTCCTATGCTTTGTTCACAGTTATTTTGAGTAGAATTTTCAGTAGTGGTAGTATCTAAAATAAATATTTTTATATCATTATTTAGCATGTTAAGTAGTATGAATAGCAAAGGGGCACTGGGTATTTGGCAGGTAAGTAAGTAGTTTTAGCAAATAATGCAGTTTTTATTTGATTTACTTACTTAGAAGATGTAATAGTAGGTTGATAGTCTGGTTCTTCTAGTTGTTGTGCAGCAATTCGGATAGAGATGAATCTCCTTCAGTGAATTTTGGCAAGTAGTTTGTGCTTACATTTTCATTGCTTATATAGGGGAGTGTCAGTAGTAATTACTTTGCTATTGGTTCATTAAAAAAATTAGGGTTGTGATTGGTTAGTTAGTATATTTAAATTTCAGTTGTGATTACTTTGTATTAGAAGTGAAAAACCAAAAATAATTCTAAAAGTATACAAACTAGCATAGAATATTTTTATATGTGTAGGTGATATAATTATACCAATAGAAAATATTTGATGAATTAATAGTGTGTCTATAGTATTAATGGAAGTATTGTATGTTTATTTTGATGTGAAAACATATATAACGTTAATTAAGTATGTTAACAGATGCTTATAAAAAGTCGATATAGTTTATAATCCGATATTGATGTGCACGATATTTTTGAAGTCGATATTATAGTTAATGTCATTAATTTTTGAAGAAAGCGATATTTTTGTATTCCGATATTAATGTAGTCGATATCACAGTAAACAATGTTTTTGTATATCGATATTAAAAAATCGATATTTGTGTATATATCTAGTTAAGTATAGGAAGCCGATATTTTTGATTTCGATATATTTGTTCCGATATTTTTGTACATCGATATTGTGGATTTCGATATTTTGTCAGACATTCATATGTCATAGATCAGCACGACATCCTTAATTGACTTTCAAAAATTAGAAGTAAATCTGTGTATGAGTAATAAAGATAATGACCCTCGAAAGTTTTCATTAAAGAGGAATATACTTGTATTATTATTTAGGCAGTATAGCCAACAAAAATGCTGTCCCTTTTGCCTAATTTAAGCATGTTTGTATATTACTGTAAGCGTTGTACTATCTGCTTCCAAGATGGTACTAAATGAGTGTACAGTGGGTACTTTATGCCGCTCTTTGTAACCACTGAAATGGATGTTTTACTCAGGATTGGAGTGTGACTAATGTGTACCTCGCAATGTTGCACTCAACAAATACAAGTATTTTTTGGGATGTTGTGATGTGGTACTGTGCAACTTCAACAAACAAAATACAGGACAAGTTAATTCAGCTATGTGACTTTACATTAGTGCGGTGAGCCCCTTCCTTTTAGCAGTGGTGGCTAATTCATTAAAAGTGAGCAGAGGATGAATATGTCAATAGTTTATTTTGTTACCAAAGAAGATGGATGGACAAACCATGCAGAAATTAACATGTCTTATTGGATTGTAGCACAGTCTTGCACTTATACTAAAGGGCAATTTTTCTTGCATTGCTTTGTGGAGGCCCCTTACAAGGTTCTCATACAGCTTGAAAGAAAGTGGGTTATTAATCGGGGTATAAAACCACACATTTGTGAGGGTAAAACACAGTAAAAATCACATACCCGATTTATAAAAATAGAAAACAATTTAATGAGTAATATGACAGTAAAATGGCAAAATCGAGCAAGGGGAACCTTAGATATGGATTTTAAAGATTTAAAGCAAACACGTGTCAAGACAAAGTAAAGTGTCAATCTGTAGTAGTCACTGTTCTATGTTGGCTGGGACTTAGGCGTTATTTCAGGCTAACCACAATAGAGCCTGGAACAGATGCAAGTAGCAGGTTGTCCCAGTCAAATACTTTCTCTTCTTTTTGGGGGGCTGAGTTAGAGTTTGTCAAGTATGTCAGCAACGGAGATGATTTCGTGTTGGTGGTAAAGTACAGTAAAAACATTAAAATTACCCTCACACCATGGGAGAATAATAAGGAGAAAAACATTGTTTTAATTTTCCTTCAGTTCAGAGAGGCCCCTGAAGAAGGGATTGTGTCCCGAAATGCTTTGGACAGAATACCCTTGAATGGAAATATCAAGAAAGCCTATTGATTATATTGTAAATTGAAATTTTAGGTTTAATAATAAGATCGGTCTCTGTATTAGAAAAGGGAACTTAAACTGAAGATTGTTAAAACTAAAAATAAATAAAATAAGGATGTGGAATGAAAAATGGCTGTTGAAATTGTATTACGATGTAATATCAATTCTTTAGCAGTGCCCACTAAGTCCAAGGTACCAGTTGTGCTTGGCTTTTTCAGTAGTAAAGCGGCCCATCACATCTACGGACTTACCTCTGCACCCCAAACTTTAAGACAGCCCCTTAGTCTTTGAAATGGAAGTTCATATCCTCCAGCGGGGAAGACGTAGGCTATATCTTTCGAATTCTCCTTGAAGATGGATAGCTGCTGGAGGAGGTCTCACTGAAGTCATTGTTGTAAGGAGGGTAAGCTCCAACCAAGAGAAATCCACATTTCGCAGCCGTCGAAGTTCTTCCATCAGAAGGGGTACTTTTTGCACGTTTGCCCGGTCAAGGTTTCTACCTTTGGACTTGGAGCCTGATTTATAGTTTGGCAGAATGGGTTGCCCTGTCACAAATGTGATGGCTATTTCGACCATTGTATTACAAGGGCTATTGGATATAAAGTGCTTGTAATATGGTAGACAGTATATCGTTTGCGATGGAGTCTTTAAACTTTAAATATGACTCAAAGGCTTTTTCAGGGAGCTCAAAGGGGGGGGGGGGAGGGGAAGCCTCAAGCTGTATGTGATAAAGTTGCTCTAAAATTGAACACTGTTTACCCACCTCATTAAGGGAAGCGCTGGAAGGGCCATCTGCCAGCAGGCTAATACTAATTAGCATACTATAGACTCAGCCACGTAAGGTGTAATTTTTGAAAAGTAAAGTTTTCCTAGATTTTTTACTAAAAAACAGACCTCATCAATAAATTGGTTTGTTAATACATTTAAGAAAATGGTCTAGTCACCTCAGTGGTTTAACCGAATTCAAAGTTTGCAGACATTGATGTATCTGACTATATTGTTACTTAGAGAACAGCAACATCCCTAACAGTAAAAATAGCTTTGGGGCAAGTCACTTTAGTTACATGCCGACATTAAAAGAGGTTGAGCCTTCTATTACAGTGCCCCACAGAATGGAACAACCTCCCACATCACATCAGAGCCTCCTACTCTTTCCTAGAATTCTGCAAGAACCTAAAGACAAGGCTCATCAAATAGTTCCTCTCCCTGCTCCGGGGCTAGTCTCACACACTTGAACAGCACCCGGAAACCCTAACTGTTGATAGTAAGCTTTACAAATACACTTAAAATAACATAACCTGCCATAACAAATACTTGCATGTCCACACCTGGGAGAGGACTATTTGTAGCCTACCCACAGATGCATTCCAGCAGGGGAACTTTACCACCAAAGCCAACAAGGAGATTTGATCCATTCTGCCCCCTATGTCAGATGTCTGTCTACAAATTAGTGCAAGCTAGGCCCAGAAGGCAAGCAACAATTAAAGACCATAGCCAGCTCTGAAATCAGGCCACAGCCTATACACTGACATACAGATGCTTCACTCCAGTACCTGGGAAAGGTCTCACTTACCATGGTTGGGCTGGCATGGAGTCACCCACTTGTTTCTTAGGTCACTCAGGCCTCCTTGGTTTCACAGAGTGGGTGTCTACAACCTCAGACTACAGACCCACCCTTCTACTATTGCTTCTACCACCTGAGACGTCACATCCTTAGGCAATATACTTGGCTGGCAGGCCAGGACATCTAGGGTGGGGACACAGACCCTCTACAGTGTCACACTATCTATTAGTGTCAGTCAGTGGTCTAACCAGTCGAGGTCTCCTGACTCAAGGCTCTGTCACTGCAAATATTGCACATTTATGACAGATGTGGCCTCACCACTGACACTCGTGTCCAGGGCAGAGCAGGTAACCTTGGCTCCTTGGATTCACATTGCAGGTGGCATCCACCTCCTACCCCTTACTTTCCCTCTGGATCTCTGGATCCTAACTGCAGCGACTTTAATTGCTGTGGGCCAACCTGGGTGCTCCTACTTACTGGTTCCCTTCCCAGTGATGGTAGCTCACTGCCAAGAATGCAGCCTATGTGCGAGCTGGCATATACAGCTACCCTCCTCAGGCAACTACCCCCTCAACCCTAAAGTGACAGTGGCCACAGAACCCTTTCCCCCCATAGACGTTCCTTAATCTACATACCTTTACTGGCAGATGCTGTTCTAGGAACACTGTAGTTTCCACCACAAGGGTCTAACTGGCACAGGTATACTGCAGGGCAGTTACAGGAACTCCATTTACTGCAACCTTCTGGAAGAGATCCCAACCATTCTTCAGGATCACCAGCTTACTTTATGGGTCTACTGCCCAAATAAGTGACACTAGGACATGATGTATGCCCTCCTCTGGGTAATGGTCCCTAACCCCAGTGTGACCCTTGTCCCCCCCTAGAGGATTTGCTCGCGAGCACCTTCTTCTTGGGGCATGACTAATCACTCTGTTTATGCCCTGACTGTAGACAGTCAAAACATCTTCCATTTTCAAAGAGCCTCTAACACCCTGGGTTCTCACCTTCATGTTTCCCAGAAGTGATCTGGGATTCTTTCCCCTCAGTCAGAATTTTGGGACCTTAAGGAGTACTCTTTTTAGCCTTGTTGCTCCTCTCCTTTCCCTGCTGGGATGCTGGCCACCCTTCTTGTGAACATTCCTGTGGAATTTTTAGACACCCTAGTGCATACCCAATATCAGCCGCTTTACAAAGTGCTCTGGAGTCAGTTAGCTTAGAATTTACAAGATGCTGATGCAACTCATCCTTTCGCTGCCTTGGGAAACCAGCTACTCTAACCAGACACATCAGGGTTGACTACTAACCCTCTCAGATCTCCTCAAGGTCAGTCTTGTAGCCCACCTAGAGGACCTAGTGGCTACCACAACACCTCCTAGCTCAAGAGCTACCCTCCTTTGGGGCCACCCACTACCATGGGGCAACCCTGGGTTGCTCACCCACCCCACCAGATAACCTGTGGGGACTGTGGAAACCACAACTCTCCCGCATCCTCTTACCACCCTGGGAACATTTTCTCAGGAGTTCCCCACGGTGGAATTCCTGCTGTGTCACGAGTTGTGGTCATAGAAACTCCTGTCCAGTTCTTTTGACCTACACCAATGGAAAGACATTTTTCAGTGAGGAAGGCTAGTTGGGGCCTCTTTTGTGGAAACCTATCCTGCCCTTGACAAGCACAGGAATTTCCCAGGGCCCCCTAATCACCTCCTGGCCCCCCAAAGTCTGATCCATCCTCACACCTCAATCTGTGGTGTGGGTATCAGCTGCTGTCCCTAAACTTCTTCAGAAGAAACCTTCCCCATGCAGCTCTAGAGTGTGTAGTGTTAGGGTTTAGAGGGTATTGTATGGCCTAGAATAACTGTATGTAAGCATTTCCTGGAAAGTCCCACCCCACGATCACATCTTAGTAATCAAAACCCAGTCATATCAATACAGTTTAACCATTAAACCATAATATCTTCACACAACATATATGTGTGTCCCTCCCCTTAACTTTAGTTCACATAACCAAACCTTTGAACCCTTCTCAGAGCCTTGCGCTCTAATATTTGCTCATTACTGCATTGGCAATGTGTGGCAAAACGGGACTTATCAAATGCTATCATTGTGAACTGAAATTAGATACTATGTTTCTTGCCACTAGACACTAATGTTGGAAAACAAGGCATTCATTGTGTGGCCTGCACAAGTAATTGGTCTGCATTTGTCCTTCACTATGAACCAAACACTCCATTGTAGCACTTGACTCTCATAAGATTGCATAGCAGAGCTGACCAAGCCCTACTCAAGGAAGGTGGTGTGGGCTACTAATCACCATTCACAGATACACAATAATAGCACCCAATAAATGACTGTCCAGGCTGTGCTTTTCTTTAGAAAAAGGAAAAGTATATTTATCACATAACACTACACAGTACTATGCTACCATTCACAAATAATTTTGATGACATTGCGTCCACATTATTACCCGGGCCCAAGAAAGGGGGTCTAGTCCCATAACTCACACATGTAGACATTACCCTGTCCCTAAATACCAGACATTGAACATAACTTGGAGTGAGGGCCCTTACAAATGGAACCGAGCAAGTGGCTGCCAACCGCCTTATTTCAACAAGCATTTCCTTTTGGGAATAAATGCAATAATTGCACATAACCATGACTGAGAGCACCTACTTCTGGCAATAAAGCATGCAACTTTAATCACAAGTGTCTGTCAGTCGCCTTATTCAATTAAAGCATCAGCAAGAGTAAATAAATGTCCAAGCATGTCTGGGAGTAAGCATGGGCGAATTTTGCGAATCTCGCGTTCGCGAATTTTGCAGATTTGCGAACTCGCAATCTGCAAAATCCGCGAATTCTCGCGAATTTGCGGATTTTTTTTTGTGTTTGCCACTCTCTGTCACCACTGCCACTCTCTGACTACTCATGCCACCCTCTGGCCCACCCATGCCACCCTCTGTTTCATCACAGCACCCTCTGGTTGTCCAGTCAGTGTACATTATTGTGGCAAAGCAACCTTCCCTGCCTCAAGTGACCTGAATTAATATGGGGCTGATTAATGTGTCACAGAATATTTTTTTAGCTGGCACCTGCTTCCTTAGTGCTTCCTGATTAGTGATCTTTTGCACTTGCTAAGTGCTTTCATTGTTGCAAAATTAGTTACAACACCTGCCCTGCCCCAACTGACAATAATGAATTAGGGGCTGATTAATGGATTTGAACTTCCAGCCTGGCTCCTGATTGTCTCCCTTAGCTGTAATTCAGGACCTTTGTGGCATATGTGTAACTATTCTGAGGTTCAGAGCAGGGTCACATAATAGTTGCAACTGGCAACTGAACTCTGGAGGGGCCCCTCAGGAAGCACTACAGGAAATGGCTACTAATGATGAGCCTGAACTTTTGAACCTGGTAAGTAGTTTCAGTTTTGCTAAGATCGTATTTCTGCAATTTAGCGCTTATTCGCGGGGCGCGAAGTTGTACTGGGAAGCCGCGAACTCACGCGAACAGTGCGAGCAAGCCATAAAATCCGCTGCTCGCGGATTTGCGGATTTTGCGGGAGATTCGCGAATTTACCGAAAATCCGCAAAATCCGCGAGCGAAACGGATTTTCCGCCCATGCTTATCTGGGAGTGTGGTGCACTCATAATGACTGATAGCATGAATCACGAAATTCCCTCAAAGCTCCGAAAGTGTATCTGCATTTATAAGTACACTCTATGCAATTCAAATCCCATCCCTAAAGGATGCTTACAACGTTCAGAAATCACATTTAAAACATAATGCATATAAACCACTTTGGTGAATGCACACCTGTGTCTCACAAGATGAACATTCATAGCAATCATCTTCAGTCCACAACTGGTTGCAGCCATACATTTAACTATAGACACTCCCATCTGTAAAATAAAAGTTCCAGCATCAGGAAGACTTGAAAACATTAAAAAAAAACCTTGAGGGGTTGTTTCCTCAAAATTGCCAAAGACTTAGGGTCCAATTACAATGGCGTACGGAAAAGCCCTCCGACAGCCATAGTTTCTTGAAAAATCCCCCCGCATGACCCGCAGAACTTCAGTCGGTCCGTCGGTCACATTATGATGCTATGTACGCAAAATCAGACCGCCTTGGACAGATGTCATAAAAGACCATCCATCACGGCTCGAAAAAGCTGCAAAACCGACCGTGGCAGACGGGGAAATCTGTTCTGTGGCTTAAAAACGTAGCTATTGCCGCGGCATGACCACACGGCCAATTACCATGGGAATGCAGAGCTGGTAGACCGAGTACTGCGTCCGACTGCCACCCAAGCATATGGGCCAAATGAATGGCAGACGGAACCAACTTCACAACAATGTCTGAAGTGTGCCCGTACTCCCTGCCACCCTCAATCACAACACACATGCCACAATGATACACTCAAACTTGCTCCTGGTAAGTAAAGCCATTCGCAGCATGGAAGAGACATCTGGAGGTCATCCACATGTAGACACACCCACATACCACAGTATAAAACCAACCCCTTCCTGGACCAGCATCCTTTGCACACCACAAGCCAAGACAGAGAGACAGGATCAGATGTGGGCAAGGATCCACAGCAAAGTCAATGCTGTAGGCCCCACCCTGTGCACTGTGCATGACATCAGGAAGAGGTGGGGTGACCTCAAGAGTCAGGTCAAGCATGGGGCCAGGAGGAACCACGCAGAGGCCCAGAGAACTGGTGGCAGCCCTCCCATTCCACCACTAACCTTCACCAAATTGGGGGAGAAGGTGCTTGCCATATTGCATCCAGAGAGTCTCACAGGAATCGAGGAGGAGTGGAGGCTGGTCAGTACTAACAAATCTCTCCCATCACACTGCAATGTACTTTTGAGCATAACAAGTACACCTCAAATGCCAGCCAACATCAAACTCATGTGGAATGCATGCTTTCAATATGTATGGCTCACAAGGCTAGCATTTCCTTATTCAGCTCCACCTCAAAGGTAGGTAGTCAGCTCATGCACCCTGGCCTTCCTCCCAAACAGCATGGACCACCCTCCCCACCCCACAGTCATTTGTGAGCTAACTCTGTTGACAGTGCCTCTTACCAGGTAGGTAGCCATCTCACTGGGGAGGGGGATATTGAGCCCTGACAAGAAGACCACAACTCCCACAAGGCCCTCTGTCTTCCCTCTCACACAGCATGCCCCCCTCCCGACCCCACAGCAATGTGTCAGCTAACCCCGTTGACAGTGCCTCCTAATTGGTAGGTAGCCCTCTCACTCAGGAGGGGGTTGTTGAGCCCTGACATCAAGACCACAACTCCCACAAGGCCCTCTGTCTTCCCTCCCAAACAGCATGGCCACCCTCCCCACCCTACAGCCATGTGTCAGCTAACCCCGTTGACAGGGCCTCCTAACAGGTAGGTAGGAATCTCACTGAGGAGGGGGTTGTTGAGCCCTGACAGCAAGACCACAACTCTCACAAGGCCCTCTGTCCTACCTCACAGACAGCATGGAGCCAAATGACCCCACATTCCGCACTTGGTAGCCAAATCTGAAACCCCCATAAGTTGTAGCCAGTGCACATACAGCTAATACCATCGAGAGGCCACATGATTCATAGTGTCAGTGATGAAGTCACATGTAACTACAAAGCAAAATACAAGAACGCGATCACAAAAAGCCAATGTGCAAGTCTCATTGCCTCAAAGCAGAAAGACTCGGGTCAACACAACACATGCATGGAAACTCTTTCAAACCTCACAAACAACAGGAGGTAAGTACAAAAAGCATAACACAAATTATGAAGTTGTGGAATAGTAGTCAGATACTCATAGAAAAGACACAAATGTTCAGGCATGAAATGAACCTGATAAGCCCCAGTTGGTACCATAGGTCATGTCCTTGAAAATATAATATCTGGACCTATGATTTTGTTTCTTCAGCCATGACACATCACTAATGAGCAATGTATGTACCTCCACTTCATGTTCTACTGCTGAAAAACTGTTATGAATGCTTAGTAATGCCAAGGTAAAAAGTAAGGCCATCTCAAATGAAATGTGCTTAACATGAAGATCAAAGTTGTGCTGTGTACTGAACATGCTGACAATATAACCTCTCTTCAACAGGTGATGCGCCAGTAACAGCAGGCGCCCCTGCCATGGACATGCCAAGCCAGTCTCCCCCCCAGGAAGATGAACCCTTGGATGCAGACACCCTGGTCTTTTCGGATGAGGAGGTTTGAGCTGGCCCCTCCGGCATGCCCAGGACTGCTCAGTCTCTAGCCCTCACTGTCCCCACCACCACCAACACCACCACGACTCCCACCACTATCCCTTTGCCTGCAGTTGCGAATACCACCAGGCAGACCAGGGATGCTGGGGACAGTGTGCGGAGGCAGCGCCTGGCTCGCGCTCTTTTTTATCAAGAGGATTGCTGCCCGAGACACGCTTGCTCTATTATTCAAATCGATTCAAGACAAATTCTCTATGCAAATTCGAATGACATCAGGTCAAAAATAAATTCTGTGAAGACGTTATCACCAGTGTATTGAAAACTGAGGAAACCAGAGAACAATCAAGAAATCCCTCTTCCCTACTGGTAGAAGTTTCTGCTAAAAGTACCAAAATTTGAAGCTTTGAAACTTTTTGGGTCATTAATTAAATGCAGAATTTGCCGTCCTGAAGATGGTCTCAAGGATTTGTTTGATAGAAGACAGAAACTTCGACTGATAATCCAACTCCCTATGTATTAATGTACAATTAGTGACTATATTCTGAAGTAAAAAGTTTGGTCTCTTCTTTGATTTTATTAGGAGAGGATTTTTAATTATGAAACTGAGGTGAAAATAAGTTGTACCCTTTTTCGTTTGTATGCATTTGATATCAACCGTAGTGTTTAATGTACCCTATGAACTTTTGAAAATTACAAAGGGTAATATATTTTTCAAAAGATATCCCCGTGTTTTTCCTCCTTCTTGTGTCTTGATTAGAATTTCTTGTGTACCAATGTTTAAACCTATGATAAATACATAGAAGCCCAAATGGTAATAAATCTGTGAAACTGACAAACTAGGAGTTCTTTGCTTAAACAAAATTCCTTGCAGACAACTCTACTTGATATTGGGGACGGTGTGTGGTGGCAGCGCCTGGCACAGCCACAGATCTGTGACTGTAGAGCAGGTGGGAGGCCAACTGGGGGAAAGCCACAGGAGGACAATGAGACTGAGGCCCTGGACACTGTGCTAACTGTCCTTGGTGCATACCAGCAGAATCAGGGACAGATGGCCAGGTCCTTGAAGAATTGTAGAGCTCCATGGACACTCGCTTGGGATAACATGTGGCATACATGGGCCAGCTTGTGGGTGTCCTGAGGGACATGCATGTGGCTCAAATCGCTGCCAACCCCCCATAGCTAGCCGGATGATAGTCACACCACCTCAGCAGTGGTCACATAGAGTGGTGAGTCACACCACGGCAAATCCTCAAATACCTCTGATCATTCAGAAGGTTCCCCCCAGGCAAAACAGCAGAGGGGGTGTCTGAAAAAGACCCAGGGAGTATCATATGGAACATCACTGTGCCATACCAATTCTGAGAGCAACCGCTGATACCTCCACTGTAACACTGAGCATTTACTTTGTTGTAAGTACGAAACCACATTGCCACAAGTATGGGAGTGTTCATTTGGACTTTGGAACTCTACCATTGTGTTTTCTACCCTAACTATCCGTGTACCATCACTTTCTACTTCAGCCCTCACCTGTCACTCATTGCAGAATAAACACAACTCACAATGGTATGCCTTTGTGTCAAGAGCATTTACATCACATTAAGTAGCATGTTAACTCACATTGCAATGTATCCGAATATGTAAAAGTGAAAATCCATTGAATCCATTGAAAGAGTGGAGTAACCTGGAAAGACACAAGGAAATAACAGTGCATTGACATATTATGGAATAACCGCAAAAGCACACCACTAGGCAACACTGTACAATATGCATTGCAGATAACACCAGCCAACACCAGCAACATAGACAGCAGGGGGACTGGAGCACACACCATCACCTCCCAACACAGTTCAGCCCTTAGCATCCTGGTAAATGCAGTTCAGTGGAAAAGCTTACTTCTGTTATCGTTGTCGTGTGTCACTAAGGTTGGTGTAGGTCATTGCTGTGAATCTCTAGACATATGTGTGTCGCGTTAACCTCACACATTAGTAGAGGTAAGACACATTGTGATCGGTGTCTGCTGAGGAAGCTGCCATAATCTACTCTGGTCTCTGTACCTCTCCCTACCCAACTCAGGTGAAACACCTCAGCCACATGACAAGTAAGTATCATGACTGAACTGCATTTACAAGAATGCCAAGGGGTTAACTGTGCTGGGAGATGAAGCAGGGTGCTCTAATCCCCCTAATAAAATCATCATGGACATGATGGAAGTTGTCGCAGATCAAAGAGTGCAGAAAAATGATATCCTTAGCAGTGTGCTCACAAGAGCCAGCATCACAACACATCCTGTCATGTGGACAATGGTGACATTGTCGCATTCACACACTTAAGTACTGTTGCCCAGGGATTTTCATGTGACATGTACGATCTATGCATGTTTACCCACATAAACACCAGTCCCTGAAAACATACCCACGCTAAATATGTTATACTGAATGAGCACAACTGCTGCGGTAACAGGGCAGGCATTGCTTGTATAGATACTGTTGCAAGCAGTGTTACTTGCTGTAGCAAGGTTCTCCTTACTACCCCATTTGTGGCCTTTCATTCCCACAGCGAAAGCATGCTTCAATGCAGGCACAATGGGCCTCTGTTTCAACAAGTAGTTGCTCACACACCAGCCCTGAGACCTTTGTATTCCAGGTGCACTGACCGTCCCGCGCGATTCAATCACTGCTAAACACGGCACTCCCACTTTTTTCCGGGGGAACTGATACAAAAATCATCTAAAGCCTCTGATACTGAAGGCCACTGTACACTTTTTTCAACCTTGTGGGCTTTGGCCTTGTCTCTTCATTTCATGCTATTTTTGTAGTACTACCGGGTCTCATTCTCCAATTTTCAAACTGCATTTAGCGGTTTGATATAACTACTTGTGGCTGTACAGCTGAGCCCTGGTTCTAAGAGTGCTCTCACATCATGTCTGCCCGTCCTGTGGTCCAGGTGAACCCCGGTCACTTGCAACTGTACTGTGACTGCATGCAGCTTCTCTTTGGATGTGTCCCATTAGCTGTGCTATGCATCAGTTATAGGCTAACCTTCTGCTATGCCTATTTCACCTGCGTTCAACCCGTGTTCTACTCTCACAGATGCCCCGTTCACTGGGCCATGGATGTCTGCCTTTCCAACACATCCCTTGTTGCCCTGGATCATGCGCTGTGGGTGAGTTCTTTGTTGGTCCACTACCAGGACTGCTTCAGTGATACACGTTTGTGGGATGCCTTTCAATGTGTCAGACCGACTGCCAGCTGCGCCTGTGCATTTGCGCAATGGCTACTGTGCCATGCCTACATCAAACCTCTCCCAGGTTGCCATGGGATGCTCCTTTTATCCTCGTGGTGCGAGGAGCACATTCTTTCCTTCACATTGCTGGATTGGATGGCAGTCCTTTTTGCTGAAGATGATTTGGATCATCTTTTGGAACTGATTGCCTTCGAAGCTGCCTGTGCCTTCTTGGATTCGTAACTACTTAACAGCAACAGGAACTGTTGGTGTCTAATTCGGTATCCTTTTACCTTTTTCACGCCTTCCTAGAGGAATTGTCATTCAGATCTCTGACTTTTGCCCTGTTTGTATTAGCTTTGACTCTGCTGACCTCTGCAGTCAAGTCAAGTATAGCTTTATTCGATT
Source organism: Lissotriton vulgaris (assembly GCF_964263255.1). Taxonomy (NCBI): domain Eukaryota; kingdom Metazoa; phylum Chordata; class Amphibia; order Caudata; family Salamandridae; genus Lissotriton; species Lissotriton vulgaris. Next base: position 400,811,903 of record NC_141697.1, on the reverse strand, counting down.
TTTCTTTAAAAACCACAAAAGCATATTAAAAAAAGGTACACATGTAAACATTATACACAGCAGCAGATTATACAAAAAACCCTTTTATCTCAGTGGGCACCAATAGGTTATAACTTCTTAAAATAACATCATTAACATTTACTGCATTGATTTCCTATACTTGATAACACATTTTTAAATGAGACAGCATCACACACATTGTTAATTAACCCACTTTACTCTGTTTCAGACCTTGGTCTCTTAAAAACGACTTTAAAAATCTTTTCCGGGGCATCAAATAAAATTTGCAGAAAAGGGTAATTTGAATAGTTGTTTGTATTGATTCTTCATCACATGGGCAAGGTGTTAGATTGTGAGACCAGTCATTTACCTCTGGAAAGGTAACCATTCTATGAAGTATCCCTATGCGAAATCGTGTTAGCAACATCCTCTCATAGCTTCCCTGCAGACAAGATAAATACAGCTGCAACCCTGGGCTTGAAAGAGTAAGATAATTCTTCATAACAGTCCTTTTTTCCTTTTCCTTCAGCCATCTTTTTTTCTTCTAGGAATGCCATATAATCGTTTTTTAAAGTTTTTCTACTAATACATTTCATGCTTTCCGGATCATTAAAGAATTCTGGACGGTCCAACTCTTGTAAACTGTCCTTGATGTGACTTAACCAGGGGATAAGGGAAAATCTTTCAAGTTTCATACAGTCTTTTATAATTTCACGATTGAAGTTTGCCTCTTCTGTCACCCAGATTTTATGCCATAGTAGAAGAGGTAGTGATTTTATTATGTCCGACAGGTACGGTAATCCCACCTCTGAATGACATACATAATTAGAAATTGATTTGGGGATAGCCAATAAATAACTTAGAAAGGTAATTTCGCATTGCTGTAGGCCCATTACATTTGCATAACCCCAGATACCTGCTCCATATACCGCTGTAGAGACACATTTTGCCTTATATATAGTTATCAATTCCGGGATTGGTTTATTTCCTAGTTTACTTGCAAAAGAAGCTAGGCCTCCAATTGCTCTAGAGAGCAAAGCTTTCCTTGTCTGGGTTGCCACTTGCCAGTTGCCTGTGCATGTAAAATTTATCCCCAAATAAGCAAAGCTATCCGTACATTCATTTTTATCTCTATTTATAAAAACATTGCATTTATTCTTTAAAAAAGGATTTCCCACATTTCATACTAAAAGTTTTTAAATATTCACAATTAAACCCCTTTCCTGCATAAAATGTACAAACTCTGTTACTGTTCTTTGCAAGCCAATTTGTGTTCTCGCCATTAAAACTGCGTCTTACGCGTATATTAGCACAGGGATGGGGCAATTATTTATTACTGGGTGGTCAAACGTTTGCTCTGCCAGTTTCCTTCCCAGGCTATTAATGTATAGTTAAAAGAGAAAGGGTGCGAGTACACACCCTTGTCTCACGCCCTTAGTTATTTTAAATTGTTTTGAGCACTCCCCTTGTTTGCCAAACCGCACCCTTGCCCCAGCCTCCCTATACAATTCTTTTATAAAAGACTAGCAGCCCGCCCCGGCGTTGCCTGGGGCAGAAGGGGGCTGGGAGCAGCATTTTGGACTTTTGTGCAGTCCCGGCCGGGCCCCCGCCTGCCCCTACATTGCCTAGACCGCCGCCCCCCCGCCTGCCTCCCGCCTCTGCCTTACCTGAGCCGCGCTCCGGACTTGACCGCCACTCCCAGGCCCCCGACATTGCTCAGACCGCCTCCCGCCTCGCCTTACCTGAACCTCCGCTCCTCCCCGAGGTCCGGACTTCACCGCCACTCCTCGCCACTCATCACCGCTCCTCCCCGCCTGTCGTCATCACGCACATCTAGGTCGCGGTCAGCGCTACGTCGCGGCCGGTGCTAGTTTTAGGGGACTACTTTGTTTGTAAATTTTAATTTTTTAATTTACGTTTTTATTTTTTTATTTTATGTCGCCTATGTCCATCTACACACCCTGAGGATTCCAACAATGTATTGGGTGTGTGGATTGGCGCTGTGGTTCCCGAGTTTACCTTGCCAAAACGTTTCTGTTCTCTCTTTATACTAGTAGTATAGATAAAATACATGAGTTTACCCCCATGTCCTGTAAAATATCCCACAGTTTGTCGTGTATTACACAGTGAAATGCTGTACTCAAATCAACAAAAGTTAAAAATAAGTTACCCCTTTTTGCCCTAGTATACTTGTCGATGATAAGACTCAGATTTAAACCCTGCTCCACAGTCCCTAATCCCTGTCTAAAGCCATATTGCAGCTTGGATAAAATGCTGTTCTCATCTGCCCACTGTTGCAACTTATTTAATAGCACCCTCCCTACCACTTTCAATAACGAGTCTAGAAGGCAGATTGGTCGATAACACTTCGGTTCCTCTCTATTACCCTTTTTAAAAATAGGGATGATAACAGAGTCTGACCATGATGGTATACAACCGTATTGAGTACAGCTGACTAAAACATTTTTTTAAATTGGAGCCCATAGATCTATATTATGTTTATAAACATCGACAGGTACACCGTCAGGTCTTGGTGCTTTCCCCTAATTATTTCATCTAAGGAAATAGGGATATCCAAGGGAAAAATAGAATCCAATAAGTTCCCCTCAGTTATTCGCTCTTCAGAGTAGCTTCCTATTGCTTTGACCTTTTCCTTCCCCATTGAACCCACCAAATTTCTTCTACTAGTTTGTTCCTTATTATCGTTGTACAGATTAGAGTAATACTCCACCCATTTATCCTCAGTAATGGCAAAATCAATGATGTTGATGTCACAGGGTGTTAGGAACGGGGCATTAACCACTTCCCAGAACTTCTTACTATCTTTATTGGTGCTGGCCTCACGCAGGTTTTTCCAGGCCTCCCTTTTTAACTCGGTTTGTCTATCTTTTTGTGCCTGTTTATATTTTTTACTTGCAATCCTATTAGCACCTAAATCCTTGGGTACTTGTTTTAATGTAGTCTTTAGTCTATTGTGTGCAAGGCTACATTCCTGATTAAACTTCCCATTCATATTGGCCAAATTATTTTTTCCTTTGCACTTTACTTACAACATTTCCTTAATTTTTTCAGTAATCTTGGTGAAGGCCCTTATGATTGCTTCCCCATCCTTTTATTGGTCTAGGCAAATATTATTATCCATATTTAAATGGTTAAAAAGTAAAGTGGAGAAGACCTCCGGGTCTGTCATTGCCCATTTCAACGAATATCCATTTGCGCTAGCTAATGTAATATCATTAGTGTGTCTTTCTCTAGCGGTATGCCTTACAATGAATCTCTTGCCCAAACCTAAGCTAATACTCAGGGGGTAGTGGTCACTAAAGACCACATCATGATTTTTAAAAGAGATGACCTTAAAATCAGTTCCCCTTGAGGCGAGAATGAAGTCTATTGTTGAATTGCAACCTCTCCCATTGAAAGTAGGTGCAAAGGTTACAATTGGGGTACACAGTTTGTTAGCAAAACCCAAGTCCATTAGCAGCATTATTTCATTACATTTATCTCCTAACAAGGAGTGGGCGAAATGTGGAAAATAATCTTCCCTAGTCTCTCCCAGTCCACAGATGTTACTGTGGCTAAACTGACATAAATTGCAAATAAAGTCTCCTACCCAAGCAAAAAATACTTCCCCTATTAGTGTTTCCTTCCTTTTTCTTAGCTCTGATTGTAAGTCGTTAAGAATACCCACAATACTATCCCTGGGTATATTGTTATAAAAATTCACAATCACCACAGAAGAATTTAGGCCCAAGTTGAGTTAGACTATTTGATAATATTTCCCGGGGCTATCCGATTTTGTCTTTATCACGCCCAGTAGATTTGAGATGTATGTACACAAACCACCCTTCCTATGTCAATACCCACTCAGGACTGCCGGGACATGAAATGTTTGGTAGCCCACTATATGAACGGATTTGCTTGCCATGTTTCCTGAAGGCATATAATCGAATAGTCTTTTACGAACTGAACCCACATTGGGTCTGGGGCTTTACTCATTAAACCTGTAGCATTCCAAACTAGTAGATCATTTTTCATGGCCTTCTGAGGACGTGAACCGCCTTTACTTATAGACATATCATGGGCTATAGTATGTAGTTCCCCACCGATGTAATTTGATTGTGCTGACATAGTGTTTAATGGACTACCTTTATTAATGTCCAAATCATACACCATAACATGTTGTTCCCCACCAACACGTTTTGGTTGCATTACAGTCGTGTTTAGTATCACAAGGGAGCTACTCTGGATTATTTCAGTAGAATTCTTCGGTGTCACTTTCATATACCTTTTTGTCATGAGTTCTGAACCGTTATTAGTAGACAAATTTGTAATTGGGGTTATAGAGATGGGCACCATATCACTCATTGTGATATCCAGGGTTCCCTCTTCCGACCTCATCTCCCTGTAAAGTCAATCCACATCAGCTAAGTTTGCCAATGGTTCGTACCAGTTTTGTACCACCATCAGATTATTTCTTATAAAGGTTGGCTCCTTGTTGTTGGGTGGGTAACATTGGCCGTGGTGTCCTGTCTTTTCCTGGTAGAAGTATCCAAGGGGCAGTATGCTCAATTCATTATTTTTAATATAGTTAGTCCCGACTCTCCCCAGGATAGCGTTTATTAACCTGGGATCTGACAGGGTTAAGACAATACAATCACCTCTGGATACTTTAAGACCTTTACCGACCCAGGCAACACATCTAACCATCTTAAATTTCTCAAAGAGTACCTCAGTCAGGCCTGTCTTTCCACCCAGCCATGAGATTGACCTGTCTCGTAGTGTCTGCCAACTTTCATTTTCTGTATGCATTAATAAGGGGGCATTTGCAATTATAATAACAAAAGGTGAAGCAGCCGGGGGTAAATCCAGATGTGTTTGCCTGTCCTTTAATGAAGGATCTCGCTCTCCTATGCCCTCCTCTGGATTTCTTCTGGTTTCCCTTACAGTGGCAGCAGGTTGGGTAGTGCCATTATTTAATGCCACAGATGTCCCCAATTCACGTATGGCTTGTGTAGAGTCGGCACTCCCTGCCGCCCTACTACTTGCAATAACTATATCAGTAACCCTTTCATGATGATTATCTGTGCTCGAGTCAACATGTTTTTTTACCTGTGTCTTTACATTCATGTTCAAGTGCCCTTCTATTTTGTCCACCCTTTCAAACAATTTGATCAAGAGTCCTATTACACTAATGTGTAATTCTCACACCCTGTCAATTAACTCCATTAGTTCATTTATCTGTTCCCCGGCTACAGTAGTAATTGTTCTTTTACCCTTACTTTGCGACATTTTTCCGTTAGCCGATCTCCCTCCTCCATTTACCACCCTCTTAATTCCAGCCGTTGGTTTACTTTGCATACACATCTGTGCCCCATTTCTTCTGTAGGTTGTAGGATGTTTAGGTTGTTTAGGTGGAGGTTGGGTATCTGGGTCTAGGTCACAAACCTCAATATCCTCATCTACTAGGTTTTGGACACATCCATTAACAATTGCCCCCCCAGTTTCAGATGTTTCACACACTAATTGCTGGTCTCCTAATTCACCAGTTGTGCTGATGGTCGACCCCAACCTTCTTTGAATTATACTTTCCTCAACTGAGGTTATCTGTTCCTCTATTTCGCCCAAAGCTCTAGTAAAGTATGCTCTCAGGGACGTCTTCTGCTTGCCAATTCCGGCTGTACATGAATCTACGGCCTTTCTTTTCCCCATATTTTGTCGAGTAGCACTCAAGTTATCTAGGAGAAGACAGTGTCAGCCGGGTGCAAAATAGAGAAAGTAGAGCTATCATACAAGGGCCTAATAATACAATAAAGCACAACAGTCTGATGCAATATAGTAACAGGTATGGTGCTAAAAATTTAAGGATGGAGAGCACCTATATCTCTGGCTATCCCGCTAGTCGGCTCACGCATAAACAATAGAAGTATAAGTCATGGGGGATTGTCTATGCCGTTGCCAGGTGGGACAGTTTTACACGGTACCTTTCGTTTACTTCAGTCTGGTTGCACCTCTTAGTGGGGTGGCCCAGCCCGGCCTCCAACGGCCACTGACGGGCAAAGACGGGCCCGCCCTTGGCCCGGGCTTAGCCCGGCTACTCCCGCGCGCATTCTGCTGGTGGAGGAAAGGCAGTGTCAGCTTGGTTCGGTTCAAAGCAGCCCGCTCCGCTGAAGATGCGACGTTTTCTTAAGCGCCTCTGGGCGCGTTATGGGCGTGGGCATGGTGGAGGCTCCTGGGAAATGTAGTTTTGTTTCCCCCTCTCGGCGGCCGCGCCTGGTCTCAAGTGGCAGAAGCAGCGGGGGGAAACAACAGCAGGAGCAGCAGGAAAAAGCACCCGGTAAGGCTGGTGGAGGAAAGGCAATGTCAGCGTGGTTCAGTTCAGAGCAGCCCGCTCCGCCGAAGATGCGAACTCTGCAGTCTGTTTCGCTTGGTACCACAGACCTGAGCAAGGGGACGCTGTCATCTAACTATCATGAACATTGTTGACTGGCATGAGCCCGGCTTCCATCATGCAGCTGTAGCGCACAAACTTTACATGGCGTAGTCATTTTGTAAGTACATTAGTATTTGTCTCTCACATGAGAAGTGTCCGCAGAGCTTGTTCTCTGCATGGTCCAGGAGTACTGCCTGAACATTCTGTCAGTGGTCGGAGGATATTGTCCGTTGTCATTCTGTTCTGGTCGGGCCCCAGCACCCTGACTGTAAAAGCTGCTAGAGGACACAGGTGCCTTTTAGATGTCATGGGGGGGGGGGGGGGCTAGTTGCCCTACACTTGGAGAGTCAATCAATCAATCAATCAAAGCATTTATATAGCGCACTACTCACCCGGAGGGTCTCAAGGCACTCGGGGAGGGGGATCCGCTACTGCTCGAACAGCCAGGTCTTGAGCTGCTTCCTGAAGGCGAGGTGGTCCTGGGTCAGGCGGAGGTGGGTCGGGAGGGAGTTCCATGTCTTGGCGGCGAGGTAGGAGAAGGACCGTCCCCCTGTGGTGGCTCTTCGGATTCGGGGGACGGCGGCGAGGGCGTGGCCGGTCGATCGAAGCTGGCGTTTGGGAGCGTAGAAGTTGAGGCGGCTGTTGAGGTATCCTGGTCCTTGGTTGTGTAGGGTTTTGTGAGCGTGGGTGAGGAGACGAAAGGTGATTCTCTTGTTGACCGGGAGCCAGTGCAGGTCTCTCAGGTGTTCGGAGATGTGGCTGCGACGGGGGATGTCCAGGATGAGTCGTGCAGAGGCGTTCTGGATCCGCTGAAGTCTCTTCTGGAGTTTGGCGGTGGTTCCTGCGTAGAGGGAGTTGCCGTAGTCCAGACGGCTGGTGACGAGGGCCTGGGTGACCGTCTTCCTGGTCTCGGTGGGGATCCACCGGAAGATCTTACGTAGCATGCGCAGGATGTTGAAACACGACGAGGAGACGGCGTTGACTTGTCTGGTCATGGAGAGGGAGGAGTCCAGGATGAAGCCTAGGTTGCGTGCGTGGTCTGTTGGTTTGGGTGCGCTGCCTAGGGCGGGGGGCCACCAGGAGTCGTCCCAGGCGGAGGGTGAGGATCCCAGGATGAGGACTTCCGTCTTGTCCGAGTTCAGTTTCAGGCAACTGTTCTGCATCCATTCGGCTAACTCTTTCATCCCTTCGTGGAGGTTGGCTCTGGCGGTGGCGGGGTCGTTGGTGAGGGATAGGATCAGCTGGGTGTCGTCGGCGAAGGAGATGATGTTGAGGTTGTGCTGGCGTGTGATGTCTGCGAGGGGGCTCATGTAGACGTTGAAGACGGTTGGACTGAGCAAGGAGCCTTGAGGAACTCCGCAGATGACTTCGGTGGCTTCAGATCTGAACAGGGGGAGGCGAACTCTCTGTGTCCTTCCGGCGAGGAAGGAGATGATCCACTCCAGTGCCTTCTCCTGGATTCCGACGTTGCTGAGTCGCTTCACTAGTGTGCGGTGGCAGACAGTGTCGAAGGCCGCGGAGAGGTCTAGGAGGATGAGGGCTGCTGTTTCTCCGTTGTCAAGCAGGGCTCGGATGTCATCGGTGGCTGCGATCAGGGCGGTCTCGGTGCTGTGGTTGGCCCGGAAGCCAGACTGCAAGAGGTCGAGGGATCCGTCCGTCTCGAGGAAGGCAGCCAGCTGCTTGTTGACGGTCTTCTCGATGACTTTTGCAGGGAACGGGAGCAGCGAGATGGGGCGGTAGTTCTTGAGGTCGGTGGGGTCGGCTGATGGCTTCTTTAGTAGAGCGCTGAGTTCGGCGTGCTTCCAGCTCTCCGGGAAGGTAGCGGTGTCGAAGGAGGTGCTGATGATGTCCCGCCGGTGGGGTGCGATGACAGCATCGGCCTTGTTGAAGACTTGGTGAGGGCAGGGGTCGGTCGGAGATCCGGAGTGGATGGAGTTCATCGTGCGGACGGTGACTTCGGTGCTGATCTGGGTCCAGGCGCGGAGGGTGGTGGTGGGGGGCGATGGTTCGGTTGTGGCATGCGTCGGTTGAGTGCTGAAGCTGTTGTGTATGTCCGCGAGAGTGATCCATTCAGTGATGAGAGCAACACAGCACACAGGATGTACATTTCACCATATATTGGCTGAGGAATGAGGTCTGCTGATAAAGTCCATAGACCTGGGACATCTCATACAACTCCTCCCAGCAAGGGGTGGGGGGATATGGTCGTGGGCCTTCGTTCAGAGGGATTATTTGTATGACATCTTGCTTAATGTGATATGGATGTGTCACTAGAGTAACTGCTTTTGTAATCATGCATTCTCAACTTGTTGTGGCTAGTATGTTGCATGTTCTGACACTGTAGTAAAAAATGCACATTTCAAAGAGTTTTTTGGCTTCAACTTATCTACTTGTGTACATGCGCTTGAATACCGCTGAGTGAGTAGGAGAGCTAGTGAGGCACTATAGCAGTTGGGTCCTGTACTTATGGGTGCTTCTGGGTGCTCAGTCCCTGCCAGCCCAAGGTCTCTAATCCTGTGCTTAGTCCTGTATGTGTTACAAAATGCTAGCAACAAATCTCAAAGTCCATGCGACAACAGCAAGGCACACAGACACAGTCATAGTCGCTAATTGTTAACTTACACTCAACTGAAGTAGTTGATGATGAGCTGTTGACGCTGGTCAAGGTCTTCTTCCTCACTACTGTCATCGTCACTGGGCATGTGTGGGTTGGGAGTGGGGGGCTGCTGCTGTTCATTGTCGTCCAGAATCAGGGGGATCCTTCTGCGCAATACCAGTTTGTGTAGCATGCAGCAGGTGACTACCATCTGGCATACCTTCTGTGGTGAGTACAAAAGTTCATCATCAATCTTGTCCAGGCACCTAAATCTTGACTTCAGCAGTACAGAAGTACGCTCCACCACACGACGTGTCCTCCCATGTGCATCATTGTATTGAACTTCCCCCCGGGTAGTTGGATTCCGCAGTGGGGACAGCAACCACGGATGACTGGGATACCCAGAGTCACCTAGTTGTGAGACAAACAAGCAAACAGTGTGATCTGAATATGTGAGGAGAGCAGCATGTCACACATACATCACAGTCACTGACATAGCCCTCTCACCAACAAGCAAGGCCCGCTCGGGGTATAGATTGGCCCTCAATTGGGGTATGGTGCTGTTCCGCAAGTGGTGGGAGTCATGTGCCGACCAAGGATACTTTGTACACACGTGTGAGATGATCTGATCCACCTGGCATACCACTTGCACATTGATGGAGTGGTAGTGGTTGCGGTTCCTATAGATGTGTTTACTCACCTGTGGCGGAACGAGGGCAATGTGGGTGCCATCAATGGCTCCCACAACATTTGGAATGCCTCCCAGGTCAAAGAACTCCCCCTTCACAGCTGCCAATTCATCTCTCCTCGGGAAGTGGACATGTCTGTCCTTGTAAAGCATCAATGCTGATAGGAAGTCACACAACTCCATGCTGAACATGGTCTGTGACTTCCCACCGGCACTGTAAAGACCAAGTAGTAAAGAAATGCAGTGCAGCCACAACCTTCCCGGTAGCAGACAATGGAGCCGGATATACTATTTTGGGCTTCGAATGGGGCTCCATCGTTGTCAGGTCGGGCTAGGGCGAAAGATGGGTGGTCTCTTCCCACATATTTCAGGGTACACAAGGATGGGCTGAGTTATATATGAGATATGGTGAACAGCTTAACCAGAGACTCACACAACCACAAGATTGACAGGACTCATGGTCACATGAAATGCACAAGTGACCTGCATTCAGACATTGTTTTTCTTCACTCACTCGACATACTGACCCTATAACATTCAAAGAGGTTGATGTGTATGGCATATAGTACACAGCTACATCAGGGAAGACCTGCCCTGTGGTTAGATGGCACATCACTTGTCTTTCCCAGTATCAGTGATGAGTTGCATGTAGTTGCTGTCACTGCACAACCGCAAGCTTTAGTCCCACAATACACAACATTACGGGATGAGGACAGTGAGTGCAATCTGAACAACGCAACATGGATATACAGCATGGTGGACAGACACATGTGGACATTATGGGGTCAGTCCTGCATGAGTGTGTAAGGAATTTGCGTAACAGACATTGCAATGTTCACCTGAATGAGGCACAAATGCACTTGGATAGTGTATACATGCCCACATGGCTGACGATGGCTGATGATGTTTGTTCAACATGTGCATTCCTATGACGTGTGTGGGAAAATTTGCAGGCAATGGCAGCTAGGCACACTGCATGCCACACCAATATGTGTGTCTGGAGTGCTAAGGATGACACGTATGTCTGATTTGCAGACAATGGACACCTCTGATTGTCTAGTTATGTCACTGGCCCTTCACAAGACGACCCTGGCCAAGAGACGCCAGTCAGATGTTAAGGGATATTCAATAGATGTTCACAGGTTGGATGTTTTATTACACAACATTGGTACAGTGCAAGAGACCATTGGCCTTTTTGACTCCTTCCCTCATTTCAGTCCATGCTGGCCACGAGGAATGTCAATGTATATAATGTCACTCTCCTTTTTCTTAGGCATACCATGTGTGTGAAGACTAGACTCAAAGGTCACACTTTCTCATACCTTCACAGTGTAGTGACCAGCTGGACACTGTTCTAGTTGTTCTGATGTTCCAGCCACTCCCAGAGGGCTGGCTTACCCCCCAGACCACAGCCACCCAGCACAGGCGTCACTGGACATGTGACCCTGCCAACAAACAGGGCCGAATGCACGTGCCCTGGGCCTGTTCTCCTATACATGTACGGTGTCTGTGTGGTTACTTTATATGCATGGGGCCCTTGTGCACAACAACATTACACATGGGGTGCACCAGTCACTTTAGGCAAATGAGTTGTGATGTGTGATGTAATTTGCAGGACGCCAACGCAAATGCAGTATGTGTTCCCATGCGCGGTAGCTGGCATCCCCAGCGATGACACGCAGGGTTGCGGTCGCTGCTTCCAGGTCACCGCGGTGTGGTAAGCACTAAGCGAATGAGCCATCAGCCAATAAAAGCCGTCTGAAAACATATTTTAAAAATGCGGTGTGCGTGGGGGACATCTTTACTTGATCTGACCCTTCTTTTGTTTAGTAGTGCCCACATGCCTTCCTGCATTGGCAATGAGCTTGGGTAGACGATCCACCAGCTGCCCTCGCCATCTCCCTGTGCAGCCAACACACTTGCGTGCTGCTGCTGCAGCCAGCTCTTCTCCCCTGGTCTGCCCACTCCTGCAGCCAGAAGCATGCTGGGCAGCAGGGTCATGAGGCTACTCCATGAGGACCATGATTGCACTCACCAGCTTCCTCCACTTCTCGGGTGCCCAGGGTTGGGGTCCTGGACCCCTCAGACACCTTCACAGGAGTGAGATTGCATTCCGGCCTTTTCTGCATTGGGGCCAGAGGTGGAGTCCTGGGCCCCCTGGGCACCTTCATGGGGAGTGAGATGGTGGGAACTCTCCTGCCGCCGGGACACTTGTGAAAACTCCTTTACTACCTGGCACTCACCCGATGATTTCCTGCGTTGTCTGGTAGCCTACATTTCGCCTTCCGTCTCCCGCCGCCGCACATAACCAGCTTGCCGTGTGGCCGCCGAGTGGAGGGGGGGCACAGCGGACAAAACAAACTACAAATCCCAGCATCCCTAGCGCCGCACCTGGGACCTGCGCGCCAAGCGGCGCATAAATAGCGGTAACATCTCCTGCGTTGCGAGACGCGCACGTGATGAGCCGTGCGAAGCCCGGGCCATGGGCGGGCCAGTCTGAGCCCGTCAGAGACAGTAAGAGACTCGGCTGGGCCTCCCCCCTTGCATCTTATTTCTTTGTGTTTCATTTGTATCTGTATTTTGGAAAAGTCTTTGGGTTTGCGCTTAGTGTTCCTGTCAAATTACCCGGAGCTTGATATTTAGAACAAGAAAATGGCTTCCAAAAAATCCAAAAGAACTAAAACCAATAAGAAGGGTGGTGGAGGAGACATTACTGGCCCTATTGAAGCTTTCATTACAAGGGCCGCCTCGGCCTTGGAGAGAGAAATTAATTGACAGTTCGTCGACTTTCTCTCGATCCCTTGTTCCAAAAGAGATCCTCATTTGGGAACATTGCCAGTGCGGCGTCCCCTGCTCAACCTACTACAGAGAGCTCTAACACTTCTCGGATCAATAAGGAGCAGCATACCATCTCAGATTCAAGTGAGCCAGACACTAGACTGGCTTCTTTTATGGCTTACCCGGGGACTGAGACGAGGGCAAGATCCAGCTTAGGGCAAGCAAATGATTTATCGGAAGAAGATAAGACCCCTGAGGGTATACCAGCACCTGCGCATAAACGAAAAAGGGGTGGAGATCAGCAAAAGGGAGGGCGCACTAAGAGGACTAAAGCCACTTCGCCTACACTGAGAGCAAAGGCTAAGAACACAAGAATAACAGTATTGCTCAGGAGGAAAGATCTGGTTTAACACAAAATAGTCCCAGTAGTGACATTATCGAGAACGTACCAGGCATTATGCCAGATACTGTTTGTACGATGGATAAAATTGAACATTTGATGAAGTCCTTGATCATCCCATTAGTGGAGCGCATGAGCCGGATAAACACACAGTTAGAAACCCTTCAGAAGCTTGCTCAAACAAACTCAGAACTGCTAAAGAAGCTGGAGGGGGGGTAAAGTCAGTGCCATCTAGTGCACACACGTGGCTTAATACTAAAAGTAATCAGAAAACTGCCCCGAAAGATAAGCCGCTCAAAGGAGTTATTGAATCCGCTAAGTCATTGGATGTTAAGAGTTCAAATAAGACCCCTCAGACAGTAAGCCAAGCGACTGAAGCAGTTATGGCAACTGACAATAGACAGCAATTGACCAAAGGACCAGGGGACACTAAAATTGGATTAGGCGTGGCAAAAATGGCAGCAAATACCAGCAGGGGCAGGCAAAAGAGAGTTGACCTCCCACGGGAGTCTTACTGCTTTGTCATTGTATTAGCGGGGGTTCCTGAATGGCAAAATGACAGGGAGGAATCCTACCATGAATTTAAAAATAAAGTGATGTTCTGGTTGGTGAAAAATCGATCTCTTAGACCAGACTTAGACGGGGAAATAATTAATGTTAGGAGAGTAAAGTTTGGTGGGCCACAAAGTGAAGGATGTAGCAGGAGACTGCATCATAGTGAACTTCAGAGATTCTAGAGTAGTTCACTTTATTAGCGGTTTCCATAATCAGGATAGGACGGGGGGATCCTGTCCTTTGATCTAAGTTATTTCTATTCTACCGCACCCTCACTGGTTGGTAGTTGGAGAATGCCCAAACCATTTTGTGGTAATAATTATCCTCAAGGAGGGCATTGGGCCAACGGCCTCGTGGAATATGGAGAGTTTAGAGGTCATCTACATAACCATGCCCACGGCATCCATCCCTACAAAACCCTTTTTAATGTCCCATTGTCCAATCGTTTTGATTACCTGTCTGACCTAGGTTGGGTTGATTGACAAGCAGGGAAGACAGCAGTAGAAAAACTGAATAGAACCTCTATTTCTTCCCCCGCAGAGAGGAGTCAAGAGATTGAGGGCTCCCCAGTGGTTGCTAAAACATCTGCACCAGGTTTCCCAATAATGGTTAAAGGACTAGATTCACCAGATAATACAAAAAGTCATCCAGTTAGCTTGGCTGATATCCCTAGCCCTAGAAATACAAAGTTGGTAACTTGGAATATCGCCGGCTTAAGGAATAAAGTAGATGACCCTATCTGGAGAGAATTTATAGCAACAGCAGATATCATCGGGCTACAAGAGACATGGGACACAGGGAACACACTTAGTTTAGATGGCTACTCCACTCACTGACTTCCAGCAGTAGCTTCCACCATGGGGAGGGCAAAGGGAGGATTGGTTACTCCAATTGCTGCAACTATTACCGGAACCCATCCTGAGATAGCAACAGGTTCTCCCTACTGTTTGGCAGTTCAAATTGCCTATAAAGGGGCATTTAATATTTTAATTATTAATTTTTATAACTCATATGACAGACCTACCACGACTACCCACCTGACTATTTTAAACTCTTTTCTTGTTGATTACAGGAAACTTAATTAAAATCAATACTTTATCATACTTATGGGCGACTTTAATATTCATGGGTGCCCAGATAAATGTTTGTCACTTGATTTACTCGGTCCCCTTGAACAAGGTGACATCCATTTTGAACATTCGGAACAGGGAGATCTCTTAGAGAATATTTTGTCCGATAACGGATTAATGCTACCTATAGGGGAGGATGAGGATATACCCACCTTTAAAGGTAATGGTAGCAGTTCAACTATTGATTTCATTTTCTTAAGCACAACACTAGGGAGTAATATCATGGGTTATTCTCCCGTCTGGTCACACTTTAGTGACCATAACCCGGTAATCCTAAGTGTTAGAGATGTCTTTAAGATATCTGAGAGTCTACAAAACAGGGTTGATAAACGTGACATTTGCTTGACTGACCAACACGTAAAATCAGATGGTGTAGAATTGTCCCTAAAGACTTTTTAAATAATCTCCTGATGAATAGAGGTGTGTAGATGTACACATGTATGGTCACCGATGTAAGGGACGATGAGGTTATGGAGGCTTATCAAAAAAATTTGCATCCAGGTTTCTACCGACCTAAAGCGCCCAGGCAAAGTGAAGGATCCCTGTGAAGTCGGCTGGTTTAACCATAACTGTTCTGCCGCTAATAAAAAATTAAAGATGGCACTGAAATGTAAACCAATTGACAGGCCATTAGTGGCTTCCCTAAGGAAAGCCTACAAAGCAGCAGTAGAATCCAGAATGCGGGAGATCAGGGAAGACGCCTGGGATGAACTAACATCCATAGATGTCCTTAAAAACAGTGCTAAATTCTGGCTCTTTGTTAATAAACCTTATTTTGTGGATTCATGTAACAGCGAGCTGGACTGTGATATTCAGGAGCAAGAGTGGCTCACTCATTTTAAGTCAGTATATGAAAGGGAAATTGTTGGGGAGGAGGTTTTAAGCACTCCTACTTGTCGTCCCTTTACTTTATTGGTTACCGAGGCTGAGGTGGTAGAAGCCATTGGTAAAATGATTAGCAACAAGGCCCTGGGACCCGATGGTGTACCAGCGGACTTATTTAAATCCGACGTTACGTTATGGTCTAAAATCTTAACTAATGTTTTTAACAGAGTTTGCAAAACAGGTATTCCATCCACTTGGTTTGAATCCGTTATTGTTCCAATTTTTAAAAAAGGAAACAGAGGTGACCCCGATAATTATCGACCGATCTCCCTTATTGATTCTGCAGTAAAGGTCCTAGGTAGAGTGATCCTGTGTAAATTACCGGATAAATTGGAGGAAACAAACACACTATCGGCCCTCCAATATGGGTTTAGGAAGGGGAGAGGCACCATTGATCAGAGCCTAAATCTCCAACAGTTGATTGGGAAATATACTATAGCTAAAAGGGGCATGTTATACATAGCATTTATGGACCTGTCATCGGCCTTCGACCGAGTAAACAGGTCAAAATTATGGGGTCTGCTCCTAAATCTAGGTATTAATGAAGACATTGTATACTTCCTAGCGGATTTGCACGGGGACCTAACAGCAACAGTGAGATATGACTGCCAGGGTAACTCTACGGGTAAGATCGGGATAACGAACGGGGTCAGGCAAGGTTGTATTTTAGCCCCTTTATTATTTACCCTTTATATTAATGACCTGGGTGCTGTGCTAGGGGAAGCTTCCAAAGATACACCAAGGGCAGGCAAATCTTTTATACCCGCATTATTGTACGCGGACGATGCCGCCCTTTTAGCGCGTACAGCAGTAGGGCTACAACGCCTTTTAAATCCACTTTATGCGTTTATGACTGCCCTAGATCTGAGTGTTAACTTTTCAAAATCCCATGTAATGCCGGTGGGTCCTAAGGGCAAGAAAAAAATGATGACACTTCACTGTGATGGGAATGTGCTCTCTAGGGTCTCGAGATTCCCCTATTTGGGGGTAATCTTTGATGATAGCTCTACCTGGTCACCCCAACTGGCTGCATAAAGGAACGTTTTTTCCAGATCCATTTTTGCGGTACTTGTTTTTTTGCGAAAATTGGGTGTGAAACCGTTGCAGGCTGTCCTTAAATTCTATGACGCCAAATGTGTTTCTATAGCTATGTATAGTGCAGATTTATGGGGGTTTAAGAATGTAAAGTTGATACAGGTGGCAGAGGACAAGTTCTTGAAAACCATCCTAGCGGTCCCACAATCGACCCCAGGTTATATTGTCCATCAAGAATGTGGGGTGGATTATGTTGAAGACCGGATAGCAGTTGCACCACTCTTAAAATGGATTGCAGTTTGCTTGAACCCTGAACTGAAGATTAACCATGAGGTCCTGAGGGATTGTTTATCTTTGGAACGTTGTGATTCCATTCCGTGGCTGAAATACGTTATAAAAATAGCCAGCTTATTAGGTCGCCCTGAATTATTTGATGAGCCGTCTAATTTAGTTAAAGGGGACGTGAAATGAGTTAAGGCCACAAGCTCCTCAAAGGTATGGAGAGAGAAGAAAAGGAGCTGATTAAACCCACTGTAAGGGCCCATCAGCTATTGGTAAAATCTAATGATCTAGAACTATACCTGAAGGTTGTCAATAATGTTACCACAGATTTTTGCTGACCAAATTCAGGTTAAATAAATTTCATCTTCTCCTCACTGAACGCCCCTGTTGGACCAAGGCGACAGATTTAGAATGATGCACTTGTGATGGACTTTCTCTAATGGACACCTCGCACTTTATGTTCTTTTGTAGATATTTTATCGCAATTCGGAAAAAGTTTATTGTCCCACTAATGAAAGACAAAGGGTTCAGACAAGTAAAACCTGCCCTAATGTACCTTCAACTGTTGTCCAACATTTGGGAACTTTTTAATATTGCCAATTTTCTGACAATAGCCATGAGACTCGGGAAAAAAATCAAGTGGATTAATTGCACATAGTTGTTTTTATGAATTATCTTGGAAAGTCATGTTTTAATGTCTGTAAATATTGTTGTAAACCTGCATTTTAGTGTATGTTTTTAGTACATGTTTTTAACATGAACATGTATTTTTTATGAATATTACCTTTTAAAAACCCATATCGTAGCTTGGTCCTGACCTTGTATATTGTACACTTTTATGGTTTTTGATATGAACCGAATAAAGTAATTTTGACTGACTGACGGGTGCTCCCCGGCTTCCTCTGCTTCTCTGGGGCCCAGGTCTGGGCTCCTGGGCCCTTCCAGCACCTTCATGGGTAGCGCACTGGCACTCCCTGGCCTCCTCTGAGCCGCCAGGCATCTTTACTTTGGGGCCCCTTCACAGGGAGTGGGACATCGCTCCCTGCTTTGTCTTCCTCTGGGGGCACATTGGTGCCCGGTAGTGGAGCTCCACATGCTTCGTCCTTTGTCCCAGGCTTCTACCAGAGATCACCTACCTTCTAGGGGCATATCTCAAGCTTGTTGGGACAATTTCAATGGTCTTGGCCTCTTTTTGCTCCTGGTGGCCAGCCCTAGCCACCTGGAGCACTCTCCTCTGTCTCCTGGCCTCCAAGAGGATGTATTCAGCAGGACCAGGCTTCACTGGCTCTCTGTGCGAGCCTTTCACCTGGTTTCCTCTTCTTGGCTTCTCTCATTGCACAGAAACCCAGGGTTATCCTATTGGTCCCGGACTCCTTCAGAGGCACAGTCCAGAGTCCTGAGGAAAGTCAGGGGTCTCCTCCTTCCAAGTGCCCATGGCGTTAGCCTCCAGTCTCCTTGCGCCTTAGAAAACACACATCCCAGAGAGAGTTCACTGACAAAACATCGATGCCTAAAATATCCCCATACCAAAATATTTGAGCAAAATATTGATGTCAAAAATATTGTCATCCTATACTTATAATGGTAAGTACAAGAATTTTTTTTAAAATATCGATAAAATAATAAATAGTAAATAGTAACGTTAAGTAAAAAAATTATAAAACAGATTTAATATATATCTTTAAAAAATAAACGTATTTAAAAACTTACACACAAATATAATAACTGTTTGAAATGAGATCTCTGGCTGGCCAAGGCTCGCACCAAAGTCAGTCAGAGGCCACCACTCTAAGTCAGGGCAAGGGAGTTACACGCCAAGATAACCCCTGCTCACCCTCTAGGTAACGTGACACGAGCAGTAAGGCTAAACTCGGAGGCTATGTAAGTTAAGCGTTTGCGCGCGCAAAAAGCAACAACACCCAAGGCCCACCACAAAGGAAACTCCACACAAGGTTATGTATAAAAATAGCCTTTGTATTATACCACACACATTAGATAAAAACACACACTTTACAATGTGCCAACAGGCACAGGCAGAATTTACAGGGGATGTATGTACAGAACAGGGCCACATTGACCACTGTCAAGAATAGGCACTTTTAGAACTTAGAATATAAAATCACTGCAGCACAAAATAGAAATTAGAGCACACAAACAGTAACTACTGGTAAGAGGTAAGTACCACCTACGCAACCCTAACCACCTTAGGAGGATGCCACGCAGGGAACCAGGGCTTCACTAGCAACACCTGTACTAGAAAGAACGACCACCTAAGTATCACCATAAATTTAGGGGTATAAGCATGAACACATTACACATGATGAGAAATTATGTAAGCCACAACCTGTGCCTGTCCCAAATGTCAGGGGCCTAAACGGAGCAGCTGCCCACTAAGTGCTGGGCAGCTGGGGACTCGAGCCTGGCACCAGCATGCCTCCGGGCTTTCCTGTGGCTCAACAACACAACGATGTCCCCAAAATCACGTGGGGGCCTGGGAGCCTTGTGGGCTCTGAATAATGATGTGCCCCTTCATTGGAGTCCCCCTTCTGGGGACTCTAGATCAATACTGGCCCCCTGAGCCTCTCGGGCTCTACAACAAAAATGCCGCCTGGATGGGGGAGTCCCTCTCTGGGGACTCTAAGTAAAAATATGCCCCGTTGAGCCCTCGTGAGCTCGAGAACAAGATGCGCCAGCAATCCTTGGAGCCTCATGGGCTCTGATGAACAAAAGGGGGGGTGGCCTCCGGAGCCTCGTGGCTCGAAAGAAAATGCTCCCTGAGCCTCTCTGGGCTCTACACAAATCTTGCCTTGTCGTTGGAGTCTCATGGACTCTGGAAGAATGCCCCAAAATTCCCCAGCTACTTGTGGAGTGGCCCGCTGCCAACCGGGGCCGCTCTATGGGGAAAGAAAACTGCCCCTGCAATGAAGTGGGCACCTCTGGGGGTGGCGGGCACCGGCACTGTGCCCGACGCCCCCCCTTCTTGCCAATTAGCAACGGACCCCACTCACTGGCGGCTTGAGCGGGGACGTCTCTTCTCAACTGCAGGGCTCTTCCTCCACTCGGGGAGCCTCGCTGCTGTGGCGGCCGGTTCTCCTCTCACTGCTGGGCTCTCTGGTGACACATGCAGGGCTCACACCGCCGATGTGGGAGCCCTGCTTCCTGTCTCCTTCTTCCGGCCGGACTTCCTGCTTCTCGGCTGGCTTCAGCAATGGCGGCCTCGCTGGGCAAGGGGCGGCGAGAGTCCTGGTTGCCGGGCGACCCTCTGGCAGGACTACCACGTGATAGGCTGGCGGGGTAGCCAATGGCAGCACGGCCACGCGGACAAGCCCCCAGGCTCCAGGTCGCGACGTTGAGGGCAGTGGTGATTTCTTCGACGAAGTACGGGGTAGGCTCCCGTTATTTTTAAACATAGAGCGAAGTGCCACGAGCGGCACAAATGCGAGGTGGGCACTCGCTAGGGGGCACAAAAC
This sequence comes from Lissotriton vulgaris, assembly GCF_964263255.1. Lineage (NCBI taxonomy): Eukaryota > Metazoa > Chordata > Amphibia > Caudata > Salamandridae > Lissotriton > Lissotriton vulgaris. The sequence goes on along the minus strand of NC_141697.1, from coordinate 400,791,654 downwards.
TGCACCAGGTCCCTGGCGGGGTTGGCACCTGTCGGGGTACTTAGTAATCGGCAAATAAACAGGGCAAATGCCGGGTGGGCACCGGCTGAGAACAAAAGCACTCCCAAGCGCTAGGCAGAATAAAGCGCTCTCAATCGCTAGGCAAAAATCAAGCGCTGCCAGGAGCTAGGGTCCCAAAAGTCCAGGGACCAGCACAAAGTCCTTCAGGAGGTGCGGGGGGCAAGGTTGGGCCCAGAGCCAGCTCACAGGGTCCTCCTAGGCAGGGAGGCAATCCCTAGTGGCAGTCCTCCTGGCGCCAGCAGCAGCAGCCCCCCTCAGCAACAGGATCCAAGAAGAGAACAACTTGTAAGGGGACACAGCACCTTTTTATACAGTGAAACCCTTTGTTTTTAGGTGCAGGGTGGGGGGAAAACCAATCACAGCTGGTTTTGGAGCACTCTTGATGTGCTCAGCCCCTCTCACTATTCACTGGCCAGGCTAGGGTCATCAGTCGCACCACAGTGGGCGGAGCCAGCATTGTGTGGGGAAAGCCCAGCCCTATTCAGGTCCCAGGTGCCCCCTCCCTCACATCAGCATGCTAATCTATCCACTCACCACCGGGGCAGACCCATCCAGACTCCTGGAGCCAGGCTCACCAGCCAGCTCCAGCCAATCACACGGCAGCACCCTTACTGCACACGCACACCAATGTCTAGAAGTGGCACTTCCACACCAGACACAATCACGCCACATACATCATTGCGCAGCATTTAATCACATGAGTCCCCACATACCAAACTCGCACCTGCACACCTTACGCATCAGGAACTACCAGGGACACAGACATTCCCCATGCATTCCTATGGGAGGGCAGGCCAATGTCACCACACGCACTCAGGGTGCGCACGCACTTTCCACTGGGACACAGTGAAAGTGCGCCAAAGCCAAAAATCACTATCACCAGGTCACTTACCAAAAGCAAAAAGTTCAGGGGTGAACCTGCCAGAAGGGCCAAGTCCAACAATAACTAATATATATATTTAAATATATCTACTTAAAACAGTTAATAAACTAATACATTTAATTTATATCATAAATAATATAAAATATAGCAAATAAAAATATATATACATATACCAATAACATAAAGAGGTTGATTATGATGCTATGGGCTGCATCGTTATCGGCCGCTTGGTTTACTTTCCTACCGTCTCATTGTGATGGAGGAGGTCGGAAAGTAAACCTTTGGGCATTCTGGCCAGCTTCCGATGGGCTCTGAGAGCATCTGGCCAGTTGCAATCCAGCTAGTAATATCAAGGGCAGGCCTCTCCGCCCGTGAGATTACAATGCACAGTGTCTGACATGGTTTCCATACTGGTCTGTCCGACATTGAAACCATGTCGGAAAGTGTGTTCTGGGGGACCAGCAGGGCCCCCTTTGGTACAAGACCTCTAGTTGATTCCTGCAACTCCCTTTTCTCAATGGGAGCTTGTGTTACGGCCGTTTCACGGATGTTACATGAGCTCCCATTGAAAAAAGTGGAATGGGACCGAACAGTGTTCGGTCGCACTATAACGGCCAGGTCTGGACCGCTGACTGGGTGTCGGTTAGTCCCAGGACATCTTCCTCCCAACATTGAAATCAGGCCCATGATCTTTAAAAAACAAAGCATTCAAATTAAAATGAAAAATTCGACAACTTAAAATTCTTTGCATTTAGTAAGAATTATGTAACTCATAAAAAATAATAGTATTGAAAAATATTGCATTTAAAAAAAACTAAAACATAATAATATAAATTTAATAATATAAAATTAATGATAAAATATAAAATGTAATACTTATACTATTTCCACTACTATTTATACAAAACTATGCGAAATATATAAGTAAATAATAAAAACATGACTACTCCCACCTAGCGATACTCAAAAACAGTAAAACTTAATAAAATGTACACATTTCCTTCCAATAAATGCAACAGAAGTAAAAGTGTTGGATGGCAGAGGGATACAATTTACTATCCCACCCCAATAAGTGCAGCAGTAGGGAAATTGTTGGATTGTGGGGGGGTATCATTTACTATTCCTCCTCCAGTCAGTACAACAGTAGGAAAAATATTGGATTGCAGAGGGGTTAAATTTACATTTCCACTCCAGTGAGTATAACAGTAGGGTAGGTGTTGGATTATGAAAGGGTAATATGTACTATTCCCACTCCAATAACTGCACCAGTAGGGAAGATTTTGGATAGCAGAGGGGTAAAATATACTATTCCCGCTCTAGTCAGTACAACATTAAAAATATAAACCAAACATCTTAAACAAAAATATTTCTAAAACAAAGTAATTAAAAAGAAATATAAATATTTTGTAAAAAAATTAATGCAAATATATTTAATAAGAAGAAAACTAAAAACAAAAACATATTACAATTTTAAATATATATCTAAAATTCCTACCAATATTATTATTTATTTAAAAAAACATAATTTATTACATACATTTAACTTAGTTATTTTCCAACCCATAACAATACAAAACTCACAACCTGCACCTAAAACGTAATTTCGCAAAACAAATATTATTTACACTATTAATATAAATATGTATTCTTCAAACTAATTATCATTAATTAAATACTAATTGCTAATTCATTATAATAAATGTACCCCTTTCATGTTCGTACAGTGACCCAGCTAGTAGATTGGAGAGCAATGGTTCTCGACTAAGCACAGGAAGCGGGCTGGGGGGCTCGGATGGAGGCCTTAAAGTGCTGTCCTGGAACACTGCAGGATTTATAGCTCAATTAGATTCACTGGAGTGGTGTGCTTTTGTTGACCTTCATGGGATTTGTCTCTTTCAGGTGACTTTAGCGATAAACCCTGTTCATAGAATGGGGTTTGTTACATTTCATGAACCAGCTATCAAGGGCCCAAAAGGTAGACCATCGGGGGGGCCTGTACATCTGGGTGGGAATTCATCTTGGATTTAAGGCGAAAAGAGTCGACACTAATTGCCCTTATCCAACTTGTATTCTACTGACCCATACAAAATTTAAAAAACTGGCACTCATTAACATTTACTCTCGGCCAGTACGGTATGCTGGAACTTCCCAGACTTTGGATTCCTTGATAACCCTTTTGAATTCATTCTCGGGTGACGTTGTTTTTATGAACGGTGGAGATTTTAACTGCCATTATGAACCCCTTAATGGTGTGCCACTGATTACTACTGAAGAAGATGAAATCTCGTGAGTCCCACCCCCAAATATATATCCAGTAAAGTGATTGTCTCCACTCGTATTATAAATGATTTCTCTCACCCATTTGTTTTCTGTGAGGGCCTGTATAGGGCGCTTCCCAAGTGATAACCCAGGGCAATCGACCTACAGAGGATTGGGCCACGCATCAGTTATTGATTACTTCTTAATCTGCATAGAATTGTGGCATAAAGTTTTAGATTTTAGTGTTGCCCAGCGTACGGAAGGTGACCATAATCCCCTGATTATTACATTGGATTTCTGTACGAATGATGCGGTACACGGCTCTGAAAGTTCTTCAAGAACCGACCTCATAATAGTAGAAGGAGGGAGGCGCATTCAAACAATCCAGAGAAAATTTGGCAAAAATGTATAACAGCATAATCCAATTGCTAGAAAAGGCAAGTAGTGTCCATGAAAATCCTCCTAACAGTGGTGTTGGTGATTATTTAGGTGAAATCCATCAGGAACTAGTTGCAACACTGGCAGACTTTTTCATTAACTCAAGGCCCATCAAGCCTAAATTCTTGGGTGACAGAAACCCCTGGTTTAACAGGGGGTGCAGGGAAGGGAAGTGCACCTTGTTTGCTGCTCTTAAACAGGGCAACCAGCTATGTGTTGCTGAAGCTAGGCTTATTTATAAAAAAACATTTTTAACGCTAAATCGGAGTGGGAAGCGGAACGTTGGCAGGCTATTAAGTCGGCCCTCGCTGCGAAGGATTTGAGTACCTTCTGGAACCTAGTTCATACAGGGAAACAGGAGGGTAAGACTACCATTGACCCAAATGTTTCTGAGGAAGCATGGCGCTTCATACCACTATGCACAGCAGTGGAGGTTCAATTGGCTGTAACTAAGCTCCAATTGAACAAGGCACAACACTCCAAGTTATGTTCAACATCTGAAATTTAGGGACAGGGTAATGTCTACACAGGTGAGTAGTGGTACTAGACCCCCCTCTTTGAGGATGTGTCAGAATGGTTTTGCAATTTCATCCAAAAATAATTACATCAGCTTGTTTATATCTGTAAATTGTTACATAGTATTAAGTAGTGTGTGTGTGTAAAGAAAAGTACAGACTGGACAGTTATTTATTGAGTGTTATTCAGAAAAAACTGCAATGGACCGCACACCGATAGCCCCTCCTCCGGGTCGCCCCTAAGCACTCTGGTATGTGAAGTGCCTGAAGTTCGAAGAATCAATGAAAGTTCGCAAGTGGTTCACCTATGTAGGTGCAAGTAGATACTTGTTGTTACCCCGATCTCTAGACCCGGGACATGGCCCGGGTTTCGGGATATCTTCCCTCATCAGTAGAGAAAGTCAATAGGGGTTGAAGAGAAGGCCGCCTCGTAACCGTCACGGGCCTCGTTGCCCAGCACGCAGGTTCGCTGTCCAGAAGCTCATCAACTTGTGAGGCTCAAGGGAGCCCTTATGTAGAAAAAACAGCAATGGACCGCACACCGCTAGCCCCTCCTCCGGGTCGCCCCTAAGCACTCTGGTATGTGAAGTGCCTGAAGTTCGAAGAATCAATGAAAGTTCGCAAGTGGTTCACCTATGTAGGTGCAAATAGATACTTGTTGTTACCCCGATCTCTAGACCCAGGACATGGCCCGGGTTTCGGGATATCTTTCCTCGTCAGTAGAGAAAGTCAATAGGGGTGGAAGAGAAGGCCGCCTCGTAACCATCACAGGCCTTGTTGCCCAGCACGCAGGTGCGTAGTCCAGTAGCTCATCAGCTTGTGAGGCTCAAGGGAGCCCTTATATAGAAAAAACAGCAATTGACCGCACACCCCTAGACCCACCTCCGGGTCGCCCCTAAGCACTCTGGTATGTGAAGTGCCTGAAGTTCGAAGAATCAATGAAAGTTCGCAAGTGGTTCACCTATGTAGGTGCAAGTAGATACTTGTTGTTACCCCGATCTCTAGACCCGGGACATGGCCCGGGTTTCGGGATATCTTCCCTCATCAGTAGAGAAAGTCAATAGGGGTGGAAGAGAAAGCCGCCTAGAAACCTTCATGGGCCTCGTTGCCCATCACGCAGGTGCGTCGTCCAGAAGCTCATCAGCTTGTGAGGCTCAAGGGAGCCCTTATGTAGAAAAAACAGCAATGGACCGCACACCGCTAGCCCCTCCTCCGGGTCGCCCCTAAGCACTCTGGCATGTGAAGTGCCTGAAGCTCGAAGAATCAATGAAAGTTCGCAAGTGGTTCACCTATGTAGGTGCAAGTAGATACTTGTTGTTACCCCGATCTGTAGACCCGGGACATGGCCCGGGTTTCGGGATATCTTCCCTCATCAGTAGAGAAAGTCAATAGGGGTGGAAGAGAAGGCCGCCTCGTAACCGTCACGGGCCTCGTTGCCGAGCACGCAGGAGCGTCGTCCAGAGGCTCGTCAGCTTGTGAGGCTCAAGGGAGCCCTTATGTAGAAAAAACAGCAATGGACCACACACCGCTAGCCCCTCCTCCGGGTCGCCCCTAAGCACTCTGGTATGTGAAGTGCCTGAAGTTCGAAGAATCAATGAGAGTTTGCAAGTGGTTCACCTATGTAGGTGCAAGTAGATACTTGTTGTTATACCGATCTCTAGACGCGGGTCATGGCCCGGGTTTTGGGATATCTTCCCTCATCATTAGAGAAAGTCAATAGGGGTGGAAGAGAAGGCTGCCTCTTAACCGTCACGGGCCTCGTTGCCCAGCACGCAGGTGCATCGTCCAGAAGCTCGTCAGCTTGTGAGGCTCAAGGGAGCCCTTATGTGGAAATAACAGCAATGGACGGCACACCGCTAGCCCCTCCTCTGGGTCGCTCCTAAGCACTCTGGTATGTGAAGTGCCTGAAGTTCAAAGAATCAATGAAAGTTCGCAAGTGCTTCACCTATGTAGGTGCAAGTAGATACTTGTTGTTACTCCGATCTCTAGACCCAGGACATGGCCCGGGTTTCGGGATATCTTCCCTCATCAGTAGAGAAAGTCAATAGGGGTGGAAGAGAAAGCCGCCTCGTAACCGTCACGGGCCGCGTTGCCCATCACGCAGGTGCGTCGTCCAGAAGCTCATCAGCTTGTGAGGCTCAAGGGAGCCCTTATGTAGAAAAAACAGCAATGGACTGCACACCGCTAGCCCCTCCTCCGGGTCGCCCCTATGCACTCTGGTATGTGAAGTGCCTGAAGCTCGAAGAATCAATGAAAGTTCGCAAGTGGTTCACCTATGTAGGTGCAAGTAGATACTTGTTGTTACCCCGATCTCTAGACCCGGGACATGGCCCGGGTTTCGGGATATCTTCCCTCATCAGTAGAGAAAGTCAATAGGGGTGGAAGAAAAGGCCGCTTCGTAACCGTCACGGGCCTCGTTGCCGAGCACGCAGGTGCGTCGTCCAGAAGCTCGTCAGCTTGTGAGGCTCAAGGGAGCCCTTATGTAGAAAAAACAGCAATGGACCACACACCGCTAGCCCTTCCTCCAGGTCGCCCCTAAGCACTCTGGTATGTGAAGTGCCTGAAGTTCGAAGAATCAATGAAAGTTCGCAAGTGGTTCACCTATGTAGGTGCAAGTGGATACTTGTTGTTATCCCGATCTCTAGACCCGGGACATGGCCCGGGTTTTGGGATATCTTCCCTCATCATTAGAGAAAGTCAATAGGGGTGGAAGAGAAGGCTGTCTTGTAACCGTCACGGGCCTCGTTGCCCAGCACGCAGGTGCATCGTCCAGAAGCTCGTCAGCTTCTGAGGCTCAAGGGAGCCCTTATGTAGAAATAACAGCAATGGACCGCACACCGCTAGCCCCTCCTCCGGGTCGCCCCCTAAGCACTCTGGTATGTGAAGTGCCTGAAGTTCAAAGAATCAATGAAAGTTCGCAAGTGGTTCACCTATGTAGGTGCAAGTAGATACTTGTTGTTACCCCGATCTCTAGACCCAGGACATGGCCTGGGTTTCGGGATATCTTCCCTCATCAGTAGAGAAAGTCAATAGGGGTGGAAGAGAAGGCCGCCTCGTAACCGTCACAGGCCTCGTTGCCCAGCACGCAGGTGCATTGTCCAGAAGCTCGTCAGCTTGTGAGGCTCAAGGGAGCCCTTATGTAGAAAAAACAGCAATGGACCGCACACCGCTAGCCCCTCCTCTGGGTCACCCCTAAGCACTCTGGTATGTGAAGTGCCTGAAGTTCGAAGAATCAATGAAATTACGCAAGTGGTTCACCTATGTAGGTGCAGGTTGATACTTGTTGTTACCCCGATCTCTAGACCCGGGACATGGCCCGGGTTTTGGGATATCTTCCCTCATCAGTAGAGAAAGTCAATAGGGGTGGAAGAGAAGACCGCCTCGTACCCGTCACGGACCTCGTTGCCCAGCACGCAGGTGCGTCGTCCAGAAGCTCATCAGCTTGTGAGGCTCAAGGGAGACCTTATGTAGAAAAACAGCAATGGACCGCACACCGATAGCCCCTCCTCCGGGTCACCCCTAAGCACTCTGGTATGTGAAATGCCTGAAGTTTGAAGAATCAATGAAAGTTCGCAAGTGGTTCACCTATGTAGGTGCAAGTAGATACTTATTCATTGAGTTTTATTCAATCAATCAATCAAAGACTTTATTTCAGTCATCTGACCATAAAAGTGTGATGTGCTGTGAATACATTATATAAAATTACACAGAAAATGTAAAAAATAGGCAAATGAATTCACACAGCCCTTGTGCAGAGTTTGTTAACAGTGCTGTCTGATTAAAATCTATATAAAAAACCTAGCAGCTCAGCACTCGGAGCAATGCAGCAAAAGCCAGGCTTTGGGGTCCGCTATGCTGTCCAGAGTGTTATTATTTTGTATCTATGAAAGGTGAGTACTAACCCACACCACGTCCCTTGAAGTGGCCTTGGACTGCTCTACAATACTACCCTATGAGAGTCAAGCATTACAATGAGATCTTTGCTACCCAGCAAAGGCCAAATGTAGATCGATTACTTGTGGAGGCAACACAATTAATGACGCATTTTTCAACATCACTGTGTAGCCCTTTGTCCAGCCATTCAGTGCTTTCAATGTGATGTCTACAAAATCATCCCAGGACTGCTTTGACCCCTTGTATGTGTCTTGTAGCATCTCATGGTATACTTTCGGAGCGACACCATACTGATTCATTAGTGCATCTTCCAAGTGTATGTATGAATCTGATACCTCCTCTTCTACAGTCATGATTATATCCCTGCCCAGTTTAGGCACCAACCCAAACACAGACACCGCTGATGTGTACCCTGTGCATCTTCCATAGAGTTTTACTCCCCAGAATTCTGTGGAGTTACATAAAAAGTCTGCAATATTCTGCAGAGTTCCATGAGTGGGGCAATTCCAGCACCTCACGCTGCTCATGCAGAGTTTTAGCACTAGGAGCTTGATCCATGCAATAAAACAGCACAAATATCACCACATACCAGGCCAGAGGGGGCTGCATCTTTCTGCCGCTTGAGTAGATTTTCTACTCAAGCGGCAGCTTTCTAAACGCGAACTGAAGCGACCTGCCGCAACCACCCGCATTGAGAAACTGCATAAGGAATCATCCTAACAATTGAATTTCTCATTCATGATCGCCAACTTAACATTGGGGAGCCACACATGAGAAAAACTCTTCTGGTTTAGGGAGTTTTTTGGGAACTCTGGGCTCCAGGCGAGCGTGGAGTGGGTAGAACTCCTCAAACTCTGCCGGGGAGCGGTGTTTACTGCTCCCCATAATCTTCAATGCTCACTCATAAGAAGTGAACCATTTATCAATGTCATTCTCCACCTCAAAGCTAGGCACTGCAACTTTTGTCAAGTGAGCAGTATGTGTCCCCCTCTAGACACCTTACTTTTTCTGCCACAATCTTCACTAGACTGCACAAGTCCCAAACTGTACATCTTTTTCTCTAACGCCAGCTTATAATCCTCTAATGCAAACTTCTTCTCCTCCAGGCAATAGCAGCCAGCTTGGTCTGCAGCTCTCTCTCTGCCGTCTTGTTGTAGCACTCAAGATGATGGATTGGTAGATCTGGTAGGGTCAGACTGCGGGATCCAGCATCACTCTCAGCACTGGAACTTTCACCAGAGAGTCCATTTTGACACCATTTATCCCATACTCTCTCCTCTTCTTGAGTTTCCTGAGTCTTCTCATTCTCCACTGTGGCAGTCTGTAGCTGTCGAAAGTCTTCCCTAGCCCTTACGGCAGTGTGGAAATCCTCCTACCTGGATTCTCTACTCAATCCAGCCCTCCATGTTTGCACATGTTTCACTGCTCTGCCATGCGTAGGTTCTTCATGGCATGCATATCCACCTCAATGTTCTCAAAATGTTAAGGTACAAAAAGTGGAATCAAAAAATAGTTGGATTGGAAAGAAAATACCCAATCAAAGAACTTGTGACAAATAAAGATCAAAAATCTATTTTTGCTGTCATTTTAGTATAGGGATTTTGAATTCTGGCCATTAAACATGTGTGGCACTGCTAAACTCAAGTTCTGGATCCCACAGCTGAACACCAATGTAAGCAAGTATGTTATTTATTGGAGTACATGTGAGTCCACCACAAGGAAAAAGACTACATACTTGTCAGGGTAAAACATAGTTTCAATATTCCCCTGGGCTCAATCCCCTGGTAACTATGGCACAGAGCAGACAGGCTCAACTTTGGAAAATGTGTGTAGTATTTAGCAGCACTAAAATAGTCAAAAATTCAAAACCCAACACAAAATAATTCTGCAACAAACATAGACTAAAATGACACCTAAATGACAAAAAATCAATATCAGGAACCAGAGCTATACATTTTTAAAGATTTAAGATAAAAAGAGCCAAGAAAGGTAAAGGGCCAATCAGTGGTCACTTTTCATGGTTGTCCCGGATCTAGGCATGACTTCAGGTCGAGCCCGATGAAACACATGTTAGATACATGAAGCGAGTTGTCCTGATCAAAATTTTTATTTCCTGACTTAGGGCCCGAATTATATCTTGGCAGATGTACGTGGATGGTCAAATATTGACAGTCTGTCATTCTACTGTCTGACCTATACTCCTGCCTGATTTATATGTTGGCGGTATGATGGGCGAACAATGTAGCTTTCCATTTGTGTTTCCATGGGGGCTAAACCTCCAAACCTGAGCCAGCGGTTTTCATCTGATAAAAGGGGGTAAGCTATCACTACAAATCTCCTGTACTGTTCGAGTCACAATGAACCTCCATTTAGAAGGTGCTGCATACCTGTTCTTTGTTCTGAAAATGACACATCACATTGGTGCTATCATAGGAGGTATGTGTCTGTAAAATTGTGTAATGTGAGAAATCGTCATTATCATGGTCATAAATGTATGAAATGTACGTTGCGGATTTTTAAGCAAATCTTCACCAGAACAGGTAAAAATAACATCACAATTGTGATGTCTATCTAACTAAGAAATGTGTTATGTGCAAATGAATCTTTTAATAAATGTAGTGCACATATGTGCAGAGACATTCTGGACATATCAAAAGTACGCTACATCATGTCTGTGGTCTCAATGTCAGTCATCATGATGCCAATTTATTGTAGCTGACAACATTACCTCATGCTTATTATAATAATTACATGAAAGAATCTCCAAAATATGCGACACTCCTAAAAGTCTAGGTGTAGGTCACATACACCTGTTACATTTGCTCAAATTACATTTGTACAATTCTAAACACATATGTAAGAGGTTACCCTATTCTAAGATGGACATTATTGTTCATATCATAAATTCCTTGGCTCTTTTGAAGGGTGAACACAATAAATGCTTTCCCTCACCTCTACTGTCATCTCAACATGCCTGTCTTCTGTTGGTGCTATTGCCTCTTTCCTTAAACAATCCTAGTATAAAATTATATGTGAAAATACTTTGGCTTACACCTATCATAAAGATCACATTGACACTTACATGTCGATGATGAGCTAAAATAAGAGTAGGCAGGTCATGTGCATCTGATCTGACATGTGTCACAACAGCACTTGCAGAGGGCATTACAGGATGAATGTAAAATAGTGTTATTAGGCCAGCCAATACAGGATATGATAATCAAAGGCTATATGTCAGAATAGAGGTGGCTTCAAATAATGTGGTTCAAACATGTTAGGAACCAAATTGTAAGAGCAAAATATCCTGGTGAACCTTACACATGAAATAATATGATCAGTCAACCCATACAAGTTATTTTAAACAAATATGTATTGAACTATGCAATTGCTCAACACCAAAAGAAAACATAAGTTATCCATAAAAAAATTGATACAAAGAGATACTTCTCTCAATTTGAGTGTAAGTAATTCAAAACAAATGCAAACACATCAGAAATGAAAATAAATGAGCCCAGACTGCAGTTGTGCTTCACATTCCCATATAGAAATCTTGCCTCCAAAGTTATTGGCAGACAAATGACCACCTGAAAGTGGGGTATCTGTTACCCCATGAACATAATGGATCCAGGCCTCACTTAAACTGTTGGGATGATAGATGGCCTTTATTCCTGGGAATTGGGAGGAGTAGGGGTGGTTGGGGAAAGAGCAGGATGGTTTGAAGTGGTGGGAGTAGGAAATATCTGGCAAATAGAGGGTATAGGTGCAGTTGCTGTAGTGGTGGGTGAGTGTTGTGTAGGTGTGTGTCTAAATTGCCATGGCGGTGTGTGATTGTGGATTTTGATAAGTGTTGTGTCGTTTGCTGCAATGTGAGTGTAGTTTTTAGTGTGTTGGTGTTGTGGATGTTGTGACTTTGGGTTCATGCTTTGGTGATGTTTGTTTGGCTGATGATGTGTGCTTGTCTATGGGTTTGTGTTCAGGTGTTGTTAGTTTTGCTGATGTGTATTTGTCTGTGGATTTGACCTTCTGAAGTGTATGTGTTGTAGATGTTGGGTGCTTGTCTGCGAATTTGTGTTTCTGTGCTGTATGTTTTATAGATATTGTGTGCTTACCTGAGGATTTGTGTTTCTGTGGTGTATATTCTGCAGATGTTGCATGCCTGGCTGATGTTTTGTCCTTCTTTAGTGTTGATGGTTTAGATGATGTGTGTTTTGATGCAGTGGTGGCTTGGATGAGGTGGTGGAGGTGGTGGTGGTGGGTGTGGCGGTGGCTGCAGGTATTGTGGTTGTAGGTGTGGTGATGGCTGTGTGTGTGGTTGTGGTAGGGGTGCCTGTGGGTGTGGTGGATTTAGATGTGATAGTCTTTTGTTTGTGAGCATGTTTTGTATTTTTGATATTAATCTGTGTTTGTCTCTGGGTTTGAGCTTGGATGTAATGTATGAAGGCAAACAAACAGAGGTGGTTGTTGTGTGTTATAGAGGGGGAGGAGGGGTTATGGGAGAGGAAGGACCTTGAAAGGAAGGTGCAGGGGTCGGTGGGTGGAAGGCAGTGAAGTCTGAGGGGGCTTTCTCAAATATACCATGCTCTTTTGCAAGGAATGGACTGCACGGTGGAGGCCATTCTGGAAGGCCAGTAATAGTTTCAATTGTTGACTGACACCCTCGATGGCAGCCAAGAGTGCAGTCTACTGAAATACTGTGCAGCACATCAAGATCCTCCTCAGGCATCACTGTTGGATGGAGTTGGCGCAGGAGCAGAGAGGCCTACAGCAAAGGAGACCTTAGCACTTTTAGGGGCTGGGTATTGGCCAACATAGAGGGGAAAGTAAGGAAGGTGCTGATCTGGTGGTGATGGGGAATGGTATAAATCCACAAGTTGTGGTTGGGTCCTCCACCACTTGGGGCTGGTTTGCCATGGATGTGTCTGAGTCAGAGGAGATTGAGTACTCCTCTTCAGCTCCTCCTTGCCACTTGGTCCTTCTGTTTCATTTGTGTCAGCTTCAGACCCCTTACAGAGATCGGCTCCCCCATCTTCCATACCAATATCTCCCTCACTTGTTCTAGAGGGTGGTTCTACGTTAAAAAAGGAGATGAGTCAACATGTACTGGATCTGCTGTGCCTGGCCTAAATATATCATGATACTGTGGACTGCATAATGTTATGGTAATGTCTGTGACAGCTGAACATATAGCTAAACATGCTCCATCACATTATGAACATTAATTTATCTCTCAAAGCTTATTCAGTGCATGTGTGTGTACGGGATTGGTGTCATTACAACGCATGCTTTTACATCGCATGCCTTTACAACGCGGTTTTTACCACGCAGTCCATTACAACGCATAATGCTTTTAGGCGCTGGATAGTGAATTATTTAATTTACTATTCCAACTCCAGTCCCCGTGGATAGCAGGGAAGGTGTTGGATAGTAAATTAAATATATTCCCTATCCTAGAGCGCCCCCCAGCGCAATGCGTTGTAATGGTATGCGTTGTAATGGTTGCGATGTAATGGTAGTGCGTTGTAAAAAATGCGTTGTAAGTGATGTTCCCCGTGTGTACGCAATCCTGGACTTCATGCTACAAATGCACCTCCAGCAGTTCAGATGGATCATACCTCATATACGTTCGACCATTGCCGCGAACAGTTCAGGTGGAGTAGCAAACTCAGAGGAAGTCTGGGTTATAATAAAGCTAGGAGGCATTTGACAATCCATGAACATCACTGAAATGTCCTGATGGCGTTAGGCTGCTTATTCTATCAATTATTCACTGTATAGGTGTATACCAATCTCAAGCAGGATTTTGTAGCATAGGGCATTCTGGTTGTTATCGGGTCTCACGGAACGCCATTGATCATTCATTTTAGTGATCACAGACGGCTTGTACATGCATCTTGGTAAGGTCTGAGTAATTTATTAAATCACGGCTGATTCATATATTGCACATCAGGCCATTTTTTCAGATATTTTTTGCTGCTCAACTATACCATTATTGGAAAAATCTTTTACTGTATTCCTGGCATCTTATTCGTAGACTCCTGTAACATTCAGGGCATCAAGACTTTTAACCTTGTGGCTACTCCTGATGAAGGCACTTATAGGTACCGAAACATGCCTAGATTCCATCTGATCTCGAGCCAAGTTTTTGACTATTGTTGTGTTGCCTCAGATATCATCTCATTTTCAGTCATGCATTATCAATTGTTGTAGTGCTGAATCTACCAATTTGAATCAACAATACTCATGAAGTAGTTTGATCACCAATTGTAGAATTCATTATTCTCATTGACGATCTTTATTACTAATAATTTGAATGTATTCTGAGCATGAGAGTGAGTGAGTGACTTTGGATACTTTCGGAATATGGGGACTGATTTAATTTAATTTACATGGTTTTACACGGTTTTGTATTGTTTTTAAGATAATAAAACATATTTTGTAAATTTGTAAATCTTGGTTCTTTCAATTTATTTACTATCATAGTTTACGATAGTTGTTTGAGTTGCCTGAGGACTTTCCATTTACCAACACTGAGATGTGTACATGTGTCAACAGCGTATTTCAAAAGCATTGGATATTTTAGAAGCAGTCTCCCCACATTAACCAATGGATGTGCGTTACGTTGCCCGAGATAACATCTAGAACACAGACTGTTTCTGTTTGTCTTGATGCAGATGTCAGGAACTCAACATTTAAAATTAAAATACTTGAAAACAAAATCTCTACCACATAGCAACAACTTAAATGCCTATTTTTCAAATTTAAAACAAAGCTAATTAATAAAACAAATGTTTGTGCAGCAACTTTTCTTATGTGCAGTGATGCCAGTAGACTGTATACCTATACTGTGCACGGTACAAAATAAAGCTCCATTGATGGATCCCAAATTTGACATGAAAAATAAAAAAATAATTTGATATAAATGTAAAAACATCAATGATTTAACATTTCTGCAACTCCAGGCCAAATGTAAATTTTAAATAGACATAAAGACTTCTTTGAGTGTTAGTTAATATACTCATGGCACTCACAATCTTTTCTAATTGATTTGGAAACAGGCTATTGAGAGCACTATTTCATGTAAGGTTAACACATATGTAGGGTACAGTTGTTTTGATATATGTACTGTGATAATAAAACAATACTGGCTAAACTGATAGACAATAGTTGATTTATGCCATTAGCTTGAGCCATAACTTCAACCACTGAATCAAAATCCTACTGCCATATCTCCAATAGTATCAACAATTTTGCATCCACTTGATCATTTCAGCACACCATAGGTGACTGCAATGGAATGTTGCAAGCAACGTTTAGTGGTGTGCTATGGGAATTCATAGAAAAGATGCTAAGTCACCATAACAGTTTCATACAATTACCATAGACTGGAGAGAAATTAAACAATGTGAAGGGTGATTTTTATGGTTTGGGTGCCATTCTATATGTCATGGGTGTCATTGATGGAACTAGGGGAGGGAGGTAAACTCCGCTCCTCTAGCAGAGTACACAGAGTTTTGCAAACTCCGCGCTCCACTTTTAGCATGGAGTTCAACAAAAACTCCACCAACCACTGTATGGCAGAGCTTCCCAAAGCCCATCCCCAGTTTCCCATCACAAAATAGCCTTGTGCCATGTACACGCAAAAGGCGCAACCAGATGTAAAATGGATGTGCCCCATAGCCGAACGCATGCCTATTGGCTAACAGGGGTGCCTACTAATAGAAGAGTGGAGCGTGTAGCGGGCAGCACGATTTATTTATGGAGCTGTTGTATTTTGTAATCTGCATGAAGTGCCTAGAACAGCTACTCTTTTTGTGTCCAGCAGTAGTGGACACTATTTCACCTACACAATCGGATTACACAACGACGTGTGGAGAAGACCCTCATTCTCTGCTCTCCCGACACCGCAGCAACCTCACATGGGGACACAGGAGCTTTCAGTTGGACGCAACCTAGTCAGTGTGCAAATCTGTGAATTTACCTCGCCTGTGCTCTGCTGCTATTCGCTTTAACCACTAGCGTCATCAGTGAGTACTTTTGGGCAGGCGTTAGGTCTCAGAGGCGCCAATGTGGAAAGCAAAGCACTGGTGTGTCACAGAATTTGCCAGAACTGGACTTTTTTAATTTCCTGTTTTCACAGGCTTCGGCCGTATTCAGCATTTTGTCATTATTTATGAGATGTCGTGTATCAGTGCTTCATTTGTGCAAAATAAGTTTGATGACTTGCAGTTTTTGGAAGACTGTGGTGGAGGGACCTTAGGGAGCATGTACCACGTAAGATGGCTTTCACAAGACAAGCACATGGCTATGAAGAAGCTCCTCAAATTAGCAAATGAGGTAAGAATTATTTTGTGGGTTTGTAATACTGCAAAAATACAGGGCATAGTTACTGGGCACATTTCAAAGTCAGCGTGTTTTGTTTGAAGACTATTTTGGGGGATTAACAAAGAGAAGGCTTTGCTTGAGAGGTTTGTGTGAAATGCGCTGCAGAGCAATTTAGCCTGAGTAGACCAAAGAGCGTGATGCATTGCCCCAGTGGAAAGAAACATAGGGGCATATTATCAACAGACAGCGATTGCTATCGCTAAGCGCGCTTAGCGCAATTTTAAATATATATATATATATATAATTTCTATGACAAAATGAAACCCCTCATTTTGTTCCTTTTCAAATTAAATGTATTAAGTGTTACCACTTTATTCCAATCAAGATGACTTCAGGTGTGCCATACTTTTGTCATAAGTAAGACTGTTAGCGTTCTAGTTGTTCTTTAGAACACTCTGGGACATTCTGTCATTGGGCTATAGTTGGGCTACATCTGGCTGATATTTGGGCTACCTTTGGGCTCTTTTGTCTCTGGTGGCCATCTTGGGAGACTGCATATCAGAATTTTTTTAACACCTTGGCTGCTAGGCGTTTTCCCCCTCCTGTGCTGAAAATTGCTATTCTTCTTTATTCATGACGAGCTCAGCTCGTCATCAGCACAGCTCAACTGTGCATCATGACGAGCTGAGCTCGTCATGAGCATCGAAAGGGTTAATGAAATATAAGAGGATTTCAGAAGTCACTCAAAATGTGCCCTAATTTTTCTTTCTTCAGCAATAATCATAATTTCTATGGCAAAATGAATTCCCTCATTTTATTCCTTTGCAAAATAAATGTTTTAAGTGTTAACACTTTATTCCAATCAAGATGACTTCAGGTGTGCCATACTTTTGTCATAAGTAAGACTGTTAGCGCTCTAGTTGTTCTTTAGGACATTCTGGGACATTCTGTCATTGGGCTATAGTTGGGCTACATCTGGCTGATATTTGGGCTACATTTGTTTTTTTTTGTCTCTGGTGGCCATCTTTGGGCTACATTGGGCTACATTTGGGCTCTAACATATATATAGCCCAATGTAGCCCAATATATATTTTTCAAAGTTAATTTTCGGAAAAACCACTGGAGCATATATCTTGAGACATAGCAAAGGCACATCGGGGTACCAGTCCCTACAATTTTGCCAAGTTTGGTGGAAATCCATTCAGCCGTTCGGGCTAAAAGTGAGTCCAACTGCCCTATGGAAAACTCAATGTTAAAAACACGTTTTGGGATCCCCCCTTTTTTCTCGGCCCCTGCTTGACGAAACCCCCCCAAACTCAGAAACAAAATGTGCCATTTTCCTGAAAATTTCAGCCAATTCCGTCCATCAACGCCAAAGTTATTCAACATAGAATTTTCAGAAATCCCTATTAAAAAAATCCTAACTATATATATATATATATATATATATATATATATATATATATATATATATATATATATATATATATATATATATATATATATATATATATATATATATATTACCTACTGGCGGTCGCCAGTAGGTAGTTATAGTTAGGACCTAGTTTCCATAGGAAATCCTCAACATTCTATTTGGAATAACTTTGGCCCTGGTTGAAGAATCTTAGCGAATTTCTCAAAGAAGATGGCTCGGTCCGCTGCGCTCCTTCCCTAAAAGTTTGGGGGGGATTGGTCAAGTGGGGGCTGAGATAAAAGGGGGGTTCCAAAACGTGTTTTCTCCATGTTATTTTCCATAGGACCTTTAGACTCGGCTACAGGTCGAACGGGTGAATGGATTTATAAGAAATTTGGCAAAACTGTACAGTCCGGCTCGCAGATTACGCTTTTTTTGGAATGGTGTAAATCCGTTCAGTAGTTGCTGAGGAAATTAAAGTTAAAGTCAATTTTATATCTATACGCGCGCACACGTGCGCGCACCCAAACGGCTGCGCGCGCGAGCGGAATTTTGCTGCGTGACGTCTGTTAACGTTCGATTCGAAGGAAATCAGGAAGTGTTGACCGCCATTTTGTCATTGCGAGTAAATATATTGTTGATTTCAAAGCGTTGGAATATGGAAAGGGGAGAAGGTAGAGATTGTTTTGCTGCGTAGGTTTTCTCAGGGTGTGCAGTAAGGCCCTTAAAGGCGAATATATATATATATTTTTTTTTTTTTAAAGTTGCGTGGTGCGCGCACTCGGTCGCGTACACCTTTTTAAATCAGTAGTTTGAGTGCTTAGATATAAGGTGGCTCTGAAAAGAAGCCCTTGTGTTAATTGAGTGTTTTCTGCATTTATAAGTAAGTACCGATGCAGAGCCTGATGTTGCAGAGGAAGATTCTGTTTCCCTCATTCGTGAAATGAACACCGTCTCTCCTATAGACGTCTTGCATGTGGTATCGCAAGTTGTTGTGGTAAATAGAACCCATGCTATAATCTCTGAGGAACGCAGAAACAGATTTATTTACATGTCTCCTTGCTTTCTCAAATTGTGCACAATGTTGATTGGACCAATTCCATTTCTGTCTTTGGCATATATTGGAATATACCAAGGCAGATCGAGGAAAAAGTGTCATCAATTGTCGAAAGGTGTCTTTTAGAAGCATTTCCAGACCTACCCCAGTGATTGTGCCTAGATCGTTCCCACCACAGTGCACAATTATAAGGTCTGGTTCTGGGAGATGCATAAAAGTTTTCACCAATGGAATCAATTGGTGACATTTCAATCCTCTTTTGGAAATCCATGTTATGTGTACATTTGGTAAGCTGAGGTTGCAAATTTGTCTGCTTACTGCATATTTTTCACTCCAGTGAATATAACTGTGTCCTATTAGCCAGACCTTCATTTTCAAGGGATTTGTAGTCGTCCTCCGATCGGTTCTGGAAGTGGAATGGTAGTTAGAAGTTGAAATTCTAAATAAAGAAAAAGGAAGCGGCTGGGTGTGGTTTAAAAAATAAAAATGATTGGTTGATTGTAAGAAGTGGAGATTGAACAGTACGTTGCATGTTAATGTTTATGTTAAACGAAAAGTACTATTGGGTGTGAAAAAAAAAGACATGTAACAGAGCTGTGGATTGGCAGGTGTTTCTGGAGGGAAAACAGTGTTGTTACTTTGCTGTAGAACGTTGAGATATGAACTTTTGACCTGTGCCTTCAGCCAGGTGCAGAATGAGGTGTTACCATGGAAACAGCCAGAGATGGCAGTGGGTGATGGGTGACTTTTATGTGACATTGAAAATATTGTGAGGGAGAACCAACTGAAATGTAAATGCTTACGTTACGCGCTCCGCATTGCTTCTGGGAAGCTGCACTTCGCGCCTCGCGTACCGGAGCACTTCCGGGTGCGTTAACGCGGCGCGTCATATGACGGATTACGCAACAACGCGATACGTCGTTGGGGCTCCACCGGAACTGATCGAATTGGTAGTCTACAGTGTTTCTGGATGTTTCAGACTGAAGCTGGCGTCAGCATGAGAGCACCCCGTGGCTACGTCGTGGCCATTCCGCGAGCAATCATGGCAGTTGCTCCCCACCGGAAGTCTGCAGGAGTCGGGGGCCTCGGTGACTCTTGTAGAATCTTCAAGGCTGAGGGGACGCTTTTGGGGATGGGGCTCATGCCCTAGCAGTCAAGCGTCCGAGTTCCAGGGTTGCCCAGAGCCATCCTTGCAGGCCAGGCCCAAGTCTGTGGAGCCGACCGCCATTTCCTGAGCTCCGTGGCAGCCGCCTGTCGCTGTATCGGAAGAGTGGGTGCAATTCAGCCGGATGGCGGGTGAGACGGTGTAATAGCAAGAGCAGGTGTAATTCAGCTGGCCGAGCGAGGCACTGTGCCGCAGGAGCAGGCGGAACTCAGCTGGCCGAGTGAAGCGCTGGGGTGTAGCTAAGAAACCTCCACCTGGTGAGGTGGGAGAGGCTCGTTCGCACCGCCTCTCCCTTCCAGTGCACCCCACGCCGTCTCCTGGCGCAGGTATATGTGATGGTCGGACCAGGGCACCGCATGACGTGTCTTCAGGTCAAACGGATTGTGGGACAAGGTCCAGAATGGAAGAGGCATCAAAAGGCAAGAAGTTCCGCCTGACCCCGGAAGCCGGCCTCCTATGTCGGGGGGATCTCAGGCCATACCAGGGGAACAAGACTTGGGGAGGGGGCAGGAGCCAAGCGCCCCCTCCGAGTCCGCGTTTCTTGGACCCTGAAGTATGGCACTCAACATTCAGAACTTATGACATTTGTGCAAGGCAGGGACATCGAAGCCTCTCAGGGACCAAGTATATCCAGCGTCCTTCCTACAGAAGGTGGTGGGGGTGGCGGCATTAGCAAGGCATCCCCCCACACAACTTGTCGGACCCTGAAGTATGGCTCTCAACATCCAGAACTTATGACATTTGTGCAAGGCGGGGACATCGAAGCCTCTCAGGGACCAAGCATATCCAGAGTCCTTCCTACAGAAGGTGGTGGGGGTGGCGGCATTAGCAAGGCATCCCCCCACACAACTTGTCAGACATGACCTCTGGATGTACTGGGTGTTCAATTTCAGAATTGAAACTACTAAGAAGCAATTAGAAGTGTTGTTTTCATGTTGCAGTAGGCTGCCATGTAAATAGTTATTTAATAAAACGTTTTATCCTGTTACTTTGCTGGTGTGTTGTATATATTTATAATATTTGCATAGTGTTTGTCGTTATTTTGGGCGGGGTGGGCGGCGGAGCCGAGCTGTCTTGCAGCTATCATGGCGTCGAGCTCGGTTCCTCTCTCTAGTTTCATGTTTTTTCTAACGATTTATATGTTATAGTTTGCTAGCACGATACAGCGGATAGTCCGCATTTTATATATATGTCCTTTTTATTAGGGGGGTCCTCCGGTGGAGTCGGACGATCTACCTCTAATAAACGGTCCGGGTTGAAACAACTACCAACAAACGGGGCAGAGATAGGCATGGTGGGTTACAAAGGGGACAAAAGTGTGCACTACCTATCCTTCACTATCTGCAAAAACTAAACAGAGTATTGCGACTTTATGCTTATTTGTGAACAGAGAATGACCCAAAGAGAACCAATTTCAAACAATCATAGGCTATTGGTAGTGGGCAGAGATGCCATGACACAGAAAATGGCTGTTACTTACGTGCATGATGGGGCCTAAAAGGGACTAGATGGCGTGGCTACTGTTTCGCGACTTTCACTTTACTTTTAACAATGGTTGTGGTGAACATAAATGAACGCCGCTTACGTATACCTAATTTTAGTCATTTTCCACAAAAAAGCTTTTGATATTTGCTATTAAAAAACCAAAGAAAATCACTGAAAAAACCATAGGTTATAGACCATATATAGTTAAATATCTGAAGTCCATCTCTGCGCTCGATGGGGATACAGGTCGTCGATCAGAAGATGTGCTGGCCACCTCTAATGGTAATAGCGTGGCCAGGGCTCTTGTCGTTGCCTCTGCAAATTGCAGAGGGTGCACTTGTTTGACATGACGCACCATGGTATGTATGGAAAAGGAATATTTTTTTGCTGGATTTCTTCTTGAGAGAACCAAGTCACATATCGTGCAGGTTACTTTTGGTGCATTCACTTTCTTTTGATCTTCAGGATAAGTGAAAAATTGCCAGATGAAAGATTTATTTTTTCTTATTAAAGGTAGTCGATCATTTTGGTCAGATTCGGAAGATGAATGAGATACGGTAGCCATTTCACCAAAGTCTTCCGAAAGATGTAGGACGTTGTTCTCTCTTGAGAGTAGAAAAGATAGTGAGGGAAGTGGGTGGAGTGCTGCGTGTAAATTCCAGAATTGAAAGTATTAAGAACCAATTGAAAGTGTTGTTTTCATGTTGCAGTAGGCTGCCATGTAAATAGTTATTTAATAAAACGTTTTACCCTGTTAATTTGCTGGTGTGTTGTGTATCTTTATAATATTTGTCGTTATTTTGGGTGGGGTGGGCGGCGGAGCCGAGCTGTCTTGCAGCCATCATGGCGTCGAGCTCGGTTCCTCTCACTAGTTTCATATTTCTCATGAGGGGTTGTTCCTATTTTTTCTATTTTAGCGAGGTCAAAAAAAGATCTCATCAGTGGCCTACTGATTATGCTCGAATCCTTTTGTTTTTTCTAACGATTTATATGTTATAGTTTGCTAGCACGGTACAGCGGCTAGTCCGCATTTTATATATATGTCCTTTTTATTAGGGGTGTCCTCCGGTGGAGTCGGACGATCTACCTCTAATAAACGGTCCGGGTTGAACCAACTACCATCCTGATTTTGTATATCTTCTGAGCTGGATTTAAGCACACAATTGTTAAAGTATGAAACGTTTTATATTTCTAAAAAAAATACTAAGGTGTGTACATCCGGTAACGCACGAAAGTTTAAAAAGACATTCGGCTCCATTTACTGAAAAGTTTCATAAGAATAAAAAAGAAGTCTAGGTACAGTCTCTTTGACGTACTATAAGTTCTTTGAGGGGTGTATGAAGAAATTCAATAAGTGCAAATCGCAAGGTTTTTACGAAATATATAGGCTGGTGCGCGCACTCGGTCGCGCACGAAAGCCTGGAAATGCGATATCCATTTTATTGACAACTGTTGCCGAGAGTGCGCACACCGGGTCGCGCACGAAAGTTTAGTAAGGCTATTTTTATTTACAGACAAATTTTAATGTGTTTAAAAAAAGGCAAGGTACAGACTTTCGAATTCTGTATTGCTTTACAAGGAGTGTCTATGCAACTTGAACAGTGAAGAAAACGGCTTGTTTTCGAAAAAAATATTGCCAGAACTTTATTGCCAAAAGTATAGGTTGCATACACGACATTTTTCTGAATTAGCATTTTAAAAAACAATTAAATTCACAGAAAAAACCATAGGTTTTACACACGTTATAGTTAGGAAGTAGCATTTAAAAAACCTATGAAATTCACTGAAAAAACCATAGGTTTGACACATGTTATAGTTAGCTGGAAATTTTACTGACATAAAACCAATGAAATTCCACGTTATAGTTAGTTGGACTCACTATAACTTGCGCGTGCAATGCACTGCTGATGACGTCACATATTACATCACTCATGACATGGTCAGTGACATCACTCATGACATCACTGATGACACTATCCAGTGAATATGTGTCTTTCTGAAAAATAAATATTGGTGAGTAATGTTTAAATATTTAAATATATATATTAGTGTTTCACTTTGTGTATAAGTGGCTACATGTGTTGGTAAGTAGCTACATGCGTATGTATATGGGTTATTAGATGTTTCTCTTAGTATCAGTATGAGTGTCTATATGGTTTGGTGGGGGTATTACTTAGCACATAGATGCATGAGTGTCTGACTCTCTGTTTGTATGTGTTTTGAAGACAGCATATGTGCAGGAGTGTATGGGTGGATGAGTGTGTATATGTGTTTGTTAGTGAGTGAATGACTGTCTCACTAGTGTCTTTATCAGTAACGACATGTTTTAATCTAGTACATGTGAATATTGATGTATATAAGTGAGTATATGTGAGAGTAAGAGATTGAAAGAGTTCCTGTTTAAATAAGTATGTGTTTCTATAAGTGATTGTTTAAGAGAATAAATATGTGTAATTTTCAATAGAAGTAAGGTGGAAGTGTGTGTATAACTCTATATTCAAATAAATGGATGTTCAATAGTTTATTTGCACGTGTGAGTATGTGTGTGAGTAACTTTTCGATGATTGTCGGTGTGTAACAGGATGTATAGGTGTATCACTTCATATGATGAGTGAGTATATGTATGAGTGTATGTGTATATAGATGGTGGAATTACTGAATTACTTGTTGTAACTGATATGGGTATCTGCATTTTTTTTTACATTTCAGTTTCTATTTTTGAATATTTGTTTCAAGGGTTACATTACAGTGAAAGGAGGTCTGTCACTATGTCACAAGGATGGTGTCATCAGTGATGTCATGAGTGATGTCACTGACCATGTCATGAGTGATGTAATATGTGACGTCATCAGCAGTGCATTGCACGCGCAAGTTATAGTGAGTCCAACTAACTATAACGTGGAATTTCATTGGTTTTATGTCAGTAAAATTTCCAGCTAACTATAACATGTGTCAAACCTATGGTTTTTTCAGTGAATTTCATAGGTTTTTTAAATGCTACTTCCTAACTATAACGTGTGTAAAACCTATGGTTTTTTCTGTGAATATATATATATATATATATATATATATATATATATATATATATATATATATATATATATATATATATATATATATATATATATTCACTGAAAAAACCATAGGTTTCACACCAGTTATAGTTAGGAATTAGCATTTAAAAAACCTATTAAATTCACTGAAAAAACCATAGGTTTCACACCAGTTATAGTTAGCTGGAAATTTTACTGATATAAAACCATTGAAATTCCCACGTTATAGTTAGTCGGACTCACTATAACTTGCGCGTGCAATGCACTGCTGATGACATCACATATTACATCACTCATGACATGGTCAGTGACATCACTCATGACACCATCCTTGTGACATAGTGACAGACCTCCTTTCACTATAATGTAACCCTTGAGACACATATTCAAAAATAGAAACTGAAATTTTTAATAAAATGGAGATACCTATATCAGTTACAACAAGCAATTCAGTAATTCCACTATCTATATACACATCCACTCATTCACCAACAGTTCTATATAGTCACTCATACATATACTCACTCATCATATGAAGTGATACACCTATACATCCTGTTACACACCGACATTCATCCAAAAGTTACTCACACACATATTCACACGTGCAAATAAACTATTGAACATCCATTTATTTGAATATAGAGTTATACACACACTTCCACCTTACTTCTATTTAAAATTACACATATTTATTCTCTTAAACAATCACTTATAGAAACACATACTTATTTAAACAGGAACTCTTACAATCTCTTACTCTCACATATACTCACTTATATACATCAATATTCATATATACTAGATTAAAACATATGTAGTTACTGATAAAGACACTAGTGAGACAGTCATTCACTCACTAACAAACACATATAGACACTCATCCACCCATACAGTCCTGTACATATGCTGTCTTCAAAACACATACAAACAAAGAGTCAGTCACTCATGCATCTATGTGCTAAGTAATACCCCCACCAAACCATATAGACACTCATACTGATACTAATAAAAATATCTAATAACCCATATACATACTCATGAGTGGATGTGTATTAGATGGTGGTATTACTGAATTGGTTGTTGTAACTGGTATGGGTATATCCACTTTTTTGAAAATATTAGTTTCTATTTTTGAATATGTGTTTCAAGGGTTACATTACACTAAAAGGAGGTCTGTCACTCTGTCGCAAGGATGATGTCATCAGTGATGTCATGAGTGATGTCACTGACCATGTCATGAGTGATGTAATATGTGATGTCATCAGCAGTGCATTGCACGCGCAAGTTATAGTGAGTCCGACTAACTATAACGTGGGAATTTCAATGGTTTTATATCAGTAAAATTTCCAGCTAACTATAACTGGTGTGAAACCTATGGTTTTTTCAGTGAATTTAATAGGTTTTTTAAATGCTAATTCCTAACTATAACTGGTGTGAAACCTATGGTTTTTTCAGTGAATTTCATAGGTTTTTAAAATGCTAATTCCTAACTATAACTGGTGTGAAACCTATGGTTTTTTCAGTGTATTTCATAGGTTTTTTAAATGCTAATTCCTTTGTATATCGAGTTTCTAACCTTTTTTTTTTTTACAATTTGCTGTTTTTTTTTAAGTATTCATTTTTTTTATAATTTTTTTCTTTTGCGCTCTGGGTGCGCGCTCCGGGAAGCTTTCAGCTAAGCTCTCCTGTAAGCTTCTCCGAGAGCTCATCTGAAAGCGCACCCAGAGCGCAACTGTCGTTCGTGAAAAAAAAATATGAATGAAAAGTTAATAATAATGCAAAACATTTCGTACCATACAAATAAAATTTGTTTTTTTTAATATGGAAAATGATTATGCATTTCTATTAAAGATTGATGACGTCACTTCGGCGCGCAACGTACGTGCCCTCGGAAGTGCCTACGTGCGCGGCGCCTAAACGCACGCAAAAGCGCCTACGATCGCGCCACGTGTGCGCCCCGGAAGCGCCTACGATCGCGCAGCGTAAACGCACCCGGAAGTGCACCGGAGCGCGCAGCGTAAACGCGTCGGGTCATGTGACCCTAAAATAACACTTTTCATTGGTTGCTAACAGTTTTTTTTTACAATAAATGAAATCCCCACCCATTTCCTTCACTTCTTCTTTCACTTTTGTGACTGAAAGACCTGCCTTTTTTGCTGCTCCATATTCCTGGATTCATCATGGCTGCCAGACCATCCAGCAGTGAAGATGACTCCAATGATTTCATTGATGAAGAGCCTCCTACCCCAAAGGTGAAGGGACATTTCATCTGGAAATTTTTTAAATTTCCAGCAGACCAGAAGAAGGTGAATGCACCAAAAGTAGAGTGCAGGATCTGCAAAAAGGTCCTGTCACGGGGTAACCCCCAAAAAAAATACTCTTTTGGCAACTTCACCATGATTCGCCATGTGGAGACCAGGCACCCCCAGAATTTTGCCCGGGAAAGTGTCAGGGCTCTGGCACAGGAGGTTCCCAGAGGTGGGGCCTCTACATCAACAGGAGGAGCAACTTCTTCTGGAAGAGAACAATCTCAGGGGCAGGTAGCAAACATCCAACCTGCATTCAACCATGGGGTCGTCAGATGCAGATACTGCAATCAACTCCTCACCTATGGGGAGCAAAGTGTCCTGCTCATGGTTCGGGCATTAGAGAACCATCACTGCCCTTCCCACCCCTAATTTTTTTCTTTTCTTTTTGCTCCTGTTGAGCAGTTTCTATTCCCTGTTTTTGTTCCTCTTCAGTTAAAAGAAGAAAACCAAAAGTTCTTTTCAGAACTACCTCCAATTCTCATCAAAGAGCTATAATCTTAAAAAATGAAGAGTAAGTGAAATATAGTGCATTGATAATTGAAAGGAGAATGAGTAAGAAAGAACAGAAAGGTATGAGAGGTGAAAGGAAGTGAAGTAGGAGGACTGAAAGAAGGTGAGTGTTAGAAAAGAAATTTATGACACAGTGAATAAACTGGAGGCCTCATTTCTGAAAAGTGACGCATCGCTACGTGAAAATAGCGATGCGTCACTTATCTGGACGCACTCCTTATGACATTCCACATATGTCATATTTAATATATGACTAATCAATTCGCAAGGAGTTACAGATATGTCAGTATTTCTGACATATCTCTAAACACAAAAGTAACGCATTGCAGGAGTGCGTCACAAAAGTGACGCAACTCCAGTAATGTGTCCTTTCACATGGAAAAAGCACCATGTGAAAGGTTTGCTGTGAAGCAGGCGCAAGATTTTGGCGCAACTGCATCCTAAAAGTGACGCACTGCGTCATTATTACCAAGCTTTTTGCAAGGAACACCCCCTCTGCATGCATTATACCTGACACTATTTTTTAAAAAGTGACGCATCTAGGTACATGGGTCACTTTTTAAAACTCTGCGCCATATTGTATCTGCATCAGGTATAATGTATGCAGAGGGGGCAATCCCTCGCAAAAAGCTTGGTAATAACAACGTACTGAAATCTATGAGATTTCCCTGCGTCACTTTTAGGATGCTATTGCGTCAAAATTTTGCGCCGGCCTCGCATCACTTTTATGTTTACACATATGTCAGAAATACTGACGTATCTGTAACTCCTTGCAACATGATTCGTCATACATTAAATATGACACATCTGGAATGTCATAAGGACTGTGTACAGAAAAGTGACGCATCACACCAGCAGTGTAATAAAATGTGCCTCGTTGCACTATATTTAAAGGATGCAACAGCATCCTAAAAGTGACGCAGTGAAATCTCAAACATTTCACTGCGTCGCTATTACAAAGCTTTTTGTGGGGGAACACCCCCTCTGCATGCATTATACCTCACGCAGATATAATGTGGCGCTTGATTTTAAAAAGTGACCCATCTACCTAGATACCTCACTTTTTAAATATAACGCAACGCAACACATTTTTTTACACTACTGGTGCAATGCGTCACTTTTCTGTGCGCACTCCTTATGACATTCCAAGTAACGCATTGCTGGAGTGCGTCACAAAAGTGACGCAACTCCAGTAATGTGTCCTTTCAAATGGGGAAAGCAGCATATGAAAGGTCTTGCCTCAGTCTAACACCTGCTGTAAAGCAGGCACAAGATTTTGACGCAACAGCATCCTAAAACTGACGCAGTGAAATCTCAAAGATTTCACTGCGTCGCTATTACAAAGCTTTTTGCGGGAGAACACCCCCTCTGCATACATTATACCTGACGCTATTTTTAAAAAGTGACGCATCTAGGTACATGGGTCACTTTTTAAAACTCTGCGCCATATTGTATCTGCAACATGATTCGTCATACATTAAATATGACACATCTGGAACGTCATAAGGAGTGCGCACAGAAAAGTGACGCATAACACCAGCAGTGTAATAAAATGTACCTCGTTGCACTATATTTAAAAAGTGACGCATCTAGATAGATGCGTCACTTTTTAAATATTGCATAACAATGCGCATTTTTTTACACCGCTGGTGCGTCACAAAAATTGACGCACAGGAAGCGCAAAACTAACAGCGCAAGGCCTTCATAAATATAGTCCTGGATTTTCCCCGTGCTTCCGGTGCGCGTACCATGCGCTTCCCCCGCGCAAAACGAAAAAAATTTTTTATTGCCCTGCAGGACCCTATTTTAGTCCCTACATCAAACCTAGGGGGTCAGAGGGGGTCTACTCTTCCCCCTTATGGTCATTTGCCCCTTTTTTTTTCAAACCCCTTGTGTCTCGATTTTACCGAGACACAAGATGGCGGCCGCTCCGCACTGTTTAGAATGTTTACAGACAACTGAGATCCAATCAGCTTCCTGCGCGCAAGTCGCGTGTCGCGCCTGGAGCGCACTCCCGTGCGCGCACGGGAGAGCGCCTATCCCCGCGCAAAACGAAAAAAAAATTTTAATGCCCTGCAGGACCCTATTTTAGTCCCTACATCAAACCTAGGGGGTCAGAGGGGGTCTACTCTTCCCCCTTATGGTCATTTGCCCCTTTTTTTTTCAAACCCCTTGTGTCTCGATTTTACCGAGACACAAGATGGCGGCCGCTCCGCACTGTTTAGAATGTTTACAGACAACTGAGATCCAATCAGCTTCCTGCGCGCAAGTCGCGTGTCGCGCCTGGAGCGCACTCCCGTGCGCGCACGGGAGAGCGCCTATAGATATATATATTTTTTTGAACCTAAATTACTCAAAATCCACTGGAGCACATATCTTGAGACATAGCAAAGGCACATCGGGCTACCAGTCCCTACAATTTTGCCAAGTTTGGTGGAAATCCATTCAGCCGTTCGGGCTAAAAGTGAAATCGACCGCCCTATGGAAATTAACATGGGGAAAACGCGTTTTGGGACCCCCCTTTTATCTCGGCCCCCGCTTGACGAATCCCCCCCAAACTTTCAGGGAAGGACCGGACCGCCATGAGACCATTTTCCTGAAAATTTCAGGCAGATTCGTCAACCGGCGCCAAAGTTATTCAAAATAGAATGTTGAGATTTAACATTGAAAATTATCCTAACTATAACTACCTACTGGCGACCGCCAGTAGGTAATATATATATATATATATATACATATATATATATATTCACTCAGAACACTTCTCACCCACCGGTAGAAGAACAAAGGACACAGCAGGGGTATCACTGGGGTTCAACTGCTGCTTTATTCGTTGATTTTAGGCAGACCGGTTTCAGCAAGTGGCTTTCTTCAGTGCCAGCAGTCTAAGTGGCGTTTCCCACCAATAGTCTTTAAAGTATAGCCCCACCTTCTGTGTGGAATGAGGCTCACCTGCGCTGGGTGCATCTTCACTCTGCGCAAATGACGAGGACTACCAGTCCCACAATGCAGCATTAGGGTGTCCAGTGGTAGTGGAGAAACACAATGAAATTAAGGTTCACTCCCCATGTATCCCCTTCTCTCGCCCATCAAAAACGAACAGGCACCAAGTTGGAGGCGCAAATCCAGTGACGGCGTCTCGTCAAGCAATCTTGACCCGCCGTTTTCACAGCAGCTTCGGTGCTTTGTAGGTTTCAATGGTGGGTCACAGCTTTGTGCGATACCTCGGTTAACTTCAGAGTGTTTCCATGTTTCAGTGACCTGCTTATGTGAGAGGGTCCTCTGTGCGCACCACGGGCAGCGCGTCAATATTCACTCAGAACACTTCTCACCCACCGGTAGAAGAACAAAGGGCACAGCAGGGGTATCACTGAGGTTCAAAGGCTGCTTAATTTGATGATTTTAGGCAGACCGGTTTCAGCAAGTGGCTTTCTTCAGTGCCAGCATTCTAAGTGGCGTTTCTCACCAATAGTCTTTAAAGTATAGCCCCACCTTCTGTGTGGAATGAGGCTCACCTGCGCTGGATGCATCTTCACGCTGCGCAATTGACGAGGACTACCAGTCCCACAATGCAGCGTTAGGGTGTCCAGTGGTAGTGGAGAAACGCAATGAAATTAAGGTTCTCTCCCCATGTATCCCCTTCTCTTGCCCATCAAAAACGAACAGGCACCAAGTTGGAGGCGCAAATCCAGTGACGGCGTTTTGTCAAGCAATCTTGACCCGTCGTTTTCACAGCAGCTTCGGTGCTTTGTAGGTTTCAATGGTGGGTCACAGCTTCGTAGGATACCTCAGTTAACTTCAGAGTGTTCCCATGTTTCTGTGACCTGCTTATGTGAGAGGGTCCTCTGTGCGCACCACGGGCAGCGCATCAATATTCACTCAGAACACTTCTCACCCACCGGTAGAAGAACAAAGGACACAGCAGGGGTATCACTGGGGTTCAAAGGCTGCTTTATTCGATGATTTTAGGCAGACCTGTTTCAGCAAGTGGCTTTCTTCAGTGCCAGCAGTCTAAGTGGCGTTTCCCACCAATAGTCTTTAAAGTATAGCCCCACCTTTTGTGTGGAATGAGGCTCACCTGCGCTGGATGCATCTTCACGCTGCGTAAATGACGAGGACTACCAGTCCCACAATGCAGCGTTAGGGTGTCCAGTGGTAGTGGAGAAACGCAATGAAATTAAGGTTCTCTCCCCATGTATCCCCTTCTCTCGCCCATCAAAAACGAACAGGCACCAAGTTGGAGGCGCAAATCCAGTGACGGCGTCTCGTCAAGCAATCTTTTCTTTTTTTTTTTTTAAGAATTTTTATTGCAGATGCACAGATACATGTAGGATCACTTTGGCGATGTCAAACGTACAGGAAAGCAATACATACAGAAACAAAGAAGGCCAGAAACCCCCCAATTCCATCAGTGCTCAAGGCAGCAGTCAGTTTATCCACACATAAATGTCGTTCAGGCGGAGCCCCGCCTCAGCATAGAGGGTGTCCATAGTAGTCATCCGGGCATCTGCTTTTGTTCCTTTTTTCTCCTTTCTTTATTGTAAACCAAATTCCCCCCCCCCCCCCAGAACAGAACTGAACAATGCGAGGGAAATTAAAAAGACATCTTCACAGGTAACATGAGTCCGGATAGTCATGAGAATAGTATATGCAGTTCCCATCAGCCTCAGCCCTCCCTCCCGCGCCCGGTATGTAATTGGCCCCAGGACCGTCAAATAGATGGTGCACGCCCAGCACAGTGGGTCCACTCCAAACCTTTCCCGCCGCCCGTCCCAGTATTTCTCCAAACTCTGGGTCAACACGTAGGTCTCCCTACCCCGGCTCACTCTCCAGCCCATGATACTGCCTCCATTTTGACCAGACCCTTTTGAACTTTTTTGGGCAGCCCCTCGATTTATATGTCACCCGCTCCGCCGCCATGTAGAGGTCCAGACCCCTCCTGCATTCCTCCAGGGTAGGTACGGACTCCACCCCCCAATACTTTGCAATGTCTCTTTTGCTACCACTAGGGCCAGCGTTAGGAACGTCAGCAGGGGGCGGGGGAGGTCAACATCGTTGCCCATTCCTAGGATGGCCAGTTTAGGCTCCTGGGCAAGCGGTACCACCAGGACCTCCCTCAGTTCGGCAAAAATGTGCATCCAGTAGGATTGTATTTTGCCACACGCCCATAAAATATGAAAGAAGTCCCCCCCCTCATGTAGGCAACGTAGGCACCTGTCATCTGATGTTTTCCCCATCTTAAACAACCTGACCCTATCAAAGTATGTCCTGTGGACCACATTGTACTGGATCAGGCGGAGTCGGGCCTTAATGGCAACTTCCCTCGGGTGCATCAGGATTAGGTCCCAGTCAATCTCTTCCAATGCACCCACGTCATGTTCCCACGTGGCCCTGAGCTTCGCCAGATCCCCCAACATATTGTTTGTGAGTGTCTTGTATGTAAGGGATACAGCCTTATTGGGTATTTGCTCCTGTAGCAGTCTGCCTTCCAGGGGTGCATATTCCGGGAGACCCACTAAAGGTATAGCCTGTGCCCTCCACGCTTGTCGTAATCGGATGTATTTAAAGAACTGCAAGCGGTGGAGCCCATATTCCGCCCTCAGGGTAGCGAACGACTTGAGCTCCCCCCTGGCGATGACATCTCCCACCGTGGAGATCCCGATGTCATCCCACTGCTTAAAGCCATGAAGTTTACTCAATTCGTGGAGCCATGCGCAATGCCAAAGTGGAGTTTGCCGTGTGGGCTTCCGTTCCCAACCTGTACGTTTCGTGGCCAATTTCCAGGCTCGGAGCGTGATATGTGTGGCCGGGAGCAGGGGTTTTCTTCGCGGGCCACCGTATAGGTACGTAAGCAGATTATAGGGGGATAACTTTGCGCGTTCCAGCACATACATGGGGTGGCTCGCCGGGGCATGGAGCCAATCATTGATAGGGGAGAGATGTTCCGCCCAATAATAGGCCTCCAGGTTCGGCAAGGAAATGCCACCGCTATATCGGTGACGTTGAAGGGTAGTGAGCGCCACTCGTGGCTGTTTACCCAGCCAAATAAAGGACTGAAGATCAGCATGTATTTTGCGCAGAAGGTCGCTTGGAATGGGGTAATACTCCTTCTGCAGGGCGTACAAGTATTTGGGAAGTATCACCATTTTGTACAGCGCTGCTCTGCCCAAAAGGGTCAAAGGAAGCTGGCGCCACCGTGACATATCATTGGCAAAGTTCAGAAGTATTCTGTCCACATTCTTAGAGCGTGACAATTCCATGTCCAGTGTTATGAACACCCCCAAATACTGGAAGCCCTCCGTAGACACCACCAGCCTATCCGGGAGGGCGCCATCACCTGTGGCCCCCTTGGGATCGAAAAGGACGGACTTGTGCCAATTTATGGCATACCCGGAGTAGCCACCGTAACCGTCTATTTCCCGGAACAGTTCGGGCACAGTGGTGTGCGGGTCAGTGATATAGAGCAAAACATCATCGGCATACAGGGACAGCTTTTCTTGTGTGTCGTCGGCGGGTGTAACTTTGAAGCCGGTGATACTCTGGTTTTGCCAGATCCTGGCCGCCAGTACCTCGATCGTCAGGGTGAAGAGAAGAGGCAACAGGGGACATCCCTGTCTGGTGCCTCTCTGAATCTGAATTTCGCGGGAGAGCGTCCCGTTCACCCTCACCCTGGCCCTTGGGTTAGTGTAAAGCAGCTGTACCCAAGAACGGAATTTGGGGCCAAAACCACATTTATATAAGGTGGCTTTCGAGGAATGGCCAGTGCACGGAGTCGAAGGCCTTTTCAGCATCTAAGGAAAGAAACCAGTGTGCGGGGGTCCCTACCCTTCACCTCCTGTAACCAGTTGTGCATGCGACGGAGGTTGAATTTCGTGGCCCTGCCCGGCAAGAAGCCCGTTTGGTCCAGGTGTATCAGATCAGGTAGAACCGCCCTAAGGCGGCGCGCTAGGACCGTAGCGAGGAGCTTCACCTCCGTGTTCAGTAAAGAGATCGGACGATAGGAGGCACAATCCCCCCGTGGCTTACCCTCCTTGTGAATAGGGATTATGGTGGCCAATGTGAGGTCGGGGCCACAATGTCGCCGTACATTTAAAAAATTCCGGGGGAAAGCCATTCGGCCCCGGGACCTTGCCCGGCTTCAGCCCGGCGATGGTAGACTTTACTTCATCTAGAGAGATGTCGGCTTCTAGCTGGGGCAGGGCCTCATCATCTACGCTGGGAAGATCTACCTCTAGCATATAAAGGAGTGAGTCATCACATGATTCTAATTGTCTGACCCTGTAAAAGCCCTCATAATATGTTGCGAATGTGTCTGCAATAAGCGGGTCCGAGCGCATAACCTTCCCCTGTTCATCAGTAACTTCATCCACCCACCTCGCCAATCGCTCTCTTCGACTAAGCCAGGCTAAGAGTTTACCATATTTATCCCCCACGTCGTAGAGGCGGTGCAGGGTGGCCAGATTTTGTGTTCTTGCTTCATCCGACACCAATTCCCGGTAACGTCTCTGGGTATCTAATAGCTTACGCAAGGTCGTCGCACATTTAGTACGTAGGTGTTCCTTTTCCAACTCTACAATAGTGCGCTCAACAGTCCCAACTTCTTCCACTAGTTTCTTCCGCTCCTCCCCCAGTCTGCCACTTATCCTATCTCTCAGCACCGGTTTCATCGCTTCCCACAGGGTCACCACCGAGTCCACCGACCCCTCGTTTTCAGCCATGTACACTCGTGTATCCGCCCTAACGCCTTTAAGGATCGATTTGTTCGCCAAATCCCAGGCGGTGAGTCGCCACGTGGCCTCCCTCCTGCCCCCAGGCCGGCCCATTGATAGTAACAAGGGCGAGTGATCCGATAGCCCCCTTGCCAAGTATGTCGCCGTGTCCTCTGCAGTGAACGTCTGTCGCGGCATAAAAATGTAGTCCAGCCTGGAGAACACTTTGTGAGCTGCCGAGTAAAAGGAGTAGGCCACAGTCTGCGGGTGTAGCAACCTCCAGATATCGGACAGGCCCATCTCAGACATTAATTGGGCCAGGGGAGTCTGAGTATCTCGGGTATTGACCACCCCGGATCTATCCAAAGCCCTGTCCATCATGTCGTTGAAATCACCCCCCACTATCTGTATGGTATCGGGGGTATCTAGAAGTATGGACGCAAGTAGCTTTAGCACATTTGCCTGAAGTTTGGGTGGAGCGTATACTGATATCAAAGTGTAAGTGCGCCTGCGCCATGTCCCCTGTACCCCCATGCATGTTCCTAATGGGTCCCCCCACGTGCATGTGATGTGGAAGGGGAAGGTATTCTTGACAACAATCGCTACACCCCTTGAATCAGTAGTGTATCCTGCATGGCCTAGTACCTTATACCTTCCTCTCGCTATGAATAGACAGGCCGTGCCTCTCAAGTATGTCTCCTGCAGGAAGATGACGTCTGGGCCTATTCTCTTCAAAAAATTGTTTACCAAGCCCCGCTTAATCTTGTTCCCCAGACCGTTCACATTCCATGTCAGGACCTTCAGCGTGTCAGCGGTCATGTTTACAGCAGTAGGACAAGTGCACCCCAGGACGCGGGGTTAAGTTGGCGGGCATGCATTTGCAGCGATAGAACCACAAAATTCTCCAGATCTCATGACAGTAATCCCCCCGCAACCCCCCCAGAAACAACCGAACAACACAAACAAGCCCCACCCCCCCCACCCCCACCCCACCTGCACCACCCGGCCATCCCGCCCGTGCAACCATCGACGGTTCAGAATACCAGGGAGCAAGGTCTGTCGCCCACCCTTCAAACAATCCCACCTAGGAGATACCTAGTTGTCCAAAGTCACGTTTCGATGTGGAGTGTTCCCACCCCGCAAAACAAGAAAAAAACAGTACTTGCGAGTCCCAAGCAGGGAACTGCTAAAACAGTATCTCAGGTCCTTAGCCCCTCAGGAGTGAGAGTCTTGCGTTTCGGGGTCAGTGCCTTCCGTGGTGTTCGGCTCACCCTGTTCCAATTCGCGGATGGCCACAGCCAGAGGGTGGAGGGATGGCTCCGTGCGTTCTTCCATGTCCAACGCAATTATATCGTCTTCCTGATCCGTCCAGTTACCAGACCCGGGCAGCAGGCACCGGAATCTTGATCCCCTGTCGGGGTCCCGGGCCGCCGCTGCAGCTTCATCACCCCAGCTCTCACCAGCTGCACCCTGGCGTGACGGATATGGGGTCCGTTGAGATTGCCTGTCTGCTCTTTGGTGTCGGGAATGCTGTGACCCGTTTGGGCTGTGCCTGAAGTTGGCCACCGCGAGTTCCTCTTGGATCCTACGACCCTCCTCCTCCGCCTCTCTCAGCAGGGGTCGCTCCTCCAGCCAGTGCCAGGCCTCCTCCGGTCAAGTGAAGAAATGCGGTTTTCCCTTGTAGAGGACTTTTAGTTTGGCTGGAAAGAGTAGCATGTACGATATGTTCAGCGCCCGCAGCTTAGCCTTCACTGTATCGTAAGAGCGTCTTTGCTTTTGCACGTCCTGGCTATAATCAGGGAAAATCATAACAACTGTGTTCTCAAACTTAAGTTCTCCCATTTTCCGGGCTTCCCTCAGGATAAGGTCTGTATCTGCGTAGTTCAGAAATCGTGCTATAATCGGGCGGGGTCTCGCCCCTTCTGGAGGCCTGGCCAGAAGTGCCCTGTGCACTCTCTCAATCATGAAACAAGTAGAGAAGGAAGCCTGTGGGAACATGGTCTTGAGCCACGAGTGAAGGAAGGCCGCAGTATCATTCTTCTCAATCCCTTCCCTCAGGCCCACGAAGCGTAGGTTGTACCGGCGGGCCCTGTTCTCCGCATCGTCCACCCACCACAGCAGTTGCCTGTGCGAGGCCTGTAGTTCCGCCATATCTTTCTTGAGGGAGGAAACAGATTCTTCCGTCTCCGTGATCCTAGTCTCCGCTGCGCCCACTCGGTCCGACAGGTTCCGAAAGTCCTGGCGCAGTAAGAGGACTTCCGACCCCACTTCCCCGATCTTGGTTTCAAGGGCAGCTCTGGAGTCTTGAATGTCAGTTCTGGAGGCCTGGATCGCCTCCAGGAGCATGGCGGTATCCGCGTGCGGTTCCTGAGCCCCCGCAGTCGCATCTCTGTGAGTGTGTGTGGTGGTGAAGTTCTCAATGGACTCCTGCCTGGTGGATCGCGGTACCGGATCTCTCTTGCCCATAGTGTTCACTTGGGGATCCCCAATGCCTGCAGTCCGGCAACAGGGGTACCGGGGCAACACAGGTTCTGGGGCCGGCCTCGTGTCCCGCCAGCTCCGCTTCGGTGCCTCAGCTCACCGCCCCTTCCTGTGGGTCTTCCACCGGGTGAGGACTGCCGATCCGGCTCCTTCCCCAAATCAATGCCTCCGAAGGTTCTCTGGGCGCCCCAGGGGGGCGGGGGGGGAGAGGGAAGCAGCAGGCGGAGGCCTGCACGCCACCAAGGCAGGGCCACTATCTAGCCAGCGGTCCTATTTCTTCGCTCAGGGCCTCGTGTGCCGTTGTCGTCGGAGTCGCCAGCAGGGGGGGGGGGTCAGATCATTCAGCAGCCCCTCCGCGGCCCCCGCGGGACGACGTCGGGCTCAGGCGCGAACTCCTCTCACCGGTCTCACAGGCCAGGAATAACGCTCGGCGGCAGGCAGCCGCAAATCCAGCCCCCGGCCTCACAGGCCTCGATCTGCTACAGCCTCCGAGGTTCGCCAGAGGGGGCCCCCAGCGCGAAACGGAGGATCAGGATCGTCCGGGAGGGGGAGCACGTAGCTCGTCGCTCCAGCAGCCCAGCGCTCGATTCAGCCAAGGATCTCGACGCTGCCGGTTGCTGCCATCTTGGGCGGCTCGGGTCTCGGGGGAGAATCTTCCGAATAGTTCGCCTCTACAGCGACGCGGAGCCAAGCCGGAGGGCTGTGCAGATGCCTCACACCTTCTTCCACTTTTTCATCCAAATTTCGTGGAGTTTTGCGGGCTATTAGGTAGTTAGATCGCCGGATCAAATGCAGTTTTGCCGGGAGCTACGCCGAGGCACTTCTTACTCAGCCATGCAGCTGGCCACGCCCCCTCGTCAAGCAATCTTGACCCGCCGTTTTCACAGCAGCTTCGGTGCTTTGTAGGTTTCAATGGTGGGTCACAGCTTCGTCCGATACCTCGGTTAACTTCAGAGTGTTCCCATGTTTCTGTGACCTGCTTATGTGAGAGGGTCCTCTATATATATATATATATATATATATATATATATATATATATATATATATATATATATATATATATATATATATATATATATATATATATATATAAAACAAAAATAACACATGTTATGTACTCTAGGAGACTCACACTATCATAATAGACCATGGTGTCACCACCACTGAGAAATTTAACAACACCAGGGGAAGTCTGCTTCAATACAGCACATGGTACACCTCTGTGAAGCAGGCTTTTGAACTCCTGTAGTGTAGTTAGTTCCTATAACCCTGATAGGCTCTGAGCATTGGAAAAATATACATTATAGTTTGGACATAGGACTGAGGTCAGTATGTCTCTATCAAGTACATTAAACTTAATTACTTGTGTGTGCCAGCTAACTCAGAGGTCTCTAAAACCTTCTCGAATGAACAAGAAGGGATTAGTTTCTGACAACCTCATAAACATGACAACTTTGTTTCCCTTAGAATCGGAACAATCTCAGAATCATGGAAACAATAGATAACAGTTTCACTCGGTTGATTGTGCATGCTTCATTTCTTCAGAGTTGCACAGAAATAGAGAGACAGGCGTTTCAATAAAAAGGGTTTATTGAACAGTCTTATTTCTCATGCAAATGATATGAACTGCTACAATCATAAGACAGAATGCAAAGTTTAACACGTACAGCGTTAGCAGTAAGATAAAATAATACTGCAATAGCATGGCTTGTAGCTGTGACATATTTAAAAATACATACATAAATAATGCAGGCTAAAATACTCAACTGGTGCTTCGAAAATAATCCAACCTAAGTGTAGTACGAGGGAAGAAGTAGGTGCTGTTTAGCTATAGTCTAGTTTAATTTAAGTTTAGTTTTGCCAAGAGTTGCCAAAAGTTTCTCTAGGTTCTAGTCTGCTCCATACCTTAGAATGAGAGATGTTGGAATCTCTTTTCCGGGACTCGATCACTAACACCCCATTGATTCTCGGCGAGGAGGATGACAGCGTCTGGTCAGTGTGTCAGTTGGGGACTTGACTTCCTTCTGGACTTGCTTTGGCAAGCCACGTCGTGCAAGTAGGTAGCCAAACCGCAACGTAGTTTGCCATAGCAAGTTAAGGTATATTTATACCTTGAAGGTGTTTAGGAATGCCAGTATTGACGTACAAGTCGGGCATAAGAACGTCATGAATGAACCCCTAAGGAATAGATGATCATGCATAATAAATGAGTTCTTGGAGAAATCAATATCCAGGCAAGGGGAAGTCCTAAAGGCCTGAGTCTGGTTTTCCAAGAACTCGTTGTGACGATGATGAACGGATGTAGTTGATCATGCCTGTATTTGGTTAGCATGAGCAATGCCTAAATAAGGGCTGGATTTCTATGTCCAAATAAGGGCAATGTGAATTGTACCTATATAAGGGCATAAATCAGGAAATCTATATACGGTATCTAAATCGACACACAACACTCCTGAAAGCAATATTTGGTTGTCTGTATATGTCTGGAGGAGCCCTCTTCTACTCATCTGAGAAAGTTTACATAATAGCAATGCTCTGTTGTATCCTGCACAACATTGCCTTGTAGTAAAACATTCTTTTCAGCCAAACCGATGACTACAATGTTGATGAATTGCTAAATAGAAATCACAGTGGTGATGAAGAGAAAAATGTCTTCCGTCCAGATGACATTGACAACATCTTCTCATAAGGGTAAATATCACTAAAAGAACATGTTTGCAAATGTTACAATCTTTATCTACTGGTGGCAGACTGCTGCAGGCATTGTAAAATATAGAGGTTATGCTTTTGTCCATATGCTGTGGATTTACATTTTAAAGTTTATTACTGTGATGAGTTCATGGCTGAATGGAAAATCTACATACTCAAAATGTCGATGTTTTAATATTCACATGAGGAGATTGTGTAACTGAAGATGCTACACTGTGGAAAAGTCCTTTAGAGTGTACCTTGAAATTAGTTTACTTATTAATATTGTCCTAGTGTTTCCCTTACGTGACCATAAACTGTAATTTTTAGTACTACAAAGCAAACATTGGAGACCAAATTATTAAGGTAGCATAGTTTGCTTATACAAATGTTGTACGTAACCAATGTATTTCCTGTTGCAATAGTGCGTTTTTTGTTTGTAAACACTGATTCAGTTGTAACTGCTACCAATATTGCATTGGGTTTTAAGCAGGAATGGTTGATACTCCTCTGTGAGCATATTTATGTTGTGTGAATATAAGGATATCCACCAAGCATGATTTCTCTACATCTACACTAATATGTGAGGAACATAACAGGATGATTTTGCAACATGTAAGAAACCATATACCTTTCAACAAAATCTGAATGTATTATATGTTGTTAAATGGTCTGTGTGCATGTTGTACTATTGGAGTATGTGGGAATGATTACTGACATAAGATATTGGATGATTATCAGCCTGAATTTAAAGGTAATGATAAGATGTTTACTTACACAACACATTTTCTGTAGTATCTAAGAAAATACAAATGATATGTAGTGACTGAAAAAATTATATTTATTGAAACAAAACTAGGTTTATCACAATCTGGTAAGTGGTGAACAAAACAAACCATGTAGTCAATCCCAAATTTGATCAGCAGATCAAACATAGAATAGTATATAAAGAAGTGCCACTGGTGGCCCGGCACACTTTCCCTTTTGGCCCACAGATCCTCCTCTGGGACCCCCCTGGTAAGCCGAGAGTGCAGTAGAGAAAGCTGCTTGATTCCTGTTTTTTTGTTGCTTGTGTTAGCCAAGCAACATTGTTTTGTAATTCTGGGCTTGCTTTCTGTAGTCAGTGTAGCTTGTATTATGAGAAGGGAGCAGGCTGAAATGACTGTAGAAATAAAGCCCGGAAACAAAACACATAATGGGCCCGATTCACAAAGGTAAAGTGAGACAAAAGTCTAACTTTACAACATTCGGTATTCACAAAGGGCATTCACTACTCCTAAATGCCCTTTCTGAATACGGAAAGTCGTAAAGTTAGACTTTTGTCTCACTTTACCTTTGTGAATAGGGCCCAATATTGTTAGGTTATGTTTCTGCACTGTTTTGCTAATGGGCTTTGTTTCTACAGCCAGTCTAGCTTGTGCTTTCTTCAAGGCAGCCCTTCTCATACCTGAAAAGTACATACATATGTATGGGAACTGTGATTGATAATATGATGGGTAAGGGTCAGTGAGTGTTGGGAGGAGATAGCTAAAAATAGCAAAATATTCTGTAACTAAAATGTGGTCTTTAACCTAGATGTAACTGTATATAAAATGTAATGCAGACACCTTTACTGAACAAGCATTGATAAAACATCTGGATCTCATGCTTGAAAGTTTTTGGAGTCAGCAATGATTTCTAGCCATGGTGTATAGCAGCGTGCTGCTTGGTGCCGTTCGAACAGATTTTGCAGTGCAGAACAGACTCTAAAAATCAGTGCAAGCAGCTTGACGTGCCAATTTCGCCTACTCGTGGAACTCCACAGAATCTCGCTGAGTTTTCATGTAACTCTGCAGAATGCCACAGAGTGAAACTCCTGATGTTCTGCCCACAGCTACGTCTTAGTAATACAACTGTTTATTTAGTCCTTATTTTTGGTACAGTTTGATCCAAGTTTACACAATGCCTTCCAAACATTATTTGAAAAAAAAATAAAATTAAAATATACTGCAAAGGTATGACAGAAAAGATAGGCACACCTTCAAAAGGACAAAGTCTGCAATGTAAAAAGACTAATATCAAATGTTTGCAAAGTGAAAAAAAGTTTACTTTCAGAATATGATTGGAAGCGGTAAAAAATGTTCCCAAAGATGCTACTATGTATAATGAATGTACAGCCAAACACAAACCAGGTTTATTTTTCTCTCTTGCTTAGTCGTAAAAGGAAGGAGATTATGAGAAATATTATCTTAAAACAGGTTAAAAACAGAGCACTTGGAAATATACTACGAACAAATCTTTTAAACACCATACAGCCTATTTGAAACATATGCAGTTAATTGTAGAGAAAACCTTTGCAATTAAATGGAAATTACTTATTTTTGCAATGAATCACCTCAAAACACTAACATGCTTAATTTTACATTTTAAATATTTTAAGGGAGTGATTACCATGGCGGGTTGAGGCACAACCACGGTGCTAGCGGAAAATGTAATTTTCCTTCCTCCAGCTGAAGTCCGTGCATCTGGCATATTATAATGGGCATACATAGCCCATTTTTCGTATGCTACGGTGTGACGTGAACCATCACAAATTTGCGCCCACCACTGTGGCGGAGGGAGCCAATAGAGACCCACCGCCGTGCGGAATGACGTCTCGTCCGCCATATAAATCTCGATGCCCCAACCAGCCCATCACTCCGCAGCTGAGAATCCACCCACCCAGAGATGGCAGGAGCACTACTTCGGAGAGCAAAACCAGACTCCCGGTAACCTCCACCTGGACCTGACCGCAATGGATCCAGCTCTGCAAGCCTTACCACTGCTGTACCTCATCCACTAACAGCAAATATTGCACCGTCGCGGATAACGCCACAGGTACGCAAATACACAACTGTGCACACAACCACAAAACACAACTTCTGTGCTGACATACAGTTCCTGTCCACTTCAGACACTCTGGTGGGGACAGGAATATATCCCCCAGTGTACCCACACATGTCCTACCTGTCACAAACTCACCCCTCCGCATTCGGGTCACCCATCAACTGTGAAATCACTGCAATCTCCCGGTCACGTCATCACAGCAGTGAAGACGCAGCAACGCCTGTGCACAATGTAGTGGGCAGGGCCTGCACCAGGAACTGGCAGTTTGGCAAGATTCACAGGGCTCCACCTTCACCCTTCACACACTACGCTTCCCACAACCATTTGGGAACATGCTGTGTGCACTTCCTGTGCCCCCACTGCACAAATATTCTGCCAGGTGTAGCCAGACCTCGGACCTCACACATCAAAGGAAAATGGAGATTGATTGGGAAGGTGGGGATTAGGAGGAACATCCTGCACAGAAGCTCTGGGGCTGGACAACCCTCCTCCTCACACCAACCTTCCGCTCATGTGAAGCAAACCCAGTATGATCACAAAATGAAGTCTCACACTGCGTATGAACATACACTGAACTGTTCACACTGCCTGTCAAGTCACTCACAAACACCCAACACAGACACCCACCCACATACTCATACTATAGCTCAGCAGCAGTGGAGGACAATAAATGGCCCAGCCAAAAGTGAAGTTGACAGTGCTAGAAGTCACATAGCATCTGTACATCACATGCAAGAGAAGGAACATATCACACCACCCTTAGGTCACCTGATCAGACATGGGTGGAACAG
The DNA here is from genome assembly GCF_964263255.1 of Lissotriton vulgaris. Taxonomy (NCBI): domain Eukaryota; kingdom Metazoa; phylum Chordata; class Amphibia; order Caudata; family Salamandridae; genus Lissotriton; species Lissotriton vulgaris. The sequence continues at coordinate 400,747,750 of NC_141697.1, read as the reverse complement.
TGAGTAAAATGCAGCCAGTGACCTCTGTGCAACAACACAGTGAGACATCAAGGCAAGCCATGCATAGGCACAGGAATGATAGGAAGTGTCAGAAGTCATACAGTGACCAGCCACACATCTGTGTCAACTACCTTGACATGTGTATGTCAGCAGCACAACACATATGGCTCATTGTCACACTCCATGACTGTCAAACACAAATAGGACCTTCACACATACCCCTCCTCTACCCACCTCACACCTGCAACCCTCAACACCTGTGGGAAACACACAGAATGGTCAAAATGATGACCTGTGAGTTCAAAGACAAACAATCACACTCCCTGTGGTACATCCACAAACATCACACTCACACTCAGGGATGCCTGAACCAATGCTGACATAAAAACTATAGCCAAACAAAAAGCTCACAAACAACATCCACAGAAGTCCAACAAGCCCAGCCATGTGTAGCCAAACAGTGGAAAGGCAATGTGACCCTAAACACAAACAGGAATTGCTTCATCTCAAAACAATCATGAACACTAACTGATATCAATAGGACAATCAGCTAACACAGACAGAGACACCACACCACTCATCAAGTGAACATGGTGTCATAGTGTACCACAAGCATGCACATGCACAATCCTGACAAAGGACAGGTCAAACATAGGAGGACAGACCACCAATGTGCACTCAAAACAAGCTCAGGAACAAGAATCCACCTTGCTGCATGTGACATACACACAAGTAATGCACACTACACTTGCAACACATCTGAATGCATCACACAGCAAAAACTACAAACACACAGTGCCATGCAAATAGAACATCACACACACATATAATCTGACAGTAGAAAACACAGGCCAAGCACTGCATACATCCATAACAAAAACACAACAGATGCACATACCAATCCATCACATTGCAAACTCAGCTGCACATCAGGGGGATGCACACCAGGCAAGTACAAGGCAACATACACTCACAGCACTGCATGCACACCAACCAAACCAGTAGCACACACATCTGAGTGCCAAACTATGAACTCCCACAACACAAATCATCACAGCACACAGAGAACATCACACTCAGGAAGGGTAGCAGTACCTTAGCAAACACACATACAGCTTATACATCACCCACAAATGCAAAACTCAGGGACACCCAGGTGCAAACAACATGACTAGAGGACTGTGCTGCTCAAACTTATGCACTGCACATGAGCAACCATGACAGCAAACAAGTAGAAGAAAATAATACATAACTAATTGAGAAATTGTCACATTGGTCCTGTACACAGTTCAGCATCACAGAGCATAGTGTCACACTATTTGTGGGTAGGCTAACACACTGGCAATACATGGGATGGAACACATGAGATTGAAGTGGTGTGTACTTCAGTAGTGGACAAGTGAGGAGTGTACAGTACACAAACAAATAGAGGAGTCACTCACGATGTGTAGGCATCAGAAGCACACATAGTGGATGGCAGGACTCCACATACCACATACCATACTGGAGCCAAAAATGTGTCCAGTGACAGCAATGCATGAGAAAACTCACAAATAATTAGGGGTGGGCAGAATTTGCATAATCGTGTTACGCAAATCTCCGCGAAACGGTAAAAAATCTCAGAGAACACGCAGAAAATCTGCAAACACGCGGAATTGCTTGTTCGCGATGCTTTTTTACTGTTCGCAATCGCTGTTTGCGTGCTCGAGGGGATATATCTCGCGAACAAGCATTTGAGAACGCGAACAAGCAAAAAAGAATTCACGAAGTCATGGAACGCAGAATTTTGGGCAATTTTTCGTTCTCTGCAGAATGCAAAATTACCCAAATTCCACAAATCTCGCGAACCGAACGAAATTTACCACCAAGGCCTACAAATAATGTCAGTGTGGGTGAGCAGGTCAGCACAGTGAGCACAAACAGTAACAAGATACCTGGATGATCAACAAAACACAACACAGACTTAGTGTCACAAACTCTGCATGCTCACAACTGACAGCATCAACAAGTAGGTGTCCCCCAGGAGTGCAAGGACACACCAACACACTACACAGTGCCCAACATACAACTCCTACATGTGTCCAAAATCTCAAGCACATGCAAGACAATAGAAAAAAACAGGCACTCATTAACTGGATCATTCATGTGTGCAGTTGGCATTGCAGGGGCACACACACATCACACTACTGACAATGACAGGCCATTCACATTGTATGACCATTCAAGTTCACATATTCAAATGTACCCATGTGACTAGGAAGACAGGCCTACACCAGATGACCACACATCAACACTGCTGTTCAGAAATCAAGAAAGATCACACAGATTTTATGGACCCTGGCCACCCCACAAGTAATCCTGTGGATAGAATTCACCTCTGTTCTGGTATTGCATCCTAACATGACATATGTACAATTTAGCAAACCTGACCATAGAATGATTAGGAAAAGAGTAGATCATCACTAACAACCATCATTGCATCCCCAAGCCTTAGAGTCAAGAAGAACTAAAGTGCCTGTCACCTCTGGCAAACTCTGAAAAAGTAAGACAAGCAATTGCAATGTTAAAGTGGCATACAGAGCATGTGTCACATGAAACCATCCCCATACATAAAACAGTTTATTTAGCAAGGACATGGACAAAGCAGACAACAGGAGTAAATGTCTTTATTACATATCACCAAGATAGGCATCCAAAGTGACAAAAAGCAAGGCCATTGGCCAGTACATAGTTCAAAGTATGTACATGTGTGCATGAGAAACTGCACAGGGAATGGGTATCCAAAGTGAAAAACAGCAAGGCCATTGGCCAGTCCATAGTTCAAAGTATGTACATGTGTGCATGAGAAACTGCACAGGGAATGGGCATCCAAAGTGACAAACAGCAAAGCCATTGGCCGGTCCATAGTTTAAAGTATGTGCATGTGTGCATGAGAAACTGCACAGGGATTGGGCATCCAAAGTGACAAACAGCAAGGCCATTGGCCAGTCCAAAGTAGAAAAAAGTACATGTGTGCATGAGAAACTGCACATGGAATGGGCATCCAAAGTTACAAACAGCAAGGCCAGTGGCCAGTACATAGCGCAAAGGAGGTACAAGTGTGCCTGACAACCAGCACAGGGAATGGGCATCCATTTAAGTTACAAACAGCAAAGGCCAGTGGCCAGTCAATAGTTCAAAGGGGGGACATGTTTGCATGAGAACCTGCACAGGGAATGGGCATCCAAAGTTACAAACAGCAAGGCCAGTGGCCAGTCCATAGGTCAAAGGAGGGACATGTGTGCATGAGAACCTGCACAGGGAATGGGTGACACCATACACAGGCATGGTAAGCACCACAGCTAGGGGGATAATAATGGGCAGTCCAGGCACTGCTGTGGAAGAGACAGGTTTGGGGAGGGGGCCTGCTCCTCAGAATTGGCCATCAAACTGGGAGGTGGCTGATTGTCGGGCAAGTTGGAGGACTGGGCCTGGGAGAGAGAGGACGAGCTGAGGTAGAGGCATCAGTTGCTTTGGTAGCCGGAGGGCTGCTTTGACCGGGTTGTTGTTGGCAAGTGGAGGCGGAGACATGCTGCTGTGACACACAGTATGTGAGGGTGAATGTGGAGGGCTGCCTCTCCACTTCTTGGGGATTCAATAGGGCAAAGCCGTCTTGATAGGAGTGGGAAGTGGGGCGGGCACAACAGGCACACTCCCCACCAAAGTTGCATCAGGTGCAGGTGGTGGGACTCCCTCTGGGGATCTGCTCGATCTGGCAGTACACTTGGCCTGGCCTTGCCTTTTCCCCTCCATCCCCTGTTGGCCATGTGAACTTCCCACAGTACCCTCATGTGCCAGCTTCACAGGGGTATGGGTGGGAGTTGACGTTGTGGGTGAATCTGCCTTAGAGGGCTGTTTCTGCGGACTTTTTGCAGGCACCAGCTTCACAGCAGGCACAGCTTTTTGTCTGTCTTTGCGAGGTGCTTTTGGGACGGAAGTGTCCTTGGATGGACTGATTTTGAGGCATGTGAGTCTGAGGCCTTCTTCTTGGCTTGATGCCCCTTAGTGTCACCTGAAGGCCTTTTGCCTTTGCACTCCTGTTTGACTTTTTCTTGCTTGGGGGATGGTGTCTACACTCTGGGACGCGTGGGGTGCTGATGTTGTTTGCTGCGCGTGGAGTACCTGGAGCCGGAGGGCTGTGGTGTGTGATCACTCTTGTTAGATGTTGCCACTGGCAGGGGGTTGCCGGAGGGACTGGTGCTGGACTCTGAACCTGTGACAGCTGAATGGCTGCTGTCACTGCGGAGAACAAAGACAGAACTGACCTGTGTAGCCCACCTACATCAGAATGAATGCCCTCCATGAAGGCAACTACATGTGCCAACTTCTTGTCATGGTACTGGAAGGCGTTCAGGAGGATACTCTGACCCACACACAGCTGGCGCAAAAGGTGCACCGCCTCAACACTGAGGGCAGCAGGGAAGATCAGACAGGGACAGAGGTGCCTGGGGTAAGGACACTCTACCCTTCCTAGGGCCATGGGTATGGACAGCACTTGTGGAAGTAGACATTAGGGTAGGCACTGGACAATGTGTGGTGGAAGAAGACGCAGATGTTCTACTCCCTGTGCCCGCCAACATCGAGGAGTCACCGCTGGCATCAGATGACATTGAGGTTGGTGTTTCTGGGTGTGATTCTTCAAGGACACTCCTATCCCTCTCCGAGGCACTGGTCACATCAGCATCAGTGAGATTGTGTGTAGCAGTCAGGCCAGAAGCTTTACCGCTGGTGTCCGTCCCCTGTCCCTCTGTGCCCTCAGTAGATGCTGCAAGAGACAGAGACGTAGGTTCAGTTCAGTGCCATACTCACAAACATCATATGCAAAGCACAAAACATGATGATGATACCCCCATGTTGCACACCCCCTGTGCAGTATGCATGTGCAACCTTAATGCAAAAAAACAAAAGATGCATTCTTAACATGCATACTTGGCATTAATGACCCTTGTGATGTTCACACAGCTAAATAGCTTGCCGGTGCCTCCATGTAACCTGACATACAGATTCCTGTAAGCATACCTACGTGTCTGTAGGTGAAAAAGATGTACATCTCAATATGTTGTCACAGTCACATATGTAGCCACTTTAAGTGGACAACACAAATACAGTCTCCCAAATGTCCTCTTGCAATGGCCATAAGCTCCTGCTATCTACCATATTGTGCTTTGAAGCACAACTACAGTTTCACATTGGCGTCAGATGTGTAGTTCTCACAATTTCGGGGTCAGGCACTGCTCACATCGATGAAAGCACACTAAGATGAGGCACACTGCCATTCACTGCCCAGTGATGTCCATTACTCCCCTAATGCAGCAGATACCATAAGGCCACATCCCAGCATGCAATGTCAAGGGCAATAACATTAAAGAAATAAGAAAGTACATGCATGACAGTTGCACTCAACACAAAGGCCACTTACAAATCATGGCATCACACTAGAAACATCACAGGGCTCCACACTGGCTCAGGGTTGGGATACATGCAGTCACTCACACCCAAAGTCACCCCCAACTTGCTGCTGATGGGCCCTCAAACGTCCATCCAACTCTGGCTGTGTCACTGCCAAGATGCAGGCCATTAGTGGTGTTGTGCTCCTGCACTCCAACCTGACAGTTCGAGGGAGCAGCCCCAGCATCATCTCTGCCACGTTTTTGCTCAGCCTGCAGATGTCATCCCACTCCTTGTGACAGTGTGTGTGCTGTTAGTTGGAGACACCCAGATCCCGCACCTTGCGTGCAATGGCCCTCCATAAGGTCTTACGCTGGTGGACTTTAAGCTGCAGGCATGTGAGATAAGAGAAGAACATTTCAGTAACACTGGGTTATGTACCGCTGTGTCTCACTACAGGAGCATGCACAAACTTTGCACAGCTATTCACATATGTTTGGCAGAGGCCATACAGCATGACACTCAGTACATTAGCATAAGACAATCCTATCTAAATGCATACAGGTATGAGGATGGACACAGTACCTGGCCATCACATGCACATGCAGAATGCCTGCACAGAAAGCAATGTGAAGAAGGCCCACATCTGCAATGCAGCTTGTGGTTGGGCAAGACATACATTACATTGTAAATGATGTTTCGGTGTAGATTCACTGTGTCCAACACTGCACATCCCTCAATGTCCTTGGCCTGTGAATGCCTACCTCTGTAATGGAGGTCACATTTAGGGACATGATCTTACATTCTCACACCCTTCTCACAAGGTCTGTCTTACGCAATCCACAGTCCTAAGGTAGCTCATTGAGGTATCGGGTGGCAGACAACAAATATGTCTAACTCTGTCCATTCAGTGATGGGTCTCTGTTAAATTGGGCAGTAACTGTCCAGGGCAGGGGGGCTCACACTGAGGTTAAATGTGGGCCATCATAACAGTCACATGCATTTACAAAATGAGAGGGCAAACAGTGCCTAAACATGAGAGTCAGTACACATAATGAAAGAATGAAAGGGGGATGTTTCAGGAGTACAACAATCTGCTGTGTCATGTGGGAATTTCCACCAAGAGTGTCACCCTCAGGCATTTAAATGTTGTGCATACTGCTCACAGATCCATGGTGGCAATACAAAGTAAAGAACACTTCCATCAGTACCCTCTGGACGAAAAGTCTTTGTAATGTCACAAATGAGCATGTGAAAACCTCATGGACTCAAACATCCATTAGTACAGGCAATGTCTGTTCTGACTTCCACTGTCCAAACTAGGGGTGGGCGGAAGTCCCGTAAGGGACTTACACGGAGAGGCACGAAGATTGAACCAATCTCCAAGCCTCTCCGCATATTTCCATTACACGACACCCGCCCACTGCCCGCCCGCCTCCTGCCCGCCTCCCACCCGCAATATTAAACAACATTAAAGCCTAAAATAAGATTTTAAAAACTTACCTTCTCGCGGGGTCATCTTCCTTGTCCATCTAGCCTTCTTCTTGGAACTGCGCAAGCGGGGGAGCCTGCGCATGCGCATTCCTCGCCAGGAATGCGCATGCGCATGCTCCCACGCATTCGCAGTTTCAAGAAGAAGGCTAGATAGACAAGGAAGATGACTCCACGATAAGGTAAGTGCTATTTAAATCTAATTTTAGGGTTTAATGTTGTTCAATATTGCGGGCGGGAGGCGGGCGGCCAACTTCCGTTCCGCCCCCGAGTGTGCGGGGGCGAATGGGGATTTACCCCGTTTCTCTGCCTTCTTTGCGAAAGGCAGAAGAGGCAAATCTCTGCACAATCCATGGGCAGAACGCCCCACCCCTAGTCCAAACCAGCAGTGTCCCTGTATGGCTGCAAAAATACTGCATGTCCTTCCCACCCTGAAATGCAGCCCGGATATGTGTAAAATAGGCTACTAACCCCATTTTCCTGAAGTCAGCATGCTAGGCAGTGTATCACACAAGCCCACACTCTCAGGCACATACTGCAGCAGATCAACTTCATGTGTTCAGTCTTTGCACTCTCCTACTTCCACTCTGAAACACTTACCATAACACAAGGAACACCATATAGCCTCCCATACTGTGAGAGCACCTCGTCCACCAGGACCTCCAGCTCCTCTGTGATGAAGGGACTTTCCCTGATGTTCTCAGTCCTCACCATCCCTGGGTCCATGAGACAGGAACAGCAGCAGTTGGTGGTGAAGAGTTTCAGTCAGCAGTGTCTCGATGTAGTGGAATTGTGTGGCCCTCTCCCAGATATGTATAGCCCCCCTGGGGTTGTTTCAGTGGTACTCAGCTGCCGCAATTGGTGTTCCAGGTCAGCGTTTTTCAAATGTGACCAATGACCTGCCCCGCGGTAGTGGACCATGCCTACCATGATTTTCAAAAGTGCAATTGTTTACCGCGATTGCGGTTCTCATTGGCTGTAAGGGCATGGGCATTGGCGGTGACACCCCTCAGGGGCCTGGCGGTCACTACCACAATCGTGCATCTTTCATTGGCATCCAGTGACCAGCCCTGGGGGAGCAGAGTATGCCTACCACGATTTTCAAAAGTGAAATAGTCTACCGCGATTGTGGTTCCCATTTGCGTTAAAGGCATCTGCATTGGTGGTGACACACCGCAGGGGCCAGGCTGTTGCTACCGCGATCGTGCATCATTCAATTGCAGCCAATGACCAGCCCCGCGGTAGTGGAGCATGCCTACCGCGATTTTAAAAAGTGCAAATGTCTACCACGATGCCTTCCCATTGGCTGTAAGGGCATGGGCATTGGCGGTGACACACCGCGGGGGCCAGGCAGTTGCCACTGCGATTTGGCAGCTTGACATTGGTGCCTATGGCCGTGATTGTGGTGGTGGAGCATGCAAACTGCCTTTTTCTACTGTGCATATCAGTCCCGCGATTGTAGTTCCCATAGGCTGGAAGGGGAGGGGCATTGGCAGTGACGCACCGCAGGGACCTTGCAGTCACTGCCGCGATTTGGCAGCTTGACATTGGTGCATATGGCCGTGATTTGGTGGCGGAGCACGGCAGCCACCATTTTCTACTGTGTATATCACTACCGCGATTGCAGTTCAAATTGTATAAATGGGCATGGGCATTGGTGGTGACACACCAAAGGGCCAGGCAGTTGCTAACGCGATTTGGCAGCCTGACATTGGTGCCTATGGCCATGATTGTGGTGGCGGAGCATGACAGCTGCCATTCTCTACTGTGTATATCACTGCAGCGATAGCGGTTCACATTGGTTGAATGGGCATGGGCATTGACGGTGACACACCGCAGGGCCCAGGCGGTCACTACCGTGATTTGGCAGCTTGACATTGGTGCCTATGGCCGTGATTGTGGTGGGTGTGCACGCTTATGGCACCTATGGACACATCGCGCTGTAGCAATGGCAATGGCCAGTTCTCAGCAGTAAAAAGTAAACAATTACTATGAATCATGACACCAGATATTGTAATTCAATGCTAGTGTCACATTGAACTCACTGATGACTACACATACCATGACAGTGCACAGGATTACATGCATTGGCATGGACTCCTTCATATGTCACTTATGATATTGTTGTGCATGTACACAGATCTGTCGTGTGATGGACTGTCAATTATGTACACATGTCAATTTTTGAGATGGCTAAGCAACACACAGTGATAAAGGGCTGACTACATAATGTGCATTTTTCACTGTGTAGATTGCTCAACTCATGTATATACTTGATCTTTGTGCACACACTGTGCTTATTGTGTTGTTAATGTGTGACCTGTCCAACGTATGCAAGAAGGTCTGGCAGGTACAGCAGCTACGTAAAAGCCAGCAGTGTTGCTGTTTCACACATGTGCAATGCCAACTACTCTCTGGGCTGTTGACACAAGCTGTTGGAATGTACCTTTTGGCATGCACATGGTCAGAATCTGTTTTGGGGGGACTCACTGTGTAAATACTGGACAAGTGTACAACTACTTTGGATCAAGGTGTCTATACATGTTACTTGTGCTGTAAGCTGTAGTTTCCGGCCAGTCATTGTTGGCTCTGTGTCAGTCAAAATGTAGGATGTTGGTCACATCTCATAGGGGAATTGAATTTACATATGTCCCCTTTCATCTTACCTAGGAGGCGACCAAATGTGCATCGTCCATTTACATTGCTTCCGGAAGATGAGGACATCATACGTAAATTCTGTTTGGATTGATCTACCCTTCAAGATTTATGTGGTCAGTTGGAACCCCAGTTGAGATCTTGCAGAACCTATCCAACTGTTTTGACACCAACGTGTAAGGTGATGGCAGCCCTGCATTTTTTGTGGACCGCCAGTATTGCCGCTGTACCTGCAGATGTGTTTTTTCCGCTACCATGGCAGTCGGAATGGTTTTCCGACCACCTTCCTAATCGACCCCTAAACTCTGGAATAACATAGGTTCTTCTCCAGGAAAGGATAGTTCCTTTTGGACTCTATCTTTTTAGCCACAAGAATTTGGGACCTTCCCATCATCAGCTGGAAAGGTAGAAAATATAGGTGTCCTCATTGGACAGTAAGCTTGTTTTTGTAGAGCAAGTAGATGCCACTATCTCTACTTCATTTTACACACTTAAGATAGCAAAGAATATCCTCCCCTTCATTCCCCCATCCTTACAAAAAGAGTGGTGACAGCATTAGTGCTGTCTAAACTCAATTTCTGCAATGGGCTTTATCTTAATATGCATTTGCAGTACGTGAAGAGGCTACAGTACTTACTGGAATCCCTAAATTTGTCTCAGCTAAACCTGCCCTACGGTAGCTTCATTTGCTTCTGATCACAGAAAGAGTAGACTTTAAAGCCCTATGTATTACCCAAAGAGCTCTGCATGATTCAGGCCCGCAATTCCTTAAAGACAGATTTTTGTGGTATTCCCCACACAGACATCTCCGCTCAAAGATCGCCAAGAATATCGTTGTCCCGAAATTCAAGTGCTCCTTGTGTGGTGGTAGGAGTTTTGTGTTAGGGGACTCGAAACTTTGGAACTCCATCATCCTGCACATTGAAGACATGCCTGATCTTATTTCCTTCAGAAAGGTTTTGAAGACACAGCTTTTTAACAATTAGTTGGGCTTGCATTTCTCTGTATCGTAACAACACCTAAACACCTCCAGGTAATTCAGGCACTTCGAAAAATATTTAACATAACATCATTAATCTATTCTAATAGTGAACGAATCACCAATGTGCATGTTTGGTTATCATAATAAAATTATTGATGTTAGATGCTGGGTACAATCCTGTACTAAGAGCTTCCAGCAAAGGGAGAAATCCAAAGTATTGTTATTGATTGGTATGTGACAAAACGTGGTCGCACTGACAAAGTTGGAGAAAGAGTTGTTTTTTTTTTTATTTTTTATTCCTCATAAACCAATGATGGGTATTCTAGATAGGGTATCGCCTCCTCTCCATATTGCGATGTATCGGCCTCACAGATTCCATCCAAAGGATACAATCCAAAATAGGTGAGGAAAGAGAAAAACCCCTCTAGGTTTAACTGTTTGCTAGATCCGCTCCATACCCTTTGAACTGGAAGACCCTTGGATGGGTAGGAGACCAAGCTCCAACAGTTCCCAGGTGAAATCATAGGAATGCTCTCATCTGTTCCGCCAGGCCTCTAGGGCAGCCCAGATCTTAACAAGGCTAGAACTATCACATGCTATATCAGTTTCACTAACATATATGATGTACTTAAGACAGTCAGCAAAGATAGGAGCACTCTCTGCCTTCCAACCCTTACAGATTTCCCGTCTGGCTAGAATCATTATATAAAATATAAATTTGATACTCATATCATTAAGCTGGTACTCTTCCCCTAGGCCAAAAAAAATAGTTTTGGCGGTAATAGTAAAATGTACACCGAGTACTTCTGTTATAAATTCTTCAATTTTGGACCAAAAGAGTAACAATCTTGGGCACTCAACAAACATATGTAGATCATCCGCTGCGGGAGCCTTGCAGCGTGGACAACAATGTTCAAAGTTCGTAATCTTTACCAATTTTTTAGGGGATATATACACTCTATATAGGGTAAACAGGTGATTTCGTTTTAGGGGGGCTGATTTCACCACTGTGTTTAGCAGTTTAAAGGAATCTCCCCATAGAGTAAATATGTTATCACATTGCAAGACTTCTCCCCACAACTTATTTAATTCTAGTTCTGTAACTTCGTCTTTCTCATGGAGTGCCTCATACCAGAAATATATTTCTTTTTTCCAGCTCTTTTTTTTTTTACCAGTTCAAACTTAGGGTTAGTTGTTAAGTCCCAAGGTATGGTAATCCACCAGCTAGATAACTGGTAAAATTTGAACCTTGTGAGAGTTCCGTTTTTCAGACTGCTGAGTGTTTCCCATCCCAATAACTTTGAACCGTTAGAAAGATCCTGCCACTGCACGATCTCAGCTGTTTTAAGAGGAAGAGATAATTGGTCTCTGAGGCATTCTGGAGTGCCCAGGGAATCCCATATTGGTGCCAGAGGAGTATAGTAGGAGATACCTAGTTTTTTTCTAACAAAAACCCAATTTCTCGTGGATGTGCCCAAAATCTTCAGTCTGAACTTCTTGTAGAATTTTGGGTCTCCAAATTTAAACAAGAAGGATTCTTGGCCTAGAGGGATACTTTGTAATAATGCCTGAAATAATCGACCCAAGCAAGATGTATCAGCTTTGTCTGCCATTAGCCTAAAGTTTTTAAAATGGAACGAATGGCAGTAGTGAAGGATATCTGGCATAGCAAGTCCACCTGTTCTCAGTTTTCTTAATTTTTTCAAGGAGATTCTGGGCGATTTAGAGTTCCATATAAAAGATCCTATTCTTCCCTGTAATTTGGCAATGTCCTTAGGATTGAATGACAAGGGTATCGAGTTAAATAGAAATGTAACCTCTGGCAAGATAACCATTTTTATTAGGTTTACCCTTCCAAAGATATTCAATGGCAGTCCCGACCACCGCTGCAAGAGTTCATTAATATCCTTGTAGGCTCTATCCAGATTTACTTTGGATGTCTCAGCGATGTTCTGAACCAGATTTACTCCTAGATATCTCATCCGGGACTTCGTTTCGGGGAGTGGGTCCTCCTGATTCCACTGCATGACCTCTGTTTTTTCTTTATTAATTATATATCCAGAGGCCTCTCCGAAGACTTCTGCCTGATGGAATAATCGACGGATTGATACCTCTGGATTGGAGGTATACATTAAAAGATCATCCGCATACAGGGCGAATTTTAGGTCAAGGTCATTCATATGAAAAGGCTTAATTAAAACATCCGATCTTAACTGGATTACTAAGGGCTCTATATATAAGTTGAACAGAAGGGGAGAGAGGGGACATCCCTGTCTAGTACCACGTGTTATTTGGACTCAGTCTGTAAGTGAGTTGTTAACAAGGAACCTGACCTTTGGATAGAGATATAATGATTTCACAGATGTTATAAAATTAGTTGGGATTCCAAATTTTATTAGAGCTTCCCACAGATACAGCCAACTAACCTGGTCAAAGGCCTTATCGGCGTCTATTGCTACGATAGTTAGTGGAATTTTTTCCTCTGTGGTAAAGTCGATAGCCGCAATGGCCTGGAAGGTCAGCTCATTCAGCTGTCTGCCAGGCATGAAACCCCTCTGATCTTCGTGTACCACAGACTTGATTACTTTGGCCAACCTCGCTGCCAAGACACCAGCGAAGATTTTATAATCTGTGTTTAGCAGTGAGATTGGCCTATAGGATTACCTAAAGAGCTCTGCATGATTCAGGCCCGCAATTCCTTAAAGACAGATTTTTGTGGTATTCCCCACACAGAAATCTCCGCTAAAAGATCGCCAAGAATATCGTTGTCCCGAAATTCAAGTGCTCCTTGTGTAGTGGTAGGAGTTTTGTGTTAGGGGCCTCGAAACTTTGGAACTTCCTCATCCTGCACATTGAAGACATGCCTGATCTTATTTCCTTCAGAAAGGTTTTGAAGATACAGCTTTTTAACAATTAGTTGGGCTTGCATTTCTCTGTATCGTTGCAACACCTAAACACCAGGTAATTCATGCACTTAAGAAAAATATTTAACATAACATCATTAATCTATTCTAATAGTGAACTAATCACCAATGTGCATGTTTGGTTATCATAATAAAATTATTGATGTTAAATGCTGGGTACAATCCTGTACTAAGAGCTTCCAGCAAAGGGAGAAATCCAAAGTATTGTTATTGATTGGTATGTGGCAAAACGTGGTCGCACTGACAAAGTTGGGGAAAGAGTTGTGATGTCACATTTAGCTTGTTAACAATTAAAATAAACTTTAAAACGGGAAGTTGGTTGTAACAATGGTCAAAACTGCATAGGCCTTAACACAACTGTACAATTTGGTTTTGAAGTTCTTCATCAAGTATGTTTGGAAAATGAATGTTAAATTGGGCACTCTGGTAAAGTATTTTGGCCCTATACTGGGTAGCACATAAGGCAGTGCTTAATTTGAACTGGCGGTTTCTTCGGCTTAGCACTGGCACTTCCTTCTCAACACTGATATGTATGACAGTCCACCACATGGTGGTGTTGTTTGTCTTATTTAGAATGAGCACAATTCCATGTTTAATAAATCAATATACATAAAATATATATACATAAAATATGATCAGTACCGGTATCCATGCCATTCTTAAAACTTTGAGTGGCCTTCAATAGTCTTGTAAGAGTGTGATGGTTAGTAATTGGGTTGGTACTATCACGGGCAGTGCTGGCAGGGGCAATAGGTGGTGCAAGCTGCAGTGGCTCCCTGAGACAGGCCCTGTTTTACGAATTAAGCACTGACTTAATGCTAATTTCATGTGTGCTGCTGCTCTTCAGTGATTGCACCGATGCAGCCGTGACCAGGGTCAAGCCATATTCTCTGGCTCGGGCCAAATGAAGTGTAATCAATGGACCGGAATGAATTATTTTCAACAAGGAACATTAGCAATGATAAATGGTAGAGGAGGTCAGGAAAATCAGTGTGGGCAGGAAATATAGTGTGGCCAAACACTGCATCACATCCCAGAAAGCTTTGCTCCTTTGCATCATGTTACATGCAGTCAACAATTTGCTCCTTAGTGTTGACTGTAGTGTTACACCAAATTTTGGTGTAAGACTACAGTCATCACTGAGTGTGGTGTAACACTACAGTCAACACTGAAGGGAGCACACATTTTGGACTTAATATACCATGATGCAATGAAGCAAACTTTTCTGGGATGTGATGTGCTTAGCCACCCCCTTTTCCTTGTAATTTATCTCACTTTCCTCATGTTCCTTTCTGTAAAAAATGCTTTTGCCCCATTTATTACACTTCATCGAGGCAGAGTCAGAGATTCCTTCCCGAGACAGAGAGAAAGCTTGATGGAGAGTACGGCTTGCACATAAATTTGCGGCCCGACTACGGACGTAAAGATACAACTGGTAAATTACCTCTGTGAATACGAAAAAGTCGTAAAGTTAGACTTTTGTCTCAGATTGCCTTTGTGAATCGGGCCCACCAAGTAGACGTTTCCAATTTACTTTGTCAAAGGGCTTTTTTCGTATGCTCTTAAAATCAAAAATTGTTCCTTGGTGTTGATATATTTATTGACTATATTTCATATGGTGTAAATATGAGTGCTTCCACATCAACCTTTAGCAGACAAAATTACAAAGTGATCCACTGTATGCTCTAATCTTGTGTTCAGCTTTCTAGTTAAGTCTTCCAACTTGGAGTTAGGAGTAACATTGGTCTATTGCTTGTGCAATCTATTTCATTCTGCTTAGACTTATGAGTCACTGTAATGAGTGTTTTAGACATACTCTGTGATTTGGGATTGGCAATACCAAAGAAACACTTGATAGAAATTGGTTAATAAGCTTCCTAAGCCTCGATCTTACATTTAGAATAGATAGGTTCAATATAGGCTGAATTTTTTTTTATTTCTGAAGCAGAGGTGTCTTATATAAGATGTTGTTTATTGTCTGATATTTTTGGCATCCCAATATTGTTCATATTTTTTTTTCCACTTTTCACAAGAAGTGCTAAACACAATGTAAAACATGCCCGCAGTCTACAATGCAATGGGAAACCTCTCATAATATATTTGTTGAAGTTTGTCAGACTCTGTAGACAAGTGACTGCTTTGTCTTATATTAGATCACATGTTCTTGCTTTAAGAGGCTTATTTATGAGGGGCTTGCACTGCCAGAGCACCACTTTTTTTGACGCATGGCCTCATAGAAATGTAGTAAAACAAAGCAGCGCAAGTCAGTACCTTCCCTTGCTGTGTTTCAAAGAAGCACACCCTCCTTAACATTCTTCAACAGAGAATCGGCATGGAAGGCACAGTACTTAAATGGTTTGCCTCTTTCCTCACAGACAGATCCCAAATGATCAAGATTGCAAATAGCCTCTCGTCTCCACTGGTGGTTGGTCAAGGCGAACCTCAAGGTTCTATCCTTGCTCCCACTCTGTTCAATCTCTATCTGGAACCATTAGGGAACCTTCTAAGCAAATCTGGAATCCTCTACCTTCTCTATGGGGATGACACCCAAATCTACCTCAAGGTGTCTTCCCCTCATGATCTCTCACTACTCAGCTCTACTCTCAACACTATTCACAACTGGATGCTAGTTCACCAACCCATTCTCAATCCCCCCAAAATGGAATTCCTCCTCATATCTAGCTCTGTCTCTCCGCCTCCTGTTCAAGCCTGGATGGATCAATCAAATCTACTCAACAGTAAACCCATCAATGTGGACTGCGCTAAATCCTTAGGTGTCATACTTGACAAAAGACTCAACTTAATGTCACACATCAACTCCATGGCCAAGAGAGCACGTTATCAACTGCGACTTTTATGGGGGATTCGTCGGTTCTTCTCGGAGAATGACCTAAAAACCTTGGTCCAATCGCTAGTTCTCTCTAGACTTGACTATTGTAATTCACTTCTGACTGGCCTTCCCAAATCTCACCTCTCCCCCCTCAAATCCGTCCTCCATTCAGCAGCTCACTTCATTTCAGGATCCAAACGAAGTGACCACATCACTCATATCCTGTCTTCTCTTCGATTGCTTCCCATCGAGGATAGAGCTACCTACACAACAGCGTGCATCACCCACAAAGTTTTGCACTCTTCCTCCCCTCGCTATCTGGTGAATAAACTCAAACTATCTGGAGGCTCAAGACCTTCTCCGAATGCGGAAAAGTTCCTTCGTGAACCCCCCTCCTTCAAAAGAGAAAAACTGTTGGCACAATCGTTCTCAGGTAATGCGGTGAGAACCTGGAACTCGCTTCCTCCTTCACTCCGGGCCATCACCTCCATCCAGATCTTCAAAGCGGACCTCAAATCTCTTTTATTCCAAAGACACTTTCAGAACTAATTCCCTCCGTCTCAGACCCTGCCAGGAACTTCTTTAGTCATTGTAAATTTGTCACATATGTTTATATTTTTGCTTATACATCCTGTGCTTGCTGTGTTTGAAATTGTGTTCCTTTTGCCTGCATTGTTTTGATTCTATGATCTGCTATTTTTCGCCAGGAAGTTCTTTAATCATTGTAAAATTTGTCATATTTATTCTTAATTTTGCTTGTACAGTCTGTTCATGCTATTTTTGTTTGTTCTATTCCTGCAACAGTTTTCTCATGTAATGTAACTGGTTCTATTGTACAGTGCTCTGACACCTTCGGGTAAAGTCTGCGCTTTATAAAAATGCATTAAATGAAATAAATAAAATAAATGGAGTGCTGTATCTTGGAAAAGGTTGGCAAAGGAGTGGGGAGAACAAGCAAACCTGGTGGGCCAAGGATTGCCCCCTTTTATTTTTTTATACCCCAGCTCTTTGCTCAGAATGAGTAACCCTGTAGCATCAAACTGGACCGTCCTGGCGCAGCAGCCAATAGGGTTGAAGCTACTACTAGGGGAGGTTTCACCATGCTGAGGAAGTGGCCACACTAAGTCTCGGTGTGGTTTGCTTCTTCTCCTCTCTGCAGCTGCAGGCACTGGTAGCACAACTGTAGTGTAGTTCCTATTTTCCCAATAGGCTCTGCGCTTTGGAATAACATAAACGATAGTTTAGACGTAGGACTGAGGTCGACTGGGTCTCTATTGAATATGCTAGACTTAATTTAGGTTTCCCAGCTAGCTCAGAGGTCACTAGAAACTTTCTACAATGAACAGGGAGGAGTGAACTTCCCTGATTAGGCAAGAAGGGATTCAGCTTCTGACAACCGCATAAACATGACAACTTTGCTTCCCCAGAATAAGGAGTATATCTCCAGAGTCGTGTGAAAACAATAGATAGCTATTTTACTCAGTCAATCGTGCATACTTAGTTTCACCAGAGTGCAGAGAAATAGAGAGACGGGCGTTTTCAATAAAAGGTGTTATTTATTGAGCAGTCTTCTTTCTCATGCAAGAGAAATGAATTGCCACAATTGCAATACTTGTTATAAAGTAAATGTAAATGTACATGTATTTATATAGCACAAATTACCCACATCGCAGGCATCTAAGCGCTTGCTTAGGGAACCCGTCCTGGTATTCCCCTGTGAGATAACCCCGGCAGGGTATCCACAAGGTGAAAGCCAGGCATCCCGCCGCGAGGGGCCGTTGTGGAGATTAAGCAAGCTATTGCCCAGAGTCGCAGAGTGTGAACCCGTGAGTCGAGTAGGCACCAGAGCGAGAATTATCGAGTCCGTGGAATTATTGAGCCCAAGCCCCGTCAAGGCGGGGAATTGAACCCTGGTCCAGGGCCGATCTCAGCTTCCGGGTCTGCCGCCTCTAACCCCTGAGCCACATTATGAAATAATACTGTAAAAGCATTGATATGGTTTCTGAGCCATATGATACTTAAAAGGTATAACATATATACAGTTATATACAATGATAAAAGTTTGACTAAACATACTCAACTGGTGCTTCTAAATACGCCTACCCCGATGTACCTAACCTAAGCCTAGTACGTGGGAAGGAGTAAGTGAGCTGCAGTTTAAGTTAAGTTAGTTTTAGCCAAGAATCTGACTCAAGAATTCTCTAAGGATCTAATCAGCTCCGTACCTTGGTCTTAGAATGGAGGAGGTCTTGTATGTCGCTCTCTGGACTCGATCTCCCAGTAACCCGCAAGGGTGACTGGAAACACTGGAGCTGGATTTTCTCTGCAGGAGAAAAAGACAGCGTCTTTCTCAGTGCGTCAAAATGGGAGGGTCGGCTTCCTTCGGCACTCGCATCAGCTGGGCTTCGGATAAGTAGATAGCCGCTCTGCTTCACACCACTGTGTGTTGCTTAAGGCAAACACTGGTATATTTATACCTGGAAGGTGCCGTGTTTGACGTAAGGTTGGACATAAGACGTCAATAAAAGATGTCACTAAGAACTGGCCGTTCTTTCAGTGCTCGCAGGAGTTCTAGGACAAATCAAAACAAAAGCATGGGGAAATCCCAGGTTGCTGGAGGTTTGGTATGTTGAAAGAACTAGTTGTACTTTCTAGGAGTCTAAGGAAGTAGCCTTGCCGTATTTGGTTTGCATTGGCTATTACTAAATATGGATTTGATTCTTATGCCTTTATAAGGGTATGATTTGTTATAACCACATAAGGGCATAAATCGGGAATATTTAATTTGGGTCCTAGATATGATCACAACACAACAACCGTGCAGGTGAGAACTTTGTGCCTCAACATAAGAGCTTTGTTGGGCACCAGCTGTTTTCTGACGCAAGCAACGTGTTCGACCTTTTAGCAATGGCTATTTCAACTATGATTACAACCATTATCAACAAGACCCACATCTAGTGGCATTAGGCATTCCTATTCAGCCTTTTTTACTGCCACCACCGGCAGCCTCTCTTGACATATTATCTGGGGGCTCAACCACTGTGGTCCAACTTCTGCAATTCTCTGATCCGCGAGAGGTGGCACTTTGTGCTTTGCTATGTAGCCAATAAAGGTTTGCATTATCCATAAGTGCATAGGTGCATACAGCCCGGGCATAATAAAATCGGGCAGAATAAGGGAATAGGCACCTTTAACAGCCAGCAAATGGAGAAGAAACCACTAAGACACAAATTGGACCAGCAAAAAAAATGCTTAAAACGGCGAAGAATCCCTGGCTTCGATCTTGCGATAGCCAGCTGCACAGATTAATGTAGCCTAATCTTCGGCTATGGAATTTATTCCAATGGGTATGCCACGAACCTTTCAACCTAAAATGATAAAAAAATGTACCTTCTTGAAGGACATTGGGACGACTCTCTAATCCTGCAGTAACGAGATAAAAGGGATGCCATTGCCGCTACAACCCGAGGTCATTGACTATGCAAGGAGGGGGCCTCGGGTACTAAGGACCAATGGGTACCTTATTCTAGACTGTCACCTCTGCCCTTGTAGGAAATACAGAGATCACAGTGGTTGCAATAATTATAGGAAACAAGGATACCAAGGACACTGTAGCGTCTAAAGACAAATGGGGGAACAGTAAAGAAGATGGCGGTATGGAGGGCATTGCAGGCACAGAGAGAAATAATAGCTCAACTGAGGGAGAGCTGATTGATGGTTTTGAGGTAACAGCATCCCAGAACACTGACAGATCCCACCCTATTATTAGTGGGTCTGTAGCAACAACTAAATCAGATCCTGGCAATCTTGTTCCTCTGGCTAACATCTTTATGAGTAGCGAATGCTGAAAACCTTTAGCAGTACGTGATCTACCTGATTAAGTCAACATAAAATGAGAAGGGGATCTCCCACTATGATGCTATGGTCTACTAGGCTTGCCACTATACACTCTGATGCCAAAGAAGCCACCTACACTAGCAACAATAACAACCAGCAATAAAAGGCCAACCTCCAGGGACCCAACTGTGACCTTTTTAGAAACATCAACAATTATCAACATAAGGCTGATTCTCAGGGCCTCTAATTGAGATATTTCCTACCTCAAAACACAGGAATGGAAGGAACTAGTAGCCTTGCACATACAACAGTCTCCTCCGGAAAACAGTAGACCAGCTCTCAATAGCGACTTTAAACAGGAGAAGCAACAACAGACAGACACAATATGGTCATCGCTCTTGAACACATTGCAACTTTCAGTCAACAGCTTACAGTATCAGTTGATGAAATAGATATCCAATTTGCGTCTCATTTCTTTAGCACTTCTTGTATCCAGTATCGATGAAAAACTTGCCGACATAAACAGCCCAAGCCAACGCTCAGCTGACACAAATAGGCAGTTCCTCTACCTCAGCAGTGGAGAAGTTATCCACCTTGCCTTCAATGTTGGTAAATTTACTAACTGAGTTAAAGCAATCAACCAAACCTTTCACGGATGCATACTCAGGTAATCTATGCCTCCTTCCAGAGAGTGAGGATTCCGGTTATGAACAAGGTATACTCAAGGGGTAAGTCAAAGTACATAATGGGACCAAGCTACAGCCATGCAACACCCAGACTGTGAGGGGAACAAATGAGGCTTCTAACACCACACAGCCTGCTTCCCCCTCAGTGTAATTACAACAAACAGGGGCAGCCCTGTAACCCAAACCTGGGGCCAATAAACAGTGTAAACTTTACAGTGGTTCAAGTTATTAGTTCAAAAAACAAAACATTTACAACTTCAAGTAATTCAATTAGAAACTCCATTTAAAGAAATCATAATTCAGTACCCTTGGAAAGTTATTATCACAAAGATTTATTTTCCATAGGTAGAAAATTAAAATATACAATAATACAGGGGGTGCTCAAAGGGTTACACAAACATATGTCAATAGCAAAGGACAAACTGAATTGTGTAAACACAAATAATAATTATGGCAAAAAAGGAAAAAATATGCACAATGACAGGTTTCTAGGATCACAAAAAACAAACAACACTCAATGCTTTCTCTTATTTTTTTTGCCAAGGAAGGCGTTGATAGCTTTTCGACCATATTCAATTTATAGGTCATCATCAGGGCAGAACATATAAAGAGCAACCATCAGGTATTCAAACTAGAAAAAGGAGGGATAATTATCATAAATGAGGGTACTGAAGAAACAATTTTTTGGTTGTAATCAATACAAAGAACTTAATTCATACTATTCTCACTTAAAAAGCAAAGGCCCAATGGAATGAAAGAAGGATCCTTCACCAATATAGAAATAATCATGAAAATAATAAAAGAAAATAATAGAAGGATTATATAAAAAAATATGTGTACTAGAAAAATTAAAGCGCACCACATGCATGTGAGTATCCATGCATAATTCATAGAACAAAAGATTACCAATGCTAGTTCAATGCAAGCAAGAAAAAAGTGAAATTAATGCACTACAATTCATTCAAAATATATACAAAAAAATAGAAAATATGATCAACATGCAACAACTAAACACCACATGAATGAAGAGCTGGAATATCAATCTAGCAAATAAATTACTGCCTTTCACCTATTTTATTGATTGAATAGTGCAGCATGTGTTAAAAAAAATTGGAAAATGTATATAAAAATTGGGTATGTGTTTTTTTTTAATTTTAGAGGTAAATTTGGAGGGAACATTCCCATTAAATGGCTTGTCTATACACATATGCTCTTTGACCCTGTTGAAGGCTCAAGCCGAAACGCATAGGTCTCTCTTTGCACAGTCAGTGGCTTGAAATGAAAATAAAAAGGATTTACTTTTAACCTGCAGTGACCTGGCTGTGCAGTTTTCTTCCATACCCTTGGATTGGGGGACCATAATTGGTGAAGAACCCTTGGATTCTATGGTGTGCTGCCAGACCACACACAAACAAGCACCCGCTGCATGTGACAGTACTCTCTGACTGGCTTCTTTTGGACCTGGAGGAGATTTTCCTTCAGCCCTGTCTCTACCACGTCAAGCTGTGAGATGCTACAGAAAGGAAATATTGCTGGTAAGAAGGAGAAAACTAGCTGTGTCCTGGGTGCGGGGTAACGATTGCATGGTGTGCGCCTCGGAGGAGGCCTGACAGCAAGTCAAAGCCTCGCATCGAGCCGGGGGAATCCTTTCCGGTGCCGTGATTATAAAAAATATAATACTAGTGGTATCGCAGCGGTGGAGCCCATGAGTTGAATGAAGTGTGTTTCCATTTGAGCTAAGGGAAACGTCCAATTGTGTTCATACATTGTATCTCTTGGCATGTGGTTAACGAACTAACTTCGTAGGACGAAGACTCACAAGCAGATTCCAGGCCAGATTTTCATAAAGCCACCGCATCTCGATAAAGCAATTGAATTCTTACATAATATACACACTGCACAATGAGGAAAGGCAATTGGTGCATATTGTTTAAGGAGGATAGACTGGGTTATTCAGAGGGGGCACCCTACACAGAACTCAACAAAATGGTAACTGAAAGATTTGGTTTACTATACGGGCCTGTCCATGAATATTGTCACCCTCATGAGCAAAACGGTTGCATTATAAAGTATGAAAAAGAGGAATTATTCTCGGAACAAGTTTAGATAACATCATTTGAGAATATGAAAAAGAAAAAGGACTGAGAGGACAACAACACTCATTGCTCCATAGAAATGATGAATGGAAGTAAAAATTGTAAACTCAAGTCATGATGGATCAACGTGCCAAGAGGGAACTAAAAGCTAAAGAACTCGTCCATAAAGACCAACAGAAAATAGATACATCCCACCTGAAATTAGTAAGAGAATTGGAACAAACTAGGATTACAGAGATAAACAAATGGTGGTCAATTGTCACATTAAAGAACTATGTAGAATGTGAGAGGATACCGAGAAATCTAAGAATCTTTGTGTTACCAACCATAAGTGACCTAGACCCTGACATGTAAAACAATGGCAAAAAGACACAATGGAATGCTCCAATAATTGATACAGTCACTAATCACACATGCGGACAGAAAATTAGCAAAAGCAGTCGCAATGATACAAGAACTTGAGGATATCCTGGAAACTATGCAGGACAGAGAAGATGTGAAGAACTCAATATTGAAAATGAAAAAAAAGTTGGAGAAACACAAAGAGGAAGTGTAACAAAAAAAGCAAAACAAATGTTACAGAGACAAGAGAGACTATGCTGCAGGACGAATATACACATTTGCTAGAAAATGTGACTATTTTTATCCCAAACAAACTGCAGCAATTAATACCACCCACATCAGGTCAGCTACCTCAAGTGTTGAGAATTCTGAAACAAGTTCGGGGGACGAGGAGCCCACAACATCTTTCTCCAGGCTGGATTTTTCAGGGGAAATGGGGCTCTTCCAGATGACAATAAGACAAAAAGGAACGGGAAAAACAAATGTGACCCAGGAAAACCCAGCAAAACCAGAAGATCAAAAGGGAGGTACAAAAAGAGGAGGAGGAGGAACACAAAACAAGAAGTGCCAGTGAAATCAAATGCATAAGACAATAATCTGGTTATTAATCTCTCTAGGAAAATAATTGATGAGAATCATAGGACCATTCTAAACAAAGAACTAAGGGCCAGATGTAGGTAAGTATATTTTACCGACTCATAAATACCGAATTTTACCGATTCGGTATTTATGAATCGGTAAAATTGAAGGAGGGAGATTTAGGTAAAATCGATAATTGAATTACAGAATCTGTAAAAATCGGTATTTACCAAATTCGTAAATACCGATTCGGTAATGCCCAATGATTCCTATGGGCCTTGAAGCCCATAGGAATCAATGGGCATTACCGAATCGGTATTTACCGATTCGGTAAATACCTAATCCTGCAAGGGTGCAGGGGGTGTCACTTTGACACCCTCTAGCACCCCAAATACAGGCATGTGTGCCATGTGGCACACAGACATGCCCTAAGGGCATGTCTGTCTGTCACATGGCATAGGTGCGCATGCACACATGTGCATGCACACCTGGATTCGGTATTTTACCACCCAATAGGATTGGGTGGTAAAACACCGAATCTGTAGGGCCTTTGGGACTCAGAAGAGTCCCACCTACATCTGGCAGTTACCGAATCGGTAAAAATACCGATTCTGTATTTTACCGATTCTGTAAATTTACCGATTCGGTAAATTTACTGAATCGGTAAAATTGGCCCCCCTACATCACAAATACCCATTTACCGGTTGGTAACGGCCGAAATCGGCCGTTACCGGTCGGTAAATAGCCTCCTACATCTGGCCCTTTGTTTCTGCCCCAATGTGGGCCTTGACTTTGTAGGCACAAGAATAGAATTTTATAAATTCACTAGGAAGGTGAAACTGAAAAAACATTTTCTACTGAAAAATAAGGAATGGGATTCCAAGAAAACTCAACCCAGTATGCAACCATCCATCATTACAGCTAATGATCTCAGTACATTACAACCTCTAACATGTCCAGAAAGAGAAGCATCGCGACTGCAAAGCACTCCCATTGAACTGCTATGAGAGA
Source organism: Lissotriton vulgaris (assembly GCF_964263255.1). Lineage (NCBI taxonomy): Eukaryota > Metazoa > Chordata > Amphibia > Caudata > Salamandridae > Lissotriton > Lissotriton vulgaris. Next base: position 400,722,890 of record NC_141697.1, on the reverse strand, counting down.
CGGATTCACGTGAATACCTTGAAATTACAACAGATATGACATCCAAACGTGGGTTTAAACCTAAATCCAAATTATGCCCCGAATTACCTGTTGGTAATAAAATTGATCTGTTTTATGAAATCGTGACAGATGAACTAAAAAACATGGTAGCAACAGAAGCCAACAGATCAGATAAGAGAAAACAATGTGTGAAACAGAATATAACGAAAAGAACTGGGAAGCACTGAGAGATTTACAGAATGACAAAAGCATCATTATAAAACCCAGTCATAAAAGGGGAAACATTATACAACAATATCTAACTGAAGAAAACATACAACTTAAAAATAAAAAAATTACAGAACACTCCGAGATAACCCCATCCAAGCTCATATGTCTCTATTCTCCTTTAAATTTCAAGGCTGGCAAGAAAGAGGGCTTTTAGATATGGACGAATACAACTATCTGAACATATCTCATTCGATAATCCCACCATCTACTTCTTACCAAAGGTGCACAAAGATCTAAACAATCCACCAGGCAGACCAATAGACTCCGGGGAACAGCTCGATTCAAGGTGACTCACTTCCGTGTAGGGCCATTGACATCCCAACCAGGCCAAGGCACTATAAGACCAGCAAATGGCACGAGCGCACAATTGATTAAGATAAAAACTCTGAGTGCATGCTGAACTCTGTTTTGACTCCTGAGACCTAGCGCATACCTAGCGGTAACATTTACGATTTCTTTGACTTAGTTTTATTTTCTGCTGCGAATGTTAACATTTTAATCGTAACAAACTTATTCCTAATTTTAATTTTTAATTACTTACTTCCTCGAATAGTGTGAGAACACCTTGGCGCCCTGCGGTCTCCCGGATCTACCGCCAGTCATTAGCGTACTGTTTGTTGTGGAGGTAGACTCCGGGGAACAGCTCTTTTCAAGGTGATGCCCTTCCAGGTAGGGCCATTGACAGCCGCCATCTTGGTTGGGTCAGCGGTCTAGCGTCTTTGCTCCCGACCAGGCCCAGGCACTATAAGACCAGCAAATGGCGCGAGTACTCACGGTGTATGTGCGGAGCGGGCGCGCCGCCGGCAAAGGCCAAAGGCAAGCCTGGGTCTGCCCGTCCGCGCCTCCACCGGGCCCAGGACCGGTCCCCCTTGAACTTCTGGTTCTCAAAAAGTAACATCAAATAAAAAGGTAATAAATTACACAAGATCACAACTTATGGTTTTAAATAACTCCTTTGACATTCATCACTGTATCCATTTTAGCCTGGATGTTTTTACCAGCAAAACATCTGCTGGATGCCCCAACTGTTTGTTTAAATTACCCCCAACCACTCTGTTCCCACCCCCCAGTGATCATCCGTCTCACATTAATCCTAATCCCTTTTATTTTGTTCTCATAAATGCTCGCTCCCTTCCTAAGCACAAAATTGAAATACACAACCTACTAACCAACCACAAGCTATATCTTGCATTCGTAACTGAAAGGTGGGGTGATTCTTCCGCTGCTCCTGGCTTCTGTGCTGCCACCCCAGAAGGATACTGTGTATTTAGACAGGATAGACTCTTAAAAAAGGGTGGTGGGTTGGCGATCATTCATCGAGATATATTTGCAATAAAAACCGAAACTGTTAACTCATCGGTTTGTGAAGCACTGACTTTCTCTATTACTCTCTCCAACACCCAATCATTCGGAGGAATTCTTATCTATCATCCACCAGGTCCTCAAGAGTTTTTTCTTTAAACTCTACACAACCTTATGGAACCAATGGCAGGAACACCAACATCTCCATATCCTCTGTTCCACCCCTTACCTGACTGATCACTCCACAATAATCTGCACTATTCAGATCACAAATTCTAAGCCAAGGTATACCACCTCTTGAACCTCGAAACAAGCACGAGCTTGCAGCAACAGAATAAAAGATAAGCAGCCAGCAAAACCTTGCCTGGTTTTATTTGTCTGTTTGTGTGGGGGTCTTTGTATGTACACATTATTCTACAGTAGTGTCTATATGTACTCACTGGTCTTTCTCTGTCACTATTCTCACGTGTGAACTTTTGATTTCGTCTGTGTACACTTTGTTTCTTCACATAGAGTGAGTGACCAATGATTAGAAGCGGGTCAACCGGTGATTGTTAGCCGGGAACCCCCTCGGGTGTTACTACCGTGAGGCACTCACTCTTTTTTCTATACTTTTTCTGGTTCAAGGAAGTGTTGACCTGTGTTTTTATTGTGTTGAGTTATGTCTACATCCTGATCATAGGAATAGTGTTATTTCACACATCCTGGGTATATATACTGAGAACGAGATACTATACCCCATGTATTGGTCTAATACACGGATGAAGTAGATTTGGTAAGGCTTTGTGTGAGTAACTGTTTGCAGAATTTAGTCAGGTCTTATCCGAACAAGCAAGAGAGCTTATCCTCTCCATCAAATCGGGCTCCCCTCTCGATACTTGTCCTCCCTCAATGTTAAAACTAAGCATGGGCGAATTTTGCGAATTCGCGATTCGCGAATTCGTGGATTTGCAAATTCGCAATCTGCAAATTTCGCGAATTCGTGCGAATTTGCGGATTTTTAATTTTTGCGTGTTCGCGGGTGTTCGCGGGGAACTTTGTGTATTCGCAGGGCGCTTTGCGTGTTCCCTGGGATTTTTTTGCCTGGTTCATCACTGCCACCCTCTCATTTTTTATGCCCTTCTGCCCTCTGTACCACTTGTTTTTGTGCCTTTCTGCCCTCTGCCCCACTCTTGTTTGTGCCCTTTTGCCCTTTGCCCCACTGGTTTCTGTGCCCTTCTGCCCTCTGCCTAACTCATGCCCTCTGTCCCACTTTGTGCCCTTCTGCCCTCAGCCATAAGTCAGCTTCAACAGGAAGCACTATTAGATAAAGTATAGCAGGTGCTTGAGTTGAAGGTCAAATTAAGTTACACAGTCATTGATCACCCCAAGTTTGGGATTCAACTCTAGCACCTGCTTTACTTTATCTATTAGTGCTTCCTGTTGAAGCTCACTTTTGTAACTATTTTAGAGGCTTGCCGGTGCCATTCTAAAATAGTTACAAAAAGTCAGCTTGAACTTTTGACCCAATCCGTTCCGCTCGTGGATTTTGCGGGAAATGTGCGAATCTCGCGGATTGCGAATTGACCAAAAATCCGCGAGCGGAACGGATTTTACGCCCATGCTTAGTTAAAACTTATTCCGGAGCACATAGTTCCTATTCGTAAGTACATCTCTAATTCAATGTTTCACACCGGCTCATATCCTTCAATTTGGAAAAAGACCATCATTAAACCCCTACTCAGAAAAGCCAATCTAGATCCCACAGAACCGAAAAACTACAGGCCCATTGCATGCCTTCCTTTTCCATCAAAGATCGTCGAAAAAATAATGAACATCCAATTATCTCAATTCATTCACCACAATAATCTTTTGGATGCCACTCAATTTGGGTTTAGGAAAGGTCATGAGACGGAGACAGCCCTCATTAAGGTATTTGATGAGATCAGGATGATATTAGATCAAGGCAGTGCGGTGGTCCTTATTCTATTGGATTTGTCTGCTGCATTTGACACGGTCGATCATTCCATTCTAATCGACCATGGGCATTGGACACAACGTCAAAATGCTATTAACCTCCTTTCTCACAAATCGTACTCAATCAGTCAAACTGGGTGAATTCTATTCCCCAGTGTTTTCTCTTCCACAAGGATCCTCCCTTAGTCCAACCTTATTTAATATCTATGTGTCGGACCTGGCCAGGATCATTAAAGATCTCGGGATGAGAATAACCTCATACCCAACGACACCCAACTGAACTCGGATAAAACTGAGGTAATGACCTTTGGTAGTTTAACCCCTGGTTGGTCCTCTGTTTGGTGGGCAGCCGATATGGGACCTCTGCCTCAACCAGTCACCAAGGTCAGGAATCTTGGTGTTTTGTTTGATGACAAGCTCTTGTTCATTCACCATGCGAATTCGGTTGTTTCCTCGTCCTTCTATACCCTCAGAATGATATGGAAACTTCTACCTTTCCTTCCTCTTAGTGAGGGAAAAACTCTCATGTGTACTCTGGTTATGTCGAAGATCGACTATTGTAATGGCCTCTTCCTGAATGCTCAGGAGAGAGTCTTAAATAAACTGCAATTGGTTCAGAATTCAGCGGCAAGAATACTTTCTGGCAAGCCTAAATTTAAATCAATTTTCTCAGTCATTCGCCAACTACATTGGCTACCAATCAGAAGCCGAACCAAATTTAAGGCACTATGTATAACATACAAAGCAATCAATAACTCTGGACCAGAGTTCTTGAAAAAGGCACTTTGCCTGTATATACCTACCAGAACCCTTTGCTCTTCCTCAGCTTGCTGCCTACCCATTCCATGCACAAAGAAATCATCATGGGGAGATAGATATTTCATAGTTGCTACCGCTAGACTGTGGATACTCTCCCTTAACACATCAAGGTCAGCCCATCCCTCCTGACATGTAGGAAGCTGGTAAAAACGTGGTTTTCAACCAGTAAGCACTCTTCTCAACCTTATGTTTTTTCATTTTTCACGCCGAGACACCTCCGGGTATTTGTGCACTCTAAAAATTGCATAAATAAATAAATAGTCAGTTGAATTGGAGCACTATTGGAGAACACATCAAGATTTACAGTCATTTTTCTATTTTTTCTATGTGAAAACCTGCCATCTTATCTACATGATTTGCAATATTTCCTCAATTGGATCAATGAGCTCCCCTGGAAACCAAACTATCTGATGGCTACTGTGGACGTAGTGTCATTTTACACTTCAATCCAACATCTTGATGGCATGGAGGCCTGCAGATATTTCTTAAGAACACGATTTTTGTTTGCATCATAATGTCTTCATTTTTAGTAACAAGTACTATTTCCAAACCCAGGGAACAGCCATGGAGACAACATTTTCCTCGACCTATGCTAACTTATTCATGGGACTCTGGGAAGCAGAGGTAGTATGGAGAGACAAGCAAAGAGAAGATGGAACAGATAATATTGTGGGTCTGATTCATTGATAACCTCTTCCTAATATGAGAAGGGGAAGAGTAGATGTGAAAAACTTCTTAAAATCATTGAATCAGAATGCATTCCATCTTCGATTCACCTTTGACATACAAGATCAGGAGATTACTTACTTAGACACCATAAATACATTAACACAAACAACAAAATCTGCAGTAAAATGTACGGAAAGCCTACCAGTACAAACAGTATACTCCATGGCAATAGAGGACACCTTTTACCTTTGAAATGGAGTGTCCCATTGGGGAGTTTTTAAGAGTCAGACAGTGCTGTTCAGAGGAGGAGGATTTTAAATATCAAGCAAAAGAAATCTACATGAGATTTTTTAACAGAGGATACCCGGATGTAGTTCTGAAAGATGCTCTGAGTAGAGCCAGTGCAAAGAAATGAAAAATGTTACTAACACCTAATACAGACCTGAATCAGACTAAAGGAAAAAAGGAACAAGAAGTGAGATTTATGACCAACTTTATACACATCAAGTGCTAAAGTTAGGAATATACTCATGAACAACAGGAAGATCCTACTCATGGATTAAGATCTAAAGAAAGTACTGTCTGAAAAAACAAATGTTACATACAGCAAATCACTTTCATTGGGGTATCTTCTGGCAAGCCCCTACATGAGATCAGTGGATACTCAGACCAATATAGCAGCATGGCTTTCAGCCACTACACAAGATTTTTTTAAATGTACAAAATGTAAGCCCTGCAGATATGGCAAAAATATGAGCGAAAACAAAACTATCTACCGCTCAAACAGTAAGTTACAGGAGAAGATTACCTGTGAAACACAATCCGTAGTTTATGTCCTGGAATGACAATGTGGGATTCAATATGTGGGCAGTACTATCAAAAAGCTCAAACTACGCATATTGCGACACTTAAGAGCCATTACAAATAAGGACTACCAATATGGCAAAGAATTTATGGGAGAAACATGATGGCAAGACAGAAAACATGACATACTATGGTATCAAACACGTACAGAAAAAAACAAGAGGAGATAACACGGAACTGAAACTACAATGTGAAGAATATAAACAAATCCTCCTACTGGTCACAGAGACCCCCAATGGGTTAAACACTGATGCTGAACTATACATTCACATTTAAATTAACACTTGAGAATTGTTAGAATCTCAATGACTTGATAAGAAGCATTTACTCCCTTGATAGCTCTTATCCTATTATCTGATACCATCTGGAGATAGCGAAATTCATGTTAAGAGCATTATAGTGAGCATTAAGGAGGATTGGTTGCAGATTTTAGCCCATGAGTTTGATATAGTTCTTGATGTGTCAGCCTGATGATTTTAATACCTTCTATATCTCGTAAATGTCTGATAAACCAGCTTTAGAAAGATAATAACTGATATAGGAGAGCGGATATAATCAATATATGGCTGTGATATGAAGGATTATATGGATTGATATTATGGAACGTTGTGAAAACGCAAACTCCTCTACACATTTAACATGCAAATATCAACCTGCACTAATAAGATTTCAAATTTTCAGAACATTATTGAACTACTAGAGTTATGTTTTTCACTCCAAGCAATGTTTCGACAAATATTTGTCTTTCATGTTTTGTCTGAGTTTGTCTACTAGCATGTAGTACTTTACAAAAGGGCATTTCCCTTACTTTTAACCAAGTTATTAATTACTGCTGCTATCTATATTGTTACAGTATTTTGGACTTTTTGATAGCTGGTATTTTTCTTTAATTGAACACCATGCCATCTAGGATTTAATATAAATATTACCTTTTCCTCCATCCTCTAATATGAGACTAGTTTCAACTATAAGAATATGGTCCTGGTAATTGTTTACAGCACAATAGCACTTTAAATATCAAGGTAATGTTCATTAATCCCGGATGGATATTACTTATTTACAATCAAAAGAAACGTCACAGATAAAAGGATGTTGCCCTCTGACATGTATTAGCCAATCTTTTGCAGAGTGAAAGCTTGGAATTTAAGAGGAGTTTCCCATATCTATCTTTTTATTTTATATCCTTTCATTATATCCTTTTGTATCCTTGTATGTCTTCTTACATCCTTGCATATCTTTTTGTATTCACTTCCATGTATATATTCATTTATATCCTTCATGTCCCTTTGATATCATCAGACTATATTGTTCTCAAATTTATTTAGAACATCTTTGCACACTCTCTCATTCCCTGCCCACACCAGAATGAAGTATAGCGAATATACCTTACAACCCTATTAGTAGTACATTTATGCCTCCTTTCTTTTGGAAACATCTCACCAACCCTTATTAAAGGCATTTGTTAATTATTATTGGCCCACATAGTGAGGTGATTAGTTAAACTGTGAATATATGGGTACTTTACTTTAACTAGAAAGCAACAACAAACTAAACAAAATGAACACCATGCAACAACTAAACACCACATGAATGAAGAGTTGGAATAAAAATCTGTTTGTCTAGCAAATAACTCACTGCCCCTCACCTATTTTATTGATTGAATAGTGCAGTTAAAAAATGAAAAAAAAATGTTTTAATGTGAAAATGTGTATAAAATATGGCTATGTGTGCTTTAAATTGTGGAGGGTGTTTTAGAGGGAACTTTCACTTTGAATGGCTTGTCTATACACATATGCTCTATGACCCTGTTGACGGTTCAGGCCGAAACCTGTAGGTCTCTCTTTACCCTGTTGGTGGCTTGAAATGAAAATAAAGTATTTACCTTTAACCTGCACTGACCTGGCTGTGCTGTTTTCTTCCATGCCCTTGGATTGGGGGGCCGTAATTGGTGAAGAATCCTTGGAATATGAATACAGATATATTAAGCATAGGTTTTCAGGAATATTATAGTTAGTTGGACATTTCACTTATACAAAACCATATAAATTCCCCATTATAGTTAGTTGAACTAACTATAACTTGCGCCCCGCCATGCACTGCTGATGATGTCACATATTACATCATTCATGACATGGTCAGTGACATAACTGATGACATCTCAAATGAAATCACTGATGACATCATCCACATGAAAATCTGTCCACCTCCTTACACTGTAATATAACCTTCCATACACCTACTGTGCCAGTTACTACATACAAACTCACTGATTCCTAAGTCTACATCCACATCCACTCATTTACCCATAGAATCGCTCATAGATGTTCAAGTAACTATGGTTTTGTATGAGTGAAATATCCAACTAACTATAACGTCCCTGAATCCTATGATTTTTTTCAGCGAATTTCACAGGTTTTTTAAATGCTAATTTCTAACTATAACGGGAGTGAAACCTTTAGTTTTGTCAGTGAATTTCAAAGGTTTTTTAAATGCTAATGTCTAACTATGACGTGCCTGAAACCTATGGTTTTTTTCAGTGAATTTCTAAGGTTTTTTAAATGCTAATTTCTAACTATAACTTACCTGAAACCTATGTTTTTTAGTGAATTTTAAAGGTTTTTTAAATGCTAATTCTAACTATGTCTACAGAGGTAGGACATGTGAAGAAAGAAGAAAAAACACACAAAAAGAAGCAAAAGAAATGCAGAAACAGGCAACAGAAGTCCAGAAAGACGAAGAAAAGTGCAGGAAGAAGAAGGGATGTGCAGAAAGAACCAACAGCGTAGCAGAAAAGGGCCTTGTTGCAAAATCATACTGTGCCCACAACTTTTTCAGATGGGTACTGGTGATAACTGACTCTGACTAACCAGGCCTAGAGCCAGTGCAATGCTAAAAGACACTTACAATACAGTGAAAACACCTACATACACTAGGGAACTCTGTGAGTTAGGGTGCCCTAGTGATTAGCATCTGGGAGGTCCTAGTACGTAATAGGGCAGGGGTAATTAAAACTGCCTCTAAGTAAGAGGTGCAGAAATATGCTACTTTAACCAGTAGTCGCATTTGCAGAGTGGTGGAGAAAGGGTGCTGGGCGTCCAACCAATGCTCAGGATTTCCACTGCATCAGACTTATGGGAGGTACCAGCAGAGATTCTTGGCCCCCAAACTCCCTCTGGTCTAAATTGGACTTCATTCCCCATCCCGTAGTCTGCCATGAAGCACGTTTTCAGAGTGGTATAGAAAAGAGGTCATGACCTCCGAAGACGTCTTAGCAATCCCATTATGTGGGACTTACTGGAGGTAACAAGTTGGGTAGTTGCACCCCAAGGACATCCTTGGGGGCCAACTTCCCAAACTATTACCTTCAGTCAGCCCCACACAGCAGCATTGGTAAGTACTCGTACCAGGCCACTCCCACTTTGCCCACCACTCTACAAATGCGCTTCCTGGCATGCTCTTGGATGGTGAATGAATTCTCCTTCACGGCTGGGGGTCCTTTAGGGACCAACTAGTCTACCTTTTACCTCCAGTAAGCCCCATGCAGTGGGATTGGTGAGAGGTAGACAAAGGCCATGCCCCCTTTCTCCACCACTCTGTAAACGCGCCCCCTATCATGTTGCAAAATGGGGGATTAAGTCCCCTTGAATCCTGAGGGTCCTTGGGGCCCAACTATCCCACCAGGTACCTCCAATGGGCGCCACAGAGCTGCATTGCAGAGAGGTGTAAAAAAGGGCATGGCCTGGACCACCTCTCTGCAACGCAGGCCTGTGGCGCTTACTGGAGGTACCTGGTGGTCTAGTTGGCCCCCAGGGGCCCTCAGGATTGAAGGGGAATAAATTCCCCAACTTAAAACGTGCCACAGGGCGTGTTTGCACATATGTCACCTCAGGCACCGCTCTCTCCCTTCACCACTGTGCAAAAGCGCCCTTTGGCAAGTTATAAGTTGGGGGATTAAGTCCCCTTGAATCCTGAGGGTTCCTGGAGTCCAACTAGCCCACCTGGTACCTCCAGTAAGTGCCACAGAGCTGCGTTGCAGAGAGGTGTAAAAATGGGCGTGGCCTGGGCCAACTCTCTGTAATACAGTCCTGTTGCAGATTACTGGAGGTACCTGGTGGGCTAGATGGCCCCGAGGGACCCCATCATTGAAGGGGAATTAACTCCCCAACTTAAAACGCACCACAGGGCACGTTTGCAGAGTGTTGCTGGGAGGGGAAGGGGCCTACGGCACGATCATGTTTTTTTAAAAATTTTATTTGGACCCCCTTGGCTTTTTTTATGGGCTCTGGGGACCCCATCCACCAGGGCCTGACCCCCATTTAAAAAAAAAGGGCCGGCCTTTGCGTGCTTTTATTGATTTTGTTTAAAATTATTATTGGGGAGAGGGGCCATGTGGCCCCCTTCCCGGGCCACTCCCTGCCCCGGGGACACCATCCCACGGGGCCTGGCTTCACGTGGGGACCCTGGGGGGAGACCCAATGGCCCCACAGTCCAAGCTGGCTACCCGCCTCCTGCGGGAGCCGGGATTGCTTTTTCACACGGGGAGCTGCTAACATGCAGCTCCCCGTGCAGAAAAGCAATCTGGCTTGGGTTTTGGAAGAGAGAGCAGGTTTCCTCTCTCTTCCGAAATCCAAACCACAGTTTGCTATGGCAGGGCGGGAGCCACGAGGCTCCCACCCTGCCATAGCAAACAGCAGTGTCCTGGCTCCAGGAGGGGGGCTGCGCGGCCACCCTCCCATCCAAAGCACTGCCCTGGGGAGATGGTGGTTACGCAAACTTGTTCGTGGGTTGATGGGAGGAGCAGGTGTCCACAGCACCTGGTGTTATCGAGATGAGCAGAGTTATCCCCTGGTATCAATACATTGATGATCTCTGCATAATTTGGAATCGGTCATTGGAATCAGCCTCTGACTTCATTAACAGTCTAAACAAAAATGTGGTGAATTTGGAGTTCAGAGGGAGTATTAGTTCCGAAACAGTCAATTACTTAGATCTTAAGCTTAGTGTGTCTCATAATCATTTGCATGTATCCCTTTACCGAAAACCTACGGCCGGCAATTCTATATTGCTTGCGGCCAGCAATCACCCCCCAGGATTGGTTGAGAACATCCCGTATGGAGAATTCCTAGGACTAAAATGAGGATACTACAGAGAATTCCTGGATGAGACCCTTAATAGGGTGAGGAATATATCTATAGATACTTTGCTAAGTAAAGAGAAAAAGATCAGACAGGTGAATGAGATAGGAAAGAATAAGTTCAGAATGATTACCACCTTCTCTAATGATGCCAATGAACAGAGGAAAATAATGAGACGAAATTGGCACATTTTAAAAACTGTCAATGTCATCGGCTCTAATAACCCTTCTGTCCCTCTGATCAGTATCAGAAAAGCCAGGTCACTGAGAGATAGCCTGGTACGAAGCCACCTACACACAGAGAGTAAGAAAATAGGAACTCTAAGGGAGCTTTGTGGTTTCTATCTTTGTAGTAAATGCAAGGCGTGTGTAGGCAGTAGGAGAACACTCTCCTTTATGTTAACTGGCCTTTCTAAACCCAAACCTATGAACAAGTTTCTCATGTGTAATACGAGTTATGTGGTGTATTGCCTGCAATGCCCATGTGGCTTACGCTACATCGACAGTACTAATTATCCGGTGAATCTTAGAACACATGCGGGTCATAGCCAAGGGTGATGTAACCTGCCCTGTCGCAAGACACTTTTCTGAGAGACATAACAGTAATAGGGAGCTATTGCACTATTATGGTTTGGACCATGTACACTTGAGTGTGAGGGGAGGGGATAGAGTCAGAAAACTCTGTAGGCTGTAGTCACGGTATATAATAGACCTGGGTACCAAAGCCCCCAATGGAATGAATATAGGTGAAGAGATGGCAGTTCATCTTTGGGACTGAGGACTCAGATGATTCTCTTTTTTGATATCTGTAAAGTGCATGAAATTGTGAATCTATTGATCTTTGTGCTATCAATAATGTTTTTGTAAGGACAGGCCGATACAAGGCACAATGAGTAAATTTGGAGTGTAAGAATCAGCCGCTCGCCGATTCATGGCACAATTCATTCATGAGGGTCCCTTTGATTTTATTTATTTTCTTGACAGGAAATTAATTGTTGTAACATTGTGTTGGATTCATGTAATGCTCACCGACGTTGACAAAGGAAACTTGATAAAGTTGCAACTGTATTGCTTGGGTGTTAGCCGATATACAGCAGTTTTGGGTGTAGACAGGTAGTATCTTTGCCTTTATTCTTTTCCCTATATGAGGAAATGAATTGTTGCATTTATAAAATCCTCACTCTCACTGGCAAAGAAAACTTGACAAAGTTGCAAATGAATCATTCAATGATGGCGATTGAAATCACACTCCATCATTCCTTTGTTGATTTTAATGTACTGACTGATCATGTGACTCACGTAACGTAAATTTAAGAGTTTGTTGGCGCAAATTATGAAAAACATTTGATTAAGGCATCGCCGATACGCGTCATGTTTCTTCGTGTTTTCAGCACATGAATTAAAGTATCTTTAAAAGATTGCTGTGGTTCCCGTGAGTGTTTTTCCAAGACCGGTAATGGAGGAGAGTGAGCATATGTAATAACACAAACGCACTGTCACGTTTGAAGTACCCGTCCCGGAGTGCGCTGTCCTAAGGTGCGACTTGAGCGTGTATATATATATATATATTTACACATATATATTCACTGAAAGAAACCAAAGGTTATAGGGATGTTATTGTTAGGCTGGAATTTCACTCGTACAAAACCAGAGAAAGTCAGCAGTTATAGTTAGCTGGGCTAACTATAATTCGCACCCCGCAATACACTACTTATGACCTCACATATTACATCACTGATGACATGGTCAGTGACATGACTAATGACATCACAGGTGAAATCTTAAATAGCATTACTGATGACATCATGCAGTGATTATGAGTGTTTTTAAAATGTTTATGAGCGTTAAATATATGCACCAAAGTATATTGGTAAATCTGTGGATGTATGAGTGCCTGACTGGATGATTCAGTGAAAGCACGACTACCTGTATAAGTGAGTGATTTGGTGTCTCAGTGAATGTATGGGTGAGTGACTTGTTGTGTGAATGTCTGTATCTGCAGTTGGTGTTAAAGTGAGGTATGGGTGTGTTAGTGGGTATATGAGTTTCTGTATGGGTGAGTGATTTGTTGTCTGATTACCTCCATGGGTGTCTGCATTGGTAAGTGAGGAGGTGTCTGACTGCCTGCATGGTTGAGTGGGTGAGTCCGCGGTTCTATGGGTTAGTGATTGTGTGTCAAGGGCTGTATGGGTGAGTGAGTGTATGGCTGTGTCAGTGAGTGAATGTATGTGTCAGTGGTATATGGGTGAGTAACTGGGTATGAGAAAGGCAGTATAGGTGAGTGATGAGATATGTGAGTGACTGCATTGGTGAGTGAGTGAATGTGAGAGTGGCTGTATGAGTGAGTAAATGTTTGTGTCACTGACTGTATAGGTGAGTTAACTGTATGTGTAACTAAGTGGCTGTGTGATTGACTGTATGGGAGAGTGATCAGGTGTTTGAGTAACGCTATGCTTGGCTGACCCATTGTATGAGTGACTGTATTAGTGAGTGAGTGGGTGTGTTGAGTGGGTGAGTGAGTGGATGTGTGTGTTGATCTATGAATCAGTAAATAGCTGTGTAACAACTGGTATGGGTGTGTGAATGAGTTTAGGAATGGTAGTGTAGAAGTTGGAGTGGGTGTATGAAAGGTTACATGGAGGTGTGAGTGGGCGCAAACAGAGATTCTGTGGCAGTGATGTCTTCAGTGCTGTCATTTTAGATGTATGACAAAGTAAGCAGAAGTCTTGGTTCGCAGAACCAGAGCTTGACGTTCTGATGTATGAAGCTGTGAAATGTGGTGTTGCATCTTGTTGCTACTAAAACACAGTGCACATCACTTCAAAAAAGTCTGCCATTTGAGAATCAATATCCCACCAATAACATTGAGAAAATAAATGTCACTCCATACTTGGAGGTCTTATTGAAAAATACATGGAAGCCAAGGAGCAATGTAAAATCACATCAGAGGTTCACCATATGGGCAGAGGCATGTTCACACAGCTGACTAGTGTATGCAACTATGGATACTGGCAGTCTTGTATATTTGCAAGGTTTGGATTATTGTTATCCGAGTATACATAGTGGGTTTCATGACTTTTATTCTTGCTTCATAACCAAAGTGATTTAGGATTTTTGGTGTAAAATGCCTGTGAGGAAGTGTCTCATTTGCGTGGTCACCCCCAAGTAGTTTGCTGAGTAATATGGCTGGCATTTGAACTTTGCACAGTGAGACACTGTTGTCCAGGTACCAGTGTCTGGGCTCTGACCCCTACAACATGGTAAAATTGGTTAATCTCTAATAGACCTATTTATCTTTACATGAGGCATCCACTAGAGCACTGATGCTCAAAGTATGGCCTAGGGGCCATATGCGGACCTCCAGACCTTTACATGCGGTCCCCTGGTCAGCAGCAGTACTGGACTGCTATTTACTCGACGCAACACTCGAAATTTTAAAAAAGCAAACAAACTATCAAGCTTTTATTTAAAGGCTATTTGATGTCAAAAAAGGAAGTAACTAGGGAGTCCTGCACTGCTTAACTTTTGAAACACCTTCATTTTTAAAGACATCTTGCAGCAAAAGTGTATAAATATGATAAGTCTCATCAATATTCAAAAGATTCATTAACATGCTGATCCGTTTCATCTTCGTACATTAGATTACATTAGATTATAGGTATAGAAGTATTTTTTTTAAAGTGATAGTTTTCAAACATAAATGTAAAAACATTTTTCCCCCCACCTTGACAACAATGGGTAGAGTGATTAAGTGGCAAGCCAGTTGTTACGTGCAATCTTTGGGGGGGCTGGGTTCTTATTTTACATGAATAACAGTATACATTATTAAATCAAACACAGGACAAGATTTCATACAGCACCTATCCTGCAGTCATATATTTCGTGGTCCTCTTATATATTTTAAGACTTTAGAAACGTATACCTTCAGTTGCTCTAATTGGACTATTGTTGTTTTGGTGTCATTTGGCTCCTTAAAGTTTTCTCTATTTTCAAAAAATGGTTAAGGGATTTTTATTGTGTTGTGTTTTGACTTTGAACGGTGATGGATTAAACCCAGATTTTTTGACTTGACTGGGTGTGAGTGTTTGAATGATTAAGATGCTCCGTCAATCACCACCCCCTTTTGTACCGCTTTTGGCCGCCATAAGTGTGGCAGGGTATGCTCAGACGTGAGTCCCTTGCTCACTTTGCCACTGGATTCAAGCAAGCCGAGCTGAAGACAGCTGGAATGCCAGAAACTGGTCCTCGGAAGCTTTATTCTGGTCCAGGGAAGACATGGCTTGGAAGTTCGGGCTGGACTGTTCCCATGAGGCACAGGGTCAGACTGATTTGCATATAGCCATGTCTGAACTGGGGTGGCAGAGTAGGCTAAAGAACGCTGATGGATTAAACCCAGATCTTTTGACTGGGTGTGAGTGTTTGATTGATTCAGATGCTCCGTCCATCACCACCCCCTTTTGTTCCACTTAAGTCTGTGGCAGGGACTTGCTATGGTCTACTGTGTGGCCTCGAACCCATACTGGGTTTGTTTGACCCCCATACCCACCAGCTGGTTGTCTAAGCTACGGTTTTGGCCAGGCTGGACTACTGCAACAGTCTGCTGTTTGGCTCAAATAAATCTGTGAATAACATGCAGGCGTACCATGAACATGGCAGCCTGCATGTTGTTTGCCCTTTCTAGGTACAGTTCTGTCTCTGGTCTTCTGCACCCCCTTCACTGGCCACCTATAGAGCAAAGAATCCAGTTCAAAATGCTTTGCATTATGCATAACATTCTTGCATGATTAAGTCTGGCGATTCTGAGTGACCCGGGTCACCCTTACATTTCGACACGTGGCCTACGCTCGGCAAACCTTCATCTGACACTTGTGCCGCGGTTCTGCAGATCCAGAGCAGGAGGAGGCTTATTTAAGGTGCTTGCACCGACTCTTTGGAACTCTCTGCCACTTTCCATCAGAAACATTCCTAATCTTCTATCCTTTAGAAGTGCAGGGAAGACCTAGCTCTTTCGATGATTGGTATTTTCCCTCGGATCCTCACCTCTGGCAATTAGCTCTGGGACCATTTGCTGGGACAGCCATGCGCTCTACAAATTTCCTAACATTACATAGCAAAATGCTAAGGGGGTACCTGACCTCAACTGATGACAGGATTTACCAAATGTGGAAATCTCAATGCTTGGAAGAAGATTAACAAATGCAAAGAATATATGTTACCCATAGGGAGTGGTAGAAAGGTATGTTAATATATAATCAACTCTTCTGGGTGCAGTTTATATGAGATATAACACTCTCGTAATTTATTACATAGATAGCACCATTTGATTGATATAGAAAGTTGTCTTTTTGGCATTAATCAGATATTTACAGGATCCTCCCAACCAAAGAGAAGGAAGTTAAAATAAGAATCACTAAAGAGGAAGAGAGGGAAATAAGACTGCAAGGAGACATGAGTCTGAATATAAACCATCTGTATGGACTGAACATTATTGAAGAGCTGTCAGTATACATTAGTTGATCTTCTCTCGATCTTTGAACTCCTTTCTTAAGTTTTCCTATAATTTCTGTTTGTGTAGCATTTGTTCATGTATTATTGGGATGTGGCAAACATGTAATCTTTGGAACAATGAGCTGTAGTTTTGTCTCAATGTCAACTATAGTGTTTACTTTGCAAATCGGTATGTTGTGATCTTTCATTTAATATGGCATCAAAAGCTATATTAATAGTATAGTGACGTACATGTCTCTACATTACCCCTTCCTCTTTCTCCCCTCAAAATATAGGCAGTCTGTCAGCATATATCATTGCTATAAGACCTGTCAGCTTTAGGGTGGTCTTCCCTCAAACATTTTGCCTACTTAAATCTTATTGGATTTTTGCTTTGTTAGCCTCAGGACTCTGGACCACTGCTAATCAGTGTTAAAGTCTTTGTGTTCACTCCCCTAAACATATACCTCATTGCATATTTAATTTACTCTGAACTCCCTTGCAGAGTGGCATACCATATACCCAGGGTCTGTAAATTAAATGCTACCAGTGAGACTACGCAATAAAAAAGGGGGTGATGGACGGAGCGTTTGAGCAAATCAAACACTCACCCCCAGTCAACTGATCTGGGTTTAATCCATCACCATTCTTTAGCTCACTCAGCCACCCCGGTTCAGACATGGCCATATGCAAATCAGTCTGACCCTGTGCCTCATGGGAACAGTCCAGCCCGAACTGCCAAGCCATGTCTTCCCTGGATCGGAAACAAGCATCCTTAGACCGGTTTCGGATTCATAATCCTCATCAGCCAGGCTATCTTGAATCCAGTGGCCGTGTGAGCAAGGGACTTACGTCTGAGCATACCCTGCCAACTTAGGGCGAACAAAGCGATACATAAGGGGATGATGGATGGAGCGTTTGAGCAAATCAAACACTCACCCAGTGGTACTACAGCACAAATTGTGCTGCACACGTAAGTGGCACCTTAACACATGCCCCATACCTTCCAGTTCAGTCTGAATGCAGTATCACATTGCAATGTCGATTTGGCATTAAAACACCCTTGCCAAGCCTTAAACTCCCCTTATTTACGTATAGGTCACCATTAAGGTAAGCCCTAGATAGCCCATAGGACAGTGTGATATGTAATCAAAAGGTTTTCATTTTTACATGCCCTGGTAGCAAAAAGCTCCCAAATTAGTTTTCACTACTTTGAGGCCTACCCCTCCCATAGGATAACATTGGAGATTTCTTATTCCATTTAATAAGCTGTAATTCCTAATTGAGAGGAGGCAGGTATCTAATGATGGGAACCTATGAAATTGTAACACTAATCCTTTTTTAATGGTAAAATCAGATTTTTTATTGCAAATTTGAAAATGCCACTTTTAGAAAGTTGTGGGAACAAAATGGGGTTGGCTCTAATCAGCAAGGCTGAGCCTATATAACAAATAACAAAAGGAGATGCCAGTGCTGATAATGTTTACTTAATGCTAGGACTAATCACCCACAGCAAGAAAATTAATTCAAGAAAGGGTACTGCTGCTTAGTCGCAATTTTATTTTGTAGAAAATCAACAATTGTTATAAAATTTATCTTTACATCAGAGAAGAAAAACATTAGAAAAATCAAGAAAAGACGGTCACATCAAACTTCATTCAATTGGACACTTCGAACATTCAAAACCTCAATCATGTCACATTCAAAAAACATTCACCGCATTCAAACCTGGCTCAAGCATACCACATACTACTGCTACCATAAAAAGGAAATACAAACTGGATCTGCATCAATTATACAATAATTCAGTACAATTGTTTGAAAATCGTACAATCCCGTAGATTTTTACATTTTTCACCATTCATTAAGGGATAATACAAATAGGTAATGTACACGAAATGGTAAGGAGTTTGTAGGTAGAGGTGACTCCTATACACATAAGCAGACCAGTGGGATATTAGGCCTACGCGTTTCAAATCCCCTTTAGTTTGTCGTAGATTCTCATCAGGGCCTCAAGCACTACAAAGAAAGAAAGAAAAACATGCACAGAAATATTTTTAAAAAAGAGAATCGATTTCAGTCTTCACCTCCAGGCTTTTTCATTCCAGGGAAGCACGTTCCGTCCCGACCCCCACAGGATCTACGTATAGCCTCTTGGGTGGTAAGTATTCTAAAAGTCTAGTGTATAAAAGATCTCTCATGCTGCCTTGAGTATTTATAAGTTTAGAGTAGTGGTCCTTTTGTTATCTATGGACCACTAGGCAGGCCTTTGCTACCAGATGTTTCATATTACCATCCCCACAGCCCAGTGCTATCTCCCCACGGGTGTATTACTAAGTCTTGAGACTCCTGATGTGCAGTGTTTTTTAACAGTGTATGCCATTTTGAATTCATC
This sequence comes from Lissotriton vulgaris, assembly GCF_964263255.1. Taxonomy (NCBI): domain Eukaryota; kingdom Metazoa; phylum Chordata; class Amphibia; order Caudata; family Salamandridae; genus Lissotriton; species Lissotriton vulgaris. The sequence goes on along the minus strand of NC_141697.1, from coordinate 400,703,994 downwards.
TCTTCTCCACATGTTATTATTACCTCAATTCTCTTTTTTTTAAATATTTCCGTGCATGTTTTTCTTTCTTTCTTTGTAGTGCTTGAGGCCCTGATGAGAATCTCCGACGAACTAAAGGGGATTTGAAACGCGTAGGCCTAATATCCCACTGGTCTGCTTATGTGTATAGGATATAGTAAATAGAGTGAGCAACCCAGTAAACCTTTGGGGGCTTGGGTAAAGACGTAGTAGAATGGGTAAAATTGCCTCCAAATGAGTTTGTTCTACTAATTGAATTGAACTAATTCTGTAACTGAGTTGGATACAGGTAATTTAATCGTCCTGGGTGAAATTAATTACAATAGATTAAATAAACATGCATATACTTAAAACTGACTAGACATAACAATACTTAACATAAGACAATAACGAATAGACGTGTGTATAGGCAAAAAAATGGATTTTATCAAAATTCAATCATGAAGGGAAAAATACAATGCAAAAAGAATGTGCAAAACAGGAATACAGGATAAATATCAGAAAACAAATCAAAATCTCTGTAAAGCCTGTAAGCCGCCTATCCAAAATAAAGATTTAAAGAATTCTCCTTTGACTCTCAGCTTTATCCAAAGGAGAATTCTTTAAATGTTTATTTTGGATAGGCGGCTTACAGGCTTTACAGAGATTTTGATTTGTTTTCTGATATTTATCATGTATTCCTGTTTTGCACATTCTTTTTGCATTGTATTTTTCCCTTCATGATTGAATTTTGATAAAATCCATTTTTTTGCCTATACACACGTCTATTCGTTATTGTCTTATGTTAAGTATTGTTATGTCTAGTCAGTTTTAAGTATATGCATGTTTATTTAATGTATTGTAATTAATTTCACCCAGGACAATTAAGTTACCTGTATCCAACTCAGTTACAGAATTAGTTCAATTCAATTAGTAGAACAAACTCCTTTGGAGGCAATTTTACCCATTCTACTATGTGTATAGGAGTCACCTCTACCTACAAACTCCTTACCATTTCGTGTACATTACCTATTTGTATTATCCCTTAATGAATGGTGAAAAATGTAAAAATCTACGGGATTGTACGATTTTCAAACAATTGTACTGAATTATTGTATAATTGATGCAGATCCAGTTTGTATTTCCTTTTTATTGTAGCAGTAGTATGTGGTATGCTTGAGCCAGGTCTGAATACAGTGAATGTTTTTTGAATGTGACATGATTGAGGTTTTGAATGTTCGAAGTGTCCAATTGAATGAAGTTTGATGTGTCCGTCTTTTCTTGATTTTTCTAATGTTTTTCTTCTCTGATGTAAAGATAAATTTTATAACAATTGTTGATTTTCTACAAAATAAAATTGCGACTAAGCAGTAGCACCCTTTCTTGAATTAATTTTCTTGCTGTGGGTGATTAGTCCTAGCATTAAGTAAACATTATCAGCAATGGCATCTCCTTTTGTTATTTGTTATATAGGCTCAGCCTTGCTGATTAGAGCCAACCCCATTTTGTTCCCACTTCGTTATAGCGGACGCCCGTCCTCAAGGTAATTGTGTGATTCCATTTGATTTAGAGACTGTGTGTTTTGAATGCCAGTTATATACAACTTCTGATCCAAGGTTGATCCTCTGACTGCCTTTAGATCGTAATTGATTATTTCCTATTCCTGTCTTTCAGTTTTTTTTTAATTCCATCTCAATTGCTTTTCTCTCCTTCTGCCTCTCTTTTGTTTTTTCCACTCGACTAGTTACTTGTCTACTCTTTCACACAATTTTGTTTTTTTCTTTGGAATGGCAGACAAGGACACATTTGCTTACAGTGAAGAGCATATCAGGAGTCTCCTTAGTGATCCACCAGTCTTCTCTTCAGTCTCCCTAAGTGTGTCTGCAACATCCCAGAACGAATCAGAAAGACTCTTGCGTCTCAAAAAGAAGCAGATTAGGACTGATCTGCATGGCCACTTCCTTCTACAACATCTTAGAGAAGGGACCATCCCAGGTGGCCTGCAGATCAAAAATATCCCGGTAATTTTCACCGAGGATCCCATTTTCAAAAAAGGGTTTTCCCTCATTCAAACAAAGTGTAGTAGGGACCTTATGGTCCTTACAGTTGAGACAGCTGTTAGACTTTCCAAAATTGAATTAGAAGAAATAGCTAAATTAGAAGCTGAGATTAGCACTAACCCCACAATATCAGATGCAAAATCACTATTAGAGAAAGTGGAAAAGGAAATCCAAGAGTTTAAGGACTATACAGTAACACAAAAAACAAATCAATTTGAGAAGGACAAGAAGAATTTCTCATTGGATAATATATATCCATATCTGCAGCGTGATTTTTACACCAAACAGGAATCTAGAAGATACTTACCAGATAATCAAGGTAGGTCTAGAAAGCACTTCATTTCCTTTGGTGAGACCTCCTCTTCCTCAGGTAACGATAGTGACACTAGCGGTAACACCAATCAGTCTAATAGGAATAGAAACTGGATCTCCAACCAACAACATCGAGGACAGGGTCAAAATTCTTTTTAGGAAGAGGCCAAACGAGACCCAGAGCCCGAGAGAGATATACGATTCCATGGGAAATGAAGACCCGTCGACAACATTAAAAGAACTGAAAATAGCCCCAATTTTTAATCTCTCACAAAGAGTATTAACCAAAGCAGAAGAGGGTATTTTGTCGAAGGGACTATCTTTTGTACCTTCTAAAAGAACTGATTTTGTCCGTATGAAAACAGAATTTATAGAATTCTGTAGAAAACTCAGGTTAACTATGTTTTTTCTGGAAAATCCCATACCACAAGCCACTGAGGTAACAGGCTTACGAAATAAGTCTACATTCTGCCCCTCTGGCAATATGATTCCCAAAGAATTGGTAATCTTTGAAAAAAGTGTACTATCCGCAATCTCCAATATGGAAAAAGAAAAAAAGTTCGTTAAATTTAACACAACGAGAGAAGAGATGTCAGCTTTAGCGGCCTTAAAAAATGACCCTACAGTTGTGATAAAGCAAGCCGATAAAGGCGGATCTATAGTACTATGGGATACCGTAGACTATACCAACGAAATAAGAAGGCAACTAGACGACCCCAGTTGCTATCGCAAAATTGACAAAGATCCCACAAATGAATTACAGAGTCAACTTTTTGTGATTATCCAGGAGGGTTTTGAACAAGGCTTTGTTGGCAAAAAAGAATGTGAGTACTTGCAAATCAAACATCCAAAGGTACCCTTGTTTTATGCACTGCCTAAAGTGCATAAAAATCAGAGTAAACCACCAGGGAGACCCATCGTGGCAGGATGTGGTTCTCTCTTGGAACCCATTGCGAAGTATGTGGATTGTTTCCTCAAACAATTCATGAACCAAGTTGTATCATACTTACAGGACACAACCGACTTTATAAACAAGTTGGAAACTATAACTTTCGTGAAGGGACAGATTTGCTGGTCACTCTTGACGTGACATCGTTATACACGCAAATCCCCCAGGATGAGGCAGTGGCAGTGCTCTCCTTCTTTTTAGATTCACGCCCTAGACCCATGCGAGTTCCTACAAAGTTCTTGGTTGACTTGGCTTCTTTCGCTTTAAAGAAGAATTATTTTTGTTTCAACAAAGAATTCTATTACCAAGTAAAGGGGGTGGCAATGGGGTGCCCTTTTGCCCCTGAGTTGGCAGTGCTGTTTATGTCGATGTACGAGGAGTAGGACACGTACATACATAACAATAACCCTTTTGGACAGCATATTGGAAAATGGTATCGTTTTATCGACGATGTTTTTATGGTATGGACTGGAGGTATCAACAATCTGACCTTGTTCCATCAATGGTTCAATGCCAGAACACCTGACATACAATTCAGTCTTTCCCACTCTGAAACCAAGATCGCTTTTTTGGATGTGGAGGTGTTCCCCAAAACTGGCAAGTTGGTAACGACTCTGTTTATAAAACCTACAGATCGCAATAAGGCGTTACTTTTCCAGAGCAATCACCCGAGAAGCTTAAGAGAAAATCTGCCTTACGGGCAGTTTCTGCGCGTGCGCAGACACTGCACGTACGAGAATGACTTCTCCCACCATGCGGAAAAACTCGTTTCCAAACTTTGTGACAGAGGGTACCCCAAAAAACTGGTGAAAGATTGTATGAAAAGAGCCAGGTGGACCCCCCGTGAAACATTGCTGGAGCGCAAAAAGAAACCAGAACAGAAGTGCCAGGTTTGTGTAACCACCTTTTGCCCTAATGCCAATCAGCTGAAACGCATTATTGGGCAAAACTGGCACCTGGTGAAGAATTAAGATGAAAGCCTGAGAGATCCACCTTTGTTTGCGTTTAAAAGAGAGAACAGTGTCGCAAACCATCTGGTAAGAGCCTCTATGCCAACTCAAATCCAACCATCCCTTCGCCAAATGATGGGACTGGCCCCTATACTTGGTCACCACAAATGTGGTACATGCCTTTGCTGTGAAACCACCATACAGGGCTCTGTCTTCCAGCATAAGGGCATATCTTGGAAACACGAGGTATTCAGTAACTGCAAATCTAAATTTGTAGTCTATGGCATAAAATGCCGGTGTGATCGCTTGTACATCGGTAAAACTGAGCAAGAAGTGCGTAAACGCATATCACAACACAAGTCTAGGTTGAAAAGAAACGGTGAGAACACTCCGTTGGTAAATCACTGGACTAGGATGCGACATGGGCTCAATGAGTTCAAATGGACAGTTATTTCCAGGATAGAAAAAGACCCTCGAGGAGGCGATTTGAGCCTCCAACTATCTAAAAGGGAAGCACTGTTAATTGTCAAGTTTGACACGGCTGTGTCAGGCCTAAATGAATTATCTGAAATATTCAAATTATGATCCAGCATAAGATATAATACAAGCGCCACCCCGCATTATCTTTTAGGATAAATTATCCCCAAGCACCTGAGACATACTATTTTGTCTCTCCTTTTGTCTTTCTTTTAATATCTTTTAATATTTTCTAGTCAGCCTCGACCCCATTGACTGACTTTATATCATCGACGGTGTTCGTTACCTGGGCTTCATTTATATGCATGAAATCCCAACTCTCCCCTGGCCATTCCACTAACGCCCCGCCCCGTCCCTCCCCTCTACTTTGGCAATTTCGATCGAGCCAGCCCACACTCTTAGAACCGCCTCCAATCTGAGGCTCCAGTTCTCTCTCCGCGATAAAAAGGAGAGTCTCACTCGGCAGGGTAACGCGCCTGCGCGAGTGATCAGTGTTAAGTTTGACGCCGCCCGGCTCCAGCGCGAAGGAGAAACCTTTGGAATCTATCTTCCTGGTAAGAATTACTGTTCGTTCCCTTTGGGCTTACGACCCATTCGTGTGCCCGTTTTGGCCTCCACCCAGGCCTCTCCAAACCCTTGCTTTAATCGTAATTTTAACCGATTGTTGTCTCTCTCTTTCTCAGTACACGCGATTCATTCTGCATGTGCTGACGCTGCCCCCCATCCTGTAGCATGGATTAATTCGGCAGAAGCCTTCCACTCTCGACCGCCTCTCCAAGGTGATGCTAATATGAGATTCTTTTTCACTCCCCATGCTTTGATAATCCTCAGCTCCCCTGCTAATTCATGCAATTCTCTGGTTATACATCCTGAAGGACTTGGAGCCCCTGATACAACGGGCACGCAAAGTCTCCATATCCTGACAGCGACGGAGTCACCCCCGTTATAAGTCGACGCCTCCTTTCCCGGTTCATTCGACTGTTGCATATACTGCATATCAAGGTATCCTACTTTGTCCGCACTATGTTCACTCAAGTTTATCCGTTCCAGTTTTCTGCACAAATTATGTGTTGGCCCCAAGTAAAAAGGTTTCCCCTCCATTCCTTCTCCATTTTTTCCCCTCGCAGAATCGTGTTTGTTTCTTTGGACACAATAAAACCTCCATCCGCCTGTGCTCACCTACTTCCACAGAGCGGTAAGATTTCCACCCAGGTCTTTTCTCACTATAGTATTAGTTTAGATACTTCCAATCGAATCATTCGATTTCATTCTTCACCTCCAGGCTTTTTCATTCCAGAGAAGCACGTTCCATCCCGACCCCCACAGGATCTACGTATAGCCTCTTGGGTGGTAAGTATTCTAAATGTCTAGTGTATAAAAGATCTCTCGTGCTGCCTTGAGTATTTCTAAGTTTAGAGTAGTGATCCTTTTGTTATCTATGGACCACTAGGCAGGCCTTTGCTACCAGATGTTTCATATTACCATCCCCACAGTCCAGTGCTATCTCCCCACGGGTGTATTACTAAGTCTTGAGACTCCTGATGTGCAGTGTTTCTTAACAGTGTATGCCATTTTGAATTCATCTCTTCTCCACATGTTATTATTACCTCAATTCTCTTTTTTTAAAATATTTCCGTGCATGTTTTTCTTTCTTTCTTTGTAGTGCTTGAGGCCCTGATGAGAATCTCCGACGAACTAAAGGGGATTTGAAACGCGTAGGCCTAATATCCCACTGGTCTGCTTATGTGTATAGGAGTCACCTCTACCTACAAACTCCTTACCATTTCGTGTACATTACCTATTTGTATTATCCCTTAATGAATGGTGAAAAATGTAAAAATCTACGGGATTGTACGATTTTCAAACAATTGTACTGAATTATTGTATAATTGATGCAGATCCAGTTTGTATTTCCTTTTTATTGTAGCAGTAGTATGTGGTATGCTTGAGCCAGGTTTGAATGCGGTGAATGTTTTTTGAATGTGACATGATTGAGGTTTTGAATGTTCGAAGTGTCCAATTGAATGAAGTTTGATGTGTCCGTCTTTTCTTGATTTTTCTAATGTTTTTCTTCTCTGATGTAAAGATACATTTTATAACAATTGTTGATTTTCTACAAAATAAAATTGCGACTAAGCAGCAGTACCCTTTCTTGAATTAATTTTCTTGCTGTGGGTGATTAGTCCTAGCATTAAGTAAACACTTTTAGAAAGTTGGCATTTTCCTGCCCTTAGCCCTTTTGTGCCTGCAGCATGTTTTGGGTTGCATGACTGCGTGTAGCTGAGAGTTAGGCTTTTTAAATTCCTCAAAGATAGTCACACAATAGAGGGATTACGTGTGCTAGAATTGGCCATCTACTGGCAGGATATGGGGATGGAGCTGGACACAGCACCACTTAACTTAAGGGAAGTCAGAAAATTCCATGCACTTTAAAGAGTCTTTCCATAAGCTTCTCCTACCTTCCAGCACAGAGGCACCAGGGTATAAATATAGGACTTTCAGACCCACTCTTCATTTCACTACTAGACCTATAGAAGTACTCCCAGAGGACTGCTCTGCTATGCACTCTGCCAGACTGCTGCTGTACCTGGAAGGACTGCCTTGCCAACTGGTGCTTACCTTGAACCCTAACAGGCCAGCCCTGCATCTCCATCTGCACCCTGGACTACCAGAAGTGTCTCCAAGGGCTATTTTGCTGGGCTCCTGTTCAGAGCCACAGGGACATAATAGGCTCCCATCATATTACCACACCTGGATCCAGCGTGAGTGAGTTCTAAACCCCCCAGAGGTGTCCGATCATCCTGGATGCTTGGTTGTGGTGCTAAAGGTGCCAGTTGGCCATTTTTCAAAATTAAGGACTTGAACAAAATGTGACCGAATTTTGCTCTGAGAACCAGGAGAAGACTGGGACCAACCTGCTTGCCTATCTTCCTGAGGTGCATCTCGGTCAGATTGACTTTGCGGCTTCTCCTGCTTTGTTCTTCTCTGCAGTAGCATTTCCACAGCAGTCCTTCATCAAAAGGGTTTCTGACGTCTTCAGCTACAGCCTTCTGCTTCATCCCGCTGGAGTTTTTCGACTTCCATTTTAGCGATTAAGTCTGAACATTGAAATTTTGACCGTGGCTTTGACTGAAAGCCATCCGCCAACAAAGCTGCCCCCTTGGACACTTCCTGAATCCTCGACCTCAGTAATTTTTCTTCAAGAATTTTTCTAAATGCAAATGTAAGCGCTGACTGGGTCCAATCAACTCCAAATCATATCCAAATTGCGCTCCATCGCAGCAGTGGGGTAAAGTAAGGCCCCGCAGCCCCCACAGTGTGTGGGGGGCCCGAGCTCCTAGTCACGTGGGGGGCCCCTCAGAGTCAGTGCTGCTTTAGTTTAGAACAATAATTTGCCCATGGTCCCTAAGGGGGCCCGCCTCTTGCTGTCTTTGTCCGTCCGCTGCTGGGCTTGTAAAAAAGAATAAAACATTTTTTATAGGCACTTGGAGCAGAAGCAACCTGCATAGAGAACAGAACCTGGTTGTCTCCTTTTGTTCAAGGAGGGGCATGGAGGGTCGTGTCATGGTCATGCGCAGTGTAAACTGCACATGAGGCCATTCACAAGGCACAAGCCAAAGCAAGCCATTAAAGTGAGTACCATACTATATTTATTATTATGGAATATTATCTTTGTGCTTTGCTCTATTTGCTTTATTGTGGCCCGGGCACGGCCCCATCGTATTGGCTCTTCTCCTGTCTCCCCCACCCCCTTTGCATTGGCTCTTCTTTCCTTCTCTTCTGGGTCCCACAAGTGTGAGCAGGTGCCGGGGTGATAGTCAAAATGCACAAGAGGCCCATGTGTTTCTTCCTTTGAACATGACACTTAGAATCGCGTCACCTTAGTACATAAGGTGAAGCGATTACACGTGTCATGTTTAAAGAAAGAAATAATAGCCTTTGCATCTTGACAACTGCTGGATGGATGCCTCTGGGAAGCTGAACTAGCCAGCACTAGCATCCAAGTAGAGGCTGGTCAGGGGTAAAAATGCAAAAAAGGCATTTCTTTCTTTTAACATACCATGTGGTATAGCTTTGAGTTATGTCCTAAATTAAAGTGATTCCGCGTGCCATGTTTAAAGGAAGAGATACCTTTTTTTGCATTTCAATGACTGCCCTAGGAAGCTGTCGAGTTTGATAATATCTGTGTAGCATCAATAGGGAGGGTCCTCAAAATGCAAAAAGCATTTATTTTTGTAGTACTGTAATCTCCATGAAGCTACATTCCCAGGAAGAGTCTTGCAGAGGCCATGTAGTTGAGAAGAGAATGTTTCAGAATTCCTTGGTCTTTTTGAAGCCAGTTCAAGTTTACTTCAAGAAATGCAGTAAGTTTACTTGCATTTCTCATTTCTCTGTCTCATAGTATCCTCACTGAGGCTTTGGCAGTGACTATAGTTCTTTTATATGAAGTGTGCCTTAGTTATTAATGCTTCAACATAATTTCAGAGTGTAGAACATGGGCAGAGGGCAGGAAGGCAATGTACAAATGCTGGCGAATGTTCTTTGCTGAAAGTTGAGGTCAATGGGTTTTCCTGTTTTTTAGACCCCATGAGGCTAAACATGTTTTCTCAATGACATGTGGTGAAGACTAATTGACAGCAAACTGTTGGGTTTATATTTTCAAGTTTTCGAATAGTAAAAACATAATGCCCTCCAAGATCCATGCAATGTGCAGTTGGGGCTGTGACTAATTCCAGGCTTACTTTATTTTTACTATCCTTTGAGTCAAAATCCATGTGAACCTGCATCAAGTGAGTGGTGGCAGACTAGAGTGACTTTTATTAATGAGACCCGGTCCTGATATGTGTTAAATAGCCTAACAGATGGCTCAGTGAGTTACACTGCGTCTGTGACTCATGAGTTTGCGCCCTACCAAAATCAGAAACCTCTCATACCACCGAGGTCTAAGAATTTAATACAATTAGTTTGGATACTACCAACACCTGTGCTGTGCTTGGAAATATCAGATATGAACTGTTAAATAAAAAAACAAGTTAATATGAACATGAGCTCCTTAAAGCTAGTCGATGTGGAGCACTTCAGAATGTATGTCTGGCATGTTAGTGTTTATTTGTATGCAAGTGGAATACGGTACAGGAAGATTTACTTTCCGCGGCCTACTGTAGACACTAACAAGGTTGTTAATATCAACCTGCAATAATGCTGTATCCATTATAGAAACCTACCACTGCATTGTAAATTAATTATACATTTGCTGTTCAAATCTACACCCATACTTATCTTAGGACATAAACATAAGTGGAATTATGAATAGTAAGTATATATCCTTACAGTGTAGTGGATGTAAAACTATTCACATGCAATATACCACATCTGTTCTAGTGACCCACCACTGGCCTATCTCTTAACCATGTGCCATAACTAAAAAACAGCAAGTTCCATGGGAGTGCATGAGTGTCAGAGGGGTGCAAGCAATCCAGTTTACATGAATCACCTGTCTTAGGTTTGCCTAGCCAGGAAAAAATGCTATGAGTCAATTTGAAGAGCAATATTGAAATTGCTTTTTTCAGTTTGTCTGTTTTAAATGTGTAAAACATATTGCCAGGTGACTAGGTTGGACTGCCATTTATACTCAGTATGGGAGTGAGGTCCTTAACCTCCCTCAGCCGGGAGGTTAAGGTGTTTGTCCTCAGGGGTGAAAGGCGTCTCTCAGTACCTCACCAAATTACATAATTCCTGCCAAACTTCTGGAAAAATGCAGTGATTCTATAAGTTATATTGATATCTAAACACAGGCACAATGTCGCAGACAATGAACTGGAAAGTTTGTTTTGGCCTCCCTCAATCCCTGGGGGTGGGCCATTTGTAGTCGTGCACCGTGTAACTGCACATGAAATCATTCACAAGGCACATGCCACAGCCCAACCCACTGCAAGTCTGTGAACTGTAGACACCATTGTCTCCTCCTTTTACTTTAGTATCTATCTATCTATCTATCTATCTATCTATCTATCTATCTATCTACCTATCTATCTATCTTGGATACAGACGTCATTTAAGGGTCACCGGGGGTAACAGCAGTGAACCCGGGCTTGCTCTTTGTGATCTATGGCCTCACAGATGTCCATATCAGTGCCAGGAACTCAGGAGCTTCTTGTTCTAACAATGTCAGTTGGCGTCAGTTGTGGCTTCACTCCCCTGTTTTTCTACCAATTGGTTTGCAACACTAATAGTGAATAACACTACATTATTGACTATTAGTTTAATAAAAATGGAGTATAATTAGCTGAAATGGGACCTTCTCGGCAGGTAAGGTAGGTGAAAATGTTTTTACAAGTATGTTGTGTGACTGCTTGTGGGTGAGAGTGTATTTGTGTGAGAGAGAGTGTGTGTGTGGTGTACCTTTGTGTGAAATCATTAATGTGAGAGTGAATGAGAGTGGGAGTCAATGACAGGTAGTGTGTGACAATGTGTGAGTTTGAGTGTCAGTGAGTAAGAGTGAGTCAGACTGAGCGAGACTGAGTAAGAGGGGCTGGAAGTGAGAGAATGATTTTGTGAGGGAGTGCTATAGAGGGTGAGAATCAATGTGAGTGAGAATGAGGGAGAGAGGCAATGAGTGAGTGGGTTTGAAAAAAAACGATTTAGAATGCCTGAGTGAAAGTATGACTCAATCATACAGAGAACGTGGATTTTGAGTGACTGTGAATGTGTGAGTCATAGTGAGTGAAAGTGAGTGAGATTTAGGAAGTTAGAGTAAGAGTGTGTGCAAGATAGTGAGTGACAATGAATGAGTGAGTACAATTTGGTAAAAATGACTAAGTGAGTGTGAGTGAGAACAAGTGAGTAAGTGGCTGTAAATGAGCATGAGTGAGATTGTGATAAAATGCTTGTGAGTCCGCTGTTTGCCATGGCATACAAAGGCAATTGTTGATGGAGGCACCCATGGCAAAATGCTAGCACTGGCATACTGGAGGCAATTCTTGGTCAAAGGTCAAATTATGTCGCTACCTGGGATTTCAATAAGGCCAACGGGCTCCTCTAATAATGATGGGTGACTGACCGATTTACATCACACACATTATACAAAGACAATAAAACATACACGTGTGCACAATCAACATAGAGGAAATGCTAAATAATACAATGAGGTCTAAAAGATGTAGAAGTCAGAGTCCCTTGTTTGTCATCGAAACTAATAGATATCATATGTTGAGAGTCCTTGGTCTAAAAAAACACAAAATCTGGCGTTAAAACTCAGGATTAAAAACATAACACGGTTGCTGGTGAAGTCTATACTAATGAGACTTTCTAGACAACTTTTTGAGAGTAAGGAAAGATTGACGAAAAAAACTGTACATTTATAAGCCCGTGCATTCAGTTTTCACATGCCTCTTTCTTGCCACTTCATAGCTCAGACAGCCCTGAGCGCGGGTCCTCCTCCATGTAATTTGCAGGGGGGCCTCATCAGGTCTTGTTACACCCCTGCATGGCAGTCAGTTTTAATATTTGACTTCAACTAGGTCTCGGTTGACTAGATGTCAGCAGTTGGTACTTTAATATTGTAGCCGCTATTTTGACCCTTACACTTTAAAAAATCTTAACTCTGGTCCTAATGTCTAAAGTTTTGTCTTTTTGGCATCAAATAATTTATAAAAATGTACTCTAAATTTCTAAATTGATTTTGGATCTGTATTGTGGTGTGTTTTCACTTTATTAGTGTTTCTGTACTCCATAAATACATTACACATTGCCTGTAAGTTAAGCCTGACTGCTTTTTGTAGTTCACCCTGCACTGGATTGTGTTTGTTGTTTGACAACAAAGAACCCAATTTCTTACAATTACCCACTGAAGCATATTGTATGACCAGGTGATATAAAGATGTAGCCATTATTCATGTGATCACTCTAGTGGTGATCACAAAAATATGTTTGATAGTAATATCAGCTAACTATAAATGCTAATGTGTGTTCCCACATTAAACCTATTTACCCATCATTCTGCGGCCTTGATAATTATCTGCACATTTTGTACATTTGATTGCTGATAACTTATTTTATTGGCACTGTCATATGAATTCATTGGCGATGGGGGAATTACTACAGGTGAATTTATACATTTTTTTATCAATATGTTTATTATAGTATTATTCCTCTAGCCCAAATGTTATAGTCCTAACAGGTGCAGGTTCCACCCTCCATATGTTTTGTCATTGGAACTGTGCATGCAGGTAAGGGTACTCCATACATTCAATGCTAATATGAGAAAGTTATATATAGATGTAGGATATAGTTCTCATTATATACCCTTACCTCCACTTTAGACTGATCCTTTATTTGAATGACCTGGGGAGCGCTAATTGTCTTTCCATACCCATGATGCGTTACTCATGTGTTTGTGCTAAATTAGATTGCCTTATTCCAGATCATGATAGTTTAAAAAAAATATGGAGTGTTGGTTGCCTATACTATGTTAAACTCCATGGATTATGTTGTCTATTTCCATGAGCTATGAGTTATAATTGTGCAAGTTGGTGGATTTTCCCTTTTGGCTGGTGATAAAGGCAGTCAGCTGAAATGCGTCCAGCACAATAAATGGATTGTCATGTACTCCAGAGTGCATAGTCCTACTTTTCAGTAAGATTTTAAAACATATCTACTCACTTATGTAATTGATATTTTAAATTACTTTATCGTGTTTTTAAAGTTACATTATTATGAAATAGATTTCAACATACATAATTGTGTAACGTTGATATTTTATTTCCCTATATTTTTGTATGAATATTCGTGAACTTTACATTTCAAGTACATCAAGTCGATATTTTGATCCTAGATATTATTTACTGTGAGATTATGTTTTGTGATATTTTGGTTTATATTCTATCATGCAACCCAGACAATTACAGCAAGGGTCTTGACTTAATACGAATCAATTGGCATCATTTTACAGTTTGTTTTATGATGACATGCTGCTGATATATATTATAAAATTGATATGCTAATCATAGGGATGTGGCCTTTCTGTGTGCGAGAAAAGGTCAGCATTACAAGACATTTGGAAATTAATGGCGTCCCTAATAGCATTCAGTAGATACACTGTCTAAGCTGCTAATAGTTTGACTTGTCACTGAAACGTTAACAAATGGTACAAAGTCAGCCTGTCCTGCCACAACTTTGACAGGATGGATAACATTTGTTTGTCAGAAAGCATCAATCTGTTGTGACACAGCATTAGCTGATGGAGTCTACACATTTGCATGTTGTTGGCAGCATCCTACATCAGTAAAGGATTATCCATAAATGCAGCTGCAAATATGGTCATACTTCAAGCTCCTAAAGCTGCCACAGAAATCATATACAGCTAGATTCATCAAAGTCCCGATTTGCGAGTCCTTAATAGCGATTATTAAGGAATCGCTATTAAGGACTTGCAAATCGGGATTCATGTAGAAATCGCAAAATAAATTCCGATTCCTACAGCCTCCTTATTTGCTATTAGCAAATTGCTAATCGCAAATAAGGAATAACTCCCCATTCATTCCTATGGGCCTAAAGGCCCATAGGAATGAATGGGGAGTCAATCCTTATTTGCGATTAGCAATTTGCTAATAGCAAATAAGGATGCGATTTCAAGGGTGCCAGGGGTGTCTAAAGGACACCCTGTAGCACCCCTGAAATGTGAATTTACACTTATGTTGTACACACACATGTCCAAAGGATATGTGTGTGTGTAACATGCAACTTAGAAAAATGCATTGAAATGCAATTTTCTAAGTTTTTGCTATTTACCACGAGGTTTGACTTCGTGTTAAATAGCGCTCCTAAATTGCGAATTCGCAATTTTTAAATGTTTCATGAATAGCATTTAAGGAATCTCTAATAGAGATTCCTTAAATGCTAATCCTCGCAAATTTGCGAATTCTTTATTAGCGATTTTTGCATTTGGGTTGATGATTCCCAAATGAAAAAATTGCACTCGCAAAGGGCCAGATTCTCAGAATCTGGCCTTTTTGCGAGCGCATTTCGCTTGATGAATCTAGCTGATTATGCTTTGAGACTCTACAGGTAGTGCTAAATGTCGTTTATTTTATAAATGTAGTTGAAGAGAGTGCTTTTTAGCAGTATGGAAGTCGTGCACTGCAGGAATGTACTTGCTGTTATTTTACCCTTCTATTTTCAGAAGAAAACTACTTCAAACTGTGATGACAATCCAGGCGTAAAATCATCAATTTACAAGAGTTCAACTTTGAATTAAGCCAAGGATGCAACCCACAACCAAAAAATGTTCTATTGACAAATGCTTTTGTTTCTACAAAAACATGTGTAAATTGAAAATGATTCAGATTTTGGAAATGATCAAAATGTCATGTAAATTACGAAAATATAGGTAAGCTCTTCACCCTCAATATTGTCATTTTGCACTTCATTTAATCTGTTTGCGAACTATGCATGAGCATAGAGCAAAGATCTGCTGCACCAGAAAATATGCCACAATGAGTGTCACGCGAACATAATTATTTCATATTGTGGGCTCACTAAATCACATCATTCTTTGTTGAATAGTTTAATCAGAGCTCAGATTTTAGTATCTTCAATTATTTACAGCTGCTTCTCTGGAACTCTGCTCATAAAACTATCAAGAATTTACAAAACAATCTGCAATTTTTCTGCAATTGATTATGACATATGTAGACATTTTATGTTATGTCTGAGTGCTCCTTTGAGACTTGCTTTCTGAACAGGCGTCCCTAGGTAAAAGAAAGAACACTGAATAAAAACATTACTGGGATGCTGGAATATCCTGCGCCATTAAAAGTTAAACACTCTAGAGTTCAATTAAAGTTATCCAGTTTCCTTCTCTACTCATGGATTCTCTTTATGGTGGATCAAAAGTAGACAATGTGCCTTGAGAGAATGACAGTTTTTGTTACTGACAAACTTTTTATTTCGTTTCTTTTTCTCTTTGATTTACATACTTTTTACTGAGTAATGTAAAAACGATATAGTGTGAGTAGGGTAGTCACTTTCATTCTGTTTTAAATTGGTGGGGAATAAACTTCTTATCAGAACACCACTGAGCAAATAACTTAAGTATGCACACAAACTTCACTAGGAGAGGGTACAGCTGAGCGACGTTTGGAATTAACTTACCCAGTAGTGCATTTTGCTAAACTAGTTTCACATAAAATAGCACTTTTTATGAAGATGATGTTGTACCATAGTCCTTCATATATGCCTTTCTCAGGGAAACATGGCAGCCAGTCATCGAGAGGCTGCCGATCGGAGCCCATGTGCGAGCACATAACCAGCATGAACTCATTCCCCGCATATTGAGTGAAGAGTTTACCTGCTTGAAGAGGGTCTCCCCCCACCTCTGTGCACTGACATACAGGGAAACGAGAAGTGTATTCAGGGCTACTAACACTGCAACATGCTTGAATGGAGCTGCCTCTTAATTGTGTTGCAGTAGGTGAACTCTAACTCGGATTTCTCTTGGTTGAAAGCTTCCCCCACACTCCTCAAACTCCTCACATCCAGGAACCTCAGGTGGGCTGAATATCTTTAAGAGTCTACTCCTCTGCACAGTGTGAAGACAGTGTACGTCAGGATGGCCCTTGTTCCAACCAATGATTTGATTTGATTTGATTTGATTTGATTTATCTATTTGTATAGCGCGCGATTGCGCGAGGGCGTCTTGGCGCTGAGATATACCACTGGCTCATTAAAGGTGTTGACTAGAGCTGTTTAGAGAAAAGCCATGTTTTAACTTCCTTTCTGAAGGATTTCAGGGATGGACTGGTTTTTATGTCTAGTGGTAGTTGGTTCCAGATTCTTGCTGTGTGTACCAGGAAGCTTCTTCCGCCCCAGTTAGTTCTCCTGAATCTAGGGACCCTCATGAGTTTCATTTGCCTGGATCTGAGAAGTCTATTTGGCTCATATAGTTGCAGATGTGTTCTTAGAAATTGTGATCCAGTTCCGTTTAGTGCTTTGTATGCCAAGCATAGTGATTTAAATTGTATCCTACTTACAATTGGGAGCCAGTGCAGGCTTTTTAGTTTATGGCTATGGTATTCCTAGTATCAGCCTGGCTGCTGCGTTCTGCAGGCGTTGTAGCTTAAGTAGGACTTTCTTCCTTGCTCCGGCATATAAGCCGTTCCCGTAGTCCAGTCTGGACAAGGCCAGTGCTGTCACCACTGTCTTGCGTGAATCATACGGTAGGTAAGGTAGAATCTTTTTGATCATTTTTAAGATGTACCAGAGTGATGAAGCTAATTTGCTTGCTTGAGCATCGAAAGAAAGGTGAGTGTCTAACATGATCCCTAGGTTTTTCACCTTTTCTGACGACTCTGGGCATCTTCCCATATCTTTAGGCCACCATATGGGGGACCATATGTTTGTGTCTACTCCTAGTATCATGACCTCACTCTTGTCACCGTTCAATTTTAAGCAGTTCATTCTCATCCATTGACTGATTTTTGCCATGCAGAGTTGGAATTTTTCTGCTGTGTCCTGTACCTCCTTACTTACTGACACCACAATTTGGGTGTCGTCGGCGTAAGATATAGGGGTGAAGCCGTTGTTCCTTATTATCTGTGCGAGTGGAGCTACATATAAATTAAAAAGAGTGGGGCTCATTGATGAGCGCTGCGGGACTCCGCATGGTAAGTTGAACAGATTGGATTTCGCTTCTCCTGATTCTACTGAAAAAGTTCTGTTCTCTAGGTAGGAGGCTGTAAGAGCGCATGCTGAGTCATGTATGTTTGCTGTTTTTAACCGCGTTATAAGGATTTCGTGGCTGACCGTATCGAAGGCCGCTGATAGGTCGAATAGTATCAAAGCGGCCTTCGATCAGTTGTCCATTATTTGCCTAAGTTCCTCCACTGCTGTGATCAGGGCCGTCTCCGTCCCATGTTCTACCCGGAAACCGAACTGGAAAGGGGCGACCACTCGGTCCCCCCGAACGTATGGTCGGGTGCCCCGATCCCCCCGGGAAACCATTTTGGGCGGGAGGCGTGTCACGGCTGGTATGCCCGAAGCGGCGTAGCCGGGGCGCGCCTTTTCCCGCCCAGGAGGGGTTGTCCTAGACACCTACACCGTTGGCCACGCCCTCTAGGCGGTCGGAGGAGGGTCCACGCCCTCCCAGAGAAGAATAAAAGGAGCAACAATCCAAGGAAGCATCCTCTTGTTCCTGTGCTTGGAAGCTGCACCTCCTCGTTGCACGTGAGCCCGTGACGGAACAAGAGCCAATTTTGAGAACTTGTAATTTTGTGTTTCTTCTTTCAGCGATTTCGAAGCTTTGATCCAGGACCTCGAGTCGAATATCCGTGAACGATGCCTGGCAAGAAGGTCGGAAAGAAGGTTGGGACCGAACAGATGCTTCGTATGCTGGTGAAGGACATGGCGAACATGAAGAAGCAGATGGCGGCAATGAATGGGGCAGGTAGACCGAAAAGAGTCATCGGACCAGCATTGCCGGGAGTAGTCCCTACCGGGAGAGGTAGAAGGGCCAGGAATGGGGCGACAGGAGGGGAGGCTCCGGTTCCCGAATCACCTCCAGCGAGCCCGGTCAGTCCGGTGGAGGCACCAGTTCCGGTCCCGAAAGCGGGACAACCGATCCCTGTAGTGGTCACTCCTGTGAACGAAGGAGATATGCCTCCTGAGCTGGCCGCCCAGTTGGCGGCATGGTTGGGCAGGGATAACGAGGGGGCCACGGCCGAGGAGGCCAGGTCGATAATGAAGCAGTTGCGGCAATCGAAAGATGCTGCAAAGGCACCTTGCCCTCTTGTTTCCCCGCAGGTTCCCGTGGAACAACCAGTTGCGAGCGTCGGAACGGCAGCGACAACAGTCCCAGCTACTTGTCCGGGTAAGCAGCCATTGCCAATGGCGGGGGAGGGATCGTTACCCTCAAGGAGGGAAAAAGTGGTTCAACATATCCCGATGGATGTGAAAGAAAGGATTTGGGCAGATAAATATGTGAACATGTTTTCATTGTTGACCGATCACTATGAGATAGAGCATGTGAGAAATCAGAAGGAGTTGTTGCATCCTAGTGTATGGCGTGCAAAGATGGCGGGGTTCAGAGTAGATGAAACGATCGCCAATTGGGCCAGGGCCTTTGGAATGTTCACTGCAATTATGGGGGAACGTAGGCCCGAAGTATTGTTGGAACTAGCAGTTTACCAGACACGTATTATGGAATTCTATGAATCATATGGTGGCAATCAATGGTTTGGTTATGATAGCACATTTCGTAAGGCCAAGGAACACGACCCATCCCTGACGTGGGATTGTTTCGACTCCATTTCCTGGCAGAAACTGGTGGGGTCGAACACGACGAAGTCGCCTTCTTTGGGCGGGAACGGGGCTGAGCCTTCCCGCCATTCTTTGGGGGCGCCCTTTCGGGCGGGCACAAGCAGTGATCAGAACGCAAAGAGTAATGGGACCTCAGGTAGGAAAGGGGTCTGTTGGAGCTTTAACAGAGGCAAGTGCACTAGGCCACAGGGGACATGCAAGTTCAGGCATGAGTGTGCAGGGTGCGGACAGTCCTCACATCCCGAGAGTTCGTGCAGAGCCAAGACTGGTGATACGGGGGGTAGAGGGGGCGCCAAACAGGTCTAAAGTCGACCGAGGGGCACCATTACCTACTCCCGTTGATATCATGGCGATGATCCCTTGGCTGAACGAATACCCTGATCATATCTCCGCCGGGGTGTTGCGAGACGGTTTCTCATATGGTTTCCGCATCCCGGCGGAGGATTTTCGGGGGGAAGCACAATGTAAGAACCAACTATCGGTTCAACAACATACGGCGGTGGTACAGGCAAAGATTGTGAAGGAAGTGGCCCGAGGTCGGGTTGCGGGACCATATGGCATGCCACCAGTTGTCGACTTTGTTTGTTCACCGTTGGGAGTGGTCCCCAACAAGGACCCAGGTGAGTTTAGGTTAATCCACAACTTGTCCGCTCCTAGGGGTCTTTCGGTGAACGATGCGATTGACCCGGGAGTTTGTTCGGTGCGGTACGCATCCTTTGATGAGGCCATCGCCATTTTGAATCGCCTGGGGCCCGGAGCGCTGATGGCTAAATCAGATATCGAGTCAGCGTTCCGGTTGCTCCCGGTACACCCAGACGATCAGCGTCTCCTAGGTTTTATGTTTCAAGGACGCTACTACATGGATAAATGTATGCCAATGGGTTGCTTCATCTCTTGTGCGTATTTTGAGAAGTTCAGTACTTTTTTACAATGGGCTTTCACCAGAGCCACGGGCTTTACACTGGTCATGCATTACCTTGATGATTTTCTGTTTCTGGGGGCAGCCGGGGACACGGAATGTGCACAGGCTTTGAGAGAATTCTGTAATCTTATGAAAGAATTTGGCGTGCCACTGGCACCAGGCAAGACGGTAGGGCCATCTACTACACTCGAGTTTCTGGGAATTGAGCTCGATTCTGTAGAGGGGTGCTTCCGCTTACCCAAAGAGAAGGTAATGAAATTTAAGGCCTCGCTCGAAATATGCCTCGGCGAGAGAAAGGTAACTCTCCGTCAATTGCAACAGGCTGTGGGTCAGCTTAACTTTGCCCTTAGAGTGATACCGATGCCTCGCCCCTTCTCCCGCTCTATCGCACAAGCCATGGTTGGCCTCAAGGAAGGGCACCACCGCACAAGACTGTCAGCAGAGGTTCGCCAGGATATGCGCATATGGCTGGCATTTCTGGCAGATTTCAACGGTCGCGTCGTGTGGAACAAACCGCCAGTTTCCTCTGAAGAGCTGGGGTTGTGGACCGACTCGGCAGAGAGTGTAGGTTTTGGCGCCATACTTGGTAATCACTGGTCGGCGCGAACCTGGCCAGGGTGGTGGCACGATGATGGGCTCACAGGTAACATTGGGTTTCTGGAGCTGTTCCCCATTCTGGTGGCCTTGAAAACATGGCCAGAGGGGTTTCGTGATCGCTCTGTGGTGTTCTGGTCTGATAACATGACTGTGGTTGAATGTATCAATAATCAGGCAGCACGCTGCAAATGGATTCTGAGATTGCTGAAGGAAATTGTCTTGCTATGTATGAGACTAAACTTCCACTTTAGGGCAAGACACGTGCCGGGGGTACTGAACCGGGCAGCTGATGCACTCTCTCATTCCCATATGCAGGCCTTCCGGGGTTTTCTGCCCTCAGCGGACTCGGTGGCGGCACCATTTCCCGAAGCTCTCTGGTCTCTCGGTGCCCCGGATTACAAAACCTCGTGGGAGAGAGTCTAGCACCCAGGACAAGGAAGGCATATGAAGGGGCGTTCCGTTCCTATTGGTCCTTTTTGGGTTCAGCTAGGGGGGAGCATTGGGGGCAGGAGGAGTACGTCCTGAAATTTCTGGTATCATTACATCAGGCAGGCAGATCAGTGGCTACGGCCAATAGGCACCGGGCCGCCATTTCCTTCATGGCGCGGGCTCATGGCATCCAGGACCCCACATCGTCATTTCTCGTGCAGAAGGCACTGCGTGGGTGGCAACGCCTTGAGGGTCGTAGAGTGGATGAGAGGCACCCGATAGGTTTAGAAAGATTGTCTCTGGTAATGTCCGTACTGCCTGCGACATGTTCATCTCAATCAGAGACGGTGCTGTTCCGGGGGGCTTTTGCATTAGCATTCCATGGGGCTATGCGGGTAAGCGAACTGGTAGCGAGGAACAAGCAGGATACGGGGGGAGGTCTGTGTCGAGAACACATTCAAATTAAGGGGGAGACAATGGTAGTCTCAATAGCCAGGTCCAAGACCGATCAGGGAGCAATCGGGGACAGTGTGGTAGTCCAGCGGATTCCGGGATCTCCCATGTGCCCGGTAAAATGCGTTGAGGAATATTTAGCGCAGAGGGCGGCATCATGGGGGGGAAGCTTGCTGAGGCACACCGACGCCACCCCACTGACTAGGTTTCAGTTTCAGCGGGTGTTAGCAATGGCAATCGCGGCGGCGGGCTTGAACCCGAGCGATTTCGGGACCCATTCCTTCCGGATAGGGGCTGCTACAGAGGCTACAGCCAGGGGTCTGAGTGTTGAAAGAGTGAAACAGTTGGGGCGTTGGTCCTCGAACTGTTATAAAAGGTATGTGCGGTTGCACATGTTGTGAAGCTAATGTCATGCACTCACGCTTCTTGTTTTTTGTTTGGTTTACAGTTTCGCGAGCAGGCTTTGCGGGGCGGACTGTGCAGTTGACCCGACACCTGGGGACCAGCGGTCAAAGATCACTGGCTGAGGAAAGAGTGGTGTGGGTCGTTGGCCACTCATACGTGAGGCGCGCCACGGACGTATTCAAAGCAGGTGACATGATTCACATGGCTGGGGAATACGGGTACAGGGTGACCTTCCACGGAAGGGGCGGGCTCTGTATTGACCAGTTTCAAAGTTACATTGAGGGACTGTTAGGGCGGACGAGGTCACCGCCATCTGTAATCATAGTGCATCTTGGGGGCAATGATTTGGTGACCATTGGTCGACGAGTACTTCTCGAGTTAATTTTGTCCACAGTAAGTTGGTTGGCGAGAAGGGTTCCGGGGTGCACAATTGCATGGTCACACATGATTCCTCGGGGGGCCCTCTCTGTGTCAGCTTTGAACCAGTCGGTAAAAAAGGTTAATAACAAAATGAGTAGGTTGTTTCGTACAGGTAAACTGCATTGTATTCCACACGGATGTATCCGGGGGGACCATATGTATTTGGAGGATGGGGTCCATTTGTCCCGGGAGGGAAATGTCTTACTCATAGGAGACTTCTTAGCTTGGTTAAAAAGTTTACGTACCCATGACCTTTAGTAGGAGCTTTGTGGGGGGTCCGGATAGCCGGTCAACTATCCGGCCTGTGGCGGTAAGGTCATGATCGGTGAGCAGTAATTGGAAGATCCCTAGAGGTGGGGCGCCACCCATTATGGATGGGAGCGCCCGGGGAGGCGGTACCCTTCTAAGGATGGGACTGCCGAAAGGGAAGGCGGTCAAGGCCCCTCCCTGGGGAGGAGGGGCTACGGGCCCCTCCTTGGAATTTCCCGGGGCCAGGACATCCGCGACGGCGGATGTGGTAAGCAGTGTGGGGTGGGAGGGGGGTCTACGCTACCTACTAGACACCTCACACGAGTCCTCGGACGACCACCAAGATGGCGTCGAGTAAATATGGGGCCCCCGTTAAGACAAGGGACATTGGAAGTTGGCACAGAGGTACAGTCCTCTGTGCGCCCGCCCCTCACAAGTAAGGGGGGGAGTTCTGGTATTAGGGATCTGACACCGGTTACGACCTTGCCGTTGGCCCGTAATGTTAGGATGTACAATTTGAATTTTGAGAAATGCATTTACAGGATGTTTTAGAATCGGCTAGGAGAACCTTTGTATTAGAGATATGTTAAGGTTAGCCAAGAAACATCGTAATGTATATATGAAATTGTACATGATATGAAACTGATTATTTTAATGTTTTCATTTTGTTTCATATTTTAATAAATACGGCCGGGAGGGTAACTCCCTCCCGCCTTCCAAAAGCTCAAGAACTGTTTCCGTCTTCCCTTTCTGGGGGATTGTGTTGGGAGGGGGTGACGGGTATCCAGGCCATATGGAAAGGGGCGACCACTCGGTCCCCCCGAACGTATGGTCGGGTGCCCTGATCCCCCCGGGAAACCATTTTGGGCGGGAGGCGTGTCACGGCTGGTATGCCCGAAGCGGCGTAGCCGGGGTGCGCCTTTTCCCGCCCAGGAGGGGTTGTCCTAGACACCTACACCGTTGGCCACGCCCTGTAGGCGGTCAGAGGAGGGTCCACGCCCTCCCAGAGAAGAATAAAAGGAGCAACAATCCAAGGAAGCATCCTCTTGTTCCTGTGCTTGGAAGCTGCACCTCCTCGTTGCACGTGAGCCCGTGACGGAACAAGAGCCAATTTTGACCCACCCACCAGCCCCTGATGACAGCGATTTGTATTGCAATAAAGTTGATTAACGAGGATATTATCTCTTTTTCAGATTGTTTCTAATAAAGTTTGGTCTGTTTTGATGTACAATAAATGGTTGCTCTTTTAGCGTGAACTCAGGCGAGTATCACAGCTGTGTTGAAAGAGGTGTATTGTAGAGATAGAAGTTTATACTTGAAATGCCTAGTATAACTGTTTATTTCATTCTCATTAGATTAAAACATTGTCGTATTTATTTTTGGTCGGGCGGAAAGGTCAGGATCGGTGAGCAGTAATTGGAAGATCCCTAGAGGTGGGGCGCCACCCATTATGGATGGGAGCGCCTGGGGAGGCGGTACCCTTCTAAGGATGGGACCGCCGAAAGGGAAGGCGGTCAAGGCCCCTCCCTGGGGAGGAGGGGCTACGGGCCCCTCCTTGGAATTTCCCGGGGCCAGGACATCCGCGACGGCGGATGTGGTAAGCAGTGTGGGGTGGGAGGGGGGTCTACGCTACCTTCTAGACACCTCACACGAGTCCTCGGACGACCACCAAGATGGCGTCGAGTAAATATGGGGCCCCCGTTAAGACAAGGGAAATTGGAAGTTGGCACAGAGGTACAGCCTCTGTGCGCCCGCCCCTCACAAGTAAGGGGGGGAGTTCTGGTATTAGGGATCTGACACCGGTTACGACCTTGCCGTTGGCCCGTAATGTTAGGATGTAAAATTAGAATTTTGAGAAATGCATTTACAGGATGTTTTAGAATCGGCTAGGAGAACCTTTGTATTAGAGATATGTTAAGGTTAGCCAAGAAACATCGTAATGTATAAATGAAATTGTACATGATATGAAACTGATTATTTTAATGTTTTCATTTTGTTTCATATTTTAATAAATACGGCCGGGAGGGTAACTCCCTCCCGCCTTCCAAAAGCTCAAGAACTGTTTCCGTCTTCCCATTCTTGGGGATTGTGTTGGGAGGGGGTGACGGGTATCCAGGCCATATGAGAATGGTCCAGCCAATCTCCGTCCATCAGATGTTGAGATAGCTGTTTGTTTAACAGTTTCTCCAAGATTTTTGCGGCAAAAGGGATCCTGGCTATGGGTCTGTAATTGTTGGGATTTTCGCAGTCTAGGTTAGGTTTCTTTAGCAGCGGCCTGATAGATATCATTTTCCAGTCGTCTGGGAAGATATTGGTATTGATAATTTTGGAGAATAATTTTTCCAGTACTAGGCTTAGTTGTATGGAACAGACATGCATTATTCTGGGTGGACAAGGGTCCATTGGGCTACCTGAAGTGGTAGTGTGGATCTCTTTCTGGATCTGCTCAGCTGTAGAGGGTGTGAATCTAAAAGCTGATGTTTGATCTTGTTGGATTACTGGGTTTATTGGGTGTGATGTGTCCTTTTCTATTGTTTCAGTACTCTGATTTTTGAAGGAGTCGTATACTGATGAGACTTTATTAACGAAGAAGTCCCCTAGTATATTGCAGAAGTCTGATGACAGTGCTTCTGGGTTATTGTTTTCAAACTTTGATAGTTTTTTGACGGTGTCAAAAAGGGTTTTGCTGGAGTTTTTTGACTTGTTAGTCTTCTTAATGAAGTATTTACTTTTTTCTTCTATTATTAGTTTTTTGTATCTGGTTAAGGTATCTTTGTATTCTTGTCTGAGGTGTGTATGGTAGTTAGTTCTCCACTTTTTCTCTGCTCTTCTGCATGTTTGTTTTTGTGTTTTTAGAGCTTCTGAGAACCATGGTTGTGATGGGGTTTTTCTTTTCAAAGTAGCCTTTTTTTGTGGGACTGTCGAATTGACTGCCTTGTCTATCCAATCATTGAATTGTTTGCAGGCTATATTACTATTGTCGTTAAATGTGGGATGGGATGTTTGGAGTTTTTCTATAAATGCCTGGTTGTCAATTTTAGACCAGTCACGATAGGTTACTTGCTTAATAAGTTCCACCGGTCTTCCAGTGACCTCTTTAACTTCCAGAGTGAATCTTACTAGTTTGTGGTCTGACCATGGGATTTGGAGAGTGTCAATTTTATTTAGGTTCTGACAAGATGTGAAAATACTGTCTAATGTATGTCCGGCGTTATGGGTTTCTAGATGTACTTTCTGTTTCAAGTCGAAGTTTGCCATTGCATCAATAAATGCTGCTATCTTAGGGTCTGAATTTTTCTCTAGATGCAGATTGAAATCACTTAGGATGGTATATTCCGGACATGTCACACTTGATTCTAGAAATAGACTTAGCAGGTCGATTAAGGGCGTTTTTGCACTAGGTGGTCTGTATATTAGTATTCCGTTAAATGTGTAAATGCTTGTAATCTTTATTTGGAAGGTTAATGTTTCGCAGTCTGGGGTGTTACCTTTATCTGAGATTTTAGTTCTAAGACCTTCTTTTGCTATGATCGCTAAACCTCCCCCCCGTTTTATTTTTCTGTCAACTCTGGAGAAAGAGTATCCTTCCGGTATAGCTAAGGCCAGATCAGCATCTGATGCCTCGTCTGCCCATGTTTCGGTAACGAATAATATATACATTTTTTGTTCATCTATTAGTTCGGATGTCTGTATATTATGCTTGACCAATGATCTGGCATTAATCCAACCGGTTTTCAAAATATAGTTTCTGTATTTCGGTATCCCGGATTTATCCATGTTTTTAACGGGAAGAAAGTCGAATGTCCACCGGTTTCTGCCACTCCCTGAGTGGAACCTTAAGATCTCATGGAAATGAGATCATTTGCATCCCTGGGTTCTTGTGGATAGGAGGCCAGTCCTACAGATTACTTAGGGACCCAGGCCATGACAGTTGGCTCTTATCTGCAGGTCAGCAACGTCAAGTCGAAATCCACCAAGTGATAGTCTGCTTCCTGGAACACCAACACCTTCAGGCCACCACAAGTCTGTAGATAATTCATTTGCAGTCCCTCCTGCCCAAATGATTCCTCTTGTTGATGTCCCAGCATTGAACCAGCATAGTATGGTTCCAAATCCAAAAGTGACTCTATTTTAAGAGGACAGAGCCCCAGTAGTTATACCCCAATGGCCTTTGAAGATACGATGAAGGCCACCTTTGACATGTACAGACCCTCTCTAAGTTTTGTTCTGTCTGCCATCCTTTGCCTTACATATTAGCAATAGGTTTGTGAGCTCTAATTAATATTGATATAAGTTTGGTTCCAACTGGAACTCTATCCCTTGTTTGGTTTTCCTGTCACTCATATGATTGCCTGAAGGTAGGATCTTTAAATCAATTTTATTTGGGTCATTGTAAAGTACACTTACACCATGCTATACAAAAATGTGACATACAATAAAATAAGTTAACAGAAGATCCAATTCACATTAGTTTCTGTGAAATAGAGCTCCTTTGGCAGCTTCCATCTTTTCCTTTCCACTAAGTGGATTATCATATGAGTACCCCATGTATTCTAGTTAACTGCCTCAGCATTTTTAAACTGATAAAACATTTTTAATGTTAAGACATTATGGGCACACAATAATTTTCTATATTGAGATAAAGTTTGTTAGCAAATGCTTGCATACATTTGTATTAGTACATACATTTGTAAATCCTGTAACCAGCCACCTGCATCCTGAAATATAATGCCCATCCACATAAGCATTTCACTCTGCTCTACTTTGCAATACATTTATTTCCATACAAACTGTGAATGGCCCAGAATATTGCTGATTTTAGTCTGTTTTATAATCATTTAATGATCAAATAAAACAGTGTTATCTGTGTGAAGAAGGGATATATAAGTTGTGTTATTTAACTTTAGAGAATAGATCTTCCACTCTGGAGTCTATTGCTCAAAACATGCAAAATGCACAATCCACAGCAGCCCCAGAAGTGTCTGACCCTGATCTCAAGTCACCCTCATGACAGAAGGGACTTAAGATTTATATATGCAGATTTTTAGACATCTTTAAAGCTTTTGCCATTAACTCTTAAAACCTTTGTTAACAATGTTTTGGGCCTACAAATCCAAA
Source organism: Lissotriton vulgaris (assembly GCF_964263255.1). Classification (NCBI taxonomy): domain Eukaryota; kingdom Metazoa; phylum Chordata; class Amphibia; order Caudata; family Salamandridae; genus Lissotriton; species Lissotriton vulgaris. Next base: position 400,676,343 of record NC_141697.1, on the reverse strand, counting down.
AAGAACACGTTCCGTTTAGTCGCAGCTGGTGAACGTGGAAACAGGTGGGGCATACATATATACCTGGAAATCGGAGCAAGCAAGCAAGGATGACACACTAGAGGGTTCAGAGGGTTCTATCTTGCAAGAACATTTGGAAAATTCAAGGACAAATAGGGTATTTTACCGTTCATTTTTCTGAAAATTGGCTAAAAATCCAAAAGTGCTATATGAAATATCCTAGTGCTTTTTGCTGTGTGCCAAGCAAGTGCTATTCCCTGCCAGAATGTTGGAGCTCAACTTTCTCAATGCAATCATGAACAAATGATGGAAAGATGAGATATTAGGTATTTCATCACAATTTTCCTTATACTCTGGATGGAGAGCTCTATGTAATACAGTCAGTAAACAATGGCTATGCAATGTCACAAGATCCATCATTTATTAAAAGGCACATTTTTCCATCTTGCTTCTTCACAATGGAAATCTGACTCATATGTATGAATGTTTTTTTTCTTGGAAGGCATTAACCAGAACAGCTGGAGCAAGCACTCCTAGAATAACACCTTAGAGTCAACACCAACACAAATGCAGGTAAAATCGACTGCAGGCAACCTGACACAGCCCCAGTACTTATTTAACAACAAGGGGTGGTGATGGACAGAGTTTCTGAATTAAGCAGACTACTCTCACCCAGTCAAGAGATCAGGGCTAGATCCAACACTGTTTTTTAGCTCACTGCACCATCCCAGTTCAGAACCTGGCTATATGCAAATTAGTCTGTTCCTGTCCCAGTGCATGATGGGAACAGGGCAAACCAAACTACCAAGCCAATTCTTACACTGGGAAGGAAACAAGCTTCAGGGGACCGGTTTCTGGCATTTCAGCCGTCGTTGGCCCGGCTTGCTTGAATCCTGATGGTGCAATGAGCAAGGGACTCACATCTGAGTATACCCTTCCTCGCTTGGGTGGACAAAATATTTAGCAACAAGGGGGGGTGATGGACAGAATTTCTGAATTAAGCAGAATACTCTCACCCAGTCAAGAGATCAGGGCTAGATCCAACACCGTTTTTTAGCTCACTGCACCATCCCAGTTCAGAACCTGGCTATATACAAATTAGTCTGTTCCTGTCCCAGTGCATGATGGGAACAGGGCAAACCAAACTACCAAGCCAATTCTTACACTGGGAAGGAAACAAGCTTCCGGGGACCGGTTTCTGGCATTTCAGCCGTCGTCGGCCCGGCTTGCTTGAATCCTGATGGTGCAATGAGCAAGGGACTCTCATCTGAGTATACCCTTCCACGCTTAGGGTGGACAAAATATTTAACAACAAGGGGTGGTGATGGACAGAGTTTCTGAATTAAGCAGAATACTCTCACCCAGTCAAGAGATCAGGGCTAGATCCAACACCGTTTTTTAGCTCACTGCACCATCCCACTTCAGAACCTGGCTATATGCAAATTAGTCTGTTCCTGTCCCAGTGCATGATGGGAACAGGGCAAACCAAACTACCAAGCCAATTCTTACACTGGGAAGGAAACAAGCTTCCCAGTACAGCAATAAACCAAAATACAATATTAGTTAATACTAGTCAGCAGTGGGCATTGGAATGCATTTTCAATTACTCTTAGAAGACATCCTCAAAATAATTATTGGTGCTCAAGAGGCTGTGCATCGTGACAGCAATAGTGGTCACCCAGCCGCAATCTAAGACGTATACTCTGCTTATTTCAGCCTTTCTTGCTGTTTCACCATGCCAAGATAAAAGTCTGAAGAAAAGGCCTAATTATGCATTCATATGTTTATCATGGCACCATGCAGGATTAGAAAGTGGGAATACTGGGTGACTCTTCTCTTGATTGAAAGCTATAGGTATGTTTGGGTGTTGGATTGAGAAGAAGTGAAAGGTGATGATAGAAAGAATATATATATTTATATTACCTACTGGTGGTCACTAGTTTGTAGTTATATTAAGCACCATGTTTCCATAGGAAAAGCATTTTTTGACTTGCCTATTTCTTTAGTAACAGTTGACAAATCTTTCCATAACAAGTGCCCCAGTGATTTTTGTTGTGCATGGAAAATGTTGGGATGATTCATCAAAAGTGTTTTTCCAATGTTAATTTCCATGACACGGATCCTCTGAGTCTTGGCAGCCATCTTGTGACTCAGCTTCTTTTTTTTATCTAATCGGGAGTTGCGCTGGAGCCGCGGCTCTCAGAGAAAATGAAAAAGAACCATGGGCTCCCACAACCGAGGATCATTGCATAAATAAATGCGGTTGGCCTGTGCAGCTCCCCCTACAGCCCTAATGTGTGTGGGCTGGCCCTCTGGATCCCCAGGAACCGCCACCCTCTGGCTGAGTAAAAAGAAATCGGGGGCATCATGGGCCCCCCTATCACCATCAAATTAGCATTTGAAATGTGGGACGGGCCACCACCTCCCCAGTGCCAGCCCATCATTTGCAAAGGAGGGGAGAAACTGGAGTTAATAATCACCCTGGGAACTAAAACCCCCCTGGGCCAGCTCCTGCTATGTCCCAGGGTGCCCACCACTGGACATAGCTGTTTGCTCTGGCTAGGTGGGAGCTTTGACAGCTCCAGCCAGGTCAAAGGAAACACTCTGGTTAGAGCAGGGGAGACTGGAGAGCTGCACTCACTTGCTGGAAGTGGAGCCTTCGTCTTATTCCCTGCCAGCTGTCAAGTGAGCAGGGAAACAGATGAACGGATTGCTTTCACACACAGGGAGCTGCATGTTCAGCAGCTCCTGTGAGTGAAAGCAATGCCCACTACCACAGGAGGTGGGGAGCCAACAGGGACGGCAGGGGCCTTTAGGCTCCCCCTGCAGTTCCATTGCACACAAGTTGCCCTAAAGACAACAAGGGAACCATGGCAGGGCCTCAAGGATTGGGTCTCCAGGGATGAAATAGGCATAAGAAATGGGGCTGTGTATCCCCCTCTCCAAATGCAAAAAAGGCTGCGCCCTGGGGGTTGGGATCCCCGGAGCTAAAATCAGCTGTGGAGGGGGACTGCACCCCTTCCCCATTAAAATCAAAGAATTAAAAGGCCAGGCCCTGGGGGATGGGGTCCTCAGGGCTGTAATCCGCCCAAGGAGAGGAACCCGCTGCACCCTGCCACATTTGTTAATTGCCGGGCCCCTAGGGATAGGGTCCCTGGTGCTGAAATCGACCTGAGGAGGATGTCATGCAGCCCCCTCCCCTAATACATTTTTTTAAAATAAAAGACCAGGCCCCTCTCCCCCATTAGTTATTGTCCAGGCCCTTTGGGATGGGGTCCAAGACGCTCAAATCGGTCCAAGAAGGGGGACCATGTGGTCCCCCTTTTCCATGGGTTAATAGCCAGGCCCCGGGGGATGTGGCCCCTTAAGGCTAAAATCAGCCCTGGGAGGGGGACTGTGTGGCCCCCATCCACTATTCCAAATAAAAAATTTAATGGTCAGGCCCGGCGGATGGGGTCCAGAGGCCAAAATTGGCCCATGGACGGGTACCATGCAGTTTCCACTCCCATTCAAATGTGGCCTGAGCACTCACACACCAACTCACAGACCCACTTACCTACTCATAGACACTCACACACCCATTTACAGACCTACTCAGTCACTCATGCACCCACTCACAGACCCACTTAGAGGTTCCTGTACCCACCCACAGACCCACTCGGAGACTCATACACCCACTCACAGACCCACTCAGACCCTCATGCGTTCACTCACACACCCACTTTCACACTCATGCATCCACTCACAAGCCCACTCAGAGACTCATGCACTTATTCACAGACCCCGTCAGATATTCACACAACCAGTCAGACACTTATGCAGGTATACCCAGACCCAGCCAGATACTCACTCATCCTGTCACATACCCATTGAGACCCTCAGGTGCTCACACACCCACTGAGACACTCATGCACTCACTCGCACACTCACTCTCAAAGGTTAGAAGTTTCAGTTAGAAAATAAAAGAAAAAACCTTAGACATTCACTTAAAAAAACAATGGTTACAGGGACATTGTAGTTAGGAAATATAATTTAAAAAAAATGTAGAAGTTCATATCACTGATAAGATCCCTGATCACATCATTCAAAGAACCACTCACACACTCACTCAAACACCAATACAACCTCTCATACACTAACTCCCTCTCACACAACCACTCACATACCCATTCACAGACCCATACCAGTACTCACACAACCAATCACTCAAGCATAGAGCCACTCACACCACCACTCACTCATAGTTCTACTCACACACCCACTAACTCACCCATATACCACTAATATACCTATTCACTGAACAAATCACACATCTAGTCATACAGTCAAACATACCCTTACATACCCACTTATACACCCTTACAGTCACTTACACATCCCCTAAATCACAACACAAAAACTCCCTCAGCCACTCACTCACCAATGCAGGTACTCATACACCCACACAATCACCCCTTGCAGGCACCCACACTCCCATTCACTCACCCATACAACCACTCAAACACCAATACAAAACCACTTACATTACAATTCACACATCCATAACTACTCACACAGCCACCCACTCACCCCTTACACAGACACTCAATACAGCCACCCACTTACCCATACAGCTACTCACATACCTACTAACAACTCCATACAGCCACTCACACACCAATACAGTCACGCAGACATCCACTCACACAATGATACAGTCAGTCACAAAGCCACCCACATAAGATATGTTAGCAATAGTAGGGCTAATTACTAGAACAGAAAAAATAGTAATTTAACTTATGCTGTATCTTAGTATATAGGTTAAAGTTTTAGAAAGGTTTACCAAATACTTACACTCACAGGATGATGTCATCAGTGAAGTCATCAGTATTGTCATTAGAGATGTCATCAGTGATGCCATTGACTATGTCATGAGTGATGTATTAAGTGAGGTCATAAGTAGTGCATTGTAAGTCATAGTTAGCTCAGGTAACTATAACTGCAGACTTTCTCTGATTTTGTACGAGTCAAAACTGAGTCTAACTATAAAGTCCCTAAAACCTTTAGTTTCTTCAGTGAATTTCTAAGGATTTTTTAATTCTAAATCCTAACTATAACATCCCAGTAACCTTTAATTTTCTCAGTGAATATACATATGTCGCCAGTAGGTAGTTATAGTTCAGACCTAGTTTCCATAGGAAAAGGTTTTCTACACTTGCCTATAACTCTGGCATCATTTGACCAATCTTCATGAAATTTTCCAAATAAAAAGTGTCAAGGTAGGATCTGGTTTTCATGGAAAGTTTGAGGGTAAGTTGTGCAGTGGGGGATGAGAATTTAGGGCACGGAATAAAGGTGTGTTTGTGATGTTAATTCCCATAGAAAACGTTAGACACACCTACAGCCTGAACCGTTGAACGGACGTAAACCAAATTTAATAGGGAGCTAGACGTCAGTTCATGGAAGTGCATTTTGCTTATTTGGGGTAAATCTGTTTTGAGAAATTTAAGCTGAAAATTATAGTGATATCATTGGCCACCGATATATTGAGGTGGTTTCGCGATTATTCGTGAATGTATGAGCGAACAGTTATGCCCTGATTGGCTGGACGGAACCTGAACAGAAAGTTGCGACTGCCATTTTATTGATAGGGAACGGTCCCCGGGGCAGAACCTTTCTGAAAAAGCTAACATTAGAGGTCAAAGTGGAAGTACTTGGACCCCATGTTTGAGAAATGGAGCTGTTAGTGACCTAAGTTATGTGTGCAAAGCATATTTTTTTAATTGTGCACAATATTCTCAATGACGCTGCGACTGCCAGTGCAGCCCCCATGTACCATCGCAGGGACGTTGCAACTACAGACGTCATCACGAATATTGGTGGGAATATAAAAAATATTGCATTTAATCATTAATACACATTGTTATAGCGATATTGAGATTCTGATACATGTTTTATAGAGTTAATTATATAGTGAGTTATCTACTGTGATGGGTACAATTAATTATACAGTTATAATTTTAGAATGGTGTGATTATTGAATTCCTGCTTTTGTTTTCTCTTTTCGCAATGTGTCATGGGGATCACGATTACCAACATCATCGCAGTCCCTGGAGACACTTCGAAAAGATAAAATAGGTTTTAGAGATGTTTTTTTTAGAAACTATCCAGAAAAACATGACTTTCGAGAACGCTGTGAGAAGCCCCTAGTGTGTAAAATATTGTATTATGTGTGGATATATGTGTTTTAGACTTCATGGAAAAGGCACGATCCTCACAGTTAATGATGGCATTGTGACATCCCAAATAACAGCGAAAAATTAAAATTGGTCTGAAAGATGGTTTTTAAAGAAACTTAGTACAAAAATACGAGTTTACACATGTTTTGAAAGAAGTATGTTTATATTAATGTATGTAGTGCAATGTTCTGAATGGATTATTCAACTTTTTTGGGGGCGGATGTGTTGGTGGTGATTGAATGTCTGCTTTTACTTTCCGTTTTTGTGACATGTACGGGGGATCACAATTACCGAAATCATTGCGGTCTCCAGAGTCACCACAAAATAGGTTTTAGAGATGCTTTTTATAGAAACTCTCTAGAAAAACATGACTTTCGAGCATAATGTAAGAAACCCCTAGTGTTTAAAATACTGTAGTATGTGTGGATTAGACTTTATGGAAAAGGCATGATCGTCAAGGTTAACCACGTCATTGTGACATCCCGAATAACCGCGAAAACAGAAAAAAGATCTGGAAGATGCTTTTTAAAGAAACTTAGTAGAACAATATGAGTTTAAACATGCATTGAAAGAAGTATGTATATAGTAAAATGTGCACAGTAATGTTCAGAAGGGATTTTTGTACATAATATTTTTGGATGTGTCGGTGGTCATTTAATATCTGCTTTTGTTTATTTGTTTTTCGTGACATGTCCGCAGGGATAGCTACGTCGTTGCGAAGATCCCCAAAAACGAAAGAAAAAAATCCCTTTAGAATAAGGGTCACAATATTTTGGGTACAAGGGTGGCTCTGGAAGAGCCATTGCATTAGTTGTGTGTATATGGCTGCTATACATAAGACCGGATGCAGAGTTTCAGGTTACTTAGAAACATCCTGTGGCCTTCATCTGTAAAGTGCCCACCATCATTTCTATAAATTCTATGCATGTTAAAACGCAGATTGTTGTTATAGATACAGCCCATGCAATGGTCTCAGAGAAATGCTAAAACTGTTTTATTAACATGTTTCTTTGCTTTATCAATCTGTGGACAGAATTGATTAGACCACTTCACTTCCATTTCTGTCTTTGGCATACATTAGAGTACACTCAAGACAGTGTGAGGGGAAAGAGACATCAGTCCTGCAAAGGTTTCCTACATTAGGATTTCCAGCCCTATCCCAGGCAATGTGCGCAGGTCATTGCCAACACAGTGCACAATCATGAGGTGAGGAGCTTGGGAATCCACAATGGATTTAATCAAAGCCAGCAACTGATGAAACTTTAAACCTCTCTGGCCAAACCAAGTAATCTGCACATTTGGCAAACCCAAGTCCCTGCCAATATATCTCTTTTTTGCAGCCGCTATAGCCTAATAGATATAGCTGTGGCCCACAGTCCATACACTTAGCATTTTGAAGTAAAGAAGTAATAGTAGTAAGGAGAAGGCTGGAGATAAATTAGGTAGTTTTCTAAAGTAAAAGCAGTTAAAATGGAGATTTGTTTTTTTTTTTAAATAAAAAAAAATATATTTCATTGGCTGCAGTCAGCATTAAAGTGAATAAAATTAGGTAGAGTGTTGGATGCATTAGCGAGAAGTCTTATTATTGGCGGTTGTTTAAGAAACGAAATGTAATACAGACATGGATATGCTTTTGAATCTGTGGAGTAAAGCACACCTGCTGCATCTTCTTTTGAAGTAGCATGTTCCTTCTAGAATGTGTGATGAATGTGTGATCTACTGGTTCCATTGGGTTGCTAGGTACACTGAGCTAATAGTGTATTCGAGGGAGAACGGTATGTGACGAGGTGGGGCGACAGAGGGAAACCAAGACAACGAAGACTGGTCGAACGCTACACGCTCTCTTCCCTTCTTATTTTTCATCAGCAGGACGACTGGCCTACAACAACCAGCATCCACTCCGGCAGTGTCGACTTCCAGGAAGAAGGCTGCGGCAATTGGCAAGTCGCACTCAGCGAGACTCCGCCCACACACAACCTTACTACCGTTTCCCCAATAAGGAGAAGAGAATCCAGGAACGAGGTGTGTTTCTACACGGGAGAGGAGGACGAGGTGTGTGAATAGAGCGTTGCGGTTTACAGAGGAAGTAGAGTGCCCGAAGAACGTGCCGACCATGTGGCTGTACCACCTGGAGGGCCAGGAGAACCAGGAGGCCAACGACCCCACGACTCACCCAGCCATGCCCCAGGAGGAGCGTGGCTAACACAGGTACACTAGAAGCTCACGGGTTGGGTTGGGAGGAGGGAGAGGCGAACAGAGTGAATTCTGAGAACCCTTACCCACTGTAAATCCCTTACTGCACCTTACCCTGAGCACCATCACAATCACCCTTTTTACTAGAAGTGTGTCACGGTTGCTACGGTGTCCCCTCACTCCCCTACCCGTTGGGTTTTGAATAGGTCTAAACCCTCAAGTCAGTTTCCTTTGTTTGTATTCCCCTGACCCACATCACGGAGACTCCAGGAACCCGAAAACCATTTGACTGGGAGGAGGAACAGAGAAAGCCTGGGACCGGACACCCATCTACCCGACAAAGAGTTTTAACCCCATACACCTCAGGAAGGCTGGCAACAAGGAGAAGACACATGTTAAGCTCAATAAAACCTTCTTTACCTCAGTTTGGTTTCTGTCTTTCTCATTCGCCCAGGCAACAGGGTGTTAAAGAGAGAGAACATTTTTAAAGTTGAGGAGTGATGACACAATTTAAGTAATGGCAAGCTTTAATTTCCTACTCAGGCCTATGTATTGAACTGTTGTGTAGTATTTAAACTGTAGAAAAATGAAGCTAGATATAGGTTTGAACTCACGCTTTTTTCACGATTTCTCATTGATCATCTCAAATATATCCTGAACACACATAGCTAGGAATCTCTTTTTGAAAAAGAGGAAAAGTATTAACAGATACTAACCATTCACAATTGGAGATAGTGTAGTCTAAAATGAAAGACATGATTTCGTTTGCTGACTTTCTCATGATCACGGAGTGCAAAGTGGAAGAGGTTGGAATTTTACTGTTGCTTTGTATGAGAGTGGTGTACCAATTTTGTGCTTAGTTTTTACAAATCCTAATAGTGTCAAAACTATATGCAAAGAGCTAAAACAACAATATAATTTATAAACTGAATTAAATGGTATGTACATTACTTTTTAATCTTTCCTGAACATTACATTATAAATGAAGATGTAATGGGAGTTTGATAAAATAAGAGTTTCCCAGTGATATGAATATTTATATCAGATGAACTGTATCTATTAGAGGGTATGTGTTTAAGAGGTTAGTGGTGTATGTTTTGGGAACTAAAAAAATAAATTAGTGTCTAGTTATTACATTGTGTACTTTATTGAAAAATAATAGTATTGTGGAAAGTTGCAATGTGAAGCTAAGAATGTTTTATTTGTCTAAACATCATGTTCAGAATAGATACATCTGTTATTTGCATTCTGGTACTTGTAGTAATTTAAGTAACATTATTACACAGGAGGAGTGCAGTCACAAATAAAATATGAGAACCTGTTGTCTGCCTGTATATAAATTAGAAAGAAGTAATACTTGTTAGGTATGTATTGGGAAGTGCCTGTCAATGTGGTTTTTAAATTATATGACCTTTTTCCATATGTGTAGATGGTGAGATATGGTTCTTGTGGTTGCACATAGTAATACATATGGTGTGACTTTTGAGTTTACATAAAGATGTAGAGAGGTATATATTTTTGGAAAGATGGCTTGAAGGTGTACATCTATTAAGAAATCACATATATGGTTACATGGTGATCTATGTTCAGTAAGCCTGATGAAAATGTCATGTATATAATGAAGGTGGTGTTTTTTTTAAACATGGTTTGTTTAAAATTGAGGAGGATTAATACTGCAGAATGCATTGGAAATTCTTGTGCTAGCTTCATTTGGCGTGTAACCTTGGTTTGATAAATGCTGAATATATGTTTTAGAAGCAGAAGAATTATTTGAGAAATGATGTAGGTATGCCATTCACAAAAGGTTCTGTGCTTTGAAAATGTTTAAAATGTTGTTTTCCATTTAAGAAACTTACTGAGGCATGTGCACTCTTACTAACAAAGCAATGCATGCTCCTAGAGAGTCATGTATGCAATCATATATCAAGTGTGATATCTAGACTTCACTCACACATAGCTCAGTAGAAAAGCATGTATACAGTAATACAGGTAGTTTGATACTAACAGGAGAAAGCCAATGAGTCAGAGACATAGTCACAAATGTTATTTATCTAACAGCAATGAATGTTCTTTCACGGCCAGTCAGACATTATTCAGGCACTTTTGCAATCATCCAGCCACTAGTCAGGCATTCAACAAATTAGTGATGATTTACTAGTCATGGAGTTACTCAATTACCTAGACACTACACATGTACTCTTGTAATCAGGCAGGCAGAAATTATGTACTCATTGAACTATGCAAGCACTTCCTATACATTTATCTAATCATCCCAACACTAACCATTTACTTATGCAATTAACAAGACTGTAACTATGCAGTCATTAGAACACTTGCGCAAAACCTATGCAGTCATCTTAATACTCACTTAAAACCCATGTAGTCATTGAAATACTGAGGCACATGCATGCACTCATGCAAACACTCAGGCACTACTCATGCACTCATCTAATTATGTAGAGAGTACCATTGTAGTAAACATATTATCCATCTAGTAACTATGCGCTCATTTAATTACTGAGGCAATACTCTTGCACTACTACAATCAACCCAGCAGTACACTTACTTTCATCCAATCTCTCAAGCTTTAACAATGGAGTCATGCAATCACTCAGACACTAGTCAGGCACTCATTTAATCAGCCAGTCACTATTGATGCCCTCATTGAACTATCCATGCACTACCCTTGTAGTTCTATAAATACCCCATCACTACCTGATCACTGAACTAAACGCACATGGGCAGCAGCATGTAGTCATTCAATCACTGAACGACACTGACAATTCATGCACTCATACAATCTGCTAGGTGCTCTGCATGTACTTAAACAATCATGTATGCACTATCCATGCACTCTATAAATCACCTATATGCTATCTATGCACTCCCGCGATCATCGAGGCACTAGAGTTGCACTCATTTAATCAGCCACCCATTATCTATGCTTGTATGGAATTATTGATTTGCACATATCTAATCATTCAGGTACTACTCGTGCACTCATTCAAACACCTAGATCGTGTTGATATAGTTATGCAACCATGCTGTCAGTTACTCTGCAAATATATGAAGATCCATGAAGTTCTAACATACTTAGGGAATCACCCATGCACTAACTGTATCCACAGTCATTCACCTAGGCACTAACTATGCACAAATTCAAACATCCAGGAAGTATTTATTTATTCAACCACAAACACATTTTTACAAGTTTTACTGAGGAATATGAAGTTGTTTAGAACCACCTGGTGAATTATATTTGAAAGCTGTGACACACTCTTTGCATTTACATGCAAGAATTAGTGAGCTGTATGCTTTGATAGAGATGAATGTGCAGATTGTTATATGCACTGTTTCCCAAAATTTTAATCTGATACATTGAAGTAGAACATTACTGAGATACTAAATAGACCAGTGACACAGTGGTGGAGAGGCATGTAAATAGCTCTTATGTTGTGTTTTTGGATTCATAGTGTTAAGACTCTGAATGTACTTTCAAAGCACAGGGATGCATCATATTTACAACAATGTGATGGATCACTATGCTCTCCCCTGTACTGGCTCACAACTGGTTGCTGTGCGCTAATGAAGGCACCGGTGCCTGTGTTGCAGGGATTATTGGTTTTGTGCAGGAACGGACACCTTCTGTACAAAAACAATCACAATAGGTATTTTCCGCTTTCTATGAGGGCTGCAGAATGCAACACACATAGAAAGAGGACAAAATGTGGAGAAATACAAGTATTTTTCCTCGTTGCACCTCCCTACATCTCCCCTGGAGAAGTGTAGTATTCTGACACATTCCCAGGTTTACAAATTGTTGTAAATTTGAGAATGTGGCAAAATCCATGAGTGCTGGGTCGGGACACCCAAAGCATCATTCAAAGCATGCTCCTTTCGCGCAAAGTGCTGCATGAAAAGGATAATTTATTAAGGCCATGAAAAGCCAAGGAGAGTGGCTTTACGTGGCCTTGTGAATATGGAGTACCACATTACGCCGCTGATGTGACGCACCGGAAAGTGCATAGGGCTTCTAAGTACACCCACTTGGCTTGATGATCATTTTAAAATTTACAACAGAAGGAATAAACTGTTCTTTCACCATGCATAAGTAAGACGTGAGATATAGTGCCTCTGTGTTGTACAAAAGAGTGCTAACATTTCAAAAGATAACTAATAAATAAAGTTTTGTGTTTTGCTTTGGATTTGTTATATTGTTATATTGAAGTAAATGCATGCAGTAGTGTAACTGGGTTCATCAGTAGTTTTAAAACTAACATGTAAACTGTTTTTGTATTATATGTAAGTCAGTAGTAAAGTAGTTGGTACAATGGCTAGGGTAAAAATGTAAATATACTTTTTTATTTACAGAACAATAGCTACATAAGTACACACATAGTACACACAAGAGCTTGGACGTAAATGCATCTGAAGCAACTATAGTATGTTCGCAGAAATGAGCTACAAAAGGGGCAAAGTGCTGAAAAAGTAGTGAAAGAAAAAAAAAGCTACTGGTAAGAAAACAAAGTAATTTCTTAAAAATATATGTGGACATTTGCAAAGATTACAAAATAAAGAAAAAAGCATGACTATGAGAAACAATCAGGGTGGACAAAGTTTACATTGCAAGAACAGAAAAGATAGTAAAAAAGATTGACATACCGTAACCAAGATACAGCAGCAGTTTAAAGAAATTAGAGCCAGGATGTTTCATAGTGGAGTGGTTGTAAATCTACTGAGAAATGTGAAAAAGTATATAAGAAGAATGAGAGATGCACTGAAACAGAAAGAACAAGTATAGAGAGTACTTGATAAGGCCTTTGCTTTGAAGAGGAAGCTTTTCATTTTGATTCTAAATAGAATGAAGACTCTTGACAAAATAGTGTTGTGCATGTGGAGACAAAACCAGAAGAAAAGATTAGAGAATAAAAGTAACTTTTGTACAGTTTTTAGTTGAGAATGGAGCATATGTTTAGAACAGAGCCTTTTTAGGGAAGAAAGCTATCTCCAGGATAACACATTAGTTCATGCTATTTATGAAAGAGGACAATGTTAAGAAATGAAGAATGGCAGTCCTAGAGCAAAAGAGGTGATGGTACCTAGAAATGTGGAATACGTTATTGCAGAAGAGGTACAAGGAGGGTAGCCAGGCCCCTGCATGCAAATGGAATTGTAGTAGTGTTTGCAGTATTACACAGCAATCCATTGATATATTAGGAAAATTGCTATTATATTCCAGAGGCAAAGTTTGAAACACAAAATAAGTACTTCACAATGTTTGGCTCCTTGCAAGCTGAGAAATCATACAAATTTGCTGAGACAAATATTAGCTTGTTTATCATAGAAAATGTGCCAAGGTACTTATCATCATTTTAGGATGTTGGCTGTACACCTCTCATCAATGCGAACTTTAGTTAGGAGGGTGTACTATGTGAAATATTCTGCTTTATGTTTAGGAGAAATTAATATGCCACTTTTACATGGTACCATGGCAGAGGTAGAAAAGGTTTGTGATGATATGCAGTTTCATTTCTTAGGTCCAGAAGAACACTTTATGGAAACTGAAGAGTGTATAGCAGGAGGAGTTGCAGAACAGGACACAGGTACTACAGTTGATACTTTTGAAGGATAGAATGTAATATTTAAGACAGTATGGGGCATATTAGCAAGGGCGTGCGATAAATATCGTAAATCACACTTAGCACATATTTTTTTATTGTCATCTATCGCTGGATCCTATCGCAGAGATAATGCGTTATTACCAACGTTTATCTCCAATGCGATTAAAGATCCAGCGATAGCGGCGAAATCCACCAAAAACAGAAGTAAAGCTTGCTAATAGGTAGGCGAGGATTCAGCCTTGGAATCCACCTCCCATTAGGGATAATGGCTAAGTCAGGATTTTAGCAGGTATAAAAATTCCTGCAATAACCCCGGTTAGCGCAGTTTTTTTCATCCCTAAATGGGGCCGGGCGTCATTGCTAATAGGCTTTAGGTCTGTTAGCGGCTGTTTCCACAGGCTTTTGGTCGGGAACACCTACTTTGCATGTCATTAGCGATAAATATCGCTGACATGCAAAGCGGCCCCCAAAACGGTCGCTTTTGCTAGAAAGCTGTTGCTAACAGCTGTTAGCGACAACTTGCTGAAAGGCAATTAAAATATTGCCGCTTTAACGGCAAAAAGTGCAGCTAAAGCGGCGAAGACGCCCTTGCTAATATGCACCTATGTTCTGAAAAACCTAAGTATGTTTGTATATGTTGTTAACGCACTCACTACAAGAATCAAACATGGACTGTTGACTTATATTTAAAAAGTGAAATAGAGAAAATTGGCAAAAGATTGCACTGTACTTATTTGTAGAAAAACAATTGACTAGTCCACAAGATAAGTTATATGTAAGTATTGCTACAATAAATTTGACTATAATAAATTACCTGCTAGAGCTCTGCATAGCATGTTATGACTGGTTCCCATCCCAGTAATACTTCAAGGTTTAAATATTTATGATCCATTCTTATCCAAACTATACATCCATTTCAGGTTATTGTAAGCATGGAGCCAAAGACAGGCAAATTACCCACAACAGAGCTGCAGAAAGGTCTAAAAGGTAGAGTAGTGCATTTGTGATTAGATGTCAAGAAAAACATTGAAAAGAATAGGGGTAAATCGAGATTTAGAGGAAGGAAGGGTAATTCTTGTAAATGGTGTGCCTACTACGAAGAAAAATATATGGCAGGAGTTAGTAGATGTTACCAAACTTAAAAAAAAACTTTATATCTGGTACAAAACAATGTTTACTATAGAAATGTGGAAAACCTGCAAGATATCACACATGTGGAGGATCTGACATTTCCAGCAACAGGTCAGATTGAGAAGGTGGATCAGTCCAGAACAGAAGAACTGTATGAACATTATAGTATCCCCCTTTATATTCTAAAGAGGGTATTGGAGATGCCATTGAGCTGTTTCAAATAAAGGAGGCAAAAGGAGCTCCATTAAGGGTGTGGGAAAAAGGTTTAGAAGCTCAGTGTTTCCCACATCTTGTTCCTACTGGAGTAGGTAGCAGGTATGATGAGCCGCCTGTTCAAATACCAGCTGGGAGTATAGATGTAGTAGACACTTTATTCAGAAGACCCTAGATTTCGCCAGTGACTTGTTTGGCCTCTCATATGCTGTAATTCATATTCTAAAAACAGGAGTTAGTTTGCATAAAATATCAATTAGAGAACTTTGGGGAAAGTTCAGGGTAAAGATGAGCACCTGGAATACAATATGATAAACCTAATGGCATGTCAGTGTGGGACTAATGAATATTGGTATCGACATCATGTTGAACTTAAGCGCATGTTAAGGAACCTAGGAGCACCTACTTGGGCCCTGCTGAATATACTGTTCGAATTTTTGCAGGAGGCAAACTCAAATATAAAAGACATTCATCTGAAGACTGCTGCCAGAAACTAAGGTTTTCGTTTTTAGGAAATAAAGGCGCTCTGCAAATTCACGTAGGTAATTCTAATATAAGTTATTTGGTTACCGTGCTTACAGGAAAGGGGCGACCCTACTAACCCCTTACTTTGTGGCGGAAGAACCAACCACACACAACATTAGCAACAGTCCTGTGCACATGTATAGAGTAGAATTAAACAGTGTAGAGGCAATTACAACGACACTTAAAACAAACATTTCACGTTGATTTCTTGGGTTCTTTAATACATCAAATCTTAACAAATAACCAGCCAACACGTGTTTTGTCAGAGAAACAGTGCACTCCGACTCTTCAGGCCTCAAGGTGAAATTGATGGAATAAGGAATCCCTGCACTGGTGATAATTCCAACCCGGTCAAGTTTCAGAAAAAAAGGTAATGTGAGTAGACCAATTAATAAAGTAACAGAGGATGCTTTAGATATTATGTGTGGGGTAGCGGTGATACTTCCAAACCGGAACCCATGCTGGAGAAGTAAAATAGGTTGATAGGTGTTTGACTTCACCCCCTGGACCGCGCTGGGAATGGCCCTTCGCTTCAAGGATTCCCAGCTCGTCATTAAAAGGCAGCGCTGTGATTGGCGGCTGCCTCGAGGGCTCCCCCACGATTTGGCCAGGACAGGAAGAGCGATGCCGGAGGCCGGGGAGGGTCCGAGAGAAGGAGCCTGCCTCGCCGGACCCCTGGAAGTTGCTCTGACTCTCCGGAGTTGCACCCACAAGAAGGGAGAACCTCTGGGCGGAGGATCGCCCTCAGACAGAATCCTGCGCCGCAAGGCCTCTCCAGGTAACGCCTCAACAGAGGGGCAGGTTGCAGGTTAGCCGGGGTGTGTGGGCTGCGAGTGAAGCCCGGGCCGGAGATCGCCATAATTAGGCAAGAGCCCTGTAAGTCGCTAGCGGGCCTACCTGGGACTGTGCATTTATGCCCCCGGTGGACGGGGCTGACTGGCGGGGACTGCCTCAGTTAATAGAGAACTGCAGGACTGTTCTACCTGCCTCAGGGCCTCCCAAGTTTCAACCAGCATACCGGGGCATTCTCTTAGTTCGCAGGCTAGTGATTCTGCACTGCTTTGGCCCCCTGCCAAGCTAAGAACACACTACCAACAACCCCATAAGCGCAAAGGGGTGACCTGCGCTGGTGCCACTATGATCAGGGCAAATAGTGCAATGCCCTCCGTAACCTCTTGATCTGGGCATTGTCGGCACAAGCCAACTGAAGACCTTTTTGCTTCTTTCTGGGAATCATGAACTGGGTACCTCAGGCCAGTACTGGGGTCTATTGGTGACTATTTTACCATACTACATGCAGCCTGGGAAATACTGAGTCCACAAGCTCATCTCTCGTGACAAACCAGTGTACGTCAGGAAATGTTTTCTTTTCTCCTGAGTGAAGAAGTACTGTGGTCCACTTTCCCAAGACACTATACTGACCCCTTTTTGATGGTAAAGATATATATTAGTGGACCCTACCAATTTTGGTATCTCGCACATTTTCTAGATAAATATATTTTTATTTTGCATAAAACCGGTGTGGTGTTCCTTTCGTGAATGTTTTTACTGCGTCATCGTTGTTGTGTGTTGCACAAATACTTTACACATTGCCTCTGAAGTTAAGCCTTCCTGCTCTGTGCCAAGGTACCCTGTCGGAAGCGGTGGTCCCTACTTGGACTAGGGTACATACCCCGGCCAACTAGAGACCCAGGTTCTAACAGTATCTCACCTAATGCTAGCTTTATTGCAATTAAGAATGCAGCAAATCTGAAAAACTGACTTTGGTGCACTTTTTGGAGGAAAAAACTTGATAGTCTTTGGAGACCTGCTACAGCTAACTCTCGTAAAAGGCCAACCTGAATTCAAGAAACTAATACATACTGAAACAAAGACTTCACTAGCAAGTATTGGAAATGTAAATATTTGGGAAAACTTTCAATACAATTAGTTAATCCAAAGCAAGTGCCAAGCATCAGATATGCATTATGGAGATATAAGAAAGGATATAAGAGTGGGAGTCATCACAAAAGAGGAAAAGTCGGTATTACAAACTCGACTCATCAAAAATTTGATTCCAAGTAATGTTTCAGCTGCGGAAGTAATGTATAATTTTGTTACGGAAAAGAACTCTATTGTTTGTTCGATGCCAACACTTGAGGAGTGTATTAAATTCAGTGAACAATTATTGCAACTGAAAAAAGAAGAGATCGTTGACATTAGAGCAAATGATAAAATGGAACATGAAGGAGTTATAGTGCTACTAACAGAAAAACTGCAATCAAAATTAGATAGTTTAAAAAAGTCTGTATCGAAAACTACAGGATTAGAAAAACAGTTACGTATCTGTAAAAAGTGTTGTGTAATTGTCAGGCGAAGCTCACGAGGTTCCTGTTGTTTCTTCTTGGCGATGCAATCTCCCAAGTCCCTAGTGAGTCAACCAGTTAGCAAGAGTGTTTTTAACTTGACCAAGCTGACTGACCCCCAAGGGAATGGGGAATTGGACAGAGAAAACAAGAAAAAACACCGGATCTCTTCTTGAGATTTCAGCGAGGTTTTCTCTCTGGAAGTGTTCTGGGCTTCTTTATTCAAAGAGACTTCGTTTGTCCGTTTGCTGAATAAACATACAGTTATAACAATAAAATCAGGAATAGATTATTTTGCCTATATCAATGAAATATATTACTCCTCAGCATTAATCTTCTTGTACATACCAAATGAACTTGAAGCCCTGGTTAACACTTCTACAATGCCAGGTGCTTGGTAGTTTGCAACCTTCAATATAAATGCCAAAAACAACACTTAGTGAAAAAAGACACTCGGCATAAGTGCACAAAATATCTTATAACTCTAATCGTCTATTAGTGGTTAGTTATGGGTTAAAGGAATATCACACCACTCATTAGCCCTTCCTTGCAATTGTATGATGACTTTTCTAAAGGAGTTTCTGTTTTAAAACAAGAGGAAAGAAAAAGAAACAAAAGAACACAGAAAGTTCCTAATTCTCGGAACCTCTCTAGATGCTGTGAGTTTACAATGGTTTCAAATTATTGCCAGATTTCAGCAACTGCATTCACAAACCCTCATGCAGTTATTTACTAACAATAGCACAATATTGTCTAATCATACTGCACTAGTTTCTTTTAAGCAGTTTCTGTTACTACTTGCACAAATGAATAGACCTTAAGAAAAGCCTTTTACAATACAATTTACCAATGTTCGTTTTCTCATGGTCTTTTACGGTTTGCCAATGCTTGTTTCCAAAGTTAACACTGTCTCTAGTGAATTGCCAGTGTTCGATAAACACGAGTCTCTTAAAAGGATATAGATTGTCTTTAGCAAGGTTTGATGGCTTCTGACGCGACCTTACTGTTATTCCAGGAAGCTGTTGTCCGAGTGAGGAGCCAACCGGAAGTCAGGCCAAAGACGCGATGCCAGGAAGAACGCTGGAAACCTGACCGGAGATGCAGGCATACGGAGGAGATGACCGGAGAAGACGAAGGGCAGGTAAGGAGTTCAGCTTTTAGGAGGGATTACCAGGAATGGGTTGCAGGAGGAGGGCGGGGAAGCCAGATGCCGAAGTCCGACGGGTCCAGGAGCTGCTGACAGGAACACTCGTGAAGACGCCGATAAGCAGAAAGCGAAGCGTCTCCGAGTTTGCTAGCAGGGTTTTTATGGTTTTCTGGAATCAGGGCGTTGGTTGCTTTTCACTTGTCAGCGGAGAACGTTATTAAAATTAGTTCAACGTGCAGAGCTACACCATGGAGGGAGATCGATGCAGGCTACAGGAACAAACAAGCAGTGACACAGACAAAGCTAATCTTTACTGTTAACCTTACAAGAAAGGCATGAAACTTCTTTACCCCACAGCTGCGTGTGATTTCATGACAGTAATCACATGTCGTAATTTAAATGTTAAAGAAGCATTAGAGAATGGTGCAATGGGTAAAGTTATGAAATTGATTAATTATCCAAACATAAATGATGTGGAATACTCAGCTATAAAATTTGATTATATTGCAAAAGTTAAGCAGATTGGTAGATGCGTTGTACTTTTCCTACTTGTGAAAGACTTGTATGTCCAGCGAAAGAAGTTTTCAGTGTCTTTAGCCTATGCAGTAACTATTCACAAATCGCATGGTTTAGGAGTAGATAAAGGTTGTGGGTTTGATTCACAGAACTAACTTAAGACAAAATCCTAAACTTACTACCATTTACTCATTTTGATATTCACAGAAGGCACTTATTCATTGATGAGTAAGTGCCTTCTGTGAATACCAAAACTGTAAGTGCCTCCTGTGAATACCAAAATGAGCGTGTGCCTTCTGTGTATACCAAAATGAGTAAGTGCCTTCTGTGAATACCAAAATGAGTAAGTGCCTTCTGTGAATACCAAAGCGGTAGTAAGTTTAGGATTTTGTCTTAAGTTAGTTCTGTGAATCTGGCCCCTTGTTAATATTGGTAACAGTGTATTCAAGGAAGGAATGTTATGTGTTGATTTGTCTTGAATTAAAACATTGTCTGGGTTATTTCTGAATGAATTTGATGAGACGAAAGTAAGTGCTGATGTGAGCGGTGTAATGAAGTATAATCGGTTAAAAGCTCATTAAGCTCCTCATTTAGACCAGTATCCGGTGGTTAAAAAAGAAATACTGTGTCCAAAGTGGAAAATATCAAAGCCATCTATCGGAGTTGAACCGAAAGATGAACAAAAAGAAAAACAACAAGAAGGAAGGAAAAAGAAAACTACAGCACAATGAGGAAAAAGAAGAGTACCATTTTAATAATAAATCTGAAGTGAACTGTTATGTTAATGTAGTGTTAAACACTGTATTCCACTGCCTCATTTCACAAATTTTATTAAAGAAACATTAGATAAAAGAATGTCTTCGCAACTGTGTAGTTTACTTGAAGAATTAAGAACTGACAGAAGTATTATACATTCAGCTACTGGAATGAGAAAACTCACCGATGACTATACTGGATCAGTAGTGTTCCCACAAAATCTTCAGCAGGATGTTCAAGAATTTCTAATTGTATTGCTAGGCCTGATGAAGAAGATGTGACTATCAATTAATTATTTGGTTTAACTTATAAATGGATCCATAACTGTGAAGATTGTGAATTTACACCTAGCACTGAAATCAATCAGAATTATTCCTCTACTTGACATTACCAGACTGTAAAGATGTGCCCTTTGAAAATGTAACTGCAAACGTCCATCAAGATATGACCTTTCCAAACTGCATATTAGAACTTAGGTCAACGTTGTTTCTACAAAGGTATAGAAAATGTGTCACAGTCATGCTACAACGATGCAAAGTGGATGGTACTATATTAGGACCTGAAATTACAAACTTTAAAGTTCTGCAAATTTCTATCTCAAAAAGATCTTTCACAACTATAGCAATCGTATTTCATGAAGGAGTTAATATAACCTCTGGAAACTACACACTATATTTAAGATGTCAAACAAGATAAACAGAGTGCAATGATATACACGTGACATTCAAATGAAGACTACCCAAAAAGTTACCAAACTCATATCTGCTATTTCTAGAAATGAAGTTCTAAGGAGAATATAGCAAGCCAGTATTAAAAAAACTTGTAGTGAGTGCAGTGAGCAGTATGACATAGTTGTAATGATATACTGTGCACAATCCATTGATTGTTTTTCCCACTGTTTAATAATAATGCTTCATACAAAGCACTGTTGAAAGTGAAGACGTATGAAAGCTGAAAACAGTAAAAAACAGTAAAATATTTGACTATGTGGAATTAAAGTTTTGGTTAAAAATATTGTATGTTGTTTGGTTGATTAATGTTCAAAATGAAAATTCTTATACAGTTTTGGCTGTTTATATTTTTTCAAAGTGACTAGAGGTCGAGATATATTGTGTGTGTCTAATCACTAATCTCGAATAGAATAATTGAGTCACTACTTATATACTCATCCCAACTCCCAGGCAAAGCAGTTGCACTCGTCCAATCACCTGCCACTACCTAGACAGTCATTCAGTCACTCAGGTACTGCATTTCAATTCATCCAATCTCCCAGCCACTCCTCAGGTATGCATCCAATCACCCAGGCGCTACCTATGGAGTCATGCCTTGGTTAAGTCACTACTAATGCAGTTATGGAATCACCTAGGCACTATGCTTGCACTCTTTCATTCATCCAGGCACTTCACTTGCACTCATCCATTCACCCAGGCACTACACTTGCAGTCATCCATTGACCCAGTCACTATACTTGCAGTCATCCAATCACCCAGGCAGTACTCATAAAGTCAAGCATACATTCAAGCAGTACCTATGCACCCATGCAATCACCCAGGAGCTACACTTGCACTTATCCATTGACCCAGGCACCACTGATACACACATCCAATCACCCAGGCATCACCCTTACAATCATCCTTCGCTCAGGCACTACCTATGCATTCATCCAATCATCTAGGCACTCTCCATTCACTCATCTAATCACCCAGGTACTATCCATGCACTCATCGTTTTACCCAGGCACTATGATATGCCTATCTATTCACCCAGGCACTACCCATGCACTCATTCAGTCACCCACGCATTATCCATGCACTCATCCATGCACTGAGGCACCAGCCTTGCACTCATCCATTAACTGAGGCAATACCAATGCATTACTCCATTCACCCAGGTACCACCCATACAAGCATCCAATCACCCAGGTACTATCACTGCACTCATCCCAGCACCTAGGCACTACCCTTGCACTCATCCATTCAATGAGGCACTACCCATGTACTCAGCCAATTACCCAGGTGCTACTCTTGCACTCATCCAGTCACCCAGGCGCTATCTATGCACTCATATAATCAACGAGACACTACCCATGCACTAATCCATTCACTCAGGCACTGCCCATACTGTCATACAATCAACCAGGCCCTACTCATGTACTCATCAAATCACACAGGCACTACCCTTGCACTCAACCATGCATTGAGGCACTACCCATGCAATCATTCAGTCACCCAGCCACTACTCATGCACTCTTCCAATCACCCAGGCACTACTCATCCAATAACTCAGGCACTATCCATGCACTCATTTAATCACCCAAGTACTACTCTTGCACATATCCATTCAATTAGGCACTACCCATGCACTCATCGATTCACTGAGACCCTACCCATGCACTTATTCAGTACCCCAAACACCCAGGAACTATTCATGCACTCAACCAATCACTCAGGCACAATTCATACACTCATCCAGTCACACAGGCACTACCCTGGCACTCATCCATTCAATAAGGCACTATCCATGTATTCAACTAATCACCCAGAACGGCACTCTTGAACTCATCCAGTCACCCAGGCACTACCCATACACTCATTCAATCACCCAGGCACTATCTATGCACTCACCCAATCACTCAAGCAATATACATGCATTCATCCAATTACCCAGGCAGTACTCATGCACTCATCCAATCACCCACACACTATCCAAGCATTCACCCAATCACCCACACACTATCCCTGCACTCACCCAATCACCCAGGAACTACCATTGCACACATCCAATTACCCAGGCACTACCTTGCACTCACCCATCACTCAGGCGTTACCCTTGCACTAATCCATTTACTCAGGAAGTACTCTTGCACTTACCCATTCACTGAGGCACTACCCATGCACTCATTCATTTACCCAAGCACTACCCATACACATTTGCAATCACCCAGGCACTACCTTGCACTAATCCATTCACTCAGGCACTATAAATATGCTCATCTGTTCACTCAGGCTGTGCCCATGTACTCATCCAATGACCCATGCACCCATGCAATCACCCAGTCACTATTCATGCACTCATCTAATCACCAAGGCACTACCCTTGCACTCATCAATTCAGTCAGGTAGGTACCCATGCACTCATCCATTTACTTAGGCTTCACCAATGCATTTATCCATTTGCTCAGCTACTACTTATGCAGTCGCCCATTCACTCAGGCACTGCCCATGCACTCATCTATTCACTCAGGCACTACCAATGCACTTGTTCCATTATCCATGTACCACTTTTGTATTCATTCATTCTTTAATACACCACTCATACATTCATTCACTATTGCAAACATTATAGACATACTTGAACACTCATCCATTCATTCCATTTTTTATAACTGTAAAAATGTTTTGGTTTTTTTGTGTGTAATTTTGCAACTTATTTTTTATTTTTATTTTTTTCAAGGACATTTTAACTGCAACTGGCAAAAGTATGAGCATACTTCCAAGGATCCAAAGACTAAATCAACATTTATGAGTCTTGAAACTGTTGCGGAAACTCTTATGCTCTGCTCACCATCACTAACCACAACTCCACAGTCAATAGAATAGGTGACCATCCAGCTGCATTCAGGTGAGATATCTTGAGACTGTTGATGAAATTCAGAAAGGCTCTCTTGTCCAGGTGTTGATACACATGCTAAAGATGTAGATGGGCGTTCAGCCTCTCGTTGTGGTTGTCTCTTCACAGCTTTTAATTTGTTTGTTGTGGAAAGTTTTCAGATGGCAGAGCATTGTAGTTGTGCCACAAGAGTATTTTTTGTTTGTACCTCTCGACAACTTCTTCGCACAAATTGCACGATTTTTGTCACAGTTTTGGATTTTCCAGATGGAATAGTGAAGAACTCCAATATGAGGCTGCTTTTTTCTGTAGAGGCCCCTTATCTTCAGAATGTAGTTCCTGGACTTTCTAGTTTTCCTGTCGTTGCTGGTTTTCTCCATGTTGTTGTTCTGTTGTTTGAGTTGCCATTTCTTTAATAAAGTTATTAAAATTACACCAGAATATTCCGGACATCTTCTCTCACTGAAGTGCTCTCAGAGAATGAACCAGAGAGGTGTATGGGTTGGTTCTTTCCAATGTTATAGTTTAAAGGTGTATCATACAATAATATTTCTTTGTTTGAAAATAGGTAGTCAAACATAAATGTTAATCAACTGATAATAAACCTCAAATGTGTTTCATACAATATAATATGTATAAATATGTGTTATACACTTAACTAAAAACACTTCATAGGGGTTAATGACGTCATCGGGACTTCCAGTATCTCAGCGATCACACAAAACACCAAATAAAAGTCTTCTAATTGAAAAAATTCATCTAAAAGTTAAGTTTAACCCCTCCCCTGCTCATGACGAGCTCAGCTCGTCATGAGCCACGGTGGCCGTGTGCTCATGACAAGCTGAACTTGTCATAACGGCGGCAACGCTCGCACACAGGGCTAATTTCCCCGCTGTGCTGAACGTTCTACAGAAACGGGTGTGGCCGTGACGAGCTCAGCTCATCATGAGCACACGGTCACCGTGGCTCATGATGAGCTGAACTCATCATGAGCACTGGAACCCTGTGCGCCCCCTCCCTCTCCCCAGCACAGCAGGGGAATCAGCCCCGTAGGCAAGGGGTTAAAGAATATATCAAGAAACAACTTGTGTCAAATATCAATTAAAATATTTCTAAGTATTTGTCCCTGAGTTTTGAATAAACATGCGCACTTCGGTGCACTACAGACGATGACGCGGTCTACAGAGTCACCACGAATATATAAAACATCACATTGACGTGTTTTCACAAAACCATCACAGAAACTCAAATATAAACTCTACATTAATATACAACTAGTGTCTGCTATTAAGTGAAGTCTGTCTATGTATATATGTTTAAGACTACCTCAAAAACATGCAATTTCGCGACATCACTTGGGGTATCTCAGCATCAATGCAAATATAAAAAATTTAAAGAAAAGAAAAAATCGTGAATTAATTCACTGAAGAATATACAAGCTAATATAAAGACACCTATAGAGCCATTTTATATTGAAAATACAATTTAAAAAACCTTAACAATAAAATAGAAACATTGTAGGTTATTTGGATGTTATAGTTGGGAAATAGAATTTGAAAAACCTTAGAAATGCACTGAAAAAACAAAAGGTTACAGTGACGTTATAGTTAGGATTTATAATTTAAAAAAACTTGAAAATTCACTGAAAAAAACAAAGGTCACAGGGGGATTATAGTTAGGAAATTGAGTGAAAAAAATTAGAAATTCACTGAAATGGAATGTTATAGTTAGGCAACATTTCACTAGTACAAAACCATAGAAATTCAGCAGTTATAGTTAGAAGAGCTAACTATAACTTGTGCCCCCGGAATGCACTGCTTATGCACTCACATATTACATCACTCATGACATTGTGAGTGACATCACTCATGACATCACTTATGACATCTGAAATGACATCACTCATGACATTACTGATGATATCACTTATGACATTACTGATGAAATCATCCATAGAATATCTGACGCACCTAGTCACATTGCAA
Organism: Lissotriton vulgaris; assembly: GCF_964263255.1. Classification (NCBI taxonomy): domain Eukaryota; kingdom Metazoa; phylum Chordata; class Amphibia; order Caudata; family Salamandridae; genus Lissotriton; species Lissotriton vulgaris. The sequence continues at coordinate 400,650,084 of NC_141697.1, read as the reverse complement.
TATGACCTGTCATATACCCACTCCAACTTCAACACTAACGTTCTCAAAACCATTGACACACCAATACCAGTACTTAGACACCCACTCACTGATTCATAGGTCTGCACACACATCCACTCAGTTCCCCATACAGCCACTCATACTCCAACTCACTTACTCACTATTACAGCCACTGATATATCCACTCACATACCCATATAGTCACTCACACACTGTCAGTCACTCATAGGGCTAATTGCACACATACTCACGTATGAGTCAATCACACAGCCATTTACTCACCTACAATCAATCAATCAGTGAATTATAATTGCACTACGGTCTCAAGGCACTGGGGGGGAGACAGCAGTTCCTTTCAGTCAAATGGCCAGGTCTTGAGCGCCTTCCCGGAGGAGTAGAGGGAGGGGGCATGTCTCAAGTCGATCGGGAGCTTGTTCCAGGTCTTGGTTGTGATGTAGGAGAAGGCTATTCCCTCTGTTCTGGCCCTGCAGATGTGCGTGGTTACGGTGACGGCAAGGTTGGTGGAGTAGAGGTTCAGTTTGGCTATGTGGAAGGTGATTCTCTCATTGAGGTATTGAGGTCCTGTGTCTTCGAGGCATTTGTAGATGTGGGTAAGTATCTTGAATGTCACTTTCTTCACGACGGGGAGCCAGTGAAGGTTCCGTAGGTGTTAGCTGATGTGTCAGGGAATGCCGAGGACGAGTCTGACTGCAGTGGTCTGTATCGTCTGGAGCTTGCTGAGTAGAGACTTCTTAATGCCGGCATAGAGGGTGTTTCTGTAGTCTAATCTGCTAGTTATGAGTGCGTGGGTGACTGTCTTCCTTGATTCGAGGGATCCATTTAAAGATCCTTCAGAGGATGCAGAGGTTGTTGAAACAGCTTGACGTGACCTATACAGATATACACACACCCATTCACTCATTCATAGAGATACTGACATATACTAACTCACCCACACAGCCCCTCATACATGCACTCACTAACCCATACAGCCACTATCACAATCCCTCACTCACACATACAGTCACTCATATACTCAAACACTCATCTGCACTGTCTCTCACATATCCTGTTAGTCACCCATACACCACTGACACATCCATTCACTCAACAACACAGCCATACACACACTCAGTCACTTCTACAGACCTTCACTTACACACTCACTAACCCAACAAGCCACTGGATCACTCATGGTTTCAGCCATGCAGACAGTCACATACACCCTCATCCACACACAGACACTCCTACACCCATACAGGTACTAAGACGACCAATCAATCACCCGTACAGCTACTCATGTACCAACTCACTAACCCATACAGCCACTTAGACACCAACTGGGAGACTGATAGGCATTCACACAATCTACTCACTCACCCATACATTTACTGAGACACCTAATCACTCACTTGTACTGTCAGTCAGGCACCTACTGAATCATTCAAACAGGCACTCATACACCCACTGAGTCATCAATGCACCTTTGTATATATATTTAACACTCAAAAATATTTTGAAAGCACTCACAGTCACTGGATGTCATCAAAGATATCATTTGAGATGCCATCAGTAATGTCATCAATGATGTCACTGACCATGTCATGAGTGATATGTGAGGTCATAAGCAGTGCACTGCTGGGCGCGAGTTATAGTGAGCTCAGCTAACTATAACTGCTGAATTTCTCTGTGAAATGTGAACTTTCTGACTTAGGATGTAAATACATTTAAATTGACACACTGTAAGCCTACTATCCAAATTGTTATGGTACCATACCACTATTATTGCAGTTACTTCTCTGTCTATACTCTATAATCGAGAATTTTTGCATAAAATTAATTGCATCACGTTTTAATGTACTTATCAGAGAACTGTCTTTGGAATGAGTTCTATGACAACTTGCTTGAGTATGTATTCCCATTTCGCATGGACATATGAGTTGCTCCTGTTTACTAGTCACACGGGGGCTCAAAGAGGAATAAACAGCAGTCTCTTGCGCAAACACATACTGTGAGAGCAAACTACTTTTGCTTTTCTTTACCTCACTATTGCCCACAGTAATTACTATGCTCTGAATTATTTTACTATTTCCCTTTTCTCCAGGCATCCACACCTTTACACCCATTATCCTATGGAAGTCATGACTGTTGCTATGTCAAGCAGGTAGAACCCTTTGCTGAGCTTATTAAGAAAATTCATTTTTCATTGTATTGCTTTGTTTTCAGAAGTGCATGTCTAAGCAGTGTTTGGAAGACATTGCTGGACAGCAGTAAAAAAACACTTAACTTAATGTTTTTGTTTAATTAAAACTAGAATGTGACTTATCTGCATCTAAAAGCTAAAAACTCCATTTTACTCACTTGGCTGATCAAATGGTGCGTGCCACCAGAGACAAAAGTAAGCAAAACCACTAAGTGACGCTGTGTACTTTTTTGAAACAAAATATTACAGAGCTGTCAACTCAATTCAAGAATGCAATCATTTGAAAGGAGTGTTTTTCAGCATTGGCAGTACTTGCATTTACTCGTGCCAAGGGCGTTGTTTGTATTATACTGATTTGCCTCATTGATTTTGATGCTTGTACTCATGAATTTGCAATGGAAAAATGAAAAAGCAAGTATGAGAATCCAAAACAATAAATAAATGAGAGCATAGAAAAAACTAGCTACATCTGCTAGGGGAACAACTTGTTCATGTCTATCGCAATGCAGCATGCTCCATCGTGTTTAACTGTTGTCTGTGTTATAGTTTGTAAAAGTTACATTGAAGTAAAAAATGGGAGGAACTCATAAAATTCTGGTACCTGTTGTTCTGCTGTTAAAAAATGTCTAAAGCAAATTGGAACTGCATGGAAAGTGCAAAAAAATTATCAGGGCAGGATGAAGTACTCACACCTGCCCAAAACTTGGGACTTCGACCATGCTGCCGTATCAGCTGTCTCAAAGAAGCCCTGCAAATCCCCCTCTACACCTTCCCCATGTATATGCATGTGTGTATGGATTCCATCTGAGAAATGTCTGCGGGCGACCTATGGGTTCTTAACCCCAGTACGATAGCATTCAAAACCACTATTAAGAAATGTGGCAGAATGAGCTCCCTAATCATTGATAAAGTCAATTTTGCCAAACGCAGACACGCATGGGCAATTATGAATTCTTACGGGCGGCTATCTCCTGCCACCTACCTGTCCTGTACATACTCCTGTACCTAAAACTTAGCTTTATGGCTATCAGACTGGGTGACTGGCAATTCCTAAAAGATTTGCCTTGCTGGCGTCGCACGTCAGACGTTTTATGGTGCAGAGGGTGCGGCAAGATGGCTGAAACCTTGGCGCACGTGGTCTGTCTTTGCCCTGCCCTTAAGTCACAGCGCAGACGCAAATTGAAAACGGAGTGGAACAGGCTGGGTATCTGGACCTGCAGACAGGCAATTATTGCAGCCCTAAAACCTGAAAACACAGCTTTAAATATAGGCCTTGCAACCTATATACGCTTTGCATACCGCAACTTTACGCATGCTTCTCCCCTGTTAGCAATAGTTTACATTAAATTGCACTCTATCTCTAAGCTGCTAAAACTGCTCTTTTTTTCTGACTGTATTCTACCATAACCTGCTGCTATTGAACTGTCGCTGCTATTTTTACCTGATCTCACTTTTATCAAAACTCGTAGTTATTCGCCAAATATTAGACTGTTTTTATAAGCCCAACATTGCTAATCGATAGTACCACAAACTTCTTATGTTTTAAATTCCGTTTAATGTTATGCTGATTTTGTTTTTTTTTTTTTCTATTCAGTTATATGTAATAAGAAGCTGCATAACGTAATTTGGAAGATTTGCATTTAATCATTTTTGTTCCATCGATTTTTGTTTTTCTCGTTTTTATAATATGTACTGTTGTTGGTGGTCTCTTTAAGGATATTATTTTATATCAAAATAAAGATTACTATTATTATATGCGTGTGTGCGCGACATGCATGCGTGTGTGGTTTGCACTGCTTATTTCCGTGCTATGTTTGTGTGTGTATGAGAGAGGAGACTACACTGTTGCTGCCTATGGTATAACTTATGTGTGTGTGAGATATAAGGGATAGAGTACCCCCTGCTGTACATTATAATTATGTTGCAAATCACATAGGAGTCCATAATCATATAGAGGAACAAGGCCGAAGGGTGAATTCCTTTATAATGTTATGGAACTCCGAGGTGACTTGGAATGTCCTTATCATGTATGCCAGCTGGGACTATCCCATATCATACATGGTCACACAAGTACCTTTCTCGCAAACCACTTGAAACCTTGGTGCTCAGCTCTTTCAAATGAAAGAGAAAGAATGGTTGCAAACATGAAGAATACAAATAAAACCTCTCGTGTAAAATTAACCACATCAAAACCTGTTAGATATTTGTTGCAAACAGGATATTAGAAACAGTTCAATGCAAGACATCTATTTTATACAAAAAGCTGCTGTGGCTTGGAATGTGTAGAAACATGCAGAAAGATTCTAGCTTTTCCCTAAATAAAGTGTGAAAAGAAATACCAATGTTCCCTCTTGTTGTCATTTTAAGCTAGTAAAATAGAGCAGAAATGAGAGAAGCAATGTCTGTTTTGTTGTTTTAAATAGCTACTTCAATTATGCTCCTTGACCTTACCTGCCTTTCACCCCGGCTGTTGGCACTGGCCGTGGGCATTGTGACTCAGATCTTGACTGTAAAAACATATAATATTTGCATTCTGACCTCTTTTCTTTGTAATCGATGACTGGGTTTGTCACAAGTCGCGGATTATAGAGAAAGTAGAGACTGGTGTTTATACAGGGATTACAGAATCCTATGAATTATAAACCTGTTCTGATGCTTCCTTCTCTACATCTCTACATCAACCCTGCTCAGGGGTGCAGAAGAGGTGTCCAGGCTTAATCCTCATTTAATTATGGGTCCTTATGCTGCAACTGCAAGAAACAATTAATACTGCACTATGAAAGGTATTGCAACCCTGCTCAGAGGTTTGAATGCTACTGAATTACATGAACAAGGAGTCCTGCTGAGAAGATCACACAAGGTCAGTGTTAAAGGATAGCAGACATGCTGAAAAGTTCTGATGCTGTTCCTTTAGCTGTATAACATTTTGAAAAGAGCCATTACTGCTCATTCAAATACATGCAGCACAGATGTGTAGTGTTATTAATCTTCAAGTATGGTATTCTGCTTTGACATTTAGAGAAATACTTTTAAAATATGATTTTCTTTTTGAAGTGATGAATTTATTCTCTTAGGTATGGCAGAGCTGCTGTCAAGTGCTGGTACTTGCCTTTTAAAGGCATATCAATGCTGCTGAGAGGTTTCCATACCTTGCTAGCATGTAACATGAAAGCAGGCTTGTTGTTAAGTGATAGTTCAGTCCAATTCAAACAATGACAACCCTATTTTAATACAAGTACAGAAGCCCTGCTGAGAAGTGTTGTTCCTGTCCGATTTAAGTTAAAGTGTCTAAGCTGAGAAGTTTTACTTCTGTCCCATTAATGCCCTGTTTACAATTGTGCCAGACCGGATACAATAATTATCAGATATGTTAACATTTGAAACCATGGGATTTCAAATGTATGGGGCTCTGATAATTACCCAGTGCTATAAATGTACTACTCATAATTGTGATCCCTGCACAAACAGGCATTTGGCCGGCGGTCAAAATTATCTGGCCATCTTGCCACCTGGACTTAATATTATAATAGTCTGTCTGAATACTGCTGTAACCATTTCATGAAAAATTTAGCAGCTAAGACTAGCCATTTTTGTTCATTCACCGGTAAGTAGGAGTGAATACCAGAGTGGAATTTGGGAATTCTTGGGCTCCACTTCTGCCTACCATGGTTTTCCAAAATGGTGGAAGAGAGGCAGTATCTCAGAGCAGGTCATGAACCACTGCAACATTACTGTTCCCTGTCTTGGCAGCAGCCTCCACTGATATTGAAAGACAGCTGTGACCTGGCCTGCTGGCAGACTCCTCCCTGCCCATAGCACCACTATCAGGCAGCCACCTTGTTCACACCAAGACTGACACTGAGGTCCTGACACAAGCCACCGGCAACCCACCAGCCCAACCTTGAAAACTATGTCAGGTCCCCACTCCACCTGCTTCAGCACTGACAGCCAGGTCCAATCTTTTGCAGTCCCCACTGTATCTTCACCAACACTTACAGGCTCCCACCCTGCCTACACTGACAGCCAGGCCTGGATTCCAGCTGTGACACACCTCGCACAGCTACACTGTCAGACCCCCACCCCTCAACCTGCTGCAGACACATATAGGCGTACACCCTCCTATTACTATTCTAATTTTCTACGTATATTTATGGCATTGAGTAGGAAGACCTGGAACAATCCTGGACTGTGTTTGCCGTCATTGACCCAGCCTTCACTGCCCCATGTTAGCCTTCCACTGAGTTGGTTCAAATAATGTGGCCTTTGTTGCTGTGGCTAAACATGGAGATTGGTTCACTCTTTCACCTTCCTGTTTCATCATCTCCATCCCCAAGCCCATGCCAAAGGGCAGCTAAGCACTATACATAGTCAAAGATGAGCATAAAGTCAATTAGTAATAGAATTAGAATATTAGTTGTGGACAACTAATGCATTGTGATGTAGTACTCTTTAAATGGGCGAGTCTTCAACACTTTCCTAAATTGGAGCAGAGTTGGGGGGGTCCGGATGTATACAGTGGTGTTTTTTCAGTGTCTGGATCCACAGATGAAAAAGGTTGTTGCCTCATTTTTTTTTACACTTCGTAATCTGCAGTATGATGGGATCTTGGTTGTGTGTGCTGGGAACCACCAGACATGGTGAGCTTGTCTACAAGATAAGCAGGGATCTTGGGTTTTTAAGATGGTTCATGCCATCAAGGGAAGCCAAGGGAGTTCCATCAGGATGGGTGATGTGATTGTACTTGTGCAGGCCCTGGATGAGACGCGCTGCAGCATGTAAGATGCCGCTAATGGAGACTGGTGTGTAGTCTTGAAGGCCTTTCTGGAAGAAATGCTTCACCTTCATTTGTAAAAGAGAGCTGGAACTGGCCAGTCTTTGTTCATTTGGCAATGTGTTCATTGAGGATGAGGTTAGCGTCCTGGCTGTCCAGAGTGATTTGGAGTTTGCATACAGTCAGCTGATTGTTACTGATATAATTTGTGAAACAATGTTTGTCTAGCCTATCTGCAAAGCAGATTTTGCCTTCCTTTGCCTAAGATCCATTCCATGAACATAAGGTAAATCAAATCAAGGAGGAATTTTATCCTGCTATTGATTTTACCCACCCTTAAGTACAGCACCTTGAGAAAAGAAGGTAGCTTCTGATACATCATTTCTGTGGGCACTGCACAACCCAGGAGTTTGAAATTAAAGTAAGTCTACTCCCTGCATTCAAACTTTGACACTATAAACAAAGTAAACTACCCTCATCAGATACAAAACCTTTCATTGATTGCTATGCAACACAACTTCATGCTCATCCCGCCATAACATTTATTTTAAAGAAACAATTGTTATCAGTATTTTCAATTTTCACATGTTGGAAAATCAGTTGAGAGAATACCTTTCCATATGATTCAGTCAAACAGTCTTTATTTACATCTTCACATTGCTATTGTTAGTAAGCTGAGGCATCCAGTTAAATTGTTGTATGGCTTTGTTGTCTTTTCATTGAGTATTCCATACTGTGTATTCTTATCAATAAACACTCTTTTAATCCCCCCAAACAAACAATACAGTTAAACCCTGGAGGCTGAAAAACGTTCACTTCTTACTGATGTATTTATATGGATGTCAGTAGTAGAGCTATGTGGGACAACTTAAAGTCCCCCCGGCAGACGTTTGTAATTTGTGAAGTAACTAGAATTCAGTATGATACAAAATAGGGCTTGTGACTGGAAAAACGGACAAGGGGGAGTGTAGAGGGTTGCTGGCTTGGGATACATGCCTGAACAAAGAAATACAAGGTGTCTTATAAATTCGCTGATCTTGCAGTATTGTTAGCCAAAAGGGCTATCACAATGAAATGGAGGGCACCTGGTGCTACAGGGAGCTGTAAACTTCCTCATTGGGTGGAAATTTAAAACAGGACAATCAGAAAGAAAGAAAGGAGGGGGTTGCACAAAAACCCATACCCGTACAAAATTGCTCTTAGAGCATATCATGTCTCTATAAAACAGGGCCAAAGCTCTTATTTTGACAACATAATCAACTTTGCTACGCAAAACTCTTGTGTCATCTTCAAGATTTCCAATTCCTTTCTTTCCTGCAAATCATGCGTTAGGTAATCATATTTTCTCAAGATGTGTTCAACAGCTGGGACTGCTCCTTAAAACCAATATTGCAGCTATCTAAGCGTCTATGCATCTTTTACAGGAATGTCTTTCGACTGCTAGACTGACAGCAGCGTTAGAAAGTTTGATCAGTTTAACACTGTCTCTCGTCAACAATCAAAAGAGTTAAATTCAAAGTGTAAGTCCGACTCGCCTCTTAATGCCTGCCCCCCTGCGTTGCTGGCAGCAGCAGTAGATGTCATCAATCCGGTGTTCAATAAACTCTTCAATATCTCTCTCTTTTCTGGGCTTATGGCTGCTGCTTGGAAACTGGCCAAAGTGATCTCTCTTCTTTAAAAACCATTCCTTGATCCCAACATGGTTTGTAATTATATGCCTATCTCTGTTAGAAAAAGTGGCCAGTAATCAGTTCGCCGACGATCTTGAGCAAGGCAAGTTGTTGTATCCTAGCCAGTTGGGCCTTTGTCTATGCCACAGTACAGACATGGTGGCTCTGGAGATTTCTCATCACATCAAGTGGTTGTTAAATCAGAGTAAAAATGCAGTTATCATTCAACTTTATCCATTTGCCTTATTTGATACTATCCCACACACCATCCTCTTACACTGCTTGGCTAAAATAGGTGTGGTTGGCATTGCATGGGTCTTATTTAAGTCTTTTCTTTAATCCACAGGCCAATACGTTTGACTTGCACCTTCTACCTCTGAGGTTAAAGCAGTCAATCAAGGTGTTCCCCGAGGCTCCTCATTGAGTCCCACTATTTTTAATGTTTTTAAGTTGCCTCTGTCCTCTGTAGTAGAGTCTTTTGACTGCAAAAAATGTTCATACGCTGATGATAAACAATTACTCTTTGTCTTTGAGAGACCTCCAACCTGGATTGAATCAACCTTCAAGGACCACATGCTTGCAGTCTTTGAATGGATGCAGGATATTCAACTCAAATGCAATACTAATAAAACAGTGTGGCACATTTTTCAATAAAATGGAGAAGAGTGTCGTTAAGCCAAGCAGGCTAACAACACACTTCATCAATTTAGAAACACAGGGTTGCACCATATTGACTAGAACATGGTGCAGCTCTGCGTTTCCCCCTTTGATGGCGCTAAGGTAGCTGCTCAGTGCCAACGCATGCACCCTTGCACCATAGTGCAAGGGTGCCGATGTTGAGGGGTAGATTGCTTATGTTCTGGAAGGTCCCTCTTCCTGCACATAAACAATCTTCAAATGCTGTTGCTTAATGTAACAAACATAGAAGTTATAAAACAGCATTTTTTTAAATGATTGTTTATGAGCAGGAAGGGGGACCTTCCTGCACATAAACAATCATTAGTGTTTTGCTGTTTCTATGTGTGCTGCATAACTCAGTACACATGTAAACAGCAAAACAAGGAGAAATAAAGCATTTCTTCTTGTTTTGCCTATAATTTTGGGCTGCCTCCTATAACGCTGCTCTTGTAAATGGGGACAACATCAACATCAATGTGTGTTGCCGTGGAACATCCACCACAACACCCATTCCCCACTCCTTTCATGCTAAGTGTAGCACGAAAGGGGGCCTTGTTTACAGGGCAGCGTTAAACCACATTAAGTGCTTTAACACTGCCTTGTAAATGAAGCAAAGCTCCTATCACCACCTCAACATCACTAAAAGTGACATTGTGGTGATGATAGGGGCTTGTAAATTTGCCCAAGATTTTCATCCGTTTGGTTGGTCTGCTTTTCTAACTGGTTTAAAGATATCCTGCCTCCTTCCTTGCCAGCACCTCCCCCTCCTTCTTTGGTGGTCAAAAAATTAGAGGAAAGCTGGACAACTGTTTGTCCATGCGATCGCACATCTCTATGGTAGTGGGCCAACGTTTCGTGATGTTCCATGCACTCAGAAAAATGTGTTCCTCCTGCCCTCTGTTTGCAGAAGAACTGTTATCAATGCATTGATTAACTCATCCTGGAATCACGCTAATTTATTTGGGAGCAGTGGAAGCTCTGTTAAGTTGCTTAACGGTGGTCCAAAATGCCTTTGCCAGGCTCATTATGCACCTGCCAATTTGCTCATCAATTACTCCAGTGCTGAAATCCTTACAATGGTGCCAGTCAGGCAAAGGATTTTATCCCTTGTCTTGGTTTACAGTAGAGTGTTTCTTGCTAGCCCCGCATACCAAGTAAGGAAATATATTCCATACTGTCATTCTAGACCACTGCACTCAGCTTCCGCTGCATTTTGGGTTGTCCCACATATCACACGCATAATGAGGGGTGGCAGAGCCTTTTCGTTTCTTGCTGCTAACGCTTGAAACAAGATCTTTTTTAAATTTGTTTTTATTGTTGCAACACATAGTAATAATCACAGTCATATTTCTCCGTCGGCTGCAGCGTCAACATTCTGCTGCATTCAACCAATAGTGCAACTTTTTTCTTTTTTTAATAAACAACTCTTAACTGTAAGGTCATTGATTGGATAGTTGGTACATTTTAGATAGATTACGTAGAGCATTCAAATCAACCTTTACAATGGGCAAAGCCATTAATACCACAATTTGCAGATCTATTATGCCATCCCTACTAACCCGGCAGACCCTGGAATTACCCTGTCAGCACCCCTCTCCAAACTCCATTCCCCCCTACTCAGTTTCCTCCTCATCCCCTGAGCTATCCATGTCTTCCTCTTCTGGCAACGGCTTACACAGCTCCCCCCTATACGTGTTCCAAGGTGTCCATATTTTGTTCCATTTACGTGGGTTGGCTCTCTGTTGGTACACTGCCCGTTCCACCACCATAAGCATGTCCATATTCCGGCACCATTGCGCCAGGGTCGGTGTCTCGGATGATCCCCATTTCTGTGCTATATCTCGCTTAGCTAACATCGTTCCGATGACCACCCATTGCCTTCCATATGATGTTAAGTTGTTTGGGCCCCACAAATTCAATAGACAAACTCGGGGGTCAGGTGTTATCGGGATTTGTAAGGTTTGGGCCATCGTGCGTGTTACTCTCCGCCAATAGTCCACCATACTGGGACAGGACCATAGGGTGTGATATAATGTGCCCTCCTCTCCGCAATGCCTCAGGCAGTAGGGGTGATCTGCTCTGTGGATTTTGTGCAGAGTGGTGCGTGTATAGTATACTCGGTGCAATATTTTAAATTGCACCAATCTAAATCTTGATGAGATGCCAGCTTCTTTAGGCGACGCCAGCGCTGCATTCCAGTCCATCTCATCTAGGTCTCCTACTTCCCCCTCCCATTTTTCCTTCAATTTTTGCAACGGGTCAGGTAGGTTGTTTATGAGTTTACGGTAAGTGAGGGAGGTAGCACTGGCCTCCATGTAGTCTGTAAGTAGCCGGTCCTCCAATGGGGCTGATTCTGGGACATTAGTGCCTGGTTCTATTGCTGACAGTAGTGCGTGACGAATCTGTATGTATCGGTATGTTTCAGTAATGCCCAATTCGTATAGTTCCCTCAGGGTCTCAAACGAAACCACCCCATCCTTCGTCCACATATCTCCCACCGTGGATATCCCGATATTGTCCCATTGTTCGAAGCCTTTACTGTGTCTCAGATTCCCCAAAATTCTGGAGTCCCATAGGGGTGTGAGTCGTGTAACTACTCCCTCCCATTTTAGTCGGGTTTGGGCTTTGTGCCATAGCGTCACTGTATGTTTAGTTGGGCCGCTGAGTTTTGCCATCAATCCTTTATTGTAGAGTGGGGCCAGAAGCGTGTTTGTGCCTAGCTGCCTCCTATCCGCCATATATGCCAGATCGTCCTGTGGCCTGTGTATCCACTGGTTAATCACTTTGAGGTGAGCTGCCCAGTAATATAGTTCCAGGTTTGGGAGCGCTATCCCCCCACTATACCAGTCTCGAGTCAATTTCACATGTCCCACTTTGGCTGGTCTATTTCCCCACTATAAGCTGGACAGTTGAGTCGACAGTTGTCGAAAGAACGATGATGGGACCAACACTGGCGTATTTTCCAGGACATATAGGAAACGGGGTAGCGCCATCATTTTGAAAAGTGCGGCTCTGCCCAACAGTGTTAATGGGAGGGTTTTCCAGTGACGCACATCTGATTTAAGTCTGTCAAGCAGCGGCCTGAGATTTAAGTCCTGAAAGGTCGCATGCTCTCGTGTAATATGAATCCCTAGATACTTAAAGGAGGTGGATTCTAACAGTAATGGGCAGTCCGCACTTAGGATCGGCGGTGTGCCGTGAAGCATATAGAGCACAGATTTCGTCCAATTTATTTTGTACCCAGAGGCTGTGCCATGCCTCTCACACAAGGCCAGCAGTACCGGAATACCAGTTGCTAAGTCTGTTAGATAGATCAACATGTCATCGGCATATAATGACACCCTGTCTTCCCAGTCGCCTCCCCACCGTGTGCCCTTCAGTAACTGTGCAGTCCTGATGATGGTGGCTAAGGGCTCCAGGACCAATGCAAACAGGAGCGGCGAGAGTGGGCTCCCTTGTCTCGTTCCCCTTGCTAGTGGTATTTCTCTCGAGATGTGGCCATTTGCTGTCACTCTGGCTACCGGGTTTTTATATAAAAGTCTAATCCATGCTACAAATTTTGGGCCGAAACCCATGTGCTCCAGTACCGCAAAGAGGTAGCACCATTCCACCAGGTCAAACGCCATTTTGGCGTCAAGTGACAGGATAGCTGCTGGTTCTGACAGTAATGGAGCCCGTACCATCACGCCGTGTAGGCGTCTAAGATTCATCGCCGTACTCCTGTGCGGCATGAATCCGGATTGATCAGGATGTATTAGGTGCGCCAGATGAGGTAACAGTCTGTTGGCTAGTATTTTCGCTAAGATCTTACTCTCGGCATTAAGTAGAGATATTGGGCGGTATGACCCGCAGTCCTCAGGTGGCTTGCCGGGTTTTGGTATTGCTATTATAGTCGCTGTGCGTTGGTCGGGCGGCAACTGTCCCTGTTCCAGGATGGCCTTAAACATATTTAGTAGGGGGGTCGCAAGCATTTCCGACTTGGTCTTATACCATTCAATCGGTATCCCATTGGGACCTAACGCTTTTCCCGAGTGTAGTGCATTGATGGCAATCTGTAGCTCTTCGGCAGTCAGGTCCATTTCCAACTCGTCTTTATTGTCCTGTGATAAGGTGCGGGTGGGTATTCCTACGAGAGACGCCTCCGCCATCTCTCGAGTAACTTCGAATTCAGGGGAATATACTGTTAGAAAGTGGTCTGCCAGAAGTTCTACTATCAATGAGGGACGCGTTTGTAATACCCCTGCAGGATCTCTCAAGTGTAGGATAGCCCTCTGCCCCTCCCGTTTTTTCTCTAACCAGGCAATAAGCCTGCCGGCTTTGTCACCTACATCGTAGATTCTGTGGGCTGTCGTCGCTATATTGTCTATTACCTTGCGGCGTATGTGGTCGGTATGACGCTGCTGACACAGACGAAGTCTGTGTAGCGTGCCCCTCGTCGGGTCAGTCTCATGATTTCTATTGGCCTTGGCGAGCCTGTCTTCTAGGTCTAGGAGCTCTTGTTTTTGCGTTCGTTTGTATCTCATGATAGTGGAAATAGCCTGTCCCCGGAGGACCGTTTTGTATGCTTCCCACAGGATAATGGGGGATTTAACGGACCCTACGTTCTCAGCGAAGTATGTCCTTGTCTCCTTCTTTAGTGCTTTCGCTACTAATGGTACTTTAAGGTATCCCGGGTAGATCGGGTAGATGCGTGTCCGGGTTCCACCAGGGTTGGAGAGACTTAGTGTCAAGGGAAAGTGATCCGAAACACCCCGTGGTTTGATTTGTACGTCGTCTATGGTGAGGGTGCCGTGTCCCAGTGTTAGGAAATAGTCGATCCGAGACAAACTATCATGGACCGCTGAATGAAATGTGTATTGTTGGTCATCTGTGTGGAATCGCCGCCAGAGGTCCACCAAACCCTGTGCTTCCATAAAATCATGTAGTCGGGAGGGCCTGGGAGATTGGGTTCTCACCGGGAACCTGTAGTGTGTTGTTGTGCGCTACTGCATTGAAGTCCCTACCCACAATGAGATCTCCCTCTGGAAGGTCTAGCAGGAATTTCCCCAATTCTGGTAGTGCGGCAGCATGTAGTGCCGGCGGGATATAGACCGAGACCACATTGAGCGGTCTACCTTCCCACTGCCCATGTGCCGCCGCAAAACGTCCCTGTGTGTCTGATTTCGTGGATTGGAGTATGAATCTCGATGAGCGGTGCATCAGAATCCCTGTGCCACGGGATCCCCTAGTGAACTCTGAGTGTACAATCATGCTGTAGCCCTTCCTATCAAGTGCTTTGGTTGCTGTGCCCGTTAAATGTGTTTCTTGGAGTAGGACCAGGGCTGGGTTTAGTCGTTTTATGCTTTGTAACCCCAAACCTCTTTTAACTTTATCCCCCAGACCCCTAACATTCCATGTCATGAGGCACAGTGGTGTCACCTGTCCCGTCCTGGCTACCTTCTTTTCTGCGTCAACCCGCGTGGTGTGTGCCATAGTATCTGTGGTGGCCGACCTTAGTGTGTCGTGGTGCTCGTGTGCGAGCACATTTCCAATGTGTCGCCTTTCGGTTGGTGTGCACCATATAGTTCCAATCTTGACCGGTAGAACAATTTAAACAATGCAAACCCCCTCGCCCCCCAACACCCCCCACCCTGCCCCCCTGCTAAACGGACCTAAAACTGCCCGCCCCCCCAACTCAGCAGAGTGCCCGATCCCCACCCAAAACACAGTACTTGCTCGCTGGGGCGAAGGACTCTCCGGAGTCGGCGGCCCCCCTTCTTGACCACGGAGGATCTCTGCCCAGTGTCAATGGCAGCACCCCCGGTCAGCGGCACTATTGGCCTAGATAGGCCACATCGGGAAGTCATTGGTCCTCATTGTCTTCTGTTTCTGGTATGTCGTTCAGAGGTGAGTGTCAGTCTGCTTCTCCCCCAGATGACTGGGATCCCGTTTGGGGTCCGTTATTGCGATGTTTGTTTGACCTGTTGGAACGGCAAGGCAGGCCTGCTGATCTCCACCCCTCCAGCCAATCCTGAGCTGCCTTCGGAGTGTCGAAGAACCATGCTTTATTGTCCGCCACTATCCTCATTCTGGCTGGAAAAAGCATTGAATAGGGAATCTCCCTCACCCTAAGTTCTTTTTTAACCTTGAAAAAAGTTCTCCTTCTACGTGCGACTTCCGCCGTATAGTCAGGAAAAAATGCCAGAGTGGAGTTCTGTATTCTGATGGGGGGTGAAGTTCTCGCTGCCTGTAGGATCGCATCCCTGTCTCTGAAATTGAAGAGCCGAGCAATGATCGGCCTTGGGTTAGCCCCGGTTTTCGGGTGTCCCCCAGGAACTCGGTGCGCTTTCCACTGTAAAGAAGGCGGAGAGACCCTTAGGCTGAAGGCTTTGCTTGATCAGATCTTCGACATATAGGTACATCGCCCTTGTGTCTTCCGATTCCGGAACCCCTATGATACGGATGTTGTTCCGCCTCGAGCGCCCTTCCTGGTGTTCCGCAGCTCCTTGTTTTCTTTCGAGATCCGCTCCATACTTATTTGCAATTCGGAGACATCGTCCACCAACGATTTGGTCACTACTTCCATTGCATTCACTTTTCCAGTCATTTTATGGAAGTCCGCACGTATGAGAGTTATTTCTGCTGAGATCGACCCCACTGTTGCCTGTACCTGGGCGAGGGCCCGCATCACGTCGTCCGAGGTCGCTTTCTTGCCCCCGCTGTGTCTGCGGTTTTACCCGCCTGTTGTTTCGCATCTGACGGGGAGGAGGTAGACTTATCGTAGGCATATCTTTCAAGTCGGGCTTGCGCCGTTCCACTTTTCGGCCCTTTTCCTGCCATCCTGGCGGACCCTTCCGCCGTGGTCCGCAGGGGTTGTTTGTTATGGAACCAGTTCCCGAATGATGTTGCGACCGTTGAGACGAAACCCCTGCGGCGGGTGTCTGTTCACTGTACGCTCACCGGAATTTAGCACATCGGTCTCAAGGGCCACTGATCGATGGGGTTTGCCACCAAGTCTGTCTCGGAAGTGGCCTGCCCTTCTTGGTAAGCACAAATCGCCGCTCAATCTCCGTATGTAGGTCCTACTCGTTGTGCAATGCCTCTACGGATCGATTATCTCGGAGCATATAATTGCATGAGGGGCATGGGGCCCCGAGAGGTTGAGTCCGTGCCCTGGGGCCTGCGTGGTAGTTGAGTCCGGATATGCTCCTGCTCGCCTCCGCCTCCGGTCGCGCCACTATGCGACGGATTTTGCACACTGTTTCACCGGGCAGCCCGTGGTCTTTAGGATGAGTTCTGTTGTCCACCAAGGCTGTCAGCTCTCGGGGAGGTCTGCGCGGTCTTTTCGCTGTGCCGCACCCCGGGTTCACCCGTGCTTCGTATCTATGATAGCGGCCTCGGCCCGGAGGTCGCAGGGGTCTTTTTGCTTCCGTATGTTAGTTGGGAGCTTCTGAACCACCACGGAGCTACCGATCAGGATGTTTGGTCCTCCGGTCTCCAGCCCCTCAGGTTCGGCGATGGCGCTGTTACTTCCTGCGTCACTAGCTCGTCCACGACCGGGCACTTCCGGTGTTGTCTCGCCCTGATTGTGGCACTTGCTGTCGGCTCACCGCTTCAGTCTGCGGCCCGGCTGTAGGCCTTTTCTGCTGCCCGCACGGGCGTCTCTCGGAACTGTACTTCCCGATGTCGGATTTTCGTTCCGATTGTTTCGATTTGTGCCGCCCGGTCCTGGGTGTCGATCCTGTCCCGTAGGAGTTGTTTGTGTACCGGATTAGTGGTCGGATCGTCAAGGAGGCCGCTTCAACCGCGGAGCTCGCCTTCTATGCTGCCGCCATCTTCGACTGCTAGCCATGCCCCCTTGAAACAAGATCTTTGATCTGAATAAGATTCCTCTTGAGGCCGCCTTCAGAAAGAAACTAAAAACTTGGCTGTTCTCCTCTGACCTACTGGACTTTATGCCTAGCTGCATTTAATTTGTCTGCCATCAGCGCCAGCCTACAGGACTTTATGCCTAGCTGGATTTAATTTGTCTGCCATCAGCGCCAGGACATTTTATGAGTAGCTGTACTCTCCATAAATCCCTTCATTCACTCTTTGTAAAACAGAATGTCATCCACGTGTTGCTTAAAGTAAAGCTATTCTGTTTTTATCAATAGGAAATAGTGTCCACATGAAAAGCATGAGGACCAGAGGTAACGTTTAAAAGGTTTATACAGAAAAGATTTGCTTCAGGTGTCGTACTAAGTTATGTGCCAAGCATTTATTTATTTATTTATTTATTTATTTATTTATTTATTTATTTATGTATTTATTTATTTATTTATTTATATAGCGCCTGAATCGACCCCCGAAGGGGTATCTTTATGCTTCATGCGGGCAACAGGAAAAATTAAGCTGCTACAGCATAATCAGAGACAGATAAGACTGGTCTTAAGATGTTTTCTGAATTTTAGATGGTCAGCATTGTCTCAAATGTAGAGGGAGCTCATTCCAATAAAGAGGGTCCAGGTGGGGGAGAAACCTTCCCAGCCAGCCTGGCTTTCCTAACTTGGGGGACCACAAGAAGAGATTTGGGTCCAGAACGAAGGGACCTAGAGGGCAGGTATGGTGTAAATTTCTCGGAAGCAGTCCTGGAAAGAGCATTGAGGACCAATTGCGCCGCGGTGTTCTGGACCACCTGCAATCTTCTGAGCAAGGACTCATTAGCAGAAACCAGGAGGCCAATGCAGAAGTCGAGACAGCTTAATATGAGTGCCTGAGTCAGGGTCTTCTGAGATGAATCAAGAAGCAAAGGAAAGACTCTGCGAAGTAGGCCCAGTGTATGAAAACAGGAGCCAGCTGTCTGAGCAGCGTACTCCTTCAGAGTAAGAGCCTGGTTCAAGTGAATCCTAAGTTCTTAACAAGGGACTTTGGAGCAGGGGGAGCACCAATGTCCACCTGCCACCATTTGGGGGACCACAGTAGGGGGGCATCCCCAAAGAAAAAAAATTCGGTCTTCCCAACATTACATTGGAGGAAGTTACTCCTCATCCAATTTGAGATAGCTCGCGTACCATAAGAAAAGGCCCACTGTACCGATGGAGTAAATTTATCAAAAGGAAATAGCAACTGCGTATCGTCGGTGTAAGAAATGGGGTTAAACTCGCAGCATGAGCTTAGGAAGGACAGGGATTAGCTTCATAGAGAACATCATTATTTACATGGGGAATCTTTGAGCCAAAGGGCAGTCTTTCGTTAACTTCCAAAGTGTACAACACTTTATTGAGTCATTGAGGAGAAATCATGGCCCGGATTGATCAAGCCTTTGCATTATTCTTGCATCGCTGAAGGAGTCTCAAGGACATTGCAAAGGTGTGCGTAATATTTGGAAAGCCACCCAAACAAGCGATTTGCTGAGCCTTGCATGACTTTTTAAAGCAATGTAATGCAGCGCAGATGCTTGCATTGCATAATGTTACAATTCATGATGGGAGGTAATGCATGGGTGGAGCATTGGCATTCCCATGCACCCACCCATGGATTTTGGTGGATTCCCAGATTACGAAAGCTAGCAAATATGGCAATGCATCAAAATGCAATGCCTTGACTATTGAAGCATAACAAGGGGAAATATATTGATTTCTCCCTGTTATTTCCTCTTCCACGTGTGCTGCAACACACCTGGATTGTTTTTGTACAGGAAGATGTCCCTTCACAAAAATAATCCTGCCTGTAACATAGGGATTCTTGCACTATGGTGCAAGGGTGCCTGCATTTTGCACTAGGCAGCTTTTAGTGCACCAGTGCAAGGAGAGAGAAGTAATGCTCCATATCTTTGTGAATATGGAACATGTCTTCTCTCTCCTTTTCATGCAATGCAGCACTGCAACGTAACTGAGTGCCGTCTGCCCTCTTTCCTCCGGGCAACGTAATACCCTGAAAACATTCATATTTATGAATGAAGTCCATCAGTCTCTGATTGTGTTTCTGAAGTCAGTCCTTGCTATTGTTATACATGCATTAAGAATCGAGTTCATTTGGGGCACCAAATATCCTTTAGTCGGATGCCCGGACTCCCTGGTAGAATTCCTGGTAGTCTGTGTTGAGAATCATAAAGCACAGCCATTTTCTGTTACTACAAGAAGACACTCCTTACTACTTATTACTATAAGGAGACCCTCTTACGGTGAAGCACAGTTTCAGCATAATAGAGTGATACCTACCAGCTTCAAACATCTGGCCAAGAGAAAGAGAATATTGCATTTTGGAAATGACAGCAGGCAATCCCTAGCCTCCCTTTTTCCTGCTGACTCAGTAAGGTTTAAAAATGAACTGTGCAACCTCACCTCTCCAAATGTGTTGTTACCTTCCACCTCTGCAAATACCCAACATGGGCCATAGATAGATATTGCAGCCTTAGGCATGTTTGTTTATAAATCTAAGCAGCTGGGTCACAGTCCTGGATATGTTTCTTAGAACTGGATTTTGATTTCTATCTGCTGAATCAGTCCGACGGTAATGCGCTTCTGCATGTCACTGTCCTGCATCTGTATCGAAGATGTGCACCGTCAAGATGGTTCTAGTTCCTGAAGAGTTGATGGCTCAATAAAAGAGAAATCATGCCAGAGGGGAGCTAAGTCTTTTAGATGGCACTCTCCTACCGGAACACCTTCCCTCTTGTCTCCCTAGCAAATAGCTTTTATGTTTGTTTGGCAAATTATAGTCTTACATCACTGTCTCTGTAAAATACCGTCTAATAGGATGAGCTTTGGGACAATGTCTTTGTTGTTTAATTAAGCCTTGTTGCACTGTTCCGCTTGCACCAGGATTTCCTTCTAGGGATAATTGTTTCAATTTTTCCAAACTTTCAGTTTCAATAACTTTTCCTGAAATGTCATTAACCATACAACAGTGGGGGACATGGGCAGCTAAGGACAATTCCCACATGTGCTTACCAGGGCTTTGTATGCCAACTTCTTGTGGCCCAGTAACCTCAAAATTCTCCGTAGACACATTGCGAGTGTGCCCCCCCCCTTTAATGACTACAAGGTGCCTACCATCATGCCTCAGTCCACCAGTTGAAGTGCTTTCTTAGCATTGCACAAGAGGGAGACAGCATCTCTCTCTTTCTCTCTCTTCCTCACTTTATCATTGAGGCTTACGGCCTTTTTGGTATTACCAATCACATTACACCATTTTACAAAACCCACTTGATTCACATATACCAGAGATGACATCACCTCATCTAGCCTGTTTGCTAAAGTTTTGGCCAACACATGTGTGTCAATGTTCAGTAAGTTGGGTGGTATGATCCACTTTGCTTTGATTCAAGAATAGTGAAATCACTGCTTCTGACATTGGCAGAGTCATTAAAGATGTTGCATAAGAAAGGGAATGTAGCAAGGAGGCCTTATCTGTTGAGAAGAACAACCGCTGCTTCTGAGGGCCCTGGACAACCTAACTGAGAAGAAAGACGACAGGATCAAATAGGAAAGAGAAGACAAAAACGACAAGGGAGAGGAAAAAGAGAATACAGACTAGACTAGGGAGGAAAGGTTAAATGGTTGTCAGCAGAATGGAGATGTGAAACAGAGCTGGTGTGGCAGGATTGTTGCATTGTGCCTCCGGAGCCTTCTACATTCCATGATTCTATGGAATGTAGTGATCGGAGATGGAAGCCTTGGGAGGCGGTTAAGCGGACAGTTGGATACTGGCTGGCAGCTCCCTCCTAGTGATCATATTACTTAATCAATAAAGGAGGATCTTACGTTAGCTATGGCTGCACTTCATTTCAAGGATGCTGCAAAGGAGGAGAAGAAGGTGAAGGAGCGGTCCAGAAACTGGAAAACCCAGCAAGATCCAACTAGGAGTTGTGGCTAAGAGAGGTGAGTGGAAAGGTAGAAAGGTAACAGAATGGACACAAGACACAAGAGATTTGGGAGCAAATGGACGGCTAAAGATGCATTTCTAAAGAGGAAGAGCGTACAGACTGATTTAGGGTACTTGGGCGTTAAGAAGGATAAAGGCAGGAGACTGTGCACTATTCAGGATATGGACTGGATTATTTTAAGAATTATTTTCTTTTTTCAAATTAAGACCCGTTTAAGAAACATTTTCTCCTTCTGAGTCATGGGGAGAATGCCATGAATCCTTCACCAAAAGAAACACGATTGTGTGGACTATAGGGGAAGCCAATAAAGACACCATAAATGTACTTGTTAATAATCATTCAACAAAAAAATTCCCCTGGACTCTTTCCAAAACATATTTGCATGCTGTTGTATTTAATCCACCCTCACAGGGGACTAGCAGTAGCGGTGAAATCTTATCAAATGGATCTAAGTAGCCACCTGACCCTTTTAATTTAGCTAGTTTAAGTATGGTAGGACTATTTTGACTTACCAGACTGCTAAATTGATTCAATGATCTCGTCACTCTTGTATGAAGATTTGCGAGGACATGAATGCACCGTGCTTTTTGCTGCTAATTGTGTTTTACTGTTCCCCTCCCTACAAAATCAATGAAACTTGATTTATAAAAAAACAATTCTCACCTTAAATGTACAAGCTGCTGCCATATCATCCTAAAAGAGTAAGCCTTAGATCTTTCTTTTGTCCTAATTATGAGTGCTTCTTTTGTCAAATTCAGGCCAGCAGCCTGCTGTTTTGCAGTGTGTCAAATCACTGTTGTCTACACATCCCAGACTATCCCTTTACCTACCTGTTCTGTGTAATTAATTAAATATATTCCACTCAATGTTTCTTAAATGTCTCTATCACCACAGGGTCATTCAGCCTCCAGGAACTTCTGTGTCCAAATGTCCCCCAAATGGCCTGTTCATTGTCCTTAGAACTGGTACATGATCTGATAGTGTTTAGGGGTTTTGGCCAACTGAATCAAGGATACTTAGAAACTGTTTATCCACTAATAGGTAATCCATACTAGCATATATGTTATGGACTGCTGAAAAGTATGCATAATTTACATCACAGTGGCCGGGCGCCAAGTGTTAAGCAGGTCAAAGTCCTGAAGCTTTATCCTCCCATTTGGGAGAGCTTAGGTGTTCCCACCTCCATCTGTTGAGAGTGGCTCTTCTCTGCACACATTACTTTGTTGAAACCATCCCCTATAATTAAGGGGCCTGTTTCAAAGTCTGTCTCAGTAATTCTTCCTGATGCTAATTGGGGGCACGGATCAAGGCCAGTGAGAGTCGATGCCAATGTCAATTCCACATCCCATTCACTACAACCTAAAGCCCCCACTACAAATATGTGATGTACTTTCACTGGTATCCCCCATCCTGCGTATTTATTAAAAGCAGAAGCACAGTATTGTTGGGAGAAAAGACAAGATCTCATTCTCTACCGATCCTAATGGAGGAGCTATATCTCTTGGAGGAAACATAAGTGTGCACCCAGATCAGCTACCTCCCAAAGGAATTTCAATTGTTTAAATGGGCTGTTGAAGCCTGGGGATTATAACATTTAATCATTCATTTATTTTGCTGTTTGATAGTCGCAAGGTTGCTGACCCCTAAGCAGTCCATCCTTGTTCATGGACTAGTTAGTCTGCAGACGAATATCAAGGATGGGTAATCTGTGAAATATATCCATCTCCATCTCCTCAACTCTTCCAACGACTATACATTTCCAAATGTTCCCCCATCTCCCATTGAACCTTAATTTAAGAACATGGGCATCCAAGGGTATCCTTCGTTCATCATCCCACCTAGCAATTCCCAACGTCTTGTCTCCAGTGTTTGTCTCAAAGTTCAGAGACAGGAATAGAGAAAGGTGGCATTGGAAATTGGACCCTTCAGTGTCAGATACGATCTTGAACAACAAAAGGCATGGAATTCTCTCTGCTAAGACTGGAAAGGTAGCATGGACCCTTCAATCCCTCGTGGCCACAAAATCTAACAACCCCACCAGAATATGAAACACATGGTGATGACTGAATGAACCCAAGTGGAAGCAGGTCAGGACAACATAATGCACCAAAAGAAGGTAAAATAATACACGGAGATAAGTTGTGAGTCCCTCTGTAAATAAAGAAGAACTTGAAATCACCTTTATTGTTTTAACTTAATTTCTTTTTTCCTTTTTTCCTTATTTAGGATCACCATGGTCTATTCCTTCCCTTGTATCAGGCAATTTTCAGGCCCAGGGTCCTGCTTGATTTTCCTGCATTGAAATGGTAGGTTACCTCTTCAAATGGTAAGACTCTAATGGTGTTTGAAATGGGATTTCTAGTTGACTGAGATATGCGCCCAGGCCAGGCAGAAACCACCACTCTGAATGTAAAATGAAAAAGAACCCAACGGCCGACCTTCCAGTCTGCACCTCATGCTTTGTTTCCTAAATTATAAAAGCCCTGTGCACAATTCCTCCAGCTCCCGCCATTGTTCAGTGCCCCTGTGTGCCAGATCCTTGGTCAATAGAGCGTATGGAGGTGCACCAGGTAAGGAAGTCCAATCAGGCGTATTGTATCAAAAATACGTTTTTCTCATTTTTCAACCTTCTTTCTTTATTTACATTGACTGTCCAGACAACGTGTTTCGTTCCAAAAGCAATAGGAACTTCATCAGGGCTTTATCTTCTATTACTGTAGGTGGTGTTCAAAACAATGTTCAATATCCTTGTTCCAGCTAAGTATGGTGGCAACTTAGTGATTTTCCCAGGGCATTACCACCCCCCTCGTTTGATACACTGCTAAGTATCCTTCTCCTCGGTTTACTGGAATCTTGTTAGAAACCACCATTCTAGTCATTGTAAGTTATGTACACACTAAAACATAACCTGTGCTCAACATCTGGTAGCTTGGCACAGAGCAAACAGGCTTATCTAAAGAGGCAATGTCTAAAGTATTTGTGCAACACACACACAGTGACCCAATGAGTAAACCACAAAAAGACTCCACACGTTTAGAACAATACAGATTATTTAACTGAGTTAAATAAGACCAAGATGACAAAAATGCAATCACTAGAAGTCAAGATATGATTTTTTAAGTATTAAATGCAAAAACAGTGTTTTAAAAGACAGCAGCGGTCAAAAGGTTACTTGAGGTCACGAGGGACCAGTGCAAATCCAAACTTCAGGTCGAACGCGATGGAGGGCAGGCTGGCTACAGGACCCTGAGGGCTCGCTGAGAAAGTACCTTGAATGGAGAAAATGTGTTAATCTTTTCCATACAGTTGGGTCGATGCATCAACGTCAAGCTGCTGCTGAGGTGAAGGCAATGCATTGTCATCAAGCTGCGCAGTGCGTTGTTGGGTGATGCATCCGTTCAACCCGCTGTCATTGGACAGCCTCCGATGTCCGTGTTGAAGGGCGATGCATCAGTTCCAATTTGGCACAAAGGTAGTGATGTGTCTGTTTTGTAGCAAAACAGCTGCAGAATCAACTTCTGAGGCAATGAACTTGGAGAGGCCACCTCAGGCAGGAAGTCTTTTGTGTCCCACAGACTTCAGAAAACAGAAGGCAAGCCAGCTGGGAGGGAAGTCAGAGCCTGGCTCTCCTTCAGCAAAGTCAGGGAGCATCAGGCAGTAGGACATCAAACAAAAAATCAGTCCTTCCAGAAAAGCAGTCCTGTTGAGTTCTTTAAGCAGCGTAGTAGTCCTTCTGACAGAGGTTCAGTTTGAAATCTAGAAGTGTTGAGGGGCGTGGCTTAGATGCTGATGAAGTTGGACAGATGCTAAGGAGGCTCCGTGGCATATCAGGAGCGTTGTGGCCTTCCTGGTGGCTTCCTTGCCACGTTCTGCACATGTTTGGAGTCCTGTTGCATCATGGAGCATTGAGATGTACGCAACAGCCTCTACAACGCAAGAGGTCGCCGGTAATTGATGTTGCATTTGGCGTGTTTTCTTTCCTAAACTCACGCCCGCCATTTGGATTTACTGTGGCTCTGTTTTTTCCTATCACAAGGAGCGGTGTTTTAGTTTACAGCGTGTCTCCTCACACTCCTAAGCCTGGCATTCACCACAATGAAATTGTGTGTGTGACAATTTGCGTTTCTGCCTAAACTCCTGTTTTATTTCCCTCATGGTATTTACACAATGAAATACCTGGTTGCCTAGCTGTAATTTATTCTGTATTATGTAGCTCCACTTGGCTTCATGTTAATTTTTTACCACATAACATTTTAATCTCTCCTACCGGGATTGTATTTCTCTCCTTGGATGTTTCTAAACTGAAGTTAATTTTCTCTTTTCATGGGGAGAACTAAATCTGTGCATAGCACATTCATTGTTACTCCTCCTTCAGTACCCCTGGAGGATTCTAATCCTTTTAGTATCCTTCCAACACGTATGGAGGATTCTGACTGTAATAATACTCCTCCTTCTATGGGAGCTATGCTACCATCCTCAACTATTCCAATTTCAAGTGGCAAGCATGCACCTAATGCAAATACTTCCTCTTTACTTGTTGCTGGCAAGCGCAGTAAAAAAGATCCCCTGTCTCCAGTCACTTCTTCTCCACCTAGTTCATTGGACTAGCTCCTTGAGAAAATCTGTGCACGTTCACCTTATATGGAGGAAAACAATAAACGTCTTAATAATATAGAGGATAAATGGGTTTGCTTGGAAAATAAAATAGCGCAAATGGAACAATGTATAGACTCTTTTCAAGCTGTGGTGATCAAGGTTTTCCATATGCAATTGGAAATTGCTCATCCCAAGAAACAAGTGTAAAATCTTGGAAATAGAAACAGGTGCAACAACCTACGTATTTAAGGATTGGCAGAAGGGTTGGAGGGTACGGATCATATTGCATTCTTCAGATCCGGTCTTCCGAAGATTCTTGATCTACTGACCACCCTAACTCTGAACATTCAAAGAGCTTATCATCTGGGTCATGAACCATGTGCCTCATCCTCATCACTGAAACCATGGGTGGGGGGGGGGGGTATCATCTATTTTTTGGGAGTATACAGATCTATTGAAAGTTATTCAAGCAGCCAGCCTTAAGGGTTGAATATCTTGGCAAGGTTCCACTCTTTTCTTCTCCCAAGATTATGCTAAAGAAACAGCTGATAGGAGAAATACTTTTTGGACATGAGACCTTTTCACAATCTGAATGCTTGTTTTTGTCTCTTCCACCCCTGCTAGTTTAAAGTGACTTATAAAAACGAAACTACGACTTTTGAAGATCCTGCCATTTTACAACAGTGTTTGGTTAACTGTAGGGAGGAAGAAATGAATATAGTCAGACTTTGAATTATCTGCTTTAATTGTCCTAGTATGGTTATTAACTGTTACTCATTTATTCTGTCTTGTCTTTTTTTTTATTAGGTGCAGTCTTCGTGTTTTATCATTATTCTCGCAACCCATGTGGCTGGTATACCCTTCCCTCCTGATCCATAATTTTTCTGTCCGGGTGTTTTGTCTTCCTTGTGTGGTGTTACCACCCCCATTTCGGCCCAGTCTTTTTTGGTATGTCAATTTATTCCTTACTTGTCTGGTTCTTCTTTTTCTCGTTCGCTATTTGCTTTTTGCTATCCTTTCTTTCGTTTTTCTGTTTCTTTTCTGACAATTCATATATATCACTATATCATTTTCACTTCTTTCGTATCTCTTAGAGGTTTTTCTTCTTATACTTATTTTAATATTGGCTTTTCTTTCTTTTTACACTCTTAACCATGTGTTGTTATTTATTTATTTATTTATTTATTTATGAGATTTTTAGTGCGCAACTACTGCCCTAAGGTGTCTAGACGCAATGAGATACTCTGAAATACAGTAGTCAGGACATGAACTTATTGATTGAAGAGCCAGGTCTTCAAAGCCTTACGGAAGCCAATGAGGGTTGGTGCAGATTTATTATCTGAGGGGAGTGAGTTCCACAATATGGGAGTTGCTACCAGAAATCGTCTGTCACCCCAAGTAGCCGTTCTTGTACGGGGTACAGACAGTAGACAGCTTGCTGCTGATCTTAAATTCCTTTTAGGGGTGTACACCTGAAATGCCTCTTTTAAGAACTTCAGTCCGGTGTGATGGATGGCCTTATAGGCATTACATAGAGCTTTGAATTTGATCCTGCTCTCCACTCTTAGCCAATGGAGATGTCGTATGGCTGCCGAAGCGGAGTGGCGCCTGCGAATGTTGAGCAGGATCCGTGCTGCCATATTTTGTACAGATTGAAGCTTATTCAAGATGTAATTATGCGTGTTGAAAAAGAGAGCATTTCCATAGTCAAGCTTGGAAAACACTAGGGTGGTAATCAGTGTTTTTCCTGCTGATGCTGGTAAATACGGCAGGAGTTTTTTAATCTTTTTCAACATAAAGAATGCAGCTGAAACTACCTTGTTTACGTGATGTCTAAAGGATAGTTTATTATCGAAGATCACTCCAAGATTTCTGACCTTGGTAGCTGGGACCGGGGGAGGGCCCATCTGACTGGGCCACCATATAGGGGACCACTCTGGAAAAATATTGCCAACGGTCATAACCTCAGTTTTCTCCGCATTAAGTTTTAAACAGTTACTGTGCATCCAAGATTGTACATCCAGTAGCCCCTCCTGAAGTTTAGCTGCTACCACTGGACCGTTCTTATGCACCGCCATCACAAGCTGGGTGTCATCAGCGTATGTAGTTAAACGCATCCCATGCGATGTGATGACCCTCGCCAAGTCTGCGACATAAATGTTAAAAAGCGTAGGACTTAACGAGGATCCTTGAGGGACCCCACATGGCAGTTCAGAGATCGATGAGTAATAACTACCCAGTTTGACTGCCTGCCTGCGATTAGCTAAAAAAGAGGCTAGAAGATCTTTGGCCAGATGGTTAATCCCAAGGGCTGCGACACGGTCGACCAAGATGGTGTGGTCGACCGTGTCAAAGGCCGCCGACAGGTCCAACAGAATAAGCACTGCCGCTCCTCCCGAATCCATGATGTCTCTAATTTCATCGGAGGTTATATACATGCTATTCAATTTTGTTAGTTTATTGCAAATGATTTTCCGATGATGCTTATTACATTTATGATTTAAGTATGTCTTAACCACTGTTGCACTTTATCTCAAAGGTATGTTTGTGCCACTATACTATAGATGAGTTTAAGACATATCTTGGAATGTTAAGGGTTTGTGTTCTTTTATAAAATGTCAGAGAGTTTTTTGTTCAGTAAGACTTTATTGAATTTTGACAATGGAGAAACACAGAAATACATACAAAAAACTGAAAAAATAATTCATTAAATTACATGGAAGCGAATAAGAACAATCATAAATATGTAGTCACCAATAAAATACATCGCAATATAGTATTGTCAATCAAAGGATAACTCAATAGAGGGGGGGGAGGAAGGAAGGGGAAGGGAAGATGGGAAAGGGAAATATACAATTCATAGCATAATAACTTAGATAAATAGAGTTACCAATAACATATTAACAATAAGAAAACAAGAATCATAACTGTACATATAAATCTATAGGAGACCAAAAGGATTGAAAATGTGAAGAATTATGATGAACACCTTGTAGCGATAATTGAGCACCTCTTCTTGTAAAGATAATCCAAGACCACCAAGCATGAACTGAAAGAGGAGTAGCATCCTTCCAACAAAAAGTGATTGATTTTAACGCAGCCGAAACTAAAAAATTAAATAACTTTACTTCAGTATCTTCAAGGGGAACACTCAAACCAACGTATTTACATATGATCAAATTATAAGAGGGCACGTCAGAAAGAGGTAAAATGTTCAATATCACATTCCATACTTCAGACCAAAATTTCATAATAATAGGACAATCAAATAACATGTGACGTAAAGAACCAGGATTTAAATGACAATGCCAACATAGGTTTGATGGTAATAATTTAGCTTTAAATAAACGCAATGGAGTCCATAAAGAATTAAACAAAATATAAGCATTGGTTTGATAAATTGACACTGGTAAACATCCAGAAATACTATTAGTCCAAATTAATGACCATGAATCAGTTGATATAGACAAAGATAGCCCAGTGTTCCAAAAAGTGGAAATTGTATCAACATTGGAGCCTAAAGAGACAGTAAGTTTCTTATAAAATACAGAAACTGCTTTAGAAGATAAAGAAACAGTATTGACATAAATAAAAAAATCAGCTGACACTGTAGAAGGAATACCATTTGGGAAGAGAGTTTTAACACATCTTTCTCATTTAAAATGTGATTTAGCCTTGCTGCAGGAAATTCACAGTCTAGACAAATAAATATGTAAACTCCAACGACAATAGGTGGGCCATGTTTTTGCTTCTTTCAGAACTGGGACATGTAATAGTGTTGCTATTTTATGCCATAAATTGTTGGATGTACAAGTGATCACACAAGATACTGATATGATGGGTTTCTATTTCATTGCACTCTCAATTCACGTCTGCTATCCATCTGAGATCTTTAGTAGATACTTTGATATTATGCAATCCTACACTTTTAGAATGCACATTTTTGACCCATGTACACCTCTCCCAATCTCGACCGGACTATCTGTTCCTTTCTAAATCTCTTACAAAACACATTACCAGCTCAAGTATAGGATCCATAATAATTTCGGATCATGCTCCAGTTATTTTGGACTTGGATCTTTTTCCACCTACTCAAGGAGTTAGAAGGTGCAGGTTTAATATTTATCTCCTATTAGACCCCCCCCACTTCACTCAACAACTTCAGTAGGCCAAAAAGCGATGCAATTGCAGTGATGTTGGGAGGGGACACGTCTCCACTCTTTAGACACTCGTGTTTGCGATGACAAATGGGCCTGTAATTAATTATTACTGAGCTTTCCTTTCTTCTCACTTGGTGTAGTTCAAATATCCTGCACATAAAAAACAAGAAAGTCCACACTGTCTTAAAGAATGTGAACAAAACTTGAAATTTTCCTTTTATTCTTTTCATTGTCAGTATTCCTATTTCAGTGCTACTCGGATGCTCCTGAACATGCTTCAGAGCGCCTCATTCAGAGCATGTTCAGGAGAAGAAAAGAAAACTCAGTAATAATTAATTATAGGCCCGTTTGTTTTCACAATCATGAGTGTCTAAAGAGTGGAGACGTTTCCCCTCCCAACATCATTGCAATTGCGGGTGTTGTTTACATCACTTTGTGTATCGGAAAAGGAGACTTTTTACATGGAATATTGACCTGTGTATACCTTGATAACAGTGTTGGAACAGATTAGTAGCAAGCCTGAAGAAGAAGGTTGGACCTGTGTATGCTTCTGAAACGCATCGCTTTTTGGCCTACTTGTTGAAAAAAAGTTCCTAGAATGCTCATAGGATAATGTGCAATATAGGTAAAGGACTATGAGATGATATAACTGATTGTAATTTGATTGTTTTGCAATGAACATTCATTTATTCACGCTGTATGTGGTATTTTAACTTTGTTGCATTTATGTGCATTTTTTATGTATTTTAATGAGTATTGAAAATTCTAATGAATGAAATATATGAATATATCTTTTTGAACCAACCTAATAAATACTTTTTTAATACTTGACTTTCTGGCAACTGTTAAAGTTATTCTGTGACAATTTAATGTTGTTTGTGGTGTGAGAGTCTGATTGGAATGCTGAATAAATAACCCAAAGGGATTTTATTTTAGACCTAGTGTCATTTCAACTTAAAACAATCGGACTAACGCGCCTGGAAAGGAAACCCTGGAACTTGAATATGCTGCCCTGCCGATGTGAAGTCAAGTACCCCAGTTTCTCTGCAAGAGGAACCCTGCTCCATAATGGTAAGTAAACGTACGCAATTAATGTTCTAGGGCATGGCATGTGGATGTACTGGGCCCTGGGGCCATATTGATGAGTAGTAGCGTAGACAAAGGATTCCCGCGTTTCTTGTACTTCCATTGTATTTCCTATTATGAGAAGCCGCTATCTTGTTCTTATAAAATGGAGTGTGCGGGCTTCTGCCCATTTCTGGGATGGTACAAGCTCATTAGCATGGCGGTAGGTGGCAGGGGCCACGCAGACGAGAGAACCCCTGAGAGGCTCAGGCAGAGGAGCAACTAGAGCCACATTTGGGGGGGGCTACTAAAAGCGTTGGGGCTAATTCTTCAAGCGATAGGCAGAGTAGAGCTACAGGGGCTCTAAGAAGGGGTGAAAGTACAACAAAGCCTTGTTATTAAGGAAATGGTCTTTTAAAGACCTGTGAAGTACTCGGTGCGCCAGTGCGGCTGTGTATGTGCCAGGGAAGCTGTCCCAACCCGGGCTGACACACACAACGAGGGGGGGGTTGTGATTTGAAGCCCTTTCTGCCCAATGGTCGTTGCGCGCCTGGGCTCAGGTGCATGTTTTCATTGTATGTATGCATTCTGACTTATATAGACCAACATATCAGTGGGACACATAAAATTGAGGAAAGCAGGGGTCAATGCAGGAGAGGAAGTTTTAGGAAGATAAAAGTGCAAGGTGGAGCTGCAGTTGAGTGGGGGGTGTTGCCATTGGGGGTTATGGTGACTGAGGCAGGTGGGTAGCAGTCATCTGATACCTCTGTAACTGGGAGATCAGTCATACTATGAGACATAGCACTGCCCATGAGGTGGAACATTTTTTTAGTCCTTGTGAAGGTGCGCTGTGTAGAAGGGAGGGGCGATCCTACAAAGCGTCTGTAGCACAAATTGTGGGAACATGTTTTGCATTTTCATTTCCAGCCTCTGCGATGCCTCTCTTCACCTTCACCCACTTCCTTCTCCCGGTCCCACTGGCAACCATTAACCTATTCAGAGTCGTCACAAGCTCAGGCAGGAAGCACACTGGGTGCATTCAGTTGTGGCACACTCTATTCCTTTAATTTTAGGCCTTGCTACAGAGAGTCCTTGCTGATTCCTGAGGGGGCTTTGGGTCAGCCACCTCCAGGCACTGAATTATTTTGGTCAGCCCCCTTCAGCATTGCTTACTTGAAAAAATATTTCCAATTTGTATAAGGACATATGTGTATTGCGCTGCTTTACATTTTGGAGTGTTGACTGGAAAATAGTCGATCTCCACCATCTTGTATGTACAGTTAATATAACTTCTTATAAACATATTTTCTCTCTGTATTTGATGACTTTGCACCTCAAAATGGTACCACCCTCTTGCTGACCTTGTGCCTAGAGTGATTTTGCACCTAAATGTTTTTTTGCCCCAAAACAATTTTTTTTCTTAATTTTATGTTTCTCCCGAAAGCCCAGCTCTTTTTTCCTCCAAATCTAAATTTGCAACTAAATTCAATTTTGTTAAAATGGGTTTTTGCTACTAAAGGGGATGTGTACTCCTAAATGTGTTTCCACACACCTGCTAAATTTGCACCCATAAGATTTTGATCCAAAAGGTGATAATGCACTCTGCATGATTTACACAGAGAGTGAATTTACTCATAAATGTAATGCTACACATTTGTGTTTATAAACGTTTTGCAAACCTACATTATTGTTACAGCAATGGTGATTTCTCGAGTAAATGAGCTGCCATCCTATCACGTTCATGCACACTGATTACTCTCATGTGGCAACTTTCTACGGCAGTTTGTGTCTTTTTTGAGCGATTTTACAACTTCATTTCATATTACACTATTGCCACACTACTAGGGTGACCAGAACGTGCGACCCAAAAACTGGGATATTTTACAAAAATAGAGGAAGGACTACAAATTTACAACAATAAAGTGGCAAAGAATGACAGCCCTCATCCCCATAGACACACGCAGAAGAGGCACTAAGAAAATAAATAAAATGTTATTTTTAAAACCAGCATCATACCTGTTAATTAAATTGCTTACTCATAACAGCTGCTTACTAGCTGTGCTTTGGAACACCTTAAAAAATTGCCTCACACTGTTTTCAGTTTACCCTCTCAAAAAAAAGGGACATGAGTCACTTTTACCGCATTCTGCCAGGACAACTGTTGAAAAACTGGGGCCATCCGGATACAAGGATTCTGACTTGTTTTTTAGCTGCCTGTATTGTTTAGTCTGTCGTTGTTGTCACTCTTCCTCTAGTTACCATTCTTGACCCAGAAGTGGATATATTCAGAATAAAAGGTTTCAATAAAAATGCCATACAAGACATGCTCTTGACACGTACTTCTACAAGCAGCCCCCACATTCATAATAAGTAGCAACACAATCAGGTTAAGGTTTAAAATTTATATGCATATATTCAATAAATTAAAAGAATAGAAAAACAGTCTTTATCACTGCTTTGATACAAACTGAACTGTCCTTGGGACAGAGATTAGTAACAAACATGAAGGCTAGTACCTTGAAGATAGCTTGAGCTTGGAAGGCTGTGGGCAACGTAAAGAAAACATGTCAGGAACATAAGAGGACCAATCTATATACAAAGTAAAAAAAGGACTATCGGAAAGAAGAGTATTATTTGGGGTGGACAAGTGCCCACCTCCCAGCATAAGGCTACCACCTGCTAAATGTTACACAAATGTTTAAAAAATGAGTGGTCAATCCCTGGTAAAGTACCACAGTTACAATGGTAATGGTAATGTGTTAAGTACTTAAGCAGTGCATATATAGTAGAAAAAGTCACACAAAACACAATAAAAACCCACAACCAATTTTAAAATTAAGAGAAGATATTTATGAGTAAATTAAAACCAAAATGACAATAATCCAATTAAGGAACCAGAGATATGAATTTTTAAAAGCTTAAGGAAAAATAGCCCTAAAACGCAAAAAGTGCCAATAATTGTCTAGGGAAGTAGTAGGCTGAGACCAAGGTGCGATCAGAGGCACCCCGTGATGAGCCCTAAATTTGTCACTAAGAAATTTTGCAAGTCGGAAGTTTTGAAGAAGTTGCAAAGTAATTTTGGGGAAAATCGGAAATTGTAGCCGCTGGCATGGTTGGGTTGAGCCTGCAAATCAGATCCTTGCCGCATGTTGGTCGCTCTAAGGATCTGGAGTGTTTGAACATTTTTCCAGAGAAAGTCGCAAAACAGAAAAGACACTGAGGAACCACTGGCCAGATACTTTTCATGGTAGGTCCCCTTGACTGTAGAGCAAAAATATTCAAAAGTTTACACATTTGTCCTGGTGCCCAAGCAACAACAGGAGTACACTACTTAATCCCAGAGAATCTTGGTGTGGGGTCATTAATAGACTCCCATGGTACCAGGCAGAGGCCCCAAGAAAAGTTCAGGTCAAGGTCCAATTGCCATTGATCAACTGGGAATTGTGGGGAAAAATTATCTGGCAGCTGTCTGAGTTCTTCTCACCACACAGGATGTCAGCCAACTAACCCTTGGAGATCACTTCTTTATCCTGGGTGCAAAGTGGAGGGCTGGTCCACTCCTTCAGATCTTCTCAAATGTCATAGACAGCAGATCCAGTCCTCCTCTGTTCTTCCACATTCCAGAAAGTGTTCTCTACAAAGTCTGGGGGGGGGGGTCCAACTTTATTGGCCTCAACAACCAGTGGGTGGGGAAAAATTTAGGGTGCTCCCTAACCAATGGAGTAAAAGTTCCCTGGGGCAACCCTACCCATGTTTTTTATAGTTTTTGTTTGTCTTACCGCAAACAATTTCACCGTGCCTCTCACTCTCAAAATCCAAGATAGGGAAAGTTTTCTCCCATTGTGCTGAGCCTATGTGCCCAATCAGAGTCACCAGGGTAATGAGTAGTCCCCTCCTCATGGTCGCTCAAAACCAGTTCAAAGGGTAGCTTTCCGCCAACCAGTTTTGGTGCAAGCCTGACTAGGAGTACAGAAGCTGGGCTCTTTCTAGGTGTCACCTAACATATACTTGTGACAGGGAAGGACCCCTTTGAAGAAAATTAGGGTCCTGGGCCAATCGTAACCGGTCCTCCTGCTCGGGTAAGAAATCACCTTTCCACTCCCAGGCCACTGTCTGTCCTCTTGGAGCAGATTTCACACATTGTTCACAACTAAGTAAAAACAATCACTAGCTGCTCAATTGCTGGAAGTTATTGCACATTTTTTAAAATAGGATTTTACCATTAGATTGAACTTTTATTAACCATAACATAGTGTATGAAAGGAGTTTGTAGCAGGTACAGGTCAAAAACTATATAATAAAGTGCATAATATGTACTTTAACATTTCCTATGTACCCGTTACATCGTAACCAGTGAAAATGTTGTTTTGGATATAGCCACTTTTGAAAATGTATAATGTTACATATGTTCCACTCTTATATAGTATGTACCCTACTTTTTAGGCAGCTAGGTGTGTTTAGGGGTGACTTCTTTGATATATAAAATCACACTTTCCTTCATGTCAAAAGGGTAGGCGTGGGCGGAAAATCCGTTCCGCTCGCGGATTTTGCGGATTTTCGGGAAATCCGCAATCCGCGAGATTTGCGAATTTCCCGCAAAATCCGCAAATCCGCGAGCAGCGGATTTTGCTCGCACTGCTCGCACTGTTAGCGTGAGTTCGCGCCCCGCGAATAAGTGCGAAATTGCAGAAATACGATCTTGGCAAAACTGAAAGTAACTACTTACCAGGTTCAAAAGTTCAGGCACATCATTAGTAGCCATTTCCTGTAGGGCTTCCTGAGGGGCCCCTCCAGAGTTCAGTTGCCAGTTGAAACTATTATGTGACCCTGCTCTGAACCTCAGAATAGTTACACATATGCCACAAAGGTCCTGAATTACAGCTAAGGGAGACAAGCAGGAGCCAGGCTGGAAGTTAAAATCCATTAATCAGCCCCTAATTCATTATTGTCAGTTGGGGCAGGGCAGGTGTTGTAACTAATTTTGCAACAATGAAAGCACTTAGCAAGTGCAAAAGATCACTAATCAGGGCGCACTAAGGAAGCAGGTGCCAGCTAAAAAAATATTCTGTGACACATTAATCAGCCCCAAATTAATTCAGGTCACTTGAGGCAGGGAAGGTGTGCTTTGCTTTGCCGAAAATAATGTACACTGGACAACCAGAGGGTGTAGTGATGAAACAGAGGGTGGCATGGGTGGGCCAGAGGGTGGAATGAGTAGTCAGAGAGTGGCAGTGGTGACAGAGAGTGGCAGTGATGAAGAAGAGTGTCCCAAACAGGCTGGACACGTAGAAACAACAAGTTCGCAAAACTTGCGACCCGACAGGTAAGTTCGCAAATTGCGAAATTGTAAAAACCCTCGCGAACTGGCAGAAACACGGGCGAACACAAAAAAAAAAAAATCCGCAAATTCGCGGGAATTCGCGGATTTTGCGGATTGCGAATCCGCAAATCCGCAAAATTCGCGGATTGCCAATCCGCAAAATCCGCTCATGCTTACAAAAGGGTGATTTTGAGAAGTCTGGACAGCGTGGTCCAAGCTGCTGCTGTCAAACTACACAGGGTAGGACTGAAGCCAGGTGTTCTTAGCCACTGTAATGGATATCACAATAGGTACTGCAGCCCAAGTGGCATGTCTGTGCCATATATTATGGCCGTTTAGGAAAGTTAAACGTGCTAATCATATTTTAATAAATCTCAACAAGTTTTAGGATCCAGAGCATATAGAAAAAGCACTGTATAGGAGTGTCTCAGTGTTAAAGTTCACGATTGAGAGAGGAGCTACGACGGCAAACAAGATGGCTGCTTAGGCTCCCGGCTCCGCCGACCTCCGTATCCCGCCGCAAGATCCTGCACAATATCCTGATTTTATGCCCAGCCCCTGCGTGCATGAACGGTTCCTCACTCCGATGGTGAAATCCGGGAATTTCTATCCGCCAGTTTTCACGGAGTTACACCGAGTTGAAGATTGTGGCCTACTCCAGAGGTGAAGCCGGGGCCTCGAGTATCTGCATGGCTGGGTGGTAGTGCAACAACAATGGCTGAGAGACCCAGGCAGGGTCCGGTCGATCGTAGTGGAGGCTTCTTTTGTGCCCGGAATTGGCAGTGACTGTTCTCTTTGCTCAGCACAGATGGAGAGGTGACCTTGCTTGCTACTGACGGCAGGTGGGGATTCCCGTCCCGCGGACCCGGTGCCGGCTCCCTCCGGGGTTCGGCGGATTGGGTCATGGCGTTCCGCCGGGTGATCGTGACTGCGGAGGACGATGGGTTTCCATCTACGCTTGCCCTCTCGTGGTCCCTGTCTGTCCCCCCCGGAGACACCAATTCACTCGGGTGATTGTGATGGGTCTCGGGCGTGAGACCATGGACCGAAATGTGTCTGAGCCATCACTGAGTTCATTGCTGGCAGAACTCTGGGCGTTTCAATCACAAGTGACTGTCTTAATGAATAAAATGGATGCAAGCCTATCTGGGATGCTACTTATTGTACCGGACCCTGCCCCACTATTGGAACTACCATCTGTAGCCATTCAAGCAGCGGCCATTTTGACTCACTGCGAGGACCCCGTGGGGATGCTAGTATTGGAACCATCGGATGAAGCCCTGGAAGATGGTGTACCAGAGGTCGTGACGTGAGTGTGCCACCGCACCCTCCACCGTTATTAAATTTTGAGGTATTGACTGGCACCCTACCCCCGGAGACTTGTGTTGTAGACTCTTCTTTCATCTTGTGGTCGTCTCCCCCCTTTTTGGAAATGTTGCGATCCCAGGGCAAGAAACTTCGGGACTGTCTTGTTGGGAGAGGGAGACTTCCTGCACCTGAAACTCCTGTGACCTTATTTGCCGCTATTGGTAACGAATTGACTCTCGATGACTTCCCTCTCCTCTATGACTTGATTGTATGCCTTTGGGTCTCGCTGGGGAGGGTGCGTGTGCTGGTCCGGAAGGGTCAGGGGTGAGATTAATCAACTCGGGCGGTTTGAAATGGTATTAGGACTGTTCGATTTGCAATGGATTGATTTAAGAGGCTGGGCGGTGTGTCACGGTGCCCCCTAATTTCTTTCATAAGGGTCGCTCCACATCCGTCTCTTTGCGATAGGGGATGTCTGTTTCTGGCGGGGGGCTAAGGGGCTGGGGGCGTGTACTACTAGGCCCTCCTCCATTCTTCCTCTTTCTTTCCCTTCTTTTAGGGTTTTAGTTTTTTAAGGCAACAGGCACGCTGCTAGTGGGGTTAGGCTATAGCCATCGGCAGGGTTGCAGGGTGGGGGGTTGGAGTTTTTTTTTTTTATCTTGCCTTTCTTATTTTCTATGGCCTTTTTCTCCCTTCCCTTTCTTTCCTTTCGGGTCAGTATAGTCTGTGTTGTATCCTGATTACACTGTGTTCTGGACTTTTGTGCTCACGCTTCCTAGGTTAATCGAAAGTCCGGGTGGGCAGGCTTTGGGAACCGGCGCTTCCGAAACTGTATCCTGTATGGTTGTTTCACTTTGATTCATAAGCATTGGCGCCAGGGTTCCTCATATTGTTGTCTCTAACCGTATATCCTGTTTCTTGGCCTGTCCCCCGTTTCCTTTAGCTTAATTGTATGGCACCAGATACGTCTATTTATATAATATAAAATGAAACCTTTAGTATATCCTGTGCCCTATTCATGCATTCCAAGACAAGCTTTATCCTGATTCGCTGCCGGACCTTAGGGCTGTCGGCTGATGAGCTGTGTTGCACTGTACTATGATTGGTTATACTTATTACTAGCGGACGGCCCCTGCGGTTGTAGGCCCATACTTGTACTTTCAGAAAGTTGTAATGCTTCATCAGTGATTGGATGGGCACAAACCATCTGAAACTCAACCCCGACAAGACTGAGCTGGTCCTTGTCGGGGGGCCCTCCAATCCCTGGCACTCTTCCTTTTGGCCTGCCAGTCTTGGCAGCCCCCCTTGTCCCGTCAACTCAGCAAAAAGTCTGGGAGTTGTCATAAGAACCGATCTATCTATGACACCCCAGATCAGCGCTGTAGTTTCCTCCAGCCATTTCCAGCTCAGGAAAATACGCAAAATCTCCCGCCTACTTACCACCGATGCCCTTACTTTGGCCCTGCTTGCGTTAGTCATGTCTAGGCTTGACTACGCAAATGCACTATACGTAGGCATTCCTGCATACCAACTCAGGAGACTCCAGCTGATCCAAAATCAAGCTGCTCGCTTGATTTACCATCAACCCAGAGATCAGCACGTTCAACCTCTCCTAAAAAGTCTCCACTGGCTTCCGGTCTCTGCCCGCTGTAAATTTAAGCTTGGTTGCATCATTTTTAAATCCCTCACTGGTCATGGCCCCTCTTTCATTTCTTCCTTGCTCCATCCTTATGTCCCTTCCCGCACCCTTCGGTCATCCCAATTGGCTTTACTTTCTGTCCCCAGATTCAAGCGGAAGAAACACGGTGGCCTTAGGTTTTCTTTCTTAGCCCCGTCTTTTTGGAACTCCCTCCCTCTTTCTCTTAGGTTGTCCTCCCCCTACTCCACGTTCAGATCTTTCCTCAAAACGCACCTGTTTACTGTAGCCTACTACTAGTTGTCATCCTCTGTTATGTTATTTTCTGTCTCTCCTCCCTGCTCCCTCTGTACAGCGCCAAGAAACCTAATGGTGTTAGCGCGCTCAATAAATTAATTTAACCTAACATAACATAATTTAACAAGGTTTTCAAAAAATAAATAAATAAATAAATGTAAAAAAAATAAAGTTCATGATTTCCAGCAGGTGAAAAACTGTGGTTAGCCAATTAAAAAAGGACCAACTTGTGCCCGGAATAATCTTCAGAACAAATTTCAAGCTATTTTATATAAAAAACATTCCATCCCAAACAAAATTCAAGCATCCTAAATGAATGTTTAATTGAAAAGTAAAAGTTCAAAATACATTTAAAGGATCTTCCTGGGCTGAGGAAAAACATTCCTAGCTATGTTTCTCTTCCTCTTCAGAGATTATATCTGGAGCTATCCCACAGGCACTGACCCTTTAGATTGTGGGGCTGGAATGAACATCACTTGAGGATCGTAAAAGTCTAGGGCATGTTTAGGCACAGAGGGTGAAGATACACTGAGATACACAACAACACAATCAGTGGATGATTGGGAGACAGAAGGGACAGGAGGCAGCAGAGCTCTCTCTACTATTTGGCATGTGCCCCACTGTGTGTCTTCAGATATGCTGCCACCTCCAGGAGGACAAAGGCAGATTCTGCTGACCAGCAATTACCTAGTTCACGACTTCCTGGAATGCAGCGATGGGGGAGGAATTGGACTATTGAATTCTATGGGCCTTGAAGCCCATAGGATTCAATATCAAATACCGATTCGGTAAATACCGAATCGGTAAATATCGAAGTTTGCAAGGGTGCAGGGGGTGTCACTTTGACACCCTCTGGTACCCCTGTTTTAGGCTTGTGTGCCATGTGGCACACATACATGCCCTAAGGCCACAGATGTGCATGTACACCTGAATCGGTATTTTACCATGCAATTGTATTGCATGGTAAAATACCGATTTTCAAAGCCCTGTGTCAATGTTAAAATTGGCACCTACATACCAAACATGCATTTTCGGTAATTTTACCAACCGGTATATTTACCAATTCGGTAAAATATACAGAATTGGTAATTTTACCGATTCTGTAATTTTACCGAATCAGTAAAATTACTGATTCCGTAAAATTACCGAAAATGCATGTTTTTTATCCCCCTACATCTTAATGGCCATTTACCTGTCGGTAACGGCTGAATTCGGCCGTTACCGGCCGGTAAATGGCCAAAATCTCCCACCTACATCTGGCCCTTGCGGTTTTAAACATGAAGGGCAAGATGTAGGTAATCCCAATTTACCAGTTCTTAAATACCGAATTTTACCGATTCGGTATTTAAGAATAGGTAAATGGGATGTAGATACATTTTCAGTAAAAATTACCGAACCAGTAAGATTCGGTATTTACCGAATCGGTATGTACCGTTTCGGTAATTGCCATTCATTCCTATGGGCCTCCAGGCCCATAGAAATGAATGGCAATTACCGAATCGGTAAATACCGATTCGGTAAAATGGGGGAAACATTCAAGGATGCTAGGGTGTCACTTTGACACCCTGATGCACCCCTGAATCGTGCTTGTGTGCAGATGTGGCACACATACATGCCCTAAGGGCATGTATGTCTGCCACATGGCACAGTTGAAAATGCACAGATTTACATTTTCAAAGGTATGCCTTATTTACCACCAACTTATAGTTGGTGGTAAATAACGAATCCTAAAATGGGAAAAGCACTCATTTGAGTGCTCCCTACATTGCAAATTCAGTAATTTACTGATTCAGTATTTTAAGGAATCGGTAATTCCTTAAAATACCGAATCGGTAAATTACAGAATTTGCAATTTATCCTACCTACATCCCAAATGCCCAATACCGGCCTGCAGTATTGGTCCACCTACATCTGGCCCGAAGTTTCTTAGGTGTATGGGGTTCATAACATTTATAATGGAACTCGAATTTTGGTAGCCTTTCAAAATACTCTTTTTTTGCCATGAGCGATCACTGAAAACCTTCCTAGACAACACCAGATGAAAAATTCAGATTTTCACCGTAGGGCCTTCCCTTTTATGCACTGACTATAGTCTCTACAGTTTAATACTTCAGCATCACTGGTTGGCAGAAACAGGATTTAAGATCTATAATATTTCGGGAACCAATAACATAATTCTCTTTAAGATTTTAGAAACATTGTAGGCCTTGTATGTGTAAACCCTACAAGGATACAACTCTCCTATCACCCTCACTCATGCATTAACTCACCAATTATTTTGTCCATTCTTTCACTGTTTTAACATGCCCCCACTCGCTCTAATCCACCCATGACCCTCATTCAAAAATTCACACAATACACTCAGGAATTCACTCAGTCTCATCATTCATTTTATCACACCAAGTTACACTGTTGAATTAATTCCACCACCAGAGTGGAGCCTACTCCAGAACAAAGTACAGCAAATGTTGGGGTGATTTTCAGGCAGAATTTCCCAAGATAATGATTTAATTGCATTCAGGTTTTGTAACACATTTTATGATCATCTATGACGTCTGCTCTGATCAATACAAAAATGTCCAGACAGTTAGGAACTGAGCTGGACTTTGCACATTTGCCCTTTCAGGGACACAGGCAATAATCCATACAATTATGAACCTACAAGAGCAACTTGTTTTTGTCATAGAGTTATCTGAGATAAGTAGGTATTGAAGAATATATGGAATAGCATATTTGATGCTTCACCTAGTTTTAATGTTAAAAACTGATACTTTATTGATGCTCATGAAGATGAACTAATATCCAGGCTGGGAACTGTACATAACATTATTTGAAAATCAATACAATAGCTTCAAAAAGGGAATCACTTTATTCTCGCATGCCCATCCAGGCAAAAATCATTGGCCACTCACTCAAACATTCTCAGATATTATTTCATTCTCACCATTCACGCACTGACACCAACTATCAACCAATCACACTCACCGAAGATTTCAAGCACATACATACATTCCACCTACCCACACATACATTCCACCTACCCACACAAGATCAAATCATCAACCAAAGCACTCATTCTCGGGGTTCAACATGGCTATAAAACATCAAAACCGCAATTTGTTAGAAAAACGACCCCCCCCCATATGCGCCTCAACGCATATATCCCGCTGTACCTCTTCAGATGGCTGCCGCGCCCCAGGCCTCCGCGTCGGAGGAAGACATGTCTCTCACCTCCCTGGGGACTACCCGTGCCCCACCTACCTCAGTGAGAGACATGGCTACACTCATCCCTGACCCCCGACAACCCTCAGGAACGTCCCATATGGTGTTAGCAGCTCCAAGCCCCATATGGACCTCCCAATCGGCCAGTACAACCCCCGGAGATATGGAGCGAACACCAATGGGGGAACGGGGAGGTCTGAGCAATAAGCGGTTATTCACGAGAGCCTCCTTAGGGTATGGTGAGAAAGAAGGTTTAGCAGACAAGGCAGCTAAATAGATGCGGAACAATATATACACAGTAGCTGATGTATGGAGCACTATTAAAGATTTGGAACTGGTAATGCAGCAGCATGCTCTATATCAGATGTCTTGTTACCTCATCGAGGCCTGGGAACTATGTTTCTGGGATGGGATGGCCCCTCAGGTACTGTATACCATCCGAGACTGGACTCATAACTTTAACATGGATCCACAGGAGGTATACAAAAATGTAGACACATTAGTGAAATATCGAGGCAGAATGTTCATAAATAGCCCCAATTGGACTTCCAAGCATCCCTATTTTTCACCCTGAAATTCCAGAGGCTCGTGATAATAGTAACCAAGTTATACGACCTCGAGTGGAAGCTCGGTTCCAGGAGCAATGAGTTTACACTCTGTGGAAATGAAGTGAGGTTCTTGCCCTTAAATCCCAACTGCCCGATCCCCGCAAGAATCCCACCGCCTACTACAAGAAACTGACTGAAGCCGCAGCCTCGGCTGTAATGACATTGGCAGATGTTGAGCTATTCTTCGGGTTATTAGTTCCGGTCGATATATGGCGGCAGGTTCATGACGCCGATCATGCTGCAGAATTAGGGGGAACTTGGAACGAATTGAAGGACTGGGACCGAGATCGAAAACCTGGGGATAAGCCTAGAAACAAAATCACCT
Source organism: Lissotriton vulgaris (assembly GCF_964263255.1). Classification (NCBI taxonomy): domain Eukaryota; kingdom Metazoa; phylum Chordata; class Amphibia; order Caudata; family Salamandridae; genus Lissotriton; species Lissotriton vulgaris. Next base: position 400,606,377 of record NC_141697.1, on the reverse strand, counting down.
CTTTACCAGCAAAAATAATAGTGTACATGCATACCCTGATTCCCCCACGAAAGGTTGACTGGGACAAACTGACAGCTTGTAGGCAGAAAAAGGACGAAAGTGTGTCCGACTTCTTTACCAGGTTTGAAGGAGTTTTCATTGACTTTAGTGGACATGATTTGGCCACAGAAGGTGGGATAAGGTTGTTCGTGAATAGATTTGTTACCAATTTGACACCGGAAATCTCTGCACGGTAACAGGCCGCGGACAGCCCCTGGACTACCTCCACCCCCTCGGTGATTTTAAGCATGGCCCAATATTACGAGCACAGGGAAAACTAAAGCAAGGATAAAGTGGAGAAAAAGGCCAAGGATCTTAAAACACAGGTGTTGCTTCAGCAAGTTGTCTGAGGACAAGGAAGAGGGAGAGGAGCCAGAGGGCCTGTGTCCAGAGGGGCGCGAACAGGCAGAGGCGCAGGCGTGACCCAGACTATAGGGATAAACCAATGCTCCTATTGTAAGCAGGATGGACACTGGAAAGCGCAGTGCCCGTTATTGCTTGCCCAGAACGGAGCAGTCCGAGGGCGAGGACGAGGACAAAGTGGCCCAGACCTTGTGATATGCACAGAGAAGAGGCACCAGGCAAGTCCGAACAAAATCATTTTGATAACAACCAAGGCAGACAGTATTATAATGAAGATTACGCATTCGAAGATCAGGATGGGTATGTCCACCCATAGGACAGCCAGGGACAGAGTAGGGGCCAAGTGTCGATCCCAGTCAATCAACAAGGACCTTATGTGAGAGGGGAATTGATGGGGACTTCTGAGAATTTTCTGATTGACACAGGGGCAATGAATGGTTCAGTTGCTCGATCATTGGTTCCAGGGGTGGCTCTGTCTGGGCAAAATAATATATCTGTTGGATTTTCAGGACTTCCAGTAGTCAGCCCCGTCTCTAAACCACTCTCCTTCACGATCGGTCCCGCTACTGTTGAATCACCTTTTCTGCTAACTTCGCATTGTGGTGAGAATCTGTTGGGCTTGGATATGCTAAAAAAGTTGCATGCAAAAATAAACTGCTCCCCTGATGGGGTTTATTTAACGATACAACCCCACACTGACAGCATGAAACAATGTTTTGCTAGAAACTAACCTCTTCCCCCCGAGGTTGACAGCATTCCCGCTGCATTATGGGCAACAGGGGATGCAGACGTGGGAAAGTTAGACATCCCACCAGTCCATATCATGTTGAAACCTGGCGCAAAGTTACCGCGCATACCGCAGTACAAAATTTCACCAGCCAGGCTTTACTTTCAATTATTCTGGATCTTATTGATAAAGGGTAGTTGAGGAGACAGCTGCCAGTATTTGTAACAGCCTGATTCTTCCAATTTTGAAGAAGAGTCCTGATTCTGGTTGATGCTTATCGTTTTGTGATTGACCTGAGAGCAGTTAATAAGATTGTAGTACCGCCGTACCCTGTGGTAACAGACATCAGCACTATCCTTACGATGATTCCGCCCACTGCTCAATATTTTTCGGTCATAGATCTGAAGAATGCTTTCTTCAGTATCCCTATCCACCCTGATAGCAGACAGATCTTCATTATCTGGCCGAAGCTTCCGATTCTGTTGTGCACCTCAAGGCTATACTGAGAGTCCGAGCATCTATAGTCAGGCACTTAAGGCTCTGTTGGACAATCTAGTCTTGCCCGAGGGCAACATGCTCTTGCAATACGTGGATGACCTGTTGATCGCCTCCGACACTGAAGAAGGCTGCAAGGCTGCCACTGGTAAATTATTACATCATTTGGCGGCGAAAGGGAATAAGGTGTACTTTTCTAAGTTCCAATACTGTCGACAGGAGGTAACATACCTAGGTCATCTACTGTCGAAGGAGGGTAGGCGGTTGACTCCTGAACGCATTACTACCATCTCTAACAGTTCTGTCCCTTGCACTCAGCGTTAAGTTTGTGCCTTTCTTGGCATCACCTCTTACTGTCGCCAATGGATACCTAATTTTTCTCTTCTCGTTAAACCTTTGTTGCATCTAACCACTAAAGACGGGCATGAACCCCTCCCCTGGACGGATGAATGTCAGCATTCCTTTGACTCTTTAAAAACTGCTCTTTGTTCTGCACCCGTCTTGGGTACTCCTGACTACCGTAAACCCTTTGTACTATATGTGCATGAGGTCAACGGTTGCTCGCTTTCAGTGTTAACGCAAGAATTTGATGGTAAGCAAAGACCTTGCGCTTATTTGTCAGCCACATTGGATAATGTCGCAAGAGCACTTCCTAGCTGCCTGAGGGCCACAGCAGCTGTCGCGGTGGCCATCCGGCAGTCGGAGGGTTCATTCTAAATTCCAATCTAACAGTGATGGTGCCGAACGCTGTGGACGCATTACTAAACAAAACTAAGACACAGCACCTTACGAGCGCACGCTTCACTGGGTATGAATTGACACTATTTGCTCCACACATCACGATTACGCGATGTGCCACGTTAAATCCAGCTACATTGCTACCACTCCCTACAAGTGAAACTACCAATGATATACATGATTGCATATTTCAAACTGAAGAAGAAACGAAGGGTAGGATTGACCTTACTGACATTCCTCTATCTGACCCCCAGGGGGAGTTATATGTGGATGGGTCCTGTTTGAAATTAGCAGATGGAACAACAACAGCTGCGTATGCAATCACGACCTTGAAAACAGTAGTTGAAACATCTCGAGTGCCCCATCGGTCAGCTCAAGCTGCTGAACTGGTGGCGTTGTTACGAGCCTGTGAATTGAGTGAAGGGCTTGAGGTAAATATCTACACAGACAGCCAATACGCCTTCGATGTGGCCCATAGTTTTGGGCGGCTGTGGAGGGAATGGGGTTTCCTCACCTCTCATGGTCAGAAAATACAGAATGGTCCCCTGGTGTTACGATTGTTGGACGCCCTCACTCTACCCAAGAAGCTAGCCATAATAAAATGCAGTGCCCATAAGGCAGTGGTGGATGAAGTAGGAGAGGGGAATGCTTTTGCAGACCAGGTTGCCAAACAAACGGCCCAATCTACAATGTCGACTATGTTTGTAATGTCCTCTGCAAGGTGGGTGGAGGAATCTGATTTGTTTGATAATACCGTAGAAAGTGTGAGAGAACTGCAGAAGGAAGCCACACCAGCTGAATTAGAGAGATGGGAGAAGGAAGTGGGGAGGTTGGACGAGAATAATTGTTAGGTTGATTTGACGGAAAAACCGAGATGGTTGTTACCCAATGCATTGGTGCAGGCAGTTGTAACTACGGTCCACGGTCCTGCCCATGTTGGAGCTAAAGGTATTTGTGCCCTGTTAGACCCAGTATGGGATAACCCTAACATACAAAGGACGGCTGTCCGTTTGGTCCAATACTGTATGGTCTGTCTGCAACACAATCCGGGGAAGGCAGAAAATGTTTTGAGATGGAATTTTGCACCTCCAACGTTACCCTTTGAAGTGATCCAGATGGATTATATCCACATGGAGCGCGTCAACAATTTGAAATATGTGCTAGTGGTGGTCTGTGCTTTCAGTAAATGGGTTGAGGCCTACCCCACAAAAGAGAATACTGCCCTGGCTACAGCAAGGGCCCATTCTCAAGGGTATTCACCTGTTACAACGCATTTTTTACAACGCACTACCACTACAACGCAGGCATTACAACGCATACCATTACAACGCATAGCGCTGGGGGGCGCTCTAGGATAAGAGGTAAGTTTAATTTACTATCCAACACCTTCCCTAGGGTCCACGGGGACTGGAGTTAGAATAGTAAATTATACTTACCACTATCCAGCACCCCAAAGCGCTATGCGTTGTAGTGGTATGCGTTGTGAATACCGCGTTGTAATGGTATGCGTAGTAAAAGTATGCGTTGTAACGTCATACATCCATTCTCAAGGAATTTATACCACGCTACGGTTTGCCCCGTTTGATTTGGTCGGACAACGGGGGGCATTTCCATGGGGCCCTTGTTAAGCATATTTGTGATGGACTGCAGATAAAACAGAAATTCCACGCTGCCCGACACCCCAAGTCAGCAAGGCTCGTGGAGAAGTATAATGGGATTCTGAAACTGAAGATGGCTAAAATTCAGGAAAGCACAGGTTTAAAATGTCCTGACACCCTGCCCCTGGCCCTCATGTCATTGCGAGTTACCCCTCATTCTCTCTCTGGTCTCTCTCCTTATGAGATAACCTTCAGGCGACCAGCTAATATATCGGGGGTACTGAGACCACAGTTCTTTTCTGATATGGAGAAGTGTGGCTCAATGGTTTGAGTGGCAGACCTTGATGCAGAGCTTTGGCCCAGGACCAGGGTTCGATTCCGACCTCGGTGGGTCTCTGGCTCAAAAATTCCTCGGACCTGATATTCTCGCCTCAGTGCCTATTTCAATCATGGGTCCCACGCTGCAACGCTGGGCAATAGCTTGCTTAATCTCCACAACGGCCCCAACAGCGCTAGGATGCCTGGCTTCACCTTGGGGGGGCCCAGGAGTGGACACTTCACAGGGAAAAGCCAGGAAGGGTTCCACAGCGGCATGAGTAATAGTGCCACGAAACCACTTGGTAGCAGTGCGCTCTACAAATACTTTACATTTACATTTACATTGAATATCCTATGTTGATCAATTACCTGTATGCCCTGACTAAAGATCTCCGTTCTATTCATCAGCAGGTAGCATCTGTACTGCAGCCTCTGCCAGAGGGCCCCGGACATCGCTTGGAACCTGGCCAGAGAGTGCTGGTTAAGAAGTTCGACCAAGACACCAGCCTAGCTCCAAGGTGGTCCGAGCCGCATCAAATTCTGCTCACAACCCGGACGGCTGTAAAGGTGGATGGGAGATAGCACTGGATACACGCCTCCCATCTGAAAAGGCTGCCGCTCCCGCTTCCTTATGATCAGCAACGCTCTGGGGAATATTGACCCAGGAAACAGAGAGAGCCACTGCATTTGTACCCTTTTCTGACGCCTGCGAAGTAGAGCAAAGGCAAGAAGAGGGAGTGACGAGATCGGGTGAACCGGTCTCCGCTGAATCTCCAATTGCTCTGAATCCTGTTATTGATATCCCAGCAAGCGAAAGCTCTAATGAAGGAGAGATACCGTCTGAGCTGTTTTCTGATCAGGAAATTCCGGGTCATGTGCGATACAACCAACGGCCAAGAAAGCATCACGGTGCCTCAGACCCCACTGCCAGGAGATAAGGAAAGACTTGATTGAGTAGACAGGGTTTGCTAGATTTCGGGTCTGAGGTACTGAGCGAGACACTGGACTGAACCCGTTGAGAGCTGGAACTTTTGTTATTGTGCCCTGTTCAGAAAGAAAGACTAACACTAGTGAACGGCCAGGTTGTACATCGGATCCCTTTGACCACAACGTTTGTTTTCTTGAGATGAACGATAGGAGTCTGACTGTGAGACTCTGACGGACACAGGGAGAACAACCCTCTGGCAGGACGGACTGCTAGGCCTGAGTTTAGTTTTGGACTTTTAGCTAGGAATGTACCCTTTTGGCCGTATTGCACCTGAAGAAGAGCTTTCCATTGCACCACAATACTTGCCATTTTATGAGCCAATGTTTTCTACATGGACCACGCGTGTCAGAATTGCCTTTGTGTTAGTGATAGCAGTTACATTAGCTATTTTTATGAGCCTATTCATATATTTAGAATATAAGTACCCCCTGCAAACTCTTCTGCCCTCTACCGTTGCCCCGCCTGAACATTTCATGTTCACTTTGGCACCCCACAAAGAACGTTATCGCCAGACTTATGCGAAGAATGTATTTGTAGAAATGCTCCATCAAACCCATAGCGCTACCAACATTACCGACTGCTGGGTTTGTGGGATTTTGCCATCCGTTATGCATAAACATGACCTGTTCCTCTCATTGCCCTTGTCCTACTTGGGAAGTTGTGAAGCATGGTTTAAAATGTTTTCCGCTATGTACAGCCACTATGTAGAAAATCACAAACAGTACACCGATAAGGACTACAATATGATCTTAGCATATATTGAAACCCACCAGGGATTTGACCCAGAGGGAAATGGGGGACAAGGATCGTTGGATCCAGAAGCCTGTATGAATTTGTATACTGAGAACGAAAATAGTACCTGGTTAAAGGATGAACTTTATGATTTTGCTAACTTTAATGATTCGCAGAATTTCCAACACTTTGTTGCTAGAAATGTTAGCAGTGAGCGTATTGTACCAATTCCCATTTTGAATACTTCTTCCGATTTCTGTGTACAAGGGATGGGACATGTACAGGTTGGTGACAGTATCTGTAACTATACTTATCGCATGAAAATATTCAGTAGCCCTGCACTGTTGATGCCACCAAATGTGTATTTCGTGTGCGGGGAAAATGCTTATACCTGGTTACCACGGGGTTGGGTGGGTCAGTGTTATCTGTGCTTCTTTTACCCCCCTGTGTACATTGCACTGTCAGATTACCATAGAACACACCAACTCCATCGCGCTAGAGCGGTTCCCAGTAGGCAGCATAGACAGCTCGTAGTAACGGAGGTTGATCAGACTGACACCTCCCTGCAGCAGGTCACGGACTTTAGTAAAGGATTGGTCCCTTTCTGGGGACCCATATTCAATAGTAGGGAAATAAGGCGGTTGTCCAGGATAGTAGAGAACGTCATTAATATCACCACAGATATCATGACAAATATGTAAGGACGAGGGAGAGAGACCCCTTGTGACCCAGGGGAAAGGGATACTTATAAACAGTCAAGTGAAAAAACTTCCCTTGGGTAAGAGACTGTATAGGGATGCCCAAAAGTTTAGTCTTGGACACAAGGCTTCACTAAGCAAAGAAATTTAACAATAAAACAATTATATAAAAATATCGAAATTTATTCAAACATACACTAAAAACATGTTAAAAATCTTTGTCATAACATTAAAAAACCGCTCCTTCACATTGAATAAAAGGAAAACAATCAACAGTTTCACAATTTATACATATTAAAGATACCTATCATGAAAAAGTACAGTTAAATCAACTTCCTATGTATCTAAAAAAGAGATTTTTTGGAAAAGAAAGACATACAAACACTGAGACATAAACAATTTGTCTTTCATCAAATGCACATCAAAACCCTCTTTTTTTGGGACCAACTCCAAGACTTGATTTTTTTCTTTATATTCTTGGAGTAGGTTGGGAAATTGGATTGTGTGGTGCTAGGCGTCGACGCGTTTCGATGGTTTAGTTTATTCATATACCATATATGTAGGTCTTCCAAGATTAGTACTCCCACTTAGTTAGCTACATCACGCTAAAAGGAGGGTTTGAGGAACCAGAATTCAATTCGGGGCTAGCGAAACATATAGTTGCTTTTGATAATTAGCGTGATTCATCTAATAAGACTAACGAAGAAACGCAAACATTAATACACACACAAAATGAAGTAATTTAGGAATTAGCATACACCATATTGCACGTTTTTGTATCCAAATCGCAGACAGCACCGCTTGACTCGACCGAAGCCATTTTATGGCCTTGTTCGCTCTCTGCATTAGTAAACCCTATCTTTGCATTCTGCCCAAGCCGTTCCCCTGAGAAATATCCCAACTGTTGCAAACTGCTGTTTCTGCATGTTAGGCCACTCAAGGTTGTAGGTAGAAGGGGGAGGCTGGACAAGCACATTCCGAGGGGTGCTGTCGGACTCTCTCCAACCAAAGAACGCTTTGTTTCCCATATATGGCCTCTCCCCTGCACCAAACTGTACCAACTTGTATTTTTCCATCTTAGGTAACGGTTTCGAAATGTAACAGTATATATGTGATGTTCTGACAATGTGCCAGCAGTCTTCTTGGCGGACCTCGTGGGGTTAGGTCGCAAGGAGCTCCTCTGGCAGAGTTTGTTTGTTATAATAAACGATTGGACCTTCTACACTGCCAACTGACTCATTATTGGTAATTTGTAATTGGTTTTGGGCTATTTGTAAGTATGGCTCTAGGTGGTTTGTAATATCTTTTTCGGTACTTCAGGGGGCGGTGCTGATTTAGCAAAACTAATGGCGTGGAGAGGATCTCCAACTCAGGGTTCACAGAGCTTTACCCCCAGGTTGGGGTGCATCGTTTCTGGGCAAACCTATAGGCAGCTGCAGGGGCGTGACACAGGCCGCCGCAGTACGGGGGGCCCCCAAGCTCCAGGGGCCCCCCACAGCACCGCACTTCCAGCATGGCTCGCACCAAATCACTTTGATGAACGGTGAACCCAGTGAAGGGCCAAGCATGTATTTATTTGTCTGCCTATATGTCGGGCAGGATTTGAAATATGGAAGGTGCCCTGAATTTGTTTATGTTTTTTTCTACTGAACTTTTTTCTGCAAGCCACCTCGACTTCTCCCATCCAACCAGTCCTCTGTGCTGTGAATCTGGAAGGCTCTGCAGTTTGGCCTGACATTTCAAAGCCGTTTGACCTTTGTATGCTAGGTCAGTAATTCAAGAAAACTAGTGTCATGACAATAAACATTCCCTGTGGAAGAATAGAAGGTGCCATTTCTTACACTGTACTAGCTCTGCGAGGACATTCGTTTGTGATTGGCTATAGTTTATGTGTTGAATTGTCCATTTTTTGCATGCATAGTCGGTTTATGATCATCCATATCTTTTAGCATGTAATTATTGTTCTGTATTGTTTTTTCATTTCTAGGTGTTTAGTGGGTGCCTGGCACATTTTAGCATATTGTAGTTGCAATATATCAGTCATTTTTCAGTTGTAGTCCGTTTGTGATCAGTCATATTTTTCAGTGCTTCATTGTACCTTGTTGCCTCAGTTGATTTGTGGTCAGCTATGCGATTTAGCACTTCCTTGTTCTCTGTAAGCTATTGTTCAGTTCCAGCAGGTTAAATATATGCAGGTTTTTTCATCATCTAATCGTGATATGTTGGCAGTTCAGCTCTGGTCAGTTTTTGGTTAACTTTGCGTTAGTGTTAATAGAACACTGTCTCTATTCCTGATTATAGTATAAGGGCTTAAGTGTGAATTGACCAGGGTATTTCGATGACAGCGCAGTGGGATAATGGATTCATTGTTGAGACGTGTATTATATTTAGGGCTCCCGTTTTATGGTATTTATTTTTTGAGATTTCTGTCTGTATTTATCCATTTTTATTTTTTGATAATTTTATCTGAATTTATCCATATTTACTTTGAGTTTTGTGGAAATAATCGCTGAAATTTGTATATTTCCACATTTACTTAACCAGTAAATATACACTCTTGCTTGAATGCCTACCATGTCTCAATGCTGTAAACACCTGCAAAAGATAAATCAATACATTTCAAAGGAAATAAGCAGATTTCAGTGCATATTTACTTCTGTTACAGCTTTTTTACTAAAATTGCTTTCTTTTTTAGACCCCTAACCTATCAATCCACACAGCCATTGACCAGGCAGTCATGGCAGACAGTATTCATAATTACTCAAAAAGCAACCCAATGTCCTTTTTTATCCACATTTAAAAATAAATACAGACAAGAAAATAAATGTTTTCTGTCTGTATTTACTGTAAAAATCAGTAAAAACGGAAAACAGGGAGTCTTAATTATCTAGTAGCCAGACAGCCACAACTATGGACATCGACAACTCCTAGAGCCAGTGATTTGGGAAATCATTGACAGAATATGGCGTAGCAGCCAGAACTGCTGACTTTGGGGTTGGGGAGCCACGTTCGAGTCTCGGCGTCGGCTCAAAATCATGGGAAAATCCCTTAATCTCCCCGTGCCTACCTAAAATGGACGTGTCCTTGTGTAATGTAACTGGTGCTCGGGTAAAGTGCTCCAATACATTGGAGTCGAGTTTACACTACACAAAACTGCAAAAAAAATAAAAAGTTTAACACCTACTCTCCATACTTATTGATGAGGCAAATCTAGCGACGCTATGGGTCTACATGCAAGCAAAGAGAACGGGCTCCAAAGCTGCAGCCGGTACTACAGCACTGCCGTACCTGGAGTGCCCACAACAACACTTCTGGGTCCATTGCCGCTGTACCAGGGCTGTAAGTGGAATAAACAAACTGGAGGGGGGACGTCAGAGGGGTGTGGGCAATGGAATTAAGAGCATGACTTAAAAACATGTAAGCTAAAAAATATTGTTTAGCATAGTGTGCCGCCCCACTGGTATTTTGCTGCTTCAGTCATTACATCAGAAATATATAATATAACAAGTAATATTTCACCCACACCAAGTCAACACTTTTGGCTTTGTCAATGGTTGTTAGTTGCATAAGATAAATAAGCAACAACTATGGCTTTGTTGTATACAATATGAAAATGCTCAGTTCTGAAATGACAAGACTGTTAAAGAAGTTTAACTAATCACTTTGAAGTTACATCAAAGGCAGTGAAGGGTGTGGTTGCTGCAGGTTGCTGCAGAGTTAAGATTGTTTTCTCACCCTGAAGGTGAGGGTAAAAATGGTGATAGGGACCAGTGGCAGCACCTGTTTATTAGAACTGCCGGTGCTGAGCACTGGCAGGACCCGGCCCACTTAAAGCCCTGCACAGTACCTACCGAAGCCACGCCCCTGGCACATCTGAAGTTAACCAATTACTATGTTTATGAGCATAATAAAGGAAGTACGTAACGTTATAAGAAACAGTAGTATTTTTATACCCAGAAGGAAATTCTTTTTGGAGCTTCAAACTAGTTTTTAATGTCATTATACTTTTACTGGTGTCTAATGGTTTTGTGTGTTTCAGTTGGTATTTAAGTTAAACCGGTAGAAAGTCCTGCTTTACTTTCACTGATATGTGTTTATAAATCAACGTGCTGCAATGGACCCAGCAGAAGCCACTTGCAGTCTGTGAACAGCATTTCGTATAACGGTCACAAGTGAGGGCTGCAAACTGATTCTAGGGCACCACATAGAGGACACACATTGTACTGTTGGAATGTGTTTGTGGACGTATCCAGGGGCGTAACATAGGCCTCCACAGCCCCCGGGTTGCAGGGGGGCCACGCTCCAGGGGCCCCCCTCAGCACTGCACTTCGGCCGGCGAGGTCCAGATTGAGTCCATAGGGGCCCCCACCACGTACCCTGCTGGGGGGGCCCCCTCAAGTTTTGTTACGCCACTGGGCAGCCATGGCACTGGCAGTCTGCACCTGATTAAAAGAAATGAAAAAAAGAAGGAGAAGAAAGGGGAATCGAAAAAGAGGACAGGGGAGCCAAAGGGAGAAGGAAGCCTCCCTTGCGGCATGGCAGCTAGGAAGGGGTACATTTGTTGGTAAGGAGGCATACTGTTGTATGGCGTTTTGGGACCCGAGTGAAATTTTCTCGATTCATGCCCTTATATAGGTCCAATTCACAGTGCCCTAATATAGGCATAAGAAATCATGCCCATATTTAGACATAGCCCATGCAGTCCAAATACAGGCATGGCTACTTCAACCCGTTCCAAAAAGCCACAACGATTTCTTGGAAAAATCGGCATAAGCAGTCAGCGACATCTCCTTGCTTGAATATTGATTTGTCCAAGAACTCATGGAGTTTTCTAAGAACTACCATTCCCTTGGGGTTCTTTGATGACGTTATTATGCCCGACTTTACGTCAAACTAGGCACCTTCAAAGAATAAATATGCCTACACTTGCCCTAGCAAACACACAGTGGTTTGGAGCAGCTGGACTATCTACTTGCCCGACTGTGGTAAATATAATTTACCGTATACTATTTTTCCATATAATGACAAGTAAAGGAATAGCTCAATCAAATGAGAGGCAGAGTCCGGGGTGTCTGAGTCATAAGGGCTTTAATTCAGGATGGCTCGAGCCATGGAAATCAATTCCATCAATACAAGGGTTCGGGGGTATATGCAATGATGGCAAAAAGATGTCAACGATTTATTAACAGTACATGACATATATAGTATAACGGTGCAATAGCAATGAATACAGTAGGCGTGACAAGTGAATGTGCGTAGCAAAAAGGGCGTGTACAAAGGCGTGCACGAAGGTGTGTGCTGGAAACGTCACAGAAAAGTGTCATAAGTGGGTGGATACATAGAAAATTCTGCAGAGTCAGCTAAGACCTGTCACCTGGGTGTGCGCGCAGCTGGTATGACGTGTGATTGACGTGTGTCTGGAGAAAGCTGAGGGTCTGACTTTTAGCACTAGTAGAAGAGACAGACGTCTGGCATGTCAGACCGACCTGTTCCTATAACATGTCTGATATCTGGTATTTGGGGTAGGTGTAATCTGAAATAAAAGGTCTCTCGGGCAGAGGCTATTCTATTCTGGATGCATATGTGTCTAAGTGCAATGCGTGGGGCCATGGGCCTACCATGGTAACGGGAGCTATGAATTACATGAGGGAGACAGGGAGGCTTGGCCCTTTGCTCTGCAGCCGGGGAGCTGTTTACCTATTTCACTAGACAGGAATGTGTTTTCGAGGAGGCTGAGCCGGCTACACTGATAACTTGAAGGCAAAATACTGTATGGCAGGCAGGCCAGGCCGAGCCAGGCACCGCTTCGCTTGGCAGGAAGTAAGGCAGAGGTCAGGGACAGGGATGCATCTTCACGCTGCAGCTTTCAGAGACAGAGACAGAAAGTGGTTCAATGGCAGGAATCAGGGCCTAGCTCTGCAGAGCCAGGAAAAACGTGAAAGTGCACCATGTAAAGACGTTGGCAAGGCATAGTTAGGAACGGAATTATCAATCCATTCATGGTGGATCTGATAGGGGACATGTTAACGTTGGACGCAAATGTATTTGCGTCTTCAAATTCGGTTGCGGAGGGAAGTTACATGCACTTTAAACTCGTACATGGAGACGATGGGGTACACGTTAGGGGACATACTTGACCATAAAAATTTCAATTACCTCATTCCCTCCTTGTCCCCTACGGACCCATTAGGATATATCTATTTTCATGAGACCATCTATCTGTTCATATAACATCATCTGTTCTTCTTTCTTTAAACGGGAATGGGAACGTGAACTTGAGCGGGGAATACAAGCTGTGGCGCACAAGCCGCAAATCGCTGGCCCACATTGGAGACATAAACAACAACTGAATACTATGGCCAATATAATCCCCAGGAATGACAATAGCTTCCATCCCCAGGCTGTTATTACACTCCAGAGCCAACCGGACCAAGTCCAGGAGCCTGGATTCTGGTGTATCTGATGGGCAATTTCGTGAAGTCTAGTGATGGCTTTATAGACTGATGGCGCGTTATTAGGAATAAACACGCAACAACTGGATCCGATGACTCTACAAGCTCCGCCCCTATCGGCCAGGATGACGTCAAGGACAAGGCGGTTCTGAAGAACAACAAGTCTCATAGCAGACTGCTCCTCTGTTAAGTTGCCCAAAGCTGAAGTAGTCTCATTCACTACTGCTTCGAGAATTCTGGTTAATTTGCGTATCAGTTTACTATTGGAGACAGTGCCTAAATAAGGAAAGAATCCTTTATTGAAGTCTGTATATTGTTCCCATGCGGTTTCAGTCTGATCAACTAATGGAAGATCTCTCTTGTGTCTAACAAGATTGAGGCGGGAATTCCTGTGATAGTCAGATGGGGCTAGAAAAACTGGTGGCAATAGGAATGCAATGAAACAAGTACCATCCCAGTCTAGAGGTAAACGTACATAAGCTGTATGGCCACAAATGAAATAGGAATGTCGGGAAGCTTTGAATGTAGACTTGCCTTCATCACTAAATTCGACCACAGTAGTACAGTCACTATGGTCTAGATGTACTGAACCATTCTTTCTGACACATAATACACCTTTTGCTGGTAAAACTGATATGGAGGGCAAGTCTGGACTAGTTTCTGACTGAACATTTAATATCATGAGGTTAAGTGTGAAGTTGCCTAATCCATACACTTCATTTTCTAGATCGGTCCCTGTCATTTGTGGAAGACCTTCTTCGTTTGGGAAACATGCTTTGTTCATGACTGTGTTCAGGTTTCCCCATATCCATTTGCCTTGGGAAACCCTTGATTCAGTGTCTAAAGATGATATTAAACTAAACCATGCACCACAGGAACCATTATGCGTAAACGGGTAAGGAAAGAGGGGCAGAGCTCCCTTGTAATTCTGATAGGGAGGGAGTCGGCCACATATCCAACAGTTAGTAGCATTGTTGATTTGGTGAGAATGGTGTAACATACGAATAAATGTATTGTTGCGCAGTGCAAGTCGATAAGACAATTCATGTGGGGGTAGTTCACTAAACGTGTGCTCTGCAGTGTCATTAGAAAAAGAATGTGCAATCGGAAAATACATATATAACATCCAACTGATGCAAATTAACGTAAGACTCAGAAAAAACATAATAATCAGTGTGCAGATGCACCGACTACGGAGATTTTTACAATAATGATTTCTTTTCTGGATCTCCTGTCTATCTCTCTCTCTATTGGGGTCTAACTTGTACATGTCAAGAACTGTCTAACCGCTTCACCCGAGGGGGACTTAAACAATTAAACTGTCTGACTTACTAGACCTCAACTTCATGCGGAACTCCTGCTGAGGAGTTTTCTCTACCAGGGGAAGTTTAGTATCAGTCTCTGGAATGTGGCAGGGCTGGGAATCAGTCTTTGGTGGAAGTCCATAAAATCGTTTCACATGACTCGAGGGGAGCCAGGTTTTTCTGCCTTCGAGTTTCACCGCAGTCCTGGTGGTTAACAAGACGATCTTCGGATCCTTCCAACGGGGCTCCAAAGGGCTTGACCTGTCGAAGTTGCGCACGACAACTACATCGCCGGGGACCAGCTCATGCGGTTTCACCTCGGTGTTGTCTGGAAAAGCGGCTGCAACCTGTGAACGACATGATTGTAGTGCAGACATCAAGGAAGCAAGGTAATCTGTCAACATAGTACTTTCAACATCAGTAATCTTTCTCGACATAGGCGTCCCCCACATATTAGGAGGTCTACCGAAGACCACCTCATACGGGGATAGCCCTGTCCTAGAATGGGCTACCATTCTCATGTAAAAGAGGGCAACTGGCAAAGCTACTATCCAATCTATTCAGAAAAGGGGGTGGTGATGAACAGAGTGTCTGAATTGAGCAGACCACTCTTACCCAGTCCAAAGATCAGGGCTTGATCCATCACCGTTATTTATCTCACTGCCCAATCCCAGCTCAGAACCTGGCTATATGCAAATCAGTCTGTCCCTGGCCCAGTGCATCATGGGAACAGGGCAGACTAAACTACCAAGCCAATTCTTCACCAGAAAGGAAACAAGCTACCGGGGACCGGTTTCTGGCATTTCAGCCGTCTTCGGCCCGGCTTGCTTGAATCCTGATGGAGCAGTGAGAAAGGGACTCATGTCTGAGTATACCCTGCCACACCTATAGTGGCCAAAATCGATTCAGAAAAGGGGGTGGTGATGAACAGAGTGTCTGAATTGAGCAGACCACTCTTACCCAGTCCAAAGATCAGGGCTTGATCCATCACCGTTATTTATCTCACTGCCCCATCCCAGCTCAGAACCTGGCTATATGCAAATCAGTCTGTCCCTGGCCCAGTGCATCATGGGAACAGGGCAGACTAAACTACCAAGCCAATTCTTCACCAGAAAGGAAACAAGCTACCGGGGACCGGTTTCTGGCATTTCAGCCGTCTTCGGCCCGGCTTGCTTGAATCCTGATGGAGCAGTGAGAAAGGGACTCATGTCTGAGTATACCCTGCCACACCTATAGTGGCCAAAATCGATTCCTAAAGGGGGTGGTGATGAACAGAGTGTCTGAATTGAGCAGACCACTCTTACCCAGTCCAAAGATCAGGGCTTGATCCATCACCGTTATTTATCTCACTGCCCCATCCCAGCTCAGAACCTGGCTATATGCAAATCAGTCTGTCCCTGGCCCAGTGCATCATGGGAACAGGGCAGACTAAACTACCAAGCCAATTCTTCACCAGAAAGGAAACAAGCTACCGGGGACCGGTTTCTGGCATTTCAGCCGTCTTCGGCCCGGCTTGCTTGAATCCTGATGGAGCAGTGAGAAAGGGACTCATGTCTGAGTATACCCTGCCACACCTATAGTGGCCAAAATCGATTCAGAAAAGGGGGTGGTGATGACCCTTGCTCATTGCACCATCAGGATTCAAGCAAACCGGGCCGAAGACGGCTGTAATGCCAGAAACCGGTCCCCGGGAGCTTGTTTCCTTCCCAGTGTAAGAATTGGCTTTTGTAGTTTGGTTTGCCCTGTTCCCATCATGCACTGGGACAGGAACAGACTAATTTGCATACAGCCAGGTTCTGAAACTGGGATGGTGCAGTGAGCTAAAAAACGGTGTTGGATCTAGCCCTGATCTCTTGACTGGGTGAGAGCTTTCTGCTTAATTCAGAGACTCTGTCCCTCACCACCCCTTGTTGTAAATATACTATCCAATCTACTCCTTTCTCTTTACACACTTTGGCAAGACGAGTTTTCAGAGTCTGATTATGTCGCTCCACGAGACCTGCTGCCTCGGGATGTCGGACACAGTGGAATTTCCACTGATAACCTAACAGAAGGGAAACCTGCTTCATGAGTTCGGACGAGAATGGCTGACCATTGTCCGAATATACGACACGGGGCAAACCGTACCGTGGGAAGAAGTCACGAACCAACTGCTTGGCAGTGGTCGGAGCAGTGTAATCTGGGACGGGATATGCTTCTGTCCATCGGGATAGGGCACAGACAACTACAAGGACATATTTAAAACCTCTGCATCTGTCCATCTGGATATAATCCATCTGGAGGACTTCAAAAGGATGGTCGGGAGGATGAAATCCACCTCGCTCCACGGGAATACCTTTTCCTGGGTTGAACTGACAACAGATCATGCAGGTACGCACTTTCTGTTTTGCTGCTGCTCGTAAATGTTTGTTAAACCAGAGGTTCTGTAAACTGTCTAACATGGCTTTCTCTCCTAAATGTGCTGGACTATGTGCAGTGTTGATGATTACCTGGACCATAGAATCGGGGAGAAACCATGTGGTCTTTCCCCTTGTCATCCATCCCTGTTCAGTCTGGACCCCTCCTTGTTCAGCCCATTTCTTGATTTCGTCTGGAGTAGCATGTGTCTGTATGTCAATGACATCTTGTGTGGGGTCCCTGACTGTCATGCAATGTGTCAGTGATGATACAGCAATCTTTGTCATATCAGTCGTATGAGTATGAGTCTGGGCTGTATGTTTCGCTGTTCGATCTGCAAAGTCGTTACCCTGGGAAATTGTGTCTGTGACCTTTGTATGTGCCTTGCACTTCATGATGGCTATGGCTGTAGGCAAATGTATTGCTTCTAACAGTGCTTGAATGAGGGGACCATGCTGGATTTTAGCTCCGTGAGAGGTCAGAAAACCTCTTTCTTGCCAGAGGACACCGAAGTCGTGTACGACTCCAAATGCATAACGTGAATCTGTGTATATGTTTACTTTAAGATTCTTGGCTCGTATACAGGCTTGGGTCAGAGCAATGAGCTCTGCTGCTTGGGCTGACAGGGTGTCAATGCGATGTGTTTCTAAGACTTCAGTTTCCGTGGTCACTGCATACGCGGCCACTAGCTCTCCTGTACTTGTTCTCATACATGAACCATCCACATAAAGTGTCAGGTCTGGATCGGGTAATGCCACATCTGTCAAGTCTTATCTGGGCTTCGTGATAGTATCAATGACCTCCACGCAGTCATGTGGAGTAGGATCTGTTGTACTCGATGGTAAAAGTGTAGCAGGATTCAGTGTATTGCAACGTCGGATTTCTATGTGTGGTTGGAATAATGTCAGTTCATAACCTGTCAGTCGTGCTATGGACAAGTGTTGAGTCTGTGTTCTGTTCAGGAGGACTTCCACAGAGTGTGGAACCTGTACTGTCAATTGATGTCCTAATACAATGGAATCACTTTGTCTGATTGCTAGGGCTGTTGCTGCAACTGATTTTAAGCACGCAGGCAAGGCCTGTGCTACTGGATCTAACGTGCTCAAAAAATAAGCACACGGTCTATATTTGTCTGCTTGAACCTGAGTGAGAACCGACAATGCTGTGCCATCGCATTCTGTGACGAAAAGTGTAAAAGGTTTGCTGTAACATGGTGTTGCTAAAACAGGTGCTTGACATAAGGCTTTCTTTAATTCATCAAAAGCTTGTGTATGTTCCTGAGTCCATGGGAGGACAGCCGAAGACGCTGCCTCTTGTGTTGTCAACTGTATAAGTGGTTTAGCTAGAAATGCATATTGGGAAATCCATTGTCTGCAATAGGAAGTGAGTCCAATAAAGGCTCGTACTTCTTTCTGTGTCTTGGGTTGTGGAAGATGTGCAATTAACTGAATACGATCTGGTGTCAGCTGTCTCCCCTCTTTGGACAGCAAGTGCCCAAGGTACACCACTTGCTGGGCGCAGAATTGCAGCTTCGAAGGAGACACCTTGTGTCCCTTGTCCGCCAGGAAAAACAAAACTGTCAGTGATGCTTGTTCACATTCTGGTTCACTTCGGGAGGTGATCAATAGATCATCGACGTATTGGAGCAGGGCAGTGTTAGGAGGCATGTGTATATTGTCAAGTTGTCGTTTCAGTGCTTGGCTGTAGATGCTGGGGCTTTCTGTGAATCCTTGAGGGGCGCGTGCAAATTTGAAGCTACGGCCATTTAAACAGAATCCGAAAAGATACTGGCTTTCCGGATCGATGGGGACACTAAAGAAGGCGTTCTTGAGATCGATTACAGTAAAGAACGTCGCCTCTGAATCAATAGCTGTCAATAATGAAGAGATATCTGGGACCACAGGATACTGTGGTACAATGCATTTATTCAATTCTCGTAAATCAATCACCAGTCGATAAACTGGAGGTGCGTTTGGATCAGTGCGTTTAAGAATCAGAATGATAGGGGAATTACAAACATTGGAGTCGGTTTCTACAACCACTCCTTGTGCAATGAGCTCGTCAATGATTTTCAGTAAAGCCACTACAGCATCAGGTGGCAACTTGTATTGTCGGATTCGGGGCAGTACTACTCCTGGTTTGAGTGTGACACGATAAGGGGTAATGTGCATACAACCTACATCAGTGGGGCCTTGTGCCCATAAATGTGCAGGAACATTCTGTAACCTGGGATCAAAATCTCTCAACACATAATGGCCCTTGAAATCACAAAGAAACAGCCTTACTCCTTCCGGAGAACAACAAATTACAGCTCCTAGAGCTTTCAGAGTCTTTATACCAAGCAAGTTTTCTGGACATGATTTCGTAAGCAATAAATCAGTAGTACGGGATAATGGACCAACTGCAAGGGGAACAGGTTTCGATACTTCATTAACAATAGGCTTTCCTGAAAATCCAAGGGAAACATTCTGCGAGCCTGAGAGGGGTGCCCCTGGAACCTCGTCATGAGTGTTGGTAGTTCTGCTTGCCCCTGTGTCAATCAAAAACTTTCTATCCTTTCCTAATACCTGACTATGTACATAAGGACCCTCTTGATCTACAGGAACTTCAATAAGAGGCAAGCCAACCTCCCTCTCTAGGCTGTTTCATGTGTACTGCTGATAATCGGGGTAATCAGATTGTGCATACTGGTACATCTGTTGTGTGACATGCTGTGTCGCGGCAATGGGTTGGGGCTGTGGTACCGCTACGGTCTGTTGTGGAATATGCATAGGTTGTACGTTCTGTGGAACATGTTGTTGGACCTGGTCCTGTCTAGGTGCACGTGGTCTCTCTTTGGTTTTACCTGTGGCGATATTGTGCTTCAGAACTGCACACTCGTTTACATAATGGCCTGGCTGTTTACAATAGTTGCATGTCCCTTTAACGGGAGTCGCCGAATTATTTGACTGTGCCGTACCCTTTTTCTGACCATCTGCTGGAACTGACTGAGCAACTAGCATTTTCATTTTCGTGTCTTTCATTTGTCTTTGTTCGTGATCATGTTCCTCCCTAATTCTGTTCTGGTGGTATTGTAACATTTTTAACATTTGGGATGGCGTATTTGCTTGCCATGTGCTCTCGACTTTCAATACACGGTTCTTAACCTGGGGCAATGAATTCTCAACCAATTTGGTTACAAATAGATGTGGGTATGACTCGCTACTTGTTTTCAGGCCACTATTAATGATAAAACATTTCTCGAATCTGGAATAAAAATCACTAGTGTCTTCATCGTGTTTCTGTTTGCAGGCTAAGATTGCGTCCCAGTCCTCCTTTTTAGTTGTCAACAATCTTGGCAAAATCTGTACTAATAATCCTGGTAACGCTTTAGTCTTATCCCCAAGACCTAAACCTGGGGTCCGACCCTTGTCTTCGTCTTCCAATTCAGTCCAATTAATCTTTTTGTCTCCCACCTCCCATTCTTTTTCTTTGAGTTTCTCGTAAATACCAGCAGGCAATAACACTTTCAGTATTTTCATAATATCAGAATATGTGTAATCTCCCATGATTAGCATATCTTTTATTTCACGGTGAAAACCTGCTGGATCTTTATCGTGACTCGGCACTATTTTCTTCATTTCCAATAATTCCATTTTAGTTATGGGCGTATATACATACACGCGTTCAAATGTATTATCTGGTTTCCGGATGGGGTGTACTTCTCGTAAAGGGTTCTGTCGGTCTAGGTGAAAAGGATTGCTTACTGGGGGTGGAACAGGCACAAAACGTGGGTTCAAGAACGTTCTGTATTTATGGCGTTGTTCGAGAATTACATTAATCAAATCAGTTCCCAGGCCTCTCCATCTATGCAGGAGTAAGTCTTGCAATAGATTATACAACGGACCTGGATCAGATTGTTGATTCTCGTACTGTACAATAAGATGTTGGGTCATGTATATACCAGCTAGTCGCTGTTCTTCTGGAGTTAGACTTAAAAATGTTTGCACTACTAAGTCATCTTTATATATACTGTCATCCCCGGCCCATTGGACTGCGGACCGGGCTAGTTCCTGATCACGTAAGGTAGTGAGTTCATGATAACCTACTCTTTCTTTCAGGATTCTATCAGTAACTTGGAAAACATGTTCAAGGGAACATTTCTCTGGAATCGGGGAAAGGTGAAGGATGGGTCTGTCAAAGGGCCGATCAAGAGAATACTGTTTATGGAGTTTCGCCCTACCTACGTAAGCTATCGTGCCTGGAGGCACTTGGGTCGCTGCTGAATCTTCTGGTTCTTCCTCCTCTGAGGAGTCTTTATCGTCTGACTCGAGAGGCTTGTCAGTCTCTCGTCTGGCATGTATTGCTATTATTTCTTTACGGATCTTTCTAGTCATGGCCACTATACATTTCTCTTTATCATGCTTACATTCGGCAATATTCTGACTCCACCTCGACAAACCCTCCATCTCTTCCTGCGAAAAGCCTGGCTTGTCCAGTACCCTTATCAAACTATTAATCAGAAATCGCAATATCATACCCTGTGTCTCAACTTTCTTGTGTGCCATGGCTTCGCGAACACATTTTGGCCTTTCTCCTGATCTAACAAAATGATATATGTTGTCTAGATGTTCTGGCATGTCTGGTAATAACAGTAGATAGTCTGTAACACGGCGTAGACGTAGTGAGGCTAACATCATGGGTCTTGTCTTGCCAGGTACTGGGTCGTATCTACAATCTGTCAGGTACTCTTTAAGTTTTTCGGCTGGGTTTGCTTTAGGTGTACGTGACATGGCTATTTCTCTCATTGTCACTCGGTGTAAGGGTGGCGGAGTGTGATGGGAACCTCCTGAAGCACCCCCTGAGGCAGAACCATGAGCTTGACTTGATGTCAATGTATGTGGGTAAGGTATGTTTATCGGGGACGACTGACTCCGAGTCGCATCTGTACCAAAAGGGTTATTAGGGCCAAGAGCAAGGGGACCAGCAGGGGAAGTGACAACAGGTGCAGGAAGTTGATGACGTGGAGGGGTCGTGGCTTGATCAGCAGGAATCAGCAGTGGCAGTTGTCGGGGTACATTGGCGTATGCGGGAGCTTCATCATCTAAATAGGAAGAAAGGAAACTATCTGCTGTGGTCTGTTTATGACGTACTTTGGTCGGAACCAATGGAGGGGGCAGATCATTCGGTATTTCCGGAGTTGCTTTGGGCCCTCGGCCCTCGGCCAGAACTGGATACAATCCTGTTATAAGAGCATTACTCTGTCTTTCATGTTGTTCGATTTTGACGCGCTGTCCTTCTTCTAGTAGTTCTTTTTCTTTAGCTTTTTCGGAATCCTTTCTACTCTTCTCTGCTTTTCTGAGTGCTTTCTCTGTCCGTCTATGTGATTCTTTGCGCCACAATTCAATGGCGTCTTTCTGTGATTGTCTGGCTTTCTTTTTCCATAACGCTTCTTCTACTCTCATGATGCACTCGGCATCCCATGTCCCTGTAACGGGCCATCTCTGATTCTCTGCCAGGTCTTTAGTATAATCCACCCATAGGTCTAAGTACAGTATGGCATCTAAGCCGTGCTTGTGGTACATAAAATGTCCTGGAGTGTCCCTAGGTGGGATGGGAACTGCTTCTTCAAGTATCCCTTTCCTAGTTCCTATCTGTCGTAATTTCGAGAACAAAGGCATTGCTACCTCTAACTCAAACACAATGAACACAGTAAATTATGCAAACAATCACTCATACCACGACATTAAACACATTGAAACATTTCGAACAGATATTGACTACTCACAAGTTCTATAACGAAAACAAAACTGAATCGCTGAATAACTGAATTACTAGATGTACTGCTAAACAGCACAGATACACTGCTAAAACAGTGCAGACCGGATCTGTGTACCCAAACCCGTCTTGACCGGATACAAATTAATGCACCCGTCTTGATGCGTCCCCAGCAACGGTACTCACCGGGAAGCACGGAACGGAAGGCCTCGGAAACTCGACTGGACTGGACCGCTACGACGTCACTGCTGCTGCGCACTACGCATGCGCCTCGACACTTCGGACAGGTGGGCCTCTGGACACCTCGGACACTGTTCTCTCGGCTGGGCTCTGGTCGGGATCCTCCGCACTCCTCACCGCCTCGTCTGGATGTCGATCGCAGTCTCCGTCACCTCCGTAGGCCTGAGGGAGATACAGGAAAACCTGCAGATGCGCATAGAAGTCCGTCACGGCTGTGGCAGGGGGCAAGGCCTGCGACGCATCGCCGGCGCGTGGGGTGGGGGAGGGGTCCCTATTCGGGCGCCAAATTATGTGGTAAATATAATTTACTGTATACTATTTTTCCATATAATGACAATTAAAGGAATCGCTCAGTCAAATGAGAGGCAGAGTCTGGGGTGTCTGAGTCATAAGGGCTTTAATTCAGGATGGCTCGAGCCATGGAAATCAATTCCATCAATACAAGGGTTCGGGGGTATATGCAATGATGGCAAAAAGATGTCAACGATTTATTAACAGTACATGACATATATAGTATAACGGTGCAATAGCAATGAATACAGTAGGCGTGACAAGTGAATGTGCGTAGCAAAAAGGGCGTGTACAAAGGCGTGCACGAAGGTGTGTGCTGGAAACGTCACAGAAAAGTGTCATAAGTGGGTGGATACATAGAAAATTCTGCAGAGTCAGCTAAGACCTGTCACCTGGGTGTGCGCGCAGCTGGTATGACGTGTGATTGACGTGTGTCTGGAGAAAGCTGAGGGTCTGACTTTTAGCACTAGTAGAAGAGACAGACGTCTGGCATGTCAGACCGACCTGTTCCTATAACATGTCTGATATCTGGTATTTGGGGTAGGTGTAATCTGAAGTAAAAGGTCTCTCGGGCAGAGGCTATTCTATACTGGATGCATATGTGTCTAAGTGCAATGCGCGAGGCCATGGGCCTACCATGGTAACGGGAGCTATGAATTACATGAGGGAGACAGGGAGGCTTGGCCCTTTGCTCTGCAGCCGGGGAGCTGTTTACCTATTTCACTAGACAGGAATGTGTTTTCGAGGAGGCTGAGCCGGCTACACTGATAACTTGAAGGCAAAATACTGTATGGCAGGCAGGCCAGGCCGAGCCAGGCACCGCTTCGCTTGGCAGGAAGTAAGGCAGAGGTCAGGGACAGGGATGCATCTTCACACTGCAGCTTTCAGAGACAGAGACAGAAAGTGGTTCAGTGGCAGGAATCAGGGCCTAGCTCTGCAGAGCCAGGAAAAACGTGAAAGTGCACCATGTAAAGACGTTGGCAAGGCATAGTTAGGAACGGAATTATCAATCCATTCATGGTGGATCTGATAGGGGACATGTTAACGTTGGACGCAAATGTATTTGCGTCTTCAAATTCGGTTGCGGAGGGAAGTTACATGCACTTTAAACTCGTACATGGAGACGATGGGGTACACGTTAGGGGACATACTTGACCATAAAAATTTCAATTACCTCACGACGCAGCTTGCTACAGCAAGTGCCGAAGGAAGCTAACCCTCCAGCTGATGCACTGATCGAGAAGCTGTCCTTTCTCTCACTGAGAATCCAGCTCCAGTGTTTCCAAGCTCCCCACGCAGGGTGTTGTGAAATCGAGTCCCGAGACAGAGATACCAGACCTCCTTTATTCTAAAACCAAGGTACGGAGCTGATTAGACCCTTGGATAGATACTTGGCAAAGAAACTAAACCTTTGCTACACCACACTTACTTCTTCCCTGGTACTAGACTTAGGTTAGGTACATTGGGGTAGGAGTATTTTAGAAGCACCAGTTGAATACTTTTAGATGTTGTTATTTATGTATGTAATTTATATTATTTTATAATACTCTTCTTGCTGTACGCATTATACTTCACAGCCAGTATTACGATTGTAGCAGTTCATTTCTTTTGCATGAGAAAGAAGACTGTTCAATAAATCCTTTTATTAAATACCCTGTCTCTCTATTTCTCTGCACCTCTGATGAAACGAAGCATGCACAATTGACTGAGTAAAATATCTATCTATTGTTTCCACGACTCTGAAGATAAATTTTATCTTGGGTAAACAAAGTTGTCATGTTTATCAGTTGTCAGAAACAAATCCCTTCTTGTGTATTCGAGAAAGTTTCTAGTGACCTCTGAACTAGCTGGCAACTCACAATTAGGTTTAATATATTCAATAGAGACCTAGTCGACCTCAGTCCTACGTCAAATCTATAGGATATATTATTACAATGTGCAGAGCCTATTGTGAATATAGGAACTAAACTACATGGCACCCAACGTTTGGTAAGGCACTAATTTAATGCTAGATACTAGGGTAACTCAGTCGTGCTTTTCACAGAGACACCTTTTTCCCGTAAAATACTCGGATAGATGTCTGGAGTGGGTAAAAGGATAAAATATCAGCCATAACTGAGTAGGACGAAAATCCTATGTATTGGATTTTGTTTTGTTCAACGTTGAAGGATACAGTGGTCCAAAATATTGTGCACCTTATCTTTGTTTCCTTGAAACTTGCTCTGCAAACTTTCAGTCAATAAAATAGCTGAAAACGAGAACGGTGGGGCTACAGCCCAACCGGTTTTAGACATCACAGGTTTCCAACAAAACAACCCGGGTGCGATAATCATCCCGGAAAATTTAAGGAAAGCCATCACTATAAAGCTTATAACAAATGGCCTATCATCAAGAGGTGGTATGGTAAGTTTTGTCTTAGAGACACATGAGTATTGGCAGACAGAGGTATTCTATTCACGGACAATCTTCCCTGAAGCAAATGCAGTATCACATGTGTTTCACTTCTACAAAGTAGAGGATCATCCAACGGAATACGTTCCTTTCGAGGACATTGAAATTCGACTAACTTATCAAGAGCATGCACTCTGGTTTAAAGGCGCCCTACAACATCAAAATCACATTACCAGGCTCAGTCCACTAGGTAGACCAGGAGCAACATGGCCGGTTTTAGCCAGCTACACACCACATCCTGCCATTGAAGAAATGACAGGTGAGGAATTATTAGTTCAACTAAAATAACTAATCAAAATACATAGACAATTGGTTCAATATGTCAGGGGGACTCTAACAGTCCAACCTCCTATAAGGATTCCAAAGCAAAACCCTCACCAGGGGAACACAAATAAAATCACACCACAGACTATACAATCAGTCGTTGGTAAATTACCCGCAAAAAAGGAGCAAATTGCATTCTGGATAGCTCAGAAAATTACAAAAAATTGAGGCAGTATTTCAGGATACTACCCCTCATGAGAAACACAGAATTCTAACATTCTGTTTACCAAAGGGGATCGCACCACACCTGGAGGACTGTGATGCTTGGGGTACAGTCTTTGCTGCAATCTACACAAAAGCACATGGTGTTCCATCTATGGCGGTAATACCAGATGTCCTGAAACAGATTCAAAATGAATACGGGGCAAAGCCTGCTTTGAATCTGGGTATGAAATTACTGAAAGATTACAGGTCTCAGCAATAATATTAGCGAATATTAAAGGTGAAGCAGCATCTGTGGCGATCCGCCAAAAGCTAAGAGAACCTCCTGAGAATTCCTGAGAATTCCTGAGCAACCACAAGAACTGGCCAGAATAATTGAAAAATCCTATGAAGAATTAGGTAGAGATAGTTTGGGTGGGAACACTAACCCTGGTATTGGCTGTTTCAATTTGGATGTACTCATTCAAGATACTGATATACATTCCTCTCGTACCTTTCAGACTTCCTCACAGAAATCGGAAAGAAGAGGACGGTCAGAACATAAACAACAGTCAAACCCCAACTAACAGAAAGACCTAAAAAGGTCTTTATTAAAAACACTCTCACAACTCCTAAAAAGAAGTGGGAAAACACTAAACAAAATTCTAAAGAGAAACATTCTCAGTCCTGAGGAAGGTCTCCTCAAAAGGAGCCCTTCTTCTCCACTTCTGTTCGCTCTTTACTTAGATATATTTTTAAATAAATTGAACTTAGCATCTGAAATACCACCAGTTTTTGTAGCTAATACTAATTATAGAGCCCTCGCGTATGCCGATGACATAATAGTGCTTACAACCAGTATTCATAAAGCTTTGCCAGTCATAGAGGATCTGGCTACTCGCTTTGGGAGTTTTTCTGGCTATAAGCTGAATATAGCCAAGACCCAAAATGTATGTGTAGGTCAGACCCCCCCTCCATCTATTCCATTAGTAGAAGTGGCAACATATTTGGGTATTAAAATCACCTTCCCTGTATCAGATATCCCAGCTATAAATTTCAACCCGGTTCTTCAAAAAGCAAATACTACACTTGAACGGATTGACCATTTTCACTTATCTTTCTTTGGCCGGAACAATGTATTAAAAATGTCTATACTCCCCAAGTTTCTTTATATGTTTTGGTCTATTCCACTTGAGTTTCTCATGTCATATTTTAAACAATTGGAAAGAATGACATCCAGATTTATTTGGGGCTATAAAAAACATCGCAGATCTTATAAAATGATGATTCTACCAAAATCCAGGGGCGGTTGGGGTACTCTATATGTTTTGTACTATTATATTGCGTCTATCCTACAGTCTATTTCTCCTTTGATCATCGGAGAAAAAGCAAGGATTCCTCAGAGTCAGTTCCCCTCTATTTATGAACTTATATTGGGAGAAGAGTGTTGCGGTTGCTTTCTAAAAAATATAGAGCCAAGCTATTATAAAAAAATTAAATTTAAGACGCTAAAAGCAGCATTTGGAGCATGGAAGATAGTTAGACAGCAGCTGGGTATTAGGAAACTCTTGATTTATTCACCCCTTTCTGCTCACAAAATA
The DNA here is from genome assembly GCF_964263255.1 of Lissotriton vulgaris. Lineage (NCBI taxonomy): Eukaryota > Metazoa > Chordata > Amphibia > Caudata > Salamandridae > Lissotriton > Lissotriton vulgaris. The sequence continues at coordinate 400,578,723 of NC_141697.1, read as the reverse complement.
TTTCCATCCCTGTTTCAGGACTCGGTTATGTCTCGGTGGCGCAATAAAGGAATACAATGTGTGAACGATCTATGGCAGAACAGTCCGCTACTTACTTTCTCGGAACTAATATCTAGATATAATCTCTGAAATCAGGACTATTTTAAATACTTACAGATTCATAGTTTTTTTAACTCCTTGTCATCTCTGGAAGTTTCTGCCATTGTTAGGATCCCCCTTATTGATGACCTCTTTACTAAAAAAAGGATTGGTCATTATTATAGAGCTCTTTTGACCACATGTCCTGATGACTTGGAGTTCTATACAGCAAGATGGGCCGAGAAGCTAGGTACCGAAACTATCTGTCTGGAAGAATTCATTGCTTTGGCTAATACTATTTTGGTCACTGATAGAGCCCGTACCCAGCACTACATGGCCCTATATGACCTATACTATAGGCCCTTAAAAATCTCAAAATGGGCCGCGATGGTTGGTACAACATGTAATAGATGTGGTTGTCAAGCTGCAGACACAATACATATGTTTTTTGCATGTCCACTGTTGGCTCCTTTTTTAGAGGCAATTCAGACATTTCTTATTATAGTGCTTGGGTATTCATTCACTCTAACGGGGGAACATGTTTTAATTGGGGTAACCTCAGATGTGTTACCAGAGGGAAAAAAAGCTCTTATATTTATATTTATGGCCATAACGAGGGCCTGTATCACTCAAGAGTGGATCAGTCCCTCTTCTCCCTCATTTGAAACATGGAGAGCACACCTCCTAGCCACATATAATATGGAGGAAGCCATATATAGAACAAAAGGTAAAAGGAAAAGATGCCTTGGTATGAAAATCTGGGACCCTGTTCGGCAATGGATTCAGGGGGAGTTGATTTGATTATTATAATCTGCCATTGTATATATCATATGATGCATTTTTTCTTTTCTTTTCCTTAATCCTGGAATATGCTCTTTTATTTTCTCGGTATCCCCTTTTTACTTCTCTTTTTGACTGTTTAACCTTATTTATTTCTGTTTTTGATGTATTTGCTTTGCTGAATAAATCCTGTATGGCTTGCAAAAAAAGTGCAAAACAATAAAAAGATTAAAAAAAAAAAAAAAAAAAAAGACTAAGTGTTTTGACATTCTTCTAGCTGAAAAAGACTGGCCCCAAAAATTTGTCAGGGAGTGCCCACATGGTGAAGACATCATTATGCCAGCCTTTTCCAATCATATTCCAATTCATTTAAAATACACCTATGCCAGAAAATGGGTTGTAGCCCAGGCTCCAGCATTATATAAAAATCATGTAGGATGGGATGAGGATTCTCCTCGTCATAAAATCCCGTTACAAACACAACCAACTGCACAGAGGCAGTACCCCGTAAAGAAAGAAGCTAAAATACAGGTCAGGGAGATCTTAGAGCAACTTGAATACCAAGGGGTAATTGAAACATACACCTCATCAATGAACAATCCTTTGTTTTTTTGTCTCCAAACCAGACAATACATATCGTCTAGTTTACACTACAGAAATTTAAACTCTTCTTGCAAAACATTTGCAGTACAAAATGCACACAGTGCAGCACTAATGACTAACATTGTGCGTAAAAAATATAAAACCACATTAGATATTTCTAACGGTTTCTTCTGTCAAAACATTGCACCTGAAAGCAGGTACTTGACCATTTTCCCAATTATGGGGACACAGCGTCACTTCTGTCGTCTCCCCCAGGGATTCAAGAATAGTCCGGGGTTATTTTCGGCCAGAGTAACAGAGTTACTACAAACGTATGATGATGAGGCATTTTCTTATGTCGATGACATCTATCTAACAGACGATGACTTGGACAGACACTTGAACAGAGTGAACACCATAATACTTGGTTTTGCATCTGAAGGGTATACATTCAACTTTAAGAAATCGAGAATTGCCCACCTCAACGTACTTTTTCTAGGATACAAATTATCAAGTGAAGGCAAATGCCTGGCAGACACCTTTTTAGAAATGTGTGGGCTGCTCCAACCTCCAAAAACGCTGAAAAACTTACAGTCAATTCTAGGTTTCCTGAATTTCAGAAGAACATACATTCTATATTACGCAGAAAGGGTTAATCCTCTCTACAAATTAATCAAACCTGATTTCAAACTAATTGGGCTCAAAAACACACAGAAATTTTGCGTTCAGTGCAAACAGACATGTTAGCAACAACACATTTACAGACAAGCGTAAACGTACTCAACCGTGTAATCCGAATCATCCCAGGAAGGTGTGGATTCACGTACTTAACCTTTAATGAGGGAGAAAAAGTACCAATTGGTTATGAATCACACTTGTACACACAAGCTGAAATGAAATTCACTTCAACAGAAAAAATTCTGACAGTGGTTCAAACTGCAGTAGCAAAAGAGAGACCTCTCACACAGGGTACATGTATAAGGGTTGTTACTCCTGTACCTGTAGAGGTAGTGATGAAAGCAAGCATTTCAAATGCAAAGGCTTTACATCCAAGATGGATATAATGGGTTAACTCTCTTGCTGCAACAGACGTTAAATACGTTTTTGACCCCTATTTGAAAACTCAAGAAGTTCTACAATCCGAACAAGAATGTCCTCTGCCCACTGAGATTCTGCCTCTAGAACAATACGAATGTACAATTTATACAGACGGATGAGCACAGCCCGCAATTGGGGGTAAACAAGCTTATAGTGCTGCGTGTGCGATAATTAAAGGTCGCTGGTGCGATGGTAAATTCCGACCTATGGTCACAAAATCTCAATCTCTTGGAGACTGTACAGCTCAGCGAGCTGAACTACAGGCATTCAAGATGGCGCTTGAAAATACTGATCGCGAATTCCCCACACTCACAGTGAGCGATTCGTATTACTGCGTTCAATCTTACAATGAATACTTGCAGAATTGGATTCAAAACGGTTTCAAAGATGTAAAAGATGGCACAATCACGCATAAGTTGCTTTGGGAACAGGTAGTTCAATTACAGAAAGAACTATGAAAGACTCACATGATCCATACACTGAGTCATCAGCATGATGGCATTCACGTTGCAGGGAATTCATTGGCTAATGACGTAGCGAAGGCAGCTGTGCAATCGGCTTCCCTAGCTGCAATAACTCGTTCTAAAACAAAACTAGATGGCGAAATAATGCTAGCTCTCAATGCTACAAGCAAAGGCAGCGGTGCAGAGTTACCTCTAAAATATCCACTTGAATATTCATAAATAATTGATGCCAACTCCTTTCCTTTTGCTCGGATCCCTGAAGTGGGGGATAGAGTAATTCCAAACAGGAGACGTAGAGTAGCTTTGATACATGAAGCACATTTGGGAGAGGGTCTGATACATCAAGGGATTTCTAAATCCTTACTAGAATTAAAAGAGACATACTGGTGGCCAGGGATGAATGCCCACATTCACAAATTTGCAATGAATTGACATGACTGCAATAGAGATCGCAGCAGAGGACGCCGCCAGATACCTGACTACAGTGTAGTCAGCCCAGTACAGACACCATTGTTAGACAGCATTAGGCTTTCTACACGCAGACGTCACTATGGACGAATGCGGTCCACAACTATTAGGACAGATTAATTTGGATGTGGCATCAGCGCCCGGCTGACGCCCGAACTGCTATAAAAGATTTACGAGTCTTTATCAGCACATACGAAGTCGGCACGCTACATTCTGACCAGGGTCCGGCTTTTAGCTCTCGAGCTCTCGAGCTTACAAAGAGGCCATGGCCAATCTGGGCGTTGCATTTCGGTATTCAAGTCCATTCCATCCTGAGGGAAATTCTGTAGTGGAAATAAAAAACCGGGACATAAAGCAATCTATAATAGCTAGGGTATTAGGTTCGGGTGACGGGTGGGTCAAACATCTAATAAGTGTCCAACATAGTCTAAATATTCTGCCAAGAAATACTCTGGGGGGAATCACTCCATATGAAATCCTTTTTGGTACTAGAATGCTTGTCCAGGACCTTGATCGTCACACTTCAGTGGTAGAACAAAAACCTTTTGATATCAAAGACCATTTGGCTGTTTTGCAGGACTTAAATGAAACAAGGAGAATAGAAGTCAAAGCAACACATTAGAGAAGCCAACAACCACTGAAGGGGAACCACCCGGTCCAGCAAGGCCTGCCTGGATTCCTAAGATTGGGGATCTATTCAGAGAAAAGATCGCATTTAAGAAGGAATTTGGGCCTTCTTACCGAAAACCAGTACCTGTGCTAGCAATCCACTCATCAAGAACAGTGTTACTGCCACCCCTTGTTCGAAGAAAGGAGACCAGGTCCGTGTCTATCGACCTGGTAAAACCACGTCATGTGGCCAATCATAAGTAGTAGGCCCAGTGGACTCCAAAGATGTAGCAGATGACCAAATCTTGCTACTATCCAAGAGGTTCAAACTGAAAGACTCATCACCTTTGAGGAATCTACCGTAAGAAAAGAAGGACTAAGAAATGAAGCAATGGAACTTGCGCCTCTTGAGACCCAAATAACAGTTCAACAAGACACTCCTGTCTACAATGATATAGCATCTGACTATACTAATATGACAAGGGATCAAGTAGCTCCAGCGATTTCAAGTAATCGTGATACAATACCTACAATTGACAGAACTGCTTCTGGCTATTTCATCAACTTTGATACGATTTCCGAGGATCCCAGTGAGCCCAAAACGATGCCAGCAAATAACACTTTTAAAAAACAAGTAACAGAACTTTTTCAGCAACTTGAAAAAACGTATCTGGTTTCACCATGGGTTTAACTTTGGATTGTGCTAGGTGTACTTTTTCTCCTACTTTGGCTAATTCTTGTATTAACTTTGGGAATGCTGATAAATAGAAGATATAGTAAAATGGACACAGCAAGTAAGAACATCAACTTGCTCCTCAAGCCACACAAATCATCTCATCATGAACAAAGAGACTTGACATCAGTGAACATCACAGCCGTTCCTATACCTGGTGGTATAGCATGGGACAGAACTGATTATGACATCTTTGGCCCTGCAGAGCTGTTGAAGATTCCACATCAATTCAAGGTTTCCTTAAGTGACTTTGTTTCATCCAGCACATTTTCTGATGATTGGGACTTTGAGACTGTTAATAATATGATGTCAGACTTAGAGATGTCAGCACAATTTACAAAACATGAATACTTAGAAGGTTCATCAGATTATGAACAAATGTACTGCTATAATCACTGTGGTCATCATTACTTGCACAAATCTGCGAGCCCTAGAAATGTTTATACTTTCAATCAATGGGAACATTGTCCAGCCCACCAAAAGGTAGCTCAAAAACATTTTATGAAAAATGTCCATACTTCTCAGGTTTTAATGTCTCATGTCCAGAAACATTTTACTTTAAAAATGTTAATAAGACAGGAATGAAAAGTATGTTGAATAATACTAAGCAAATTTATTCTGCAGCCTTTTATGCCCAGCTGTCCTCATTAGGTTTCGACTTTTGGAGTGACAATATAGAAACAAAAACTGTCTGGGGCACAAAAGACTGACAGGTGCAGGGACTAGAAGCTTTATTTAGAGCCTGCATCATCCCTGAACAAATAATGTATTTAAAGGACACTGTTCAACAGACATCCTGTCTTGGCTTAGCTAATGTAAAAGATTTAAACAAACCATCCATACCTACAACTACACCTGATAGTAAGAACACTACAGAGGGAGGAGTTGACGTAAAAACAATTTTACTTAAAAACAGAACTGATCCTGATTGGAAGAAATGGTTAATCTGGCCCACAGACACAAACAACTGTCAAGATAGATTCCTGAATAAGACATAAGGGTTCACATTCACTAGGCAGGATCCAATATATGTCCAGAGACAACATCCAGGGATAGTAACATCATATAGTATAGGAAAACTGTGCCTTGAGTGGCTACAAAAGTCCACACTAACAGAGGTAAAACAACACTTATCTTTACTTAAAGATGGCGTTGATTTAAGGGACTTCTTACAAGGTCCTGGGAAACGGCGTTATAAATGTTTTATATACGCTGGTATATATGCCATTGATAAAGAAGCTTGGAAAGCGACACAAGCAGAGACTGCAGAACGAGTACGAGAAATTGATTGTATTAATTTAGAAAAAGCTCTCTCTGTAGTTGACAATGGATTAATGACTCTGTCATCCAGAATGTATTCTTTGGACAGCATAGTATCCTCTGCCATTGACATAATGGAACAGGTCTTGCTCATGCTACAGCATGGTCAGTCACAATTACGTTCTAAAATGCTTTTAGGCTGAACGTTACAAAATCTTCGTTCTGAATAAGTTCCATGGCGTCTAATCAACACCACGTCATTGTTTTCTGTATTTAACCTTATAGCTAAGCAAATCATTCTGGCACAAAGAGGAGCAGACTATACAGTGCTGAGCATTGAAAAACTGGAAAGATTACCGTTAACTGGCTCGGAAAAACCTGCAACAGAATGGCTAATACATGGGACAATCACTCTGCCTGTCACAATTTTCCACTTTCAATATTGTTTGAAACATATACCTGCAGGCGTGTATGAAAGGTTGGGTAAAGAATACATCAAGTCAACCTGGGAATTACCACACATACACAGATGTTGGAGTGGGGGAAAAGAATTATTTCTTAGTGGTACAAACTGCAAAAGCGCACTAAGCGGTACTCTATTATCTCAGGGTATTAATTTACATGGAGCCTGTGAAGGCTCTTCGACCAACTTATCCTGCCACCTGCAAGGTTCTCCAGCTGCAGTGATAGATCCAATTTTTAGGTAGCTTTCTAACGGAAGCTATATTATGTTGAATGATCACAGCTTCTGTGGCATGTTGTCAGGAATAGCCTATCTCGTAACTGTGTCAGCCAGGGATGTATGTTGTTACACGCATACTTTTACAACGCATACCTTTACAACACATTTTTTACAGCGCAACATTCATTACAACGCATTCCATTACAATGCATGCCATTACAACAAATTCTATGAGGCTATCTTTACAACGCATTCCACTACAACGCATACTACATTTACAATGCATACCATTACAACGCATACCATTACATTGCATGTATGGTAAGTATTGGATAGTGCAGGCTAAAGATTACTATTCTAACTCCAGGGGGGTGCAACAGTAGGGTAAGTGTTGGATAGTGTAGGGGTAAAAATTACTATTCTAACTCCAGGGGGTGCAACAGTAGGGCAAGTATTGGATAGTGTAGGGGTAAAAATTACTATTCTAACTCCAGGGGGTGCAACAGTAGGGTAAGTGTTGGATAGAGTAGGTATTCGTTGTAATGGTATGCGTTGCAATGACTGCGTTGTAATGGAATGCGTTGTAATTGATGTTGCGTTGTAAACGTTTTGTTGTGAAGGTATTGCGTTGTAAAAGTTGCGTTGTAAGTGTTGTTTCCCATCAGCCAGGGTCACTTGTTGTATGCAAGTATTGTTTCCTAAAACTAAGACAGACGGGGCGTCGCCGTTATGACCTTAACTGAACATCTCTTCTATATGAATTGATACTTTAAGCAGAATGAAAGTCATTCTTTTACAAAAAAAATGCACCACTGACCTCGTCCAAAGAGACATATGAACTACAAGTTGCAAGTCGCAAGTTGCAGTCTCCCGCAGAAGGTCTCTGTCCCTTATGACGACATAGACCTGGCCCCCATTTCTGGCCCTCGGCTGGACCTCTTTAGCTGTATTACCAGGGAGGATTTTTGTGAAGCCCTATCCTCCATGAAAAGTGGTTCTCCGGCTGATCCTGCGCCCATGTATATCCTTAAGAGGATTGTAGATACGATCGCCCCACTGGCAACAGAGCTTCTGAATGCCTCTTTTTCCTGCGGGGTCGTGCCACCCAGTTGGAAACAGGCCAGGGTCAAAACCCTTTTATAAAAAACGGGGCTTGATCCCTTAGACCTGGCCAATTTCTGCCCGATCTCATTGTTACCCGGCTTGAGTCAAATTGCTGAAAAAATGGTCAATCAGCAACTCTCAGGGTTCCTTGAAAATAATTTGCTGCTGAGTAACTCTCAAACGGGTTTTCGTCCGGGGCAAGGCACGGATACAGCCCTTATAGTGGTGGCGGAGGAGGCAAGGTGTATCTTAGATTCAGGAGGATCCGCTGTTGTGATCCTCCTGGATCTAAGTGCTGAATTTGATACGGTGGACCACGAAATTCTAACTCACCGTCTTGCCAGACTGGGCGTAACAGGAATGGCCCTGAAATGGCTTATATCCTTTCGGAATAATTGTTCTTTCAGAATCTGGCAAGATGGTGTGCTGTCCAGATCTACCCCTCTCCAGTGTGGTGTCCCTCAGGGCTCCTCGTTGAGCCCTACTCTGTTCAACATATATATGGCCCCACTGGAGGAGGTAGTGGCTCCCTTTGGGATCAAAACAGTCACCTACGCGGACGACACCCAACTAGTTGTCTCGCTAACCCAAAAAGAGGGATGTCTGGATAATCTCTCCGCCTGCCTTGTCGAAATATTCTCCTGGATGTCTAGTTCGTGGCTCAAACTTAATGAATCAAAAACAGAGATCATGCTCCTCGGTCATCACTTTACATCTCTCCCCAAAGCCGCCTGGCCCCTTTGCCTGGGTGAGCTGCCCATACCAAAGGATAAAACTAAAAGCTTAGGGTGTGGTTTGAGCCCGACCTAACTTTCAAGACACAGGCACAGAAAATCGCAGGCATCTGTTTTGGCATGCTACGTTCAGTGTGGAAAGTTCTCCCTCTTCTGCCTCCCCAGTCCAGGACACTTCTGATTCAGGGGTTCATATTATCCAGACTGGACTATAGTAATGCCCTGTTTTTGGCAGCTCCCGAAGCTACCATTAATATCCTTCAACGGGTGCAGAATGCTGCAGCCAGGATGCTTGCGGGTGCCTCAAGAAGATCTTCAGCTAGACCGGTTTTGAGAGCGCTTCACTGGCTGCCTATACGCGAAAGAGTCATCTTTAAATCGCTATGCATCACCCATAAGGCTCTTCACGGTAAAGGACCTCCGGTCCTCAGGAGCCTGATTTGCCCTTATAAATCATCTCGGGCTCTCCGGACGGACCTTGGAAATTTTGCCAGGGTTCCCAGAGTTAGGAAGGCACGCACAGGGGGTCGCCGCTTCTCTGTAAATGCGGTAAAAAACTGGAACTCTCTCCCCAGTCGGATTAGTACATAACCCTGTTAATTTAAGTTTCGAAAGGCCCTTAAAACATTTCTTTTTCCTAAGGATTCCTAATTATCGGTCACTCTTCAGGTTGTTCTTTGTTCTATTTTTTTTGTTAGCGCTGGGACGCTCTCGGGCAGCCATGCACTTTATAAATAAAATGTCATTTCATTTCATTTCATTTCAAGGTCTTCTGCAGAGGTACATGCCATTTTATCCACAAACTGCCCTATATATTTCGCAGAAATGTTAGGATGTATCTTAAACATGTTTGATACCAGTGGTATTGTGCATGTATTTAAGACAGTTTTTTCGTGACTGTTAGCACTTTTGAAGCAGTCATCAGCATACTTCCAAACTTCGTGCACTCTGTGTTCGGTGGCCTGCCTCTCATTTTGGGACTCGTAGCAGGAATACTATTCTTGTTCCTTCTGCTCTGATATGGCAAGTCCGGTCACCAGCGACACCCAGAGTACCATAGAAAACACTCTCCTGGCAATGAAGTGTCGTGAGTGCATGATGCAATTTCCTGGCTTGGCTCGTTTAAGAGATCTAAATACCATGTGGTTTCTATTATTCAGACCAATCTGGCAAGATTGCATCTTACCTGTTCTACGATGCCTGCTATGTGGAGAAGAATGTGTGTTGGACATCTGTCTAACACTTCCATCAGCACTGCCAATGGATGCTGATACTTAACTTGGTTTGGTAACAGCCCATGCATTGTGTTGTCCCCAGCAGCTACCTATCCTGATGACAGCATTCATTGAGGTCTGACAGACGCAAACTGCTTACGGTGAGATACGTGGATCGACAGGCACACAGGTACCATCTCCATCTCCATTGAACATTGCTAACGCGACTAACACTGACGGTGATGCTTCAAATTTTTGTGCAATCGGTCTACTTAACGAAGTGGTCCAACTTTCACCTACTGTGGTGGACAAATTCTTTACCAGCCCAGAAGATTTGGTGTTTTCTCCTAAAAACGAGAATTACTTTTGAAATTAGCACACAGCGACCCTTGATCCTGACTCTAGGCAGTTCAGTCCCCACGCCGCGTAGCTCCACCTGAGTGCGCCCGAGCTACCCCCCTGCTCCTACCGAGTTCGAGGCCCACCTGGTAGGCCTTGGTCCACCCATTTTGTTTCCTTAACCTGCCTTTTCCTGCTATTGCTCCTGTGCTCTGTTCTATTTCTTGTTTTGTGCTCTGCCCTGTTTTTGTCATTTTTGTCACTTCGTGCTCCCTGCTGTGCCTTTTACCTCCCTGCGCCCCCTCACCGGTCCCACTTACATCCGCTGCATCCCCTGTGGCCCCACTCCCCCGCTCCCATTCGTTCATAGCCCCCCACTCAGCTGCTCCTCCCTCCCACCTCCACCTCTTATGGCAGCCACTATGTGGCTGCACGCGGCGGGTGCGCCGAAGGCAATCCCGTCTGCGCCCATCCACGCCTGGACCGCGCCCATCGCCAGAACCTCTGGAACTCAAAGATACCACGACACCTGACTGCACTACAAAACCAGCACCCTCCACGCACTCAACCCCGGACAAGAACACATATGCTACCGGGCCACCCAGAAGCACACCCAAGGGCCATTCACCTGCTGGGACTGCAGCTTCTCCAGCATCCGACCTCCGAAACCACCAACCAATGAACCCAACCGACTGAGGTGCATCCTCTTCAACACTCACTCCGCCCGCAAACATGCCATCGAAATCTGGGACCTCCTCGACTCAACAGCCCCAGACATCGCCTTCCTTACAGAAACCTGGCTGAACCCCGCCTCAGCACCCAACAGCACCATAGCCATCCCGGAAGGCTATAAGATCGCCCGCAGAGACCGTACCAACAGAAAAGGAGGTGGAATTGCCATCGTCCACAAGAACACCCTCAGCGTCTCGACCAGCACCGATGACACCCTCAGCACCACCGAAAACCTGCACTTCCAGATTCACACCGACCCCAACATCACCCTCAGAGGAACCCTAATCTACGGACCCCCTGGTCCCAGACCACAGTTCAGCCACTCCATTTCGGACCTCATTAGCATCCACGCCCTCGCCTCCACAGACTACATCCTCCTTGGGGACCTGAACTTCCACCTCAAGAACAACAACGATGTCAACTCCACCACCCTGATCGCCAATCTCGGACTCAGACAGCTTGTGACAACACCAACCCACGCCACCGGTCACACGCTAGACCCCATCTTCTCCGCAACCCCCCATATCTTCTTCAACCACACCAGCGAGCCCCACTGGACCGACCACAGCTGCATACATTTCACCTTCAGGAAGCCCACCACATACCACAACACCCAACAGATGCCTCGTCGCTGCTGGGGCAAAGTCACCAAAGAACAGCTAGCTACCACCCTCACCCAAAGCCCACCATCCGACCCCACTGAACCCGACACCACCACCCTCAACCTCCGACAGTGGATCGAAGACTGCGCCAGCACTCTCGCCCGTTAAAGACACCCTCCAACAGTCACACCAGTAAGAAAGCAATCTGATTCACTGAAGACCTCCAGGCCTCCAAACATGCAAGCCGGAAACTGGAGAAGAACTGGCTCCACGACCGATCACCAGACAACTACACGGCCCTCAAGAACCCCACCCGCAGACACCATCAACTCATCAGAACCGCCAAGAAGACCACATTCAAGGACCGCCTGGATAACAGCGCACACAACAGCAAAGAGCTCTTCAGCATCGTGAAGGAATTCTCCAACGCCAGCTCCAACACCAACGACATCCCCCGTTCACAGGACCTGTGCGACTCACTGGCCACCTACTTCCACCGCAATATTGCAGACATCAACGACAGCTTCAACGCCACAACCACCCAGCCAACCAGGAGACCTCCACCCCTGCATCCACCAGCCGCCTGATCGCATGGTCCAATGTCAACCACGATGACACCATCAAAATCATGAACTCTGTCCACTCTGGATCCCCATCTGATCCATGCTCACACCACAACAAAGCCAGCACAATCATCACCCCCCATCTCCGGAAAACTATCAACATCTCCGTCGAGACAGCAACCTTCCCAGAGAGCTGGAATCACGCCGAGATCAACGCCATACTCAAGAAGCCCAAAGCGGACCCCAAGGACGTCAAGAACTTCTGTCCCATCTCTCTGCTCCCGTTCCCGACAAAAGTCACCGAGAAAATTGTCAACAAACAACTTTCCCGCTACCTCGAGGACAACAACATCATGGACCCATCCCAGTCCTGTTTCCACAGTAACCACAGCACCAAAACTGCCCTCATCACCGCCACCGATGACATCAGGACCCTGCTCGACAACGGAGAAACAAAGGCCCTCATCCTCCTGGACCTGTCAGCCGCCTTCGACACGGTCTGCCACCGCACACTACGAACACGCCTACACGACGCCGGGATCCAAGAGAAGGTCCTGGACTGGACCACATCCTTCCTCTCTGGCAGAACTCAGAGAGCCCGCCACTCACCCATCGCTCCACCGCCACCGAGATCATCTGCGGTGTACCCCAGGGCTCTTCCCTCAGCCCAATGCTGTTCAGCATCTACATGGCACTCTTCGCCCATGTCGCCCGACAGCACGACCTCAACATCATCTCCTACGCTGATAACACTCAGCTGAGCATCTCCCTCACCAAAGACCCTCACACTGCCAAAACCAACCTCCACGAAGGACTGAAGGCCATTGCCGAATGGATGAGGAACAGCTGACTGAAGCTGAATTCGGACGAGACTGAGGTCCTCATCTTCGGCTCCACCCCTTCAGCCTGGGACGACTCCTGGTGGCAGACTTCGCTGGGAACAGCCCCGACACCCACTGACCACTCACACAACCTGGGGGTCATCCTCGACTCCACCCTCTCCATTAATAAACAGGTCAACACCGTCTCCTCATCCTGCTTCAACACCCTACATATGCTCCGCAGGATCTTCAAGTGGATCCCCATTAAAACGAGAAGAACAGTCACCCAGGCCCTCGTCTCCAGCAGGCTGGACTACGGGAATGCCCTCTACGTGGAACATCAACCAAGCTCCTGAGACGGCTTCAACGCATCCAGAACGCCTTGGCACGACTGATCCTCGATATCCATTGCCGCAGCCACATCACACCCCACCTGAGAAACCTATACAGGCTCCCCGTCAACAAGAGGATAACCTTCAAGCTCCTCATCCACGCACACAAGGCCCTCCACAATGCCAGCCCAGCTTACCTCAACAGAGACTGAGCTTCTACGCACCTACCCAGAAGCTCCAGTCCGCCGCCCTCACCCTCACCACAGTCCCCGGCATCCAAAGCACGACTGCCGGTGGCAGATCCTTCTCCCACCTCGCCACCAAGACCTGGAACACCCTCCCCACCAACTTACAGCAGACCCAAGACCTACTGGCCTTCAGAAGACTCCTCAAGACCTGGCTCTTGGATCAGTAGCAGCAACCCCATCCAGCGCCATGAGACCCTCACGGGTATGTAGCATGCTTAACAAATGTCCTGATTGATTGATTGATTGATTGACACAGCATTCTATGGGACTCTGTATTCGACCTTCACTTTTTCAAAACAAAACTAACTTTAGAACTCTATTTTTCTACGATTTGACTTTTTTCGAAATTTATATTTTTTTGGGGCTCAAAGAAATCTGCTTAAAGTAGAACTATTCTTAGAGAACAAGAATTTTGTGAAAACTTCCAAGAGACAATATTTGACCTTGTACACAACAAAAAACAATTTATATATTCTGCCATGGAATGGTCTCGACCTTTTTCTTCCGTATTTAAGAGCCATTTCATGATTCATTCGGATAGCATTTCCAATGTCATACTACATGCTTTGAATGAGAACATTGCTTTTAAAATGCGTACAACACAAATGCTCTTTTTCGTGTACAACCAAAACCAATGCATTTTAATGTATTTTGTGGAGGGTTTTTAACACATCATGTTTAGATATGTTTTATGTGTTTAGAACTTAGTAATGTCGTACATAATAAAGTGGAGTGGGTGCTGTATGGCGTTTTGGGACCCGAGTGAAGTTTTCCCGATTCATGCCCTTATATAGGTACAATTCACATTGCCCTAATATAGGCAAAACAAATCATACCCATATTTAGACATAGCCCATGTAATCCAAATACAGGCATGGCTACTTCCACCTGTTCCAAAAAGCCACAACGATTTCTTGGAAAAATCGGCTTAAGCAGTCAGGGACATCCCCTTGCTTGAATATTGATTTGTCCAAGAACTCATGGAGTTTTCAAAGAACTACCATTCCCTTGGGGTTCTTTGATGACGTTATTATGCCCGACTTTACGTCAAACTAGGCACCTTCAAGATATAAATATGCCTACACTTGCCCTAGCAAACACACGGTGGTTCGGAGCAGCTCGACTATCTACTTGCCCGACGCAGCTTACTACAGCAAGTGCCGAAGGAAGCTGACCCTCTAGCTGATGCACTGATCGAGAAGCTGTCCTTTCTCTCGCTGAGAATCCAGCTCCAGTGTTTCCAAGCACCCCTCGTGGGGTGTTGGGAAATAGAGTCGCGAGACAGAGATACCAGACCTCCTTCATTCTAAAACCAAGGTACGGAGTTGATTAGACCCTAAGAGAAATCTTGGATAGATTCTAGGCAAAGAAACTAAACCTATGCTACACCACACTTACTTCTTCCCTTGTACTAGACTTAGGTTAAGTACATTGGGGTAGGCATATTTTAGAAGCAACAGTTGAGTACTTTTAGCTTTTGTTATTTATGTATGTATTTTATGGCTTAGAAACCATACCATGCTTTTACAGTATTATTTTATAATACTCGTCTTGCTGTACAAATTATACTTTACAGCTAGTATTAAGATTGTAGCAGTTCATTTCTTTTGCATGAGAAAGAAGACTGTTCAATAAATCCTTTTATTGAAAACACCCGTCTCTCTATTTCTCTGCACCACTGATGAAACGAAGCATGCACGATTGACTGAGTAAAGTATCCATCTGTTGTTTCCACGACTCAGAAGAAACGTTTTATCTTGGTGAAACAAAGTTGTCATGTTTATGCGGTTGTCAGAAACGAATCCCTTCTTGTGTATTCAAGAATCTTTCTAGTGACCTCTGAGCTAGCTGGCACTCACAATTAAGTTTAATATATTCGATAGAGACCTAGTCGACCTCAATCCTACGTCAAATCTATAGGATATATTATTCCAATGTGCAGAGCCTATTGAGAATATAGGAACTACACTACAACACCTGTAGGGAGGTGTGCAAGAGGAAAGCCTAATGGCAAGGTGAAGGGAGGAGCAATCAGAAATGGCACTCACAGGGCAGGCCCGCCGAATGGCAGGGCACAAAATGGACAGGCTAGGTAGTGAGTTGGGGCTTAACTCCAAGGAGAGGCTAACCCCCCTTGCAATCAGCGTGAAAACCAGCAAGGAACTTTATGACCCCATAAAGGAGTATTTACGATGGCATGAACAAACTAAGAGGTGTCACAAGTATGGTAAGCAGATAACTGAACGTAATTGTGATATGACATAAATGATTTATAAGCAGTCAGCCGTTGCGAGTATGACCGGTCCCGTGATTTAAGAGCCTGACAAAAATTATATCTGACTACTAAATGGATTGATCAATGAACTGTCTTTTCTATGATTTACAAGCTTGTCCAAATGATTTATGACATCCCGTGAAGTTGAGTCATGACCTGGTCATAACACAAGTCATAAATGGTATGCAGAAAAAACTGTTGCCAACATCTACTTCAAGAAACAAGATGCACTTGTGTTTGGCAAACAATATTGCAAAAAATATGTAAAGAATGACATGCATGGCAATTTTGGGAGTGGGTCCAGTGCAGGGGGTATAGCAGAAGCTGCCCCCGAAGGGGGCCTCGCGGGCGACACCATAATGACAGCCAGGGACCTGGAAAAAGCCAATTTGGGCTGCTTCAGTGCGCCCAACAACAAAAGGGGATTCTCTTCCTCCCTACGCCAATAGGTAGCTAGGTGATGTTTTGAACCCCCCAGCTGGGGGAGGTGCACTGATCACCTTTTGAGACCCACACTGAGAAACATAATTGTTGCAGTGCTGGACAGCAGGCGAGGTGGCAAAAAAGAGGTACATTTGTTGGTAAGGAGGCACACCCGCAGGGCGGTGTGCAGGAGGAAGGCGACTCATCTGGGGATGCCTTACGGCAGAGTGAGTAGGCTGGAAGTGGTGAGGAAGCAGAGACGGCCCTTGCAGCCCAGACCCGCCGAATAGCAGAGCAAAAAATGCACAAGCAAGGTAGCGAGTTGCGGCCTAACTCCAGGAAGAGGATACCCTCCCAAACAATCAGTGTGAAAACGAACAGGGAACATTATGACCCCATAAAACACCATGTATGATGGCCTGAACAAACTAAGAGGTGTCACAATTATGACAAGCAGATAACAGAAAGTGATGGTATTGTCAGAAATTATTTATGGGTTGTTAGCTGCTTTGAGTTATGACTTGTGATGTGATTTACGACCATGTAAACATGATTTATGACTGCTAAATGGATTGATTAATGAACTGTCATGTCTATGATTTATGAGCTTGTCAAAATTTCTCGTACTTGAGGACGCGTTAGGATACACGTACATGAGATCACCGTTTACACATACGGTAACAGACCGAGACTCGGTATCTGGCATTTGGATTCATTTATTTACTGGCTTTACCTACAGACCGTGTGGGTCGAAATTATCACCATACTAAAAAACTAACTGAATACAGGACTCAGGAACCTTGAAAAAGTTGCGGGGTAATCCCCTTGCTGGCGACGAAACACGTATTGGCTTGTAACCTGTATGGCTTGTAAACTGCATAAAATACTGAAAACCAAACAGCAAAAAGAAGAATGAAGAACAAAAGAAACATATTTTAATACTTGTTATACTTTCTTGACTTACTGTGGCTACAGCTATCATAACCTTATACAAGATGTGTGCTGTGGCTGTTGTTTTTTTGTACTGAAACTGTGGCATATGCTGCACAAGTTTGGGAAGGCTAGTAGTTCTCCCCACCTCACAGCACCATCAGATAATTAGTTGCTGAAACCCAGATAGAGAGTGACATCACCCTTGTAGCGCCATCTCCCTAATAGCATACCACTGTCTGTTTGCAAGTGCAAGCTTGTTAAAATGATTTATGACATCCTGTGACGTTGATTCATGGCCTGGTCATAGCGGACTATGACTAAATGACTGTAACACAAAAAGTAAGTCATACATGTTATGCCAAACAAGCTGCGGCCAAAATCTATCACAAGAAACAAGATGCACACTTGTTTGGCAAACTTTGTTGGAAAATATATGTAAAGAATGATACGCATGGCAGTTTTGGGAGTGGGCCCAATGCAGGGGTTATATATGTGCAACCGGGAAAGGCAGTATGCATATAAGTGAGTGAAGGCATTTTCCGGCATTGCAGACAGCCCGCACACTGCTAGAGCACGGCGTAGCTGCAATGTCATGTGTGCGCAAACAATGTCAAATAATACATGCACAAGGGACAGATAGTCTTTCTCCTGAGTTTTCTCCCGTTTAAAAATATTTGTTATCTCTCCACTCCTGAGAGAGGCTAACATTCTGAGAGACGAATTTCAATCTCCTACTCCTAGTTATGAAGTTAAATAGGCATTGCTAAACACAGGAAAGGATAGTTTGCTTTTCAAATCATACAGACCACTATTGCTACTTATTCTGTACAGTAAGATACTGACCCATATGATGGCCACCCAACTCACCCCCTTGAATTGACATTGCAGTGGAGCTATTGGACTGTTATATTTGTGAATTTCACATCAAGTCCAGCCCAGCACTCTCCCCAGCAGCTCTACTTCATCACCGCATTGCCCAGTTGCATATCCCTCCCTTCTCCAGGGTTCACGTCAGCAGACTGCCGCTGACACACAGGCGATCCAGTTACTAGCCCAACTGGTGTCCCCCTCGCCCCCTGCTCACTTGATTTTCCTCAAGATTACTTAACACTTTAATTCATTTGGTACCTGGTTCCTCCTTTTTACTTTAATTTGACTTGGGTAACGTTTTCTTTTCCAGACTCTTCTCGCTGCTGCTACCCCTGTGGCCCTCCCCTCGACAGAGCCCCCGCTCCCACCTCCCGACCTCCAGTCCCACCCCTCCCCTACTTGATGGCGGTTGCCGCGCTGGCGCACCAAAGGCCTGCCCAAGGCAAGCCCGTCTGCACCTGTCCGCGACCCGACTGCAACCAACGGCAGTAACCCTGGACCTCCGCCCTGCCAATGCTACGAGCCAGCGGCACTCCACGCACTCAACCCAGGCCGCAACAACAACTGCAAACTATCATCACCAGCTGATACTCACGGAACCTTCAGCTGTCACTGTTGCCGCTACACCTGCAGCACAGCCGAGAACACGGATCCAGCACAACTCGCCCACAAGAACACAACCGGACCAAAGACCCTGCACTCCATCCTCCTCAAAGTCCGATACCTCTTCAAACACGACCCGAAATCTGGGATCTCTTCTACAGCATCACCCAGGTTCTAGCGTTCTCCACTGAAACCTGGACCAACACCACCTCGGGTCCAGACATTGCCATTGCCATCCCCCAAGGATACAAGATCCCCAGGAAGGACTGCCCCATCTGCCCGGGAGGGGAAATCGCCATCGTCCACAAATCCAGCCTCCGCCTGAGCACACTCCCCGACGAACATACAGACCTGATGGAACAACTTCACTTCAAGATCCTGACTAGCCCCACCGCCACCCTCCAAGGAGCCCTCATCTACCGACCCCACGGACCCTTCGCCAAGTCTAATACGGACATAAAATCCCCGCAGGCCATCACATCCACCAACTACACAACAACTTGGAGACCTCAACTTTCAGCTCAACACCCTACTGGAGCCCAACACCCCATCACTCCTGGACAACCTCCAGAAAATTGGCTTACGCCAGATCGTGGCCAAGCCCACGCACTCAGCAGGACACACCCTCAACCCCCTCTTCGCTACAGGAAACTCCATCACTTTCAGCCACACCACCGAACTCCCATGGACAGACCACCGATGTGTCCGCATCAGCTTCAGAACACCCACGGACACCAGCACCTGCCCCCATGAAGAAACTGGACCAAAATCACCAACGGCCAGTTCACCTCCTCACTCTACAATTCCACCCAACAATCTCAGAAAACTACGACCCCAACACCGCAGCCCGCACCCTTCATAGATGCACCTCGGACAGCGCCAACACCATAACTCCCCTCAAGAATAACAACAACACCCGCGCCAAGAAAGCCAGATGGTTTACCACAGAACTTCATGAGTCCAGACAGTCTTGCTGCCTTCTCGAAAAGACCTGGAGAAACACCAACTCCACAGAAGCCCACCACAACTCCAGAACCGCCACCAACGCCCACCACCAAATCATCAGTGATATGAGGAAAAAAGAAATCGAAGACACAATCTCCACCCATGCGCACAACAACAAGTAACTCTTCAACATCATCAAAGGAGTTCGCCCAACCCACCAGCGGGTCTACTGACATCCCTCCTTCACAAGACCTCTGCAACAAACTCAGGACCTTCTTCCACATAAAAATCAAGAGCATGCACAACAACTTCGACGAAGACAACCAACACACTGGACTCTCACCAACCATCCCCGACACCCGGAAACCCGAGCTCTACAACGGAACACCCCTCACCACTGAAGACACACTGAAGAAAATGCAGTCAATCTACTCAGGGCCCCCCACGGACCCCTGCCTCACCACATCTTCAACAGAGCTGCCGACACCATCGCACCTATGCTCCGCCACATCATCAACCGCTCCCTGGCGACCACCTCTTTCCCAAATGACTGGAAACACACTAAGATCAACCCCCTACTGAAGAAACTCTCTGCGGACCTCACCGACCTCAAAAACTACAGACCAATCTCACTGCTCCCGTTCCCAGTGAAAGTCATTGAGAAAGCCATCAACAGTCAACTCGCCACTTTCATTGAAGAGCACAACATCCTCGACCCCTCACAATCCGGCTTCGGAAAGAACCACAGAACGGAAACTGCCTTCCTCGCCACAACGGACGACATCTGCACCTTACTGGATAAAGGAGAAACTGCATCCTCCATCTTCCTCGACCTCTCAGCAGCGTTCAACATAGTCTCCCACTGCACCCTAATACACAGACTCCACGATGCAGGAATCCCAGAACAAGGACCTCAACTGGATCCGCTCCTTCCTCTCTGACAGAACGCAGCAGGTCCAACTTCCCCCCTTCCTCTCGAACCCTACACCAACCACCTGCGAAGTCCCTCAGGGATCATCCCTCAGCCTGAAACTCTTCAACGTCTACATGGCTCCACTCGCCCCCATCGTCAAGACCTACAGACTGAACATTGTGTCATACGCAGATGACACCCAACTCATCCTTTCTCTATCCAACGAACCCAACATCGCCAGACACAACCTTTAAGAAGGCATGGGAGCCTTCGCCAAATAGATGAAAAACAGCTGCCTACAACTAAACACCAACAAGACAGAAGTACTCATCATGGGCTCAAACCGCGACACCTGGAGCAACACCTGTTGGCACCCCACCCTTAGAAACCCTCCAACCCCCACGGACCACGCACGCAACCTGGTAATCATCCTGGACTCCCAGTTCAAAATGGACTGCCAGATCAAATCTGTCTCATCCTCCTGCTTCCACACCCCCGCCTCCTTCGTAAGACCTTCAAATGGTTCCCCCTCGAACACAGAAAGACCGTCATGCACACCCTGGTCACCAGCAGACTCGCCTATGGCAACGCACTCTACGCCGGAGTACACAAAAACTTTACCCACAAGCTACAGAACATCCAGAATACCGCCGCAAGACTAGTCCTCAACCTACCAAAACACTGCCACATCTCCCAGCACCTGCTCTTACTCTATGGCTCCCCATCGAGGTGAGAATCACCTTCAAGATGCTCACCCACACACACAAGACCCTACACAGCACCAGACTAGCATATCTGAACAGCTGACTCAAATTCCACGCACCCCAAAGGACCCTACAATCAGCGCAACTCTCCTATGCCGTGGTCCCCCGCACCAGAAAGACGAGATCGAAAGGACGCTCCTTCTCCTTCCTTGCAGCAAAATCCTGGAACGCTCTTCCGCTCCACCTCAGACAGACAATATCACTCCCCATTTTCACAAAGAACCTCCAAACCTGGCTCTTCGACATACACCCTCCTTGATGGAATGGATCCTGCAAACCCCACACCCTTAGCGCTTTGAGACCCTTACAAGTGAGTAGTTGCGCTTAACAAACCCTTGTTTGATTGATCATTGTCCTCGGTAGCTTGTTTCTGGCCCAGGGAAGGCATGGCTTGGCAGTTCGGGCTGGACTGTTCCCATGAGGCACAGGGTCAGACTGATTTGCATATGGCCATGTCTGAACTGGGGTGGCAGAGTGGGCTAAAGAACGGTGATGGATTAAACCCAAATCAGTTGACTGGGGGTGAGTGCTTGTATTGTCAATGCTCCGTCCATCATTTCCTTTGGTTTTTCTTTGTTCGCCATAAGTTGGCAGGGTATGCTCAGACATGAGTCCCATGCTCACTTTGCCACTGGATTCAAGCAAGCCGGGCTGAAGAAGGCTGAAAGTGCCAGAAACCGGTCCTCGGTAGCTTGTTTCCGGCCGAGGGAAGGCATGGCTTGGCAGTTCGGGCTGGACTGTTCCCATGAGGCACATGGTCAGACTGATTTGCATATGGCCATGTCTGAACTGGGGTGGCAGAGTGGGCTAAAGAACAGTGATGGATTAAACCCAGGTCAGTTGACTGGGGGTGAGTGCTTGTATTGTCAACGCTCCGTCCATCATTTCCTTTGGTTTTTCTTTGTTCACCATAAGTTGGCAGGGTATGCTCAGACGTGAGTCCCTTGCTCACTTTGCCACTGGATTCAAGCAAGCCGGGCTGAAGAAGGCTGAAATGCCAGAAACCGGTCCTCTGTAGCTTATTTCTGGCCCAGGGAAGGCATGGCTTGGCAGTTGGGCTGGACTTTTCCCATGAGGCAAAGGGTCAGACTGATTTGCATATGGCCATGTCTGAACTGGGGTGGCAGAGTGGGCTAAAGAACAGTGATGGATTAAACCCAGATCAGTTGACTGGGGGTGAGTGCTTGTATTGTCAACGCTCCGTCCATCATTTCCTGATTGATGATTGATCCAATGGATTACTTTTCACCATGGGTAGGCTGCTGCTGTCTATGTATATGGATGCCATTATGCCACTAGTGAAGCATCTGTGGATGAACCTTCCCTTTGTTTGATTTGGCTTGTACCCAGGGATTATAAACGAGTGGGACAAATGTGATTCATTCCAGCTTACTGCAATCATGGAACCTTTGGAAACAGAATACTGGCTTTGATGGTGCATGAATTATGTGTGATATCCGAGGATCAATATCCACAGGTCTCAGGAAGTTGTGAACACAGATGATTACTTCCAAGCTATTAACAATTTGGTTGATGGGTAGCTAGATTGATTGTTTTTCCCTTGTCCATTGCATGTAGAATCGCCTCAATCATACCTTGCCATAATGTCCACACCTTTCTGCCAACATTCTAGTTCACAGTCCCAATTCTTCTTTATTCAATCAATCAATCAATCAATCAATTAATCTATCATTCGAAGAAAGCTTTATTCAGCTATATTCAAAAATTCCATAACAGCACAAATAGCAGCCACATCAATAAATATTCAAACACATTTAGGAATACTGAAATCAAATACAATATGTTAAATCATCATCATGACCCACAGTACCTAAACGTACATTAAAAAAACCCTGCTGCGTAACAAACATTTTAATCAGACAGAATGTAAGAATGCAATAGGAAAGAATGTAGTAAATAGAGGCTAACCTGAAGCAACAAAGGAAACTTATCTCTCAGCAATGAGTTACAGGTACTGAGTATAACTCTAGGCCAAATGAGTTCTGCAACAAAGCGTACACTTTAACTGAATGTTAACAAAGCTCAGAAACCTTGTGTGAGCGGATTCAAATTTAAGTATGTGCTACCAAACCTTTTTTCCATCTAACTTAACAATGTTCTCAGGGTTACACAACAGAGACACTCATATAATTCTACGTGCTTCATTCAGGGGAGCCAGGGCGATCAATTTTGATGGAGTGGGGGTACTTAAACCTCAATCTTTTGGTGTAGATAATCCCTCACCAGTTGTATGGACCTTTGAAAGGGTTGGCATTCGTAATTTATTTACATTGCAATGAAACCAATACAGTTCCACAATAACAACAGAAAGGATGGTATGCATTCATAAACGGTTATTTTTAAACTAGTAATTCATAGCAATCTGCAGAATGTACAAGGACTCAGGAAATGTGTTATTACAGGAATAATATTATGGTGCCTGAACACTCTGACTTTGAGTATTATGAAGTACAGAATGTAAATAAACGGTATAGAGCTAGAATATCGATGTATAAATATTGATGTACAGAAATTTTGACGTAAAACTATTGTTGGATAGAAATATTGATGGAAAAAAAATTGTGGTCAAGAAAATTGGTTGTTAGGTAAGTAATATTAATTGCAGAATTAACAAAGTGTTAAATATCATTTACAACAATATAGTTGTTAAAAATATTGAATTATTATTAATGTTATGTATTTTAGTATTTTGTATGAGAATTGTTTATACTTTCAGTATATGTGTTACAATTTTAGTAGTTAATAATATTTTTTTAAATACAATTTTGCGTTTTAAGTTCTGTAGCGGGTTGTGGGTTTCTCTGGGAATAGGGTGAGAAGTAATTTATTTTATAGATGTTATTTATTATTTATAGAAGTTAATACATTTTTTAAAATTGAATTTTTTGTTTTTAGTTCTGTAGCGGGTTGTGGATTTATGGGGGAATAGGGTAGGAAGTAATTTAATTATATACAATGTATTTAGTAATTTATATTTAATCATAATTATATAGTTGTGATGTTATTGAGTTAAATGTGTACATTAATGTATTACTTATTGTTTGATAATTAGTTGTTAATTAATTTAAATTCATTATTTATTAATTAATTATGGTAATTTTTTAATTAATTTTAGGTGTGTGTTGTGGTGTTTATAGGTGTAAATGGTTGGAAGAGTGGGAAGTAATTTATTTGTCATTGATGAATTATTAACTATTTGTTAATTAATATGAATAAATTAATTAGTACTCATTACTTGTAATTGTGTAATTAATGTTAGGTGTGTGTTGTGGATATTACAGTGTTAAACAATGTGAAATTAATTAATGTTTATTATCTTTTTAATAATAATATATTTTAATTTAAATATTATTTATGTTAATAATGGAAAATAAATTTAATAAAAATGTGTTGTTTTTTTATTGGTGTGGTATCCAGCACTTGCCGTACTGTTGCACTCACTGGAGTGGAATAGTAATTTTTCCACTTACGCTATCCAACACTTGCCGTACTGTTGCACTCACTGGAGTGGGAATAGTAATTTTTCCCCCTCCGCTATCCAACACTTTCTCTACTGTTGGAATGGAATGGAAAGAGATTTTATAGAGCGCGATGGCTACCCAGGGGCGTCCCACTTACTGGAGTGGAAAAAGTAATTTTTACCCCTTCCCTATCCAACACGTTCCCTACTGTTGCACTCCCTGGAGTGGGAATAGTAATTTGCATCCCTCCGCTATCCAACATTTTCCCTGCTATTGTAATTATTGTGTTGTGAAATGTATGTTTTTTTTGTCAATAGTTTAATGTGTTGATTAATTATAGGATGTTTAATTTTATTTTAAATTATAGATATGTGTACATATATTTTATTTTTATATAATTTAAAAATCTATACATTAAGAAAAGATGATAGTTAATAAAATGTATTTAAGTAAATATATCTATATGTACACATTTTTGTGTCTTTCTATTTTTTTAATTACGTTTATTTGTCATATTTAGCTAAAATATATATTAAATGCAATTTATTTTGTTAAAAATATTAATATTTTTTAATGTATTATGTTTAAGTTATATATATTTTTTAAGTCGATATTTCTTATATCTATATTTTTTACTTCAATATTTCTGATTCAATATTATTGTACTTACCTGTTTAAGTATGGGGAGTTGATATTTTTGTATTTTTACATTGATATTTAAACATGGATACAAATAAACAATATGTATGGAATGCAAAGTATCGAGTATTCCATAAAGAAACTAACCGTAAGTGATATAAGCAATGAAAGTACAAATAGGATTTCTAATGGAGTAATGAGGAAGGAGTCAGCATAATGTGAGCCTCATTAGAAGTTCAGAGAGAAACTTAGGATGGCAAAGCCCGCCCGCCACCCTATCGGGAAATGGGACCGCCCGCCTTGAGGGCGGGGGTCCCGAAATGTGCATTAGGATGTGCCCGCCACAGTGGCGGGCGCAATCCTCATTTTATCATTGTGGCGGGCGGTGCTCACTGCACCGCCGGCCACAATCTGCAAAGCAAATGCACGCATTTGCATACACGAATCGGCAGGCACCCCGCGGTGCCTGCTGCTTGGTGTATGCAAATGCGGGGGGTACCATAGGTACCACCCCATTGCACCGTACACCTCGGCCACCACCAGGGGGGCCCGCAGTGGGCCCCCAAACCTAGGACCGCCTGCCTTTCCGTGGCGGCATTGCTGCCACGGAAAGGCTCCACAGAATGCCAATTGTAATATGGCTGGCGGTGTCTCACAGACACCGCCACCATATTGAACATATACACAGCCGGGCGGTGTTTTTTACCGCAGCGGTCTCCCCCGCCATCCTAATATGGCGGGGGAATTTGGCAATGGATGTCGGGCGGATTGCCTCCGCCAGGCCGGCGGTGGCTACCGCCGGCCTGGCGGGGGCAATCCGCCCGACATCATAATGGACCCCTTGGAACCTACAATGCAGCAGCAAAGAAATAAATAAGCAGCATACTGAGTACCTATCTCAAAATGGGAATCCCTCGACTAAGGCCTAAGGGTCAAGGTAACTCACCTCAAAAATCAAAATGGAAGCACACAGTGACGTTATTAACCTAATGGGCAAGCGGTTATCATTATAGTGTGAAGATTCAGTAAATGTAAATACATGGATTACTTATTCACTCCCATACTAACTCAAACACCAACTGCATAGTACAAAATAGGAACACACCTTATTTTATAAATCACTAATATTTGACCAAGAGGTTTCTTTTCCAGTTTAGCTGGGAAAATAAAAACAGCCCTTACAGACTGGGCAAATGTCATGCATCTGAGGTTACTGCAAGGAAAAAAGGTACTAAAGAAATCTAACTTAACTCCAACATAAAAGCAGTGATAAACTCAATAATTCTTTTTTTAACACATAGGGGCCGGATTATATGATGCAGCCCGGAACGGTCATAGCCTTCCTGGCCACATCATAATCAGCCACTCGGATTACTTTCCGACTGCTGTATTACGATGCTGGAGGTCGGAAAGTAGAGCGGCCAGTCATTCCAGCTGGCTTCGGACAGGCTCATGGAGACCGTCATCCAGTCAGAGCAAGCTCCTAATCCCAAAGGGTGGTCCTTTCCGCCCTTGGGATTACAATGTACGGTTACAATGTCAGAAAGCGAGTTTAGGGGACCCCAGCAGGGCCCCCTTGTGTGTGTGGCCACCAGTTGGTGGCCAAAGCTGTTGATCACTGCACCTTGTGGCAGGCACCTTGAGGTGCCTGCCAAGGAGTGCAGGGATGAGCAACACCTCCTATTTCTCAAGGGGAGCTTGTGTTATGGCCAGTAACCAGAGCTCCCATTGAGAAATTGCAAAGGATTTGGGTAGACATGGGCATGAATTGTCCACGCTGGAGACAGTGCTTCCTGCAGGCAGTGAAGGCTCCATCACTGGACAGCACAACGCCATAAGGTGGGGGAGCTGTGGGACAGACTGGAAAAATATGACAGTAACAAGAGTTGAAGGCTGTTGTACCTGGAAGGAGACAAATCAGGCCACCTATTGGCATGCCTGATTAGAATGGAAACTCGACCAAGGCCAGTACAAGAGATATGCAATAGAAGGGGTAACATAGCGTGCACACAGCACGAAATCAATGCTGTATTTGAAACATATTTGGAAAATGTATACACAGAACCCCAGAACACCACATGCATATCGAGTATATATATATATGTTATAACATTTAAACATGGCATTCAGGGAACATGGGATTAGTAATAAACGATATATATATATATATATATATATATATTCAATGAAAAAACCATTGGTTTTAGGCCATATATAGTTAGGAATTAGCATTTACAAAACCTTATTTTACTCGCATAAAACCATTGAAATTCCATATATAGTTAGAAGCGCTAACTATATATCGCGCACCCGCAATCCACTGCTGATGATGTCACATATTACATCATTCATGACATGGTCAGTGACATCACTGATGACATCACTGATGACATCTCAAATGACATCACTGATGACATCACTGATCACAACATCCAGTGATTGTATGTGTCTGTAAAGTTTAAATATGTTTTACATATTGAAGAATGAGTGGATGTATAAGTGTCTGGATGAAGAATTTAGTAGGTGCATCACTGACTGTATGAAAGAGTGATTAAATGTGTCTCACTGAGTGCATGGGTTAGTGACTAAACTGTCTTAATTTGTGCATCAGTATGTTTGTTGTTGTGTAAGCTGCTGCATGTGTTGATCAGTAGCTATAAGAGTGTCCATATGGGTTATTGATTGGTTGCCCAAGTAGTTGAATGGGAGGCTGAGTGTGTGTGTGGGTGGCTGGGAGGTGCGTGACTCTGTGCATAGATGTGTAAGCAGTTGATTCACTAGGAGTATGAGTTCAAGAGTGCATGTGGAAACAGCTATATGGGCGGTTGACTGTGCATGGGTGTGTTGGTGAGTGAATGGATTTCTCATTGCTACATGTGCAAGTAAGTACGTATGTAAAACACAATACATGTGAGAGTTGAAATATATAAATAACTGAACATAAGAGCCAGTGAATGTGTGAGTGGCTGTATCGATCACTGTGAGCTTGTATCAGGGATTATATAAGAGAGTAAATATGTGTTATTATATGTTTGAATAAGTAAGATGTGTATAACTGTATAGTTGAGGAAATGGAGGTGTGATTGATTCTTTGCATGACTGACTAGGTGTGTGAGTAACTCCATGGATGAGTGACAGTCTGTGAGTGTCTGTTTATACTGAGTGTATGTAAGGTTATATTAGAGTCTGAAGAGGTTCATTGTATTATCACATGAGTGATGTGATCAGTGATGACAAATGAGATGTCATCAGTGATGTCATTTGAGTTGTCATCAGTGATGTCATCAGTGATGTCATTTGAGATGTCATCAGTGATGTCATTTGAGTTGTCATCAGTGATGTCATCAGTGATGTCATTTGAGATGTCATCAGTGATGTCATCAGTGATGTCACTGACCATGTCATGAATGATGTAAAATGTGACATCATCAGCAGTGGATTGCGGGTGCGCGATATATAGTTAGCGCTTCTAACTATATATGGAATTTCAATGGTTTTATGCGAGTAAAATAAGGTTTTGTAAATGCTAATTCCTAACTATATATGGCCTAAAACCAATGGTTTTTTCATTGAATTTTCAAGGTTTTGTAAATGCAAATTCCTAACTATATATCCACTATAACCTATGGTTTTTTCTGTGAATTTCATTGGTTTTTTAATAGCAAATATGAAAAGCTTTAAAATGTCAAGTACGTGATAGATAAAAACATTTTCGTATTTATGCACGCTGATGTGCTTTGAACGCTGCACCCCCCCCCCTCCCCTCTTTTGTCTTAGTAGTACTCTCTCTTTGCAGATACTGAAGGGTAGTTAACGCAGGCCTTTACCCCCGTTGTAATCCGTCGTGCCTCCTTGTCTCTCCATTTGATTGATTGTTGTCCAAGCATTTACTGTTTTAGAATTGGTTCTCTTTGGATCATTCTCTATTTACAAACAAGCACAAAGTCGCAATACTCTGTTTAGTCTTTGCAGATAGTGAAAAATCGTGTAAAAAAAATAAAAGTAATCGAGCAAAATCAGTAGGCCACTAATTGGATCTCTTTTTGACCTCGCTAAAATAGAAATATTAGGAACAACCCTTCATGAGAAATACGAAAATAGTGAGATGAACTGAGCTCCACACCATGAGGGCTGCAAGACAGCTCGGCTCCGTCACCCATCCCGCCCAAAATAACGACAAACCCTATGCAAATATTAAAAATATAGACAACACACCAGCAAAGAAACAGGGTAAAACATTTTATTAAAAAACTATTTACATAACGTTGGTTTATAAGATGATGTCAGTAGTGGACCGATGTGTGAATAGATCGAAAACAGCACAAGGCTCCAAGATCCGGATGGCAAGCTCCTGGATGTTGGGTGCCATAGTTTAGAGTTCTGAATTTCAGCCTTTTTCAATGCCTGTGCTTTGTTGAATCAAAATGGCGGCTTGACACAAAGCTGACTCAAGCGTTGCTACTGATGCTATGCAGACCAAAACTGGTTTTCAGTTTGTACATTTTTCTAGATTTTTCAATCCAAGTTTGGTTGACTTTGTAGAACGATGGCTTCAGATTTTCAACATACGGTGTGGTGGCGCTGACTGGGAGGGGGCGCTTCGCTCCTGCCCCCTCCCCAAGTAAGATTTTCATACGTGAAAGTACGTTAATGGTTTTGGTCCCTGAGATGCTTCGATGTCACTGCCATTCTCAAATAGCATAAGTTCTGGATGTTGGGTGCCATAGTTAAGAGTTCTGAGCAGTGCTTGTAACACTGTCTGAAGCTTATTTCCACCTACTGCAGCTTCACTATTCTCAAAGTAAGTGAGTGTCGTTTGTGGACCTGACTGCATTAGAAAACAATGTGATATGTTACCTTCCTAAACAGCTTGACGGAGGCCCCTGAGGGGCGGTGTGATGGCCATGGACTCGGAGAAGACGCTTGGCTCCGACACCCTCCCCAAGTCTTATAGCACTGGTGTAGCCTGAGATCGCCCCCGACATAGGCGGCCGGCTCCCGGGGTCCGGCGGAACTTTTTGCCTTTTGATGACTCTTCAATTCTGGACCTTGTCCCACAATCCGTTTGACCTGAAGCTGTAGTGGGGCGCCCCTTTATCGTTTTAGTTGCCATTCCGCCCGCTTTTGCTACACTGTGCCTCTTCCGCCATTCAGCTGTTTACCGCCCGCTCTTGCGACTACAGCGTCTCGCTCACCATGTAGTTGAGATGTGCCCGCTCTTGCGGTGCAGCGATAGGCGGCTGCCACAGGATTCTCAAAATGGCGGCCGGCTCTTCGGTTTTGGGCCTGGTCCACTAAAATGGCCCTGGGACACCTTGGAACTCGGACGCTTGTCTGCTAGGGCTTGGGTCCCATTCTCGAAAAGCGTCCCCTCAGCCGTGAAGATTCTACAAAAGTCTTGGGGGCCTCCGACTCCCGCAGGCTTCTGGTGGGGAGCGGCTGCCATGATTGCTCGTGGAATGGCCACGACGGAGCTACGAGATGGTAGTGGTCTCATGCTGACGCCAGCTTTAGTCTGAAACATCCAGAAACACTATAGACTACCAATTCGATCAGTTCCGGTAGCGCCCCAACATGACCCGGAAGAGAAGAACTTGCCCTCCCCTCTTTGACTGATGGTTCTTGTTGCCTGTCCCCTCTGTTGTCATTTAACAGAACTTTTTGGACTGCTGAAAGGGGTTGTGTTCTGAACGCTGGTTGGTGGAGACATTTAGACTATATTCTTGACCTACGTTGTCGCGTAATGCGTTTTATGACACGCCGCGTTAGCGCACCCGGAAGTGATCCGAGGCGCGGCGCGCAGCGCGTAACGTAAGCATAACAGGTCATGTGACTTGTTAATAAAACTTTTCATTGGTTCATTTTACTTTTGTTAATTTAATGATGAAAAGCTTGGTCATATGACCTAAAAATTACGCTTTTTATTATTTTCGAACAATATTTTTTTTTCAAACATATGTTATAATATTCCAGGCTAATGTACTTTCCCGGAAAATTTACAACTGTCTTGCAAGTAAAATATATTCCTTTTTCGAGAAAAAGGGCGTTTCTTCCTTCCATGACGGAGCCGTTGAGTAAAAGAGATTCGGCCTGCTGTCTTAGTCGCCGATACGCCTGATTATCAGATTCTTATCGATCACTTTATGTTGCAGACATGAAAAACACAACTGCCCTTGACCATTTATCTTTACTGCGTTCCTACATATTATACCTTTTATCCGTCATGTAATTGAACTGCTTTATTTCACTTGCCTTTTACTGATTCGAAAACAGTCACTAAAAGTAAAAACTTTACCAATGTAAATACTACTACAGTGTTTTGTTTTAAAAACCTTTATTGTGAAAATGTCAGTATACAAATACGGGCCTATAACCACGTGGGTCGGCCACGGAGCAAACTGAAATCGTATATGATGAGGAGACATTTACACTGTAGAGGAACGTAACGAGCGGGCCATTAGGTTGCAAGAACTAAGGTGTCTAACAGTTGCGGAATCGGTGGAAATACATTTTGTAATTAAAATAGAACAGGGCCACTTACAATAACATTTTCTAGATATACATTTGCGGGCAAGGAGTTACGAGTCCCATTTATACCGGCGCCATTTTGGGCGAGGCCGGGCAGGTCCAAGATATAGTCAAAATGTCTCCACCAACCATCGGCCAGACCAGAACCCCTTTCGGCCCTTTATGCTACAAGATGGTGTCTTCCATTCAGAAAATATTGTTGGCAGCATTTTGAAAGGAAACAGAAACAGCCGTTCTCCTAGTGAGTTTCACATTGTTACATTTAGGAAGAATGTTGAAGAGTAGTATGTGGAAAATCTGAAGCCATTTTTCTACAAACTCTCAATCAGACTTGGATGGAAAAAAAAAACCTGAAGAATGTACAAACTGAAAACCAATTTTTTTCTGTATAGCACCAACAGTAACGCTTGAGTCAGCTTTGTGTCAAGCCGCCATTTTCATTCAATCAATAGCGTCCCCCTGCACACATTCAGGGACCTGGTCGTGTCTTCAGATGAAACGCATTGTAGGAAAAGAAGCAGAAAGGAAAAGGAAAAAAGTTCCGCCGGACCTAGTGAAGCTGCAGCAGGTGCAAATAAGCTTCAGACAGTCTTACAAGCACTGCTCAGAACTCTCAACTGAGGCACTCAACATCCAGGACTTGCCATTCGGATCTTGGCGCCTTGTGCTGGTTCCGACCTATTCACACATCGGTCCACTACTGACATCACCTCATAAGCCAACGGGGCACCCCACGCCGACTTTCGGCGCAGCATTGTAGGATGGCCACACCAGTGCGGCAACTTGCTGGACACAACATCGGGGCCATCCAGATCTCGGCGCGTTCGACTCACTGCACCGCAACAGTGACCGCAACTCAGCTGGACACGCCGTCTTTCGGCGCAGCATTGTAGGATGGCCACACCAGTGCGGCAATTTCCTGGACACCACCTCGGTGCCATCCGGATCTCGGCGCGTTCGAGTCACTGTACCGCAACAGTGACCGCAATTCAGCTGGACACGCCGTCTTTCGGCGCAGCATTGTAGGATGGCCACACCAGTGCGGCAATTTGCTGGACACCACCTCGGTGCCATCCGGATCTCGGCGCGTTCGAGTCACTGTATCGCAACAGTGACCGCAACTCAGCTGGACACGCCGTCTTTCGGCGCAGCATTGTAGGATGGCCACACCAGTGCGGCAATTTGCTGGACACCACCTCGGTACCATCCGGATCTCGGCCCGTTGTGCTGCCTTCGGCCTATTCGCACATCGGTCCGCTACTGACGCCGCCTCACGTGCCAACGGATTTTCTACGCTTTTTGTAGCCCTATGCCGCATAACAGGTCATGTGACTTGTTTA
The DNA here is from genome assembly GCF_964263255.1 of Lissotriton vulgaris. Classification (NCBI taxonomy): domain Eukaryota; kingdom Metazoa; phylum Chordata; class Amphibia; order Caudata; family Salamandridae; genus Lissotriton; species Lissotriton vulgaris. The sequence continues at coordinate 400,545,565 of NC_141697.1, read as the reverse complement.
TAAAACTTCTCATTGGTTCATTTTACTTTTGGTTTCCTAAAGATGGAAGGCTTGGTCATATGACCTAAAAATAACACTTTTCATTGGTTTAGAACATTTTTTTTTCCCAAACGATGAAAGCCCCACCTTGTTTCTGGATCATTCAGACTGAAGCTGGCGTCAGCATGAGAGCACCACCATCTCGTGGCTCCGTCGTGGTCATTCCGCGAGCAATCATGGCAGCCGCTCCCCACCGGAAGCCTGTGGGAGTCGGGGGCCCCCAAGACTTTTATACAATCTTCACGGCTGAGGGAACGCTTTTCGAGAATGGAGCCCAAGCCCTAGCAGGCAAGCGTCCGAGTTCCAAAGTGTCCCAGGGCCATTTCAGTGGACCAGGCCTAAAACCGAGGAGCCGTCCGCCATTTTAAGAGCCATGTGGCAGCCGCCTATCGCTGCACTGCAAGAGTGGGAGCAACTCAACAACATGGTGAGCGAGACGCTGTAGCCGCAAGAGCGGGCGCAACTCAGCTAGATGGCCGCCACCTGGGGAGGCCCGTTCACGCCGGCTCCCCCACGCCCCCCCCCCCGGGCCGCCGCACGCCAATTTTCGGAGCAGCATTGTAGGATACCAAAACCAGTGCGGCAGTTTACTGGACATCACCTGGGTGCCATCCACATCTCAGCGCGTTCTGCTGCCTTGGGACTATTCGCACAACAGACCGCTACTGACGAGGCCTCCCCCCGCACCACCCGGGACGCCCCACGCTGTTTTTCTGTGCTGCATTGTAGGATCCCTAAACCAGTGCGGCACCCAGGCGACATCACCTGGGTGCCGTCCAGAACTCTGCACGTTGTGCTGCCTTGGGACTATTCGCACAAAAGACAGCTTCTAACCATTGTTGCTTTTTGTGTTGAGAAATGTTTAAATGTTTTTAGTTTTTGTTCCGTTCGTTAAAGTTAGTAGTTAATAAAGTTTTATAACCTTACTTTGTTGGAGTGTTATCTATTTTTTTAAAAACGGGTGAATGGGGCCTTGAATCGGGTTATTGACATGTGTGGGCTTTGGAAGTGTGCTTCTGCAGGATCGGACATTTCAAACTCAAATGCACGTTCTTTTTCTTACCTTTCCGAAGCATGGAGCGCAATAGCAAGCAGAGAAAGGGTGATGCACGTGTTGAACACTACCTGACCTGGCAAGTTGCTGGCAGTGCCCCCCCGCCCGCTCCTGAAAGAGGGCACACACACACACCGCCGCTCCGAGTACTTCACAAATCTTTAAAAGACCATGCGCTTGTTCATGAGGCTTAAATGGTTTATCACCTCTTCTAGAACCCCTGCATCGACCCTCTGACGTTTCCTGGAAAAATTACCATGTAACCCAATACCAAGCCCTGTCAGCTGAAACCCCCAAGGAATCGTGGGGCATATTATCAAGGGGGTTTATCTCCGCTTTTTTGGCTTTAAAAGCCTTGAAAGCGGAGATAAAATTATCTCCCTATTACCAAGCTGTCGCTAACACCAGTTAGTGACAGCTAAAAGGAGATTGCGACCATCTTGGGCCCCGCTTTGCATGTCAGTGATACTTATCACTAATGACATGCAAAGTGGCGTGCCAAGATGTTAGCGACTAGAAACAGTCCCTAACATCGCTACCTTCTATTACCAACTTTTGGAGATATTCGCGCTAAGTGCGAATATCTCCAAAATCTAACACCTACCCTGAGCAGTTCTTAGCCATGTTATCCAATGGGAGGTGGATAACATGGCTAAGAGCATTAGGTCGATAATACATGAATATCGCTGACTTTTCTGCGATAATAGCAAAGTTTATCTGCGATAAAAATCGCCGATGTGCGGCGATAATTTTTGTCTCTAAACAAGTTAGAGACAAAAATTATCGCTAGTTGTTCGTAATATGCCCCCGGGTTTTTGCTTGCAGAAATCGGGAGGCGGGAGACTAGCACTGAAACAGTAGTCACACGCCTGAATCAGGAGGATTGGCATGTCTGAATTCTCTACAGCTGGGGCCATAAACTACATCCGCAGGGTTAGGTGATAGCCTGGGACCAGCCTGGCATCTAAAATGGCTGCCGTGCACGACAAAATTGTGGCATTCGAAAAAAGGCAAGATGGCGCAGCCGCTGGAAGAGATGTATCAACATATATCAGCCTCCTCAGCCACCCTCAGGAAACATAGGGGATTAGGACACGGAATCGTGGGGCATATTATCAAGGGGGTTTATCTCCGCTTTTTTGGCTTTAAAAGCCTTGAAAGCGGAGATAAAATTATCTCCCTATTACCAAGCTGTCGCTAACACCAGTTAGTGACAGCTAAAAGGAGATTGCGACCATCTTGGGCCCCGCTTTGCATGTCAGTGATACTTATCACTAATGACATGCAAAGTGGCGTGCCAAGATGTTAGCGACTAGAAACAGTCCCTAACATCGCTACCTTCTATTACCAACTTTTGGAGATATTCGCGCTAAGCGCGAATATCTCCAAAATCTAACACCTGCCCTGAGCAGTTCTTAGCCATGTTATCCAATGGGAGGTGGATAACATGGCTAAGAGCATTAGGTCGATAATACATGAATATCGCTGACTTTTCTGCGATAATAGCAAGGTTTATCTGCGATAAAAATCGCCGATGTGCGGCGATAATTTTTGTCTCTAAACAAGTTAGAGACAAAAATTATCGCTAGTTGTTCGTAATATGCCCCCGGGTTTTTGCTTGCAGAAATCGGGAGGCAGGAGACTAGCACTGAAACAGTAGTCACACGCCTGAATCAGGAGGATTGGCATGTCTGAATTCTCTACAGCTGGGGCCATAAACTACATCCGCAGGGTTAGGTGATAGCCTGGGACCAGCCTGGCATCTAAAATGGCTGCCGTGCACGACAAAATTGTGGCATTCGAAAAAAGGCGAGATGGCGCAGCCGCTGGAAGAGATGTATCAACATATATCAGCCTCCTCAGCCACCCTCAGGAAACATAGGGGATTAGGATACGTCTCCCGCACCCCCTTATACCTAGTACTTTAATTAACGAAGCACAAAATGGCGAATTCCCGTTTCGCTACCAGTTTGCGGCCCAGTTCGCGGCCCGTGAAGCGCTTCTACCGTGAAAAATCATTTTTTTTTTATTTTCCCCACGGGACCCTTTAATAACCCCAACAACATTCCTAGGGGGTCAAGAGGGGGATACCTTGCCCCCTTTCATTAAATTCCCCCTTAGTTTTTCACCTTTTCTTCTCTCTCGATCCTACCGAGAGACAAGATGGCGGCCGCTCCGGACTGTCACGCAGCAAAAAAAAAAAAAGCTCACGCACAGCCGCTGGAAGAGATGTATCAACATATATCAGCCTCCTCAGCCACCCTCAGGAAACATAGGGGATTAGGATACGTCTCCCGCACCCACTTATACCTAGTAATTTAATTAACGAAGCACAAAATGGCGAATTCCCGTTTCGCTACCAGTTCGCGGCCCGTGAAGCGCTTCTACCGTGAAAAATCATTTTTTTTTTATTTTCCCCACGGGACCCTTTAATAACCCCAACAACATTCCTAGGGGGTCAAGAGGGGGATACCTTGCCCCCTTTCATTAAATTCCCCTTTCGTTTTTCACCTCTTCTTCTCTCTCGATCCTACCGAGAGACAAGATGGCGGCCGCTCCGGACTGTTTAGAATGTTGACAGACACCGGAGAGCCAATCAGCTTTCTGCGCGCAAAGTTCCGATAAGCGAAAAGTAAGCGGACCGGATCGCTGCCCGGAGCGCTGTTACAGATATATATCTTGATTTAAACGTTAATTTCTCAAAATCCACTGAAGCACATATATTGAGACCTAGCAAAGGCACATCGGGCTAACAGTCCCTACAATTTTGCCAAGTTTTGTGCAAATCCATTCAGCCGTTCGAGCTAAAAGTGAGGCCAAAGGCCCTATGGAAAAATGAATGGGAAAAACGCGTTTTGGGACCCCCCTTTTTTCTCGGCCCCCCCTTGACGAAACCCCACCAAATTTTCAGGGGCTGCTCAGAAACAAAATGTGCCATTTTCCCGATTCCGTCCACAAACGCCAAAGTTATTAGACATAGAATTTTCAGAAATCCCATAGGGAATTAATCCTAACTATATATACCTACTGGCGATAGCCAGTAGGTAATATATATATATATATATATATATATATATATATATATATATATATATATATATATATATATATATATATATATATATATATATATATATATATATATATATATATATACATGTATATATTACCTACTGGCGGTCGCCAGTAGATAGTTATAGTTAGGATTTTTTTCAATGCAAAATCTCAAAATTCTATTTGGAATAACTTTGGCGCCGGTTGACGAATCTGCCTGAAAATTTCCTCAAATTTGCCTCGCGGAGCTTCGGTCCTTCCTTAAAAGTTTGGGGGGGATTCGTCAAGCGGGGGCCGAGATAAAAGGGGGGTCCCAAAACGTGTTTTCCGCATGTTAATTTCCATAGGGCGGTCGAACTCACTTTTAGCCCGAACGGCTGAATGGATTACCACCAAACTTGGCACAATTTTAGGGACTGGTAGCCCGATGTGCCTTTGCTATGTCTCAAGATATGTGCTCCAGTGGAGTTTGAGTAATTTAGGTTCCAAAATATATATATATCTATGGCAGCGCCCCGGTACGCGCACCAGGGAGCGCTCCGGGCGTGCCACGCGAGGTGCGCACGGAAAGCGGATTGGCTTTCGGGTGTCTGTAAACATTCGAAACAGTCCGGAGCGGCCGCCATCTTGTGTTTTGGTAGGATCGAGACACAAGAGGTGGAAAAAAAAGGGGGGAAATGACCATAAGGGGGCAGGGATAGGCCCCCCCTTACCCCCTAGGTTTGATGTGGGGGCCATAAAAGGGCCCAGCGGGGCAAAAAATAAATTTTGGGGGAGATTTGCGCGGGGGGAACGTCCGGTACGCGCACCGGGGAGCGGACCGGGGAGCGGACCATGGGGAAAAAAGAATGACAGAGTTTTAAAAAAATGTAGCCTTTTTTTATAAATTGGAGGTAGTTCTAAAAATAACTGTTTTTTTTCTTCTTTTTGTTGTTTTATATTTTTTTATTGTTTTTTTGAACATTTTTAACTTTTTTGGGGTTTTCTGAACAGTTTTATATTTTTTTTGTATTTTTCATGGGGAGAAACGAAAAAACAGGGAATTGAAAATGGCTCAACTGGAGCAAATAAATAAGAAAAGAAATAATTAGGGTTTATTGGGGCATTTGTGGTTGTCCCCAGCAAGGACGATGAGCTTTACGCTCTGTTCTCCGTAGGAGATGGTCTTCCCACAATATTTACAGGTTATTCGGAAATCTGCAAACCGTGGTTGAATGCAAGGCATCGTCTCTCTTGCCTCTTGTCCCGATGGAGTGCGTTGCTTTCTTTTCGAGGTGGTGCTGGTAGTTTGGGGAGGGTTTCTGGCCAGTTCCCTCATCTCTGCAGCAGAATAGTTTATTGGATGCCTGCGCTGCATGTGTCTAATCATTGTGTTGTTTCCGAATTAATATTTTTTATTAGGGTTCCCCCTAGAAATTTCCATGCCACAGATTAGGCAAGTCACCTTGGCTGCATTTACTTTTTTCCTCCCCTCTGGGATCGAAAAAAAACTCCCATATAATGTGTGGTCTTGGCTGGTATGGGGTATTGTGTTCTTCAAGCCATCTTCTCCTCCCCTCCTCCTCTTCCTCCTCCTCTTCCTCCTCTTGTTGACCACCAATGTAGTCTTGTGGTGGTCATCTTGGTGGTTGTGGTGGTGGTGGTGGTGCAGATGCACCAGCTGCTGCTGCTACTGAAGCCGTTATATAGATCAAAAAGGTACAGAGAGGTACAATCAGGTCTTCCTCAGTCAAAGGACAAAGTCAGAATAAGGAAAAAAGGTGGGGTCTTTCATCATTTGGGAAAAAAAAGGCCTGAACCAATGAGAAGTGTTATTTTCAGGTCACAAGACCAGGGATTTCATCATTATGAAACTAAAACTGTTCTGCACCAATTAAAAGTGTTATTTTCAGGTCACATGACTGACGCGCTTACGCGACGCGCCCCCGGGCAAGCCCCGGGTCGCGTCACGTAAGCTCGTCGGATGTTTACATTGCGCGAGCGTATTCGCTCAAGTGCTTCCGGGTGCGCTTACGCCAGGCGTATTGCGTGTGCGCGGCTACGCGATACGTCACGATCATGTTTTCGTTCGCGACATTGGCGCTAATGGGACGCTTCCCTGTTCGCGCACTGGGGCGCTTCAAACGACTACGCTCTCCGGGGCGCTCTCCGGGGCGCTCACCGGGGCGCGCCCCGGGAGCGCTCCAGGGTCAAAAATAAAAAAATAAAAATGGTTTAAAATACAAATAGAATATAGGATTCAATCATTTTCAAAAATATTACATTTCATAGCTATAGACATTTGCTATTAACCAAATGTTGAAATTCAAAGAAAAAAACATAGGTTTGGGGCCTTATATATAGTTAGGAATTAGCATTTAAAAAACCTATTAAATTCACTGAAAAAACCATAGGTTTCACACCAGTTATAGTTAGCAATTAGCATTTAAAAAACCTATTAAATTCACTGAAAAAACCATAAGTTTCACACCAGTTATAGTTAGCTGGAAATTTTACTGACATAAAACCATTGAAATTCCACGCTATAGTTAGTTGGACTCACTATAACTTGCGTGTGTAATGCACTGCTGATGATGTCACATATTACATCACTCATGACATGGTCAGTGACATCACTCATGATATCACTGATGACACCATCTTTGTGACAGAGTGACAGACCTCCTTTCAGTGTAATGTAACCCTTAAAACACATATTCGAAAATAGAAATTAACATTTTCAAAAAAATGGAGAAATCCATACCAGTTACAACAACCAATTCAGTAATACCACCATCTATATACACATCCACTCATTCACCAACAGTTCTATATAGTCACTCATACATATACTCACTCATCATATGTAGTGATACGCCTATACATCTTGTTACACACCAACAGTCATCCAAAGGTTACTCACACATATACTCACACATGCAAATAAACTATTGAACATCCATTTATTTGCATATACAACTATACACACACTACCACCTTACTTCTAAGGAAACTTACACATACTTACTCTCTTAAACAATCACTTATAAAAACACCTACTTATTTAAACAGGAACTCTTACAATCTCACATATACTCACTTATAAACATCAATACTCACATATACTAGATTAAAACATATGTTGTTACTGATAAAGACACTAGTGAGACAGTCATTCACTCACTAACACACACATATACACACTCATCCACCCATACAGTCCTGCACATATGCTGTCTTCAAAACACATACAAACAGTGAGTCAGTCATTGTTGCATCTATGTGCTAAGTAATACCTCCACTAAACCATACAGAGACTCATATTGATACTAAAAAAACATCTAATAACCCATATACACACACATGTAGCTACTCACCAACCCATGCAGCCAATTATACGCAAAGTGAAACACTGATACATATATTTAAATATTTAAACATTACTCGCTAATATATGTATTCACTAAGATACCATTAATAAGCCAGTTAACCAATCAATTTTTTTTTAAAAAAACATTCATTAAAACACTTATTTAAACATTTATTCTTCCATCGACCTTTACATATACATATATAAAACATATTTATTTTTCAGAAAGACACACATTCACTGGATGGTGTCATCAGTGATGTCATGAGTGATGTCACTGACCATGTCATGAGTGATGTAATATGTGACGTCATCAGCAGTGCATTACACGCGCAAGTTATAGTGAGTCCAACTAACTATAACGTGGAATTTCAATGGTTTTATGTCAGTAAAATTTCCAGATAACTATTCCTGGTGTGAAACCTATGTATTTTTCAGTGAATTTAATAGGTTTTTTAAATGCTAATTCCTAACTCCGCTCCTTCCCTGAAAGTTTCGGGGGGATTCGTGAAGTGGGGGCCGAGAAAAAAGGGGGGTCCCAAAATGTGTTTTACCCATGTTCATTTCCATAGGACGAATTGACAAGGCTACTGCCCGAACCGCTGAACAAAATCATACCAACCTTTGCAAAACTCTAGGGACTGGTACACAGATGTGCCTTTGCTATATTTGGTGAAAATTGCTCCAGTGGTTTTTTTCGAAAATTAACTTCAAAAACACATATATATCTATAGGCGCGCTCCGAGCGCTCACCGGTACGCGTACCGGGGAGCGCACCCGGCGCGCCACGGGAGTGTGCGAGCGGAAAACTGATTGGCTCTCGGATGTCTGTCAATATTCTAAACAGTCCGGAGAGTCTGCCATCTTGTGTCTCGGTAGAATCGAGATACCAGAGGTGAAAATAAAAAGGGGGCAATTATTAAAAGGGGGCAGGGTAGACACCCCCTGTCCCCCTAGGTTTTCTGAGGGGGGCCTAGAAGGACCCTGTAGGGCAAAAAAAGTATTTTTTTTTGTTGAAATTTTCGCGGGGTAAGCGCTGGGTGTGTTCCCATGTGCACTTCCCAGTACGCGTACTTTAAGCGTACCACGGGGAAAACCAGAAAAAAATGTATTTTTGGGCCTGGAGGGTCCTTGTGGGACCCCCTGAGCAGGCCTAGGGGGTCAGGGGGCTTCTAACCTGCCTCCTTTGCGTGTTTTGCACCTTTGTAGTATGCTTGTTGAGTAAATAAGAGATGAAATCCAAGTTTGAGGATTTACCATTAGAGGTTTAATGTCAAGAGTAAATCAACCCACGACCAGTAAAGATGAGTAACAGGCTCGTAAGGATCGTGACATAGTGAACATGGCATTCTAAGAACACACAGTAAAAATATTATGCTCAAAATTTTTTACCAGACCAATCCTGTCTTCAAATACAACCTTGTATTTTTCTAACACATTGCAAAGAATGGAATCATTACAATAATCAAAAACAGATAGTATAGGTAGATCACCCAAGGCCACAGGTTCAGGATGACCAGGCTTTAAAATAATGCCAAGTCTGGCCTGATCTTGCCAGCCTAAAATATCCCGGCCATTCTGTGCAACATAAATTTTTGTATAAATCACACACCCTTTAAAATCAATGTTATCAGGAAAATATCCATGCATGGTTATATCAAAACCCCCAAAAGCTTTGGGATTAACATCAGTAGCAAGTAATTCTTTGTTATTCCAAGAGCACTGAAAAGTAGTCTCATCCAAAATGGTAATAGGAGATCCTGAGTCAGCCATAACCTGTATAGTCTGAATGCCAATTGAAATTGTGCAAATAGGACCCTTAATACTGAAATCACATAAGGCATTAATCTGAATGAAGGAAATGGAAGAAAGATTTAACGCATCGCAAATTTCTTCTTCAGAATAAACCATATTGACTTTAGACTTATCTTTAGGTAAACGACACGATGCAGCAAAATGACCTATACGTTTACAATTTGAACACCTTTTACCTTGTGCTGGACACTTAGGGTTGTTTCCTACATGAAATTTTGAACCGCACCTGTAACAAAATACATTAGATTTTGGTTCATAAACTTTTTTGCCAGTATTGCGGTTAGAAACAACATTAACATTACAATTATCACCAGATGCCTGCGAAACATTACAAATACTTGAAGAAGCGGCATGCTCAGCTAAAATTTTTGAGGAAACAACGGAACACTCAATGCTTTTCGCAATTACAATAACTTCATCTAAAGTAGGATTTTTACATGTCAAGATCCGCTCCTGGATTTTCTTATTGAAGCAATTAAATACTAACTGATCACGTAGAGCAGTTTCTAAATATGTACCAAATTCGCATTTTGATGCAAGAACACGTAGAGTTGCCACATAGTCTTCTATAGACTCTTCTTGTAACTGTTTCCTTTTGAAGAACATATGTCTCTCAACCATGACCGATGGATCATCTTTAAACTGTTTGCCCAGACGCGTTAATGCCTCGGTGTACACATTCCATGAGTCATCATCAGCTGGAGCTTGAACAACTGCTAAATTATCAAATAATTGTTGGCCAGCATCACCTAAATGATTGAAAAGAATAGCTCTTTTTCTGGATGCAGGATAATCTAAAGCATCTATAGCTTCTAAATAGTTTGTGAATACTCGTAGCCATTTGTGCCAAGGTGTAGGAGGCTTGCCAGGAACAATTAAAAATGAAGGAGGTGCTACAATTCCATTGTTGTTATTTCCAGAAGTTGCCATAATGAAATAAAATCAAATGACAATTTATAGAAAGCAAAAAAAAAAAAATCTTACTTGTCAGTCTTTATAAGAATAGTCAGCTCACACGATCTTTTTTGTCTAAACAAGAATCGACTATAATCTCAATAGTCGCGTAGCTCTGACAAATTCACCGTTAATCTAAGAAAATGGCCGTCGACGTGCTTGTGTTGGTGACGCTACGCGCTGGAAGCGTAAACAAAGCAGGTTGCTATGAAGCAGATTCCGTGATGACGTCTTACTGATCGACGTGCTGTAAATGTAAATGTAAATGTATTTGAGCTTATATAGCGCACAGCTACCCACAAAGGGTTTCCCGGCGCTTGCTTAGGGAACCCGTCCTGGTATTCCCCTGTGAGATAACCCCGGCAGGGTATCCACAAGGTGAAAGCCAGGCATCCCGCCGCGAGGGGCCGTTGTGGAGATTAAGCAAGCTATTGCCCAGAGTCACAGAGTGTGAACCCGTGAGTCGAGAAGGCACCGGAGCGAGAATTATCGAGTCCGTGGAATTTTTGAGCCCAAGACCCGCCGAGGCTGGGAATTGAACCCTGGTCCAGGGCCGATCTCAGCTTCCGGGTCTGCCGCCTCTAACCCCTGAGCCACACTTCTCCACTGCGCGTGCTGCGCGTGTGCAAGCGTCGCGTGACAGACAACAATACGGCTATATGCGCGAGACCAGAACGCCTCTTGCGTTTGAATAAACGGTGTTGCCAGGCCCAGGTTAAGAAGATCGTTTTCAGGTAATTTGAGAAAGGTGAAATGACTTACAGTTTCTGTAGTAGACCCGTTAAATAAGGACGCAATTTCACAGTCAAAAATCCAAATTGCCTGAATCGGTTAAGACGCGGTGGCTTAAAAGTTCAAAAGCTGATCGGCTCGCGTCGGTGGGTTTGATCATAACATGCTCCAAATCGTTTTCAAATCGTCGCCAATAAATGTAGTATGCTTGTTGAGTAAATAAGAGATGAAATCCAAGTTTGAGGATTTACCATTAGAGGTTTAATGTCAAGAGTAAATCAACCCACGACCAGTAAAGATGAGTAACAGGCTCGTAATGATCATGACATAGTGAACATGGCATTCTAAGAACACACAGTAAGAACACGTATATAACATTCCTTAAAGAGAACAAGAATACTAAATGCAATACATACTACAACCTTTGTTTCACTGCTTTCTTGTGCCTTGGTTCTACCGAGACACAAGATGGCTGCCAACACTTCCTGGTTTGGAGTGTTGACAGACAGTGGCAGCCATTCAGCATGCCTTTCACAGGAAAGCAGTACAAAAGGGGGTGGTGATGGACAGAAAGCAGCATGCTCATTGGCTGTCAATACTTCTAACCAGGAAGTGTTGGCATTCATCTTGTCCTAGGGAGACTGAGGTACAAAAGAAGCAGAAAAACAAACGTGTAGAATACAAAAAGGGGGCAGGGTAGAAAGAACCTGACCCCCTAGGGCTGCTCAGGTTGTCCCACAAGGATATTTTAACATATTTAAACGTTATCCGCTAATAGAATTAGCATTTAAAAAAAGCTTGCGAATTCACTGAAAAAACCATAGGTTTCAGGCCTTATATAGTTAGGAATTAGCATATAAAAAAAACTTTGACATTCACTGAAAAAACCATAGGTTTCAGGCCTTATAGAGTTAGGAATTAGCATTTAAAAACCTTTGAAATTCACTCAAAAAACTATAAGTTTTAGGGGTGGTATAGTTAGATGGACATTTAACTCATACAAAACCATTGAAATTGCTCATATATAGTTAGTTGTACTAACTATATCTCGCGCACCCGCAATCCACTGCTGATGATGTCACATATTACGTCATTCATGACATGGTCAGTGACATCACTGATGACATCTCAAATGACATCACTGATGACATCACTGATGACATCATCCATGAGACAATCACATGCACCTTTTCATACACTTGTAAAATCTTTTGTCACTCTTTGTAAAATACAGAGTATCATATTTGAATCCATTGACACAGCAATACAAGTATCTAAAAACCCACTCAGTGATAATCACTTACCTGTAGATTCACTCATACATGCTGTCAGTGAAAAATAGAACACTATCAAAAATACTTATACACCTATATCGATATTACACACCAGCACACAACCTATTCACATATGAAGTTATCCTACTCATTTGTGCAGACAATGGATCAAACTATAATACTGGATTCACTCTCCCTTACAAATACTCAGTTGCCTAATCAATAACTAATATAGACTTTCACATTCCTAGTAACCAACTGGAGAACCAGTTTACACAACAACTGACAAAGTTTTACAGATATTCATGCAGTTTAATTACTATCCACTATATTTAGTGAGACACTATAAATTGGTAAAGTAAACATTCAATTACACTACTACTAAATCCTCCATCCAAATATTTATTTTTATATATCCACTCATTTTTCAATGCAAATTGCTATATATAAATAACGAAGCAAACCACATTCACTGGATGTTGTCACCAGTGATGTCATCAGTGATCTCATTTGAGATGTCATCAGTGATGTAACTGACCATGTCATGAATGATGTAATATGTGACATCATCAGCAGCAATATATAGTGTCAAAACATTTAAAAAACTGTTGTCCCTTACCCGCCTTTTTCGTATTCATGGAGATAGAAAAGATACTATATCCTTCCAATGTATACATTGTACATTCTTAAAATAAACATACGCTCAGGCAATAATATGCATAAATTCAAAAATAAAACCCTAGTGAGTAATAAAGTGCAAGTGCATACAAAATAAACTATATAGTCTACTCCTGATCTATCACCAGTTATTTTGAAAAAAATACATAACTGTAGATGCTAATCTACGCGTATTCTTCCTACATGTTGACATAAAGTGCAAGTGCAATTATAATAATTAATTTCATTGAATACAGTGAAATTGGCGGCATATCCCTAAATCCTCAGTGTATCAGCATTTCTCATCCATATTTGGCCAGTGCTAAATCCTATGTCAAAGTTCATCCTCTAGTGCACATCTTACAATTCTTGACTTTGTTGATACTGATAACCATTATATTTATACCACTATTATCATAAAAATCCTGGCTTCAGCCACATAAAAGACAGGTAAAACCAATTGATAAAACCCGGTCACCCAGATAAAATCCTTAGTAAAACCAAGTCCCCCATCAGACTAAAAACTCTGACAAAATATGGTGCGATAAAATAAATGCAGAACAGGCTAAAAATCACTGGCAGAACCCCGGAATATACATACAATATAATTCATAAATAATGATGTAATTCTTCTCCAGTGTTAAGACCATTTGGAATTTTAGTGTTGAGTGTGACTATGTAGTGAGATTCTAGCTGCCTGAGTTTTTTCTCCCTATTGCAACCCCTCGGTGACTTAGGCACTGTGTCAATCACATAGTACTGTAGTTCTTTTAGATCATTGTTGTGTACATGTTTAAAATGCCTAGCCACTGGGTAACTGGGGTCTGAGTTTACAATTGCTCTCAAATGTTGTAATATGCGGTTGAAGGCTTGCAGTTTCGTGCTTCCTACGTATCTTAGCTTACATAAACATTCTAATACGTAGACTGCAAACTGTGCAGCATGTAAGTAACTTCGTGATTTTTCTGGGTTCAGGGTCAAATGCAGTTTTTTTTAATGGTGTTTATCCCAAATTTACATGCTCTGCATGAGATGCACTTAATAAAAACCTACTCTATTTGAGAGCCAATTTTATGTATTTAAAACCTCAGGACTTGTTTTTACTAGTGCATCCCTCATGGAGGGAGAACGTCTGAAAGTGATCATAGGATATTCTGGTACCAATTGTGACATAGTCAAGTCAGTTTTAATAATATGCCAGTTTCTATATATGATCTTCCTTAGTTGTTTTTCTTGTTTGCTAAACGATGCTACTAGCCTCACCATATTGTCTTGTTTAGATTGATTTTATTGGTCATACTATAATGTCTGTGCTGATGGTATTAGCCATCCCACTTTCCTCATTTATGTTGTTTGCTTTGGTAATGGCCTTATTTAAATCTCCTTCCTTGTATCCACAGTCCCTGCATCTCTGAAACGCCTCATTTTGGCAATTTTGAGATTATCTTCTGTGTTACAAATTCGCCTTATTCTTAAAAACTCCCCATAGGGGATGCTTTTAATTAAGAGATTCAGGTGGGAGCTACTGGCATGTAGCACTGCATTGCCTGCAGTGCTTTTTCTGTGCAATTTGGCATGGATAGCATTCTCATGAATGTATATCTCAACATCAAGAAATTGTACTCTTTCCACACTTGCCTCCACTGGAAATACTAGATTCAAATCATTCATGTTAATCTCACTAACAAAATCATATGTGGATTCAATAGATCCCTCCCATATGACACACACATCGTCGATAAACTGCCACCACTGCCTGACATGTGCATCAAAGAGCTTCCCGTGGGTGGTTCTGAAGACGCGCTCCTCCCACTAGCAAACGTAAAGACACGCATAGCTGGGAGAAAAGCAAGCCCCCATCGCCACCCCACGTAGCTGTTGATGCACTTCTTTTTGTTCTAATATTTTTATTAGATAGAAAGGACATATAAATAGTTAAGTATAATAAAAGCAATACACTGACTAAAGAGCAAAATCAAATACAGAGTTAATACTATCAGATATAGTTCCTACATAGCAATATAAATCATATAGTTCATAAACAAAATCATCAAAGAACCATAATAAAAAGTCAGATGTAATTGCTTAATAAAAATTGATCGAAAGAAAGAAAAAGAAAAGAAAAGGGAAAAAGGAAAGGAAAAAGAGAAGAAAGGAGAGGAAGACGAGGAAGATGAAGAAAGGAGAGAAAGTAGAGAATAAAGAATAGAGCGCGAGTAAGTAAAAAGGAAGTAAGGAGTCTTCTGCAACAAAAAGACGATAAAAGGAAATTAGGGAGACGAAACAAATGATATTGCTCTACCAAACCTTTCGAAGCCAAGTCCACATATCTATCCAATGATCCCCAAACCCCACTAGAAATAGAGGAAGAGAGATGATTCTCTTCAACAGAGGTGTGAGCCCCACGGAGAAAAGAGACCCAAGCCCACCAAGTATGATAGGATATTGACCCAAATGATTTTCACTCCATAAGAACAACTTTTACCGCAGTTGTCAACAACAAATCAAATAAATACATATCTAAAGAATCCAACAGTAATGGTAATACTGTAGCCTATGGACCCAATAAAATTAAAGGTAGCGAAAGCTGGAATTGAATGTTGAAAATTAGCATAAGATGTTTATGAATCAAGTCCCAAAAAGGTTGGAGTAAAGAACATTAAGAAAACATGTGCTGATGTGTACCAGCAACTAATTTGCAACTCCAACAGAGGTTATCATCTTTAAGCTTAAGAGAGCGTAGGCAAACCAGTGTCCAAAGTAACAAATTAAGAGAAACTAATTTAGACTGAAATAGAGAGGGGGCAATCTTATTACGAAGAGAAAATCTCCCAATAAGTTGCCAAGTTTCTGGAGAGATATGTGTGAAAGAATCATGATAAAATGACGTAGCCTTTTTTGTTGTGTACCAGTAGTCAACAAAGGTGGCGTAGAAGATAGAAATTTATAAATCTTAGAAGCCACATGACCTGATTTATACCATATAGATAAAAGAGAAACTGTATGAGAAATCGGAAGAAAATTAACCTTAGCCACGGCAACTTTGATCTTCAAAAATGTATAAAAGTCAAGATTAGTGACAGAAAACTGCCGAGCTAAAGAAGAAAAATGTAATGGATCATGATTAGAATCATAAAGATGTTGAACAAGGGTGATACCCTTGTTAGCCCAATAGGTCACCAAAGGTAAATCAGCATCAATCTTAATTCTGGAATTGTGCCATAAAGAAGACCACCTAGACTTATGTAACGACCGGATTTTCTGACCAGATAGAATCAGCTCACCAGAGCACCACCAACCCAGACGAAACGCAACCACCTCCCTCCTCAGGACCCATCTATCCAGGCACCTGGGTACCTACCTGAGGATGGGGAATTAGCAATATACAAGCTCATATCATCAGAAACACCACTAAATCTATAGGGATTACTGGCAATACTCACTGATTACTAAGGACGTCCATGCCCTACACCACACTCATACCTCATAGTCTCGCGACCACATGGGCTCAGACTAATCTACCCTGGGGCAGTTCTGATTACTTACCATTACACACTGACCGCAACCAGTGCTCTCATTAAACAAGCCACAATCTTGTGGGTATAAACACCAGTGTCCCCCCTTGTGCTCTCTATATTTCATACATACACAAGCCACAATCCTGTGGGTATACACACTGACCACAATCAGTGCTCTCACTAATGCCACTCTCTCTAGCAGCAATCTCATTACACACCAGTGTCCTCCCTGGTGCTCTCATTAACGCCACTTTCCCTAGAGGCGATCTCATTACACACCAGTATCCTCCCTGGTGCTCTCATTATTGCCACTTTCTATGACGATCTCATTACACACCAGTGTCCCCCCTGGTGCTCTCATTAACGCCGCCTTACAACGGTGATCACTTTCCTATGAATACCTTTAGCTCTCTCTCTCTCTCTGTTGGGAAGTTTCTCTCACTATTCACTAGAGGTACAATAATAATATGGAATGGCCGAATTACACGGTGTACAACTTATTCTCTATTTCAAGGGCTCTTCTCTCCCTCATTATTCAGTTACTGCTTGCCTGATCAGGGGTAGCATCTGTTCAAACAGTAGTACCTGACTAGAAGACAAGGTTACCTTTACTATACAAAAACAAGAGGTACACACTATATGCAAAAGTTATTCCCTGATTTAAGCGCTCCTCCTTCCTTTTGATCCATCAGTTACCATACAGCATCTGGTTAGAAGAAAGGTTAGCTTTATCATAAGAACAACACATGCACACTGGCTCACTAAGAACTGGGGTTCCTTTATTACAATAACAATATAATACTGTACTATAACACATAGCCTGAAAAGGAAAATGGGAATAGACACATACACAGATCTGCGGGGTCTCTGTAAAGCTTTATTACTATAACTGTAAATAGCTAAAGAGGGAATGGATTATACTGCACACCGCTGAAAGAAAAAGGATTAGCAATACAATAGGGGGCACTAGCCTAGGAAATAAAAGACAAGGTTAAGGTGTAAGTGTAAAGCAAACTAGCTTAGAATATCTTACCCTATTAGGAGGAATGTTTCTCTCTCTCTCTGGTGGAATCAGGGCTCTCTCTCTCCCTCCGTCACCACAGCTTCACTCCTCTGGCTCAACTGCTCCAGCTGGCAGCTTCAACTCCTCCATCTGACTGGTAACTGCTTTAATGCATCCTGATAAACTGGCAGCTCCAGCTGACAGTTCCAACTTCGTTCATCTGACTGCTCTCTCCAGCTTCAGCAATTATCTGCCTTCTCTCTCCATTCCAGAAAACCGATTGAACTGAACGGTTCCCTTCAGCTCCAAAAACCATCTCACTTCTCTCTCTCCAAGAACCGACTGACTCTCCTCCTCTCCTGCACTTCGCTAATATGGAATGCTCCCGCCTCATGGAAATTTCCAACAGAGGGCTGCCTCCCACCGAATTCCTGTGCCAGCTCCAGGGCACTCCGCACAAACGCAGTGGCTATCTGCATGTTACGTCTGGGCCCAAGAGACAAACACATTCTTCTGATAAGAACCAGTCTCGGCTGGTTTTCCCCTAGCGAACAACACCTCATAACTATAACATCACCTTTACCCTGCAAGCATCTCAGTCTGCAGGGACAGAAAGCAAAATGGAGTCTCTCTAGTTCTGGGCCTTGTAGGCCTGAGAAGGATGAAATAACACTTAGCTCTGTCAGAGTACATACACAAACCATACCAATATGTAATATAAAGTCAGGACTACAGGATCCACCCTCTACTATAGGTAGGATGATGAAAGGACACATAATTATGTCAAAGCCAATAGGCAATAGATGGATTAGAGTCAATAATAAGGGATCTATCATCATATTAAGCAGCTATCCTCTAGTTTATGCTTCTAGGTCTGGAAAAAGGCCTGAAAAGGACCAACACAAGCCAAGAATAGAGATCCAGGATGATAGCAAGCTTAAAGTCACCATCACTCAGACATAGAGCCAAACATACGGTCACTACAACTTATGAATTGGATTAGAAACGTTCCTATCAATCGCTTTCACTGCAGCAAGAGTATCTAAAATAAGAGTACGAGAGAAAGGAATAGACAGTGTGGACGTAGTTAAAAAAGATGAAGTAGGTAGAGGTGAAGATAATTCTCGTTCAATAAATACCCACTGAGGGGTGTGTAAAGTGTCTGTAGCAAACCAAAGAGTCCCCTGAGAGGCCAAGAAAACCACTTGATAGCGATCCCAATATGGAAAGTTACAACCTCCCATGTCATAAGGTTTCCTCAAGTGTTTATATGCTATTCTTGCTCTCTTGGCACTCCAGAGAAAGTTGGAAGAGAGGGAATCAATTTCGTGAAAGAAAGACGAAGACAACTTAACAGGGATCATTGAGGACACAAAGTTAATAATGGGTGTTATCGTCATTTTTAGAGTTTGAAGACGTCCCCACCAAGAAATATTTTTAGGTGACCAGTTGTCCAGAAGTTTAAAAACTTTAAGTAACGTTTGAGCTTCATCAAACGAAACCGTATCTATGATAGTACTACAAAACTAAAATCCCCAAATACCTAATACGTTTGGATTGCCATTTAAAACCAGCATCTCCCATATGTGCAGGAAAACAGTACGCATTAAGAGGAAACATTTCGGTGTTGTCTTTGTTAAGAGTATAACCAGAAACATTAGAAAATAAATCAATAGTCTCAGAAATCGCAGGAATTGCAGTAACTATATCATCAGAAAAAATAAGCAAGTCATCAGCATAAGCAGCTGTTTTGAGACAATTGGGACCAAATTGAAAACCCTTAATATCTTGATTAAGGTTCAGTAAACGAAGAAGAAGATCAATAGACAATAAAGACAAAAGAGTAGATAATGGACACCCTTGTCTAGTACCCTGACACAGTTTAAAAAAAGAAGAAGTAGCACCATTAACCCTAATATTTGCCCGAAGATGTGCATACAAAGACATCACCATGTTAACAAAGGGGTGTGCAAGATTATGAGCTTGAAGAACTGCTTGTAAAAAAGGCCATGAAACCTTGTTGAAAGCCTTTTCGGCATCAAGGGCAAACGCCGCTGCGGGTAATATGAATAATTTTGCCTTCCCGAGGATATGACAAAATGTTCGAATATTGTCCCTAGCCATCCTACCTTTAACAAAACCAGTTTGCGAGGGGTGAATAAGGAGAAGGATGTATGGCTCTAGACGCTTGGCCAAGATCTTAGCAAAGATTTTCGCTTCCATATTAAGGAGATAAATAGGGCAGAAATTTTTAGGGTCCAAATGATCTTTACCCTCCTAGGGATTACTACAAAATTAGCTTCCGCCGCAGAACCAGAAACCGAACCAGATGAAATAAAAGAACAAAAACGTCTTTAAGGCGAAGTACAAAAGAAGGGAGAAAGGTTTTGTAAAAAAGAGTGGGAAACCTATCTGGACCCAGAGCTTTACCAGAGCGGGTTGCTTTGATAGCATGAATAATTTCTTCAGATTCTATCGTCCCCCCCCCCAATTTTGCTCCATCAGAATCGGCTACAGTCTGAATAGGAATGCGTTTAAAAATTGTTGGCATTGATCAAGAGAAGATTGCTTGTGAGGAGTATATAATTTGCTATAATAATCAAGAAAGACCTCAAGGATTTCCTTAGTTTGGAAATTCCTAGCACCAGAACTATCATTAATACAAGATATCTGTATCGATCTAACATTAGATTCTTGAAATTTCAATGTAGCAGCTAAAACTTTCCCAGCACGTTTTTTTAGGAGCAATTGTTTAGATTTTTGTGCCTGGACGCCAATATGTGCTCTCTTAGTCACAACAGAATTATAAGAATATTTAAAATGTTTGATTTCTTGTAAGAGCAACTTATCCGCAGAAGCTCTATACAAACATTCTTTGTGCTTAATGTCATCCGCTAACTTAGCAAGATCCTGTTTGATGTCTAAATTATTTTTTGACATTTTCCTGATAATCTGACTCCTGATTGTATATTTAAAAGCGCCCCATAAAACCACAGGAGAACTAACCGAAGACTCATTTTCAAGAAAAAAGTGCTTGATATCTTTGTTAAGTAAGGCCACTTGAGTCTGATCATGTAAGATCTCTGAATTCAGGCACCACGTGCAGGGTTCCTTGATAGGTGACAGATTGAGATGCGTGAATGTAACAGCAGCATGATCAGATATAAGAATAGAGTGAATAACGGGATTTGAAGAGTAGCATAGTAAAGCACAGTGAACTAATAGATAATCAATACGAGAAAAGCTAGAGTGAGTAGAAGAAATCACTACCCGAGGGATTATGTAATCTCCACACATCAGAAAGATTAGAGAAGGAACACATGTTAGACATCTGTTAATGAGCTTTAGGTGGACAAAATTTTAAAGCTGAGTGTCTGTCTAGAATAGGATCCATTGTGAGATTAAAGTCTCCTCCAACAAGCAAATTACCATTATGAGGAACATCGGAAAGCTTTTTAGTAATAGAACGCCAAAAAGATAGATCATCACCATTCGGTGCATAAATATTCATGACATAGAAATCAAGAGAACCGCTGGATATACGAGTCAGCAACCACCTACCCTCAGAATCATGTTCCACAGTCACAACCGTCAGCCCTGAATTTTTAGAAATCATGGTCACTACTCCATTCTTCTTGCCAGAGGCCTCAGAACAAACAACATCCAAAACCCACTCCTTCCGCAACAACAGAGCTTTTTTGTATGATATTTTGGTTTCCCGTAATAAGACTAGGTAACTAGAAATGCTCTTACAGTAATCCAAAATTTTTGCCCTTTTGACTGGATGATTCAACCCACGGACATTTAGGGATAAAACGTTTAAACCTGGCATAATAGCAACAAAAGAACTAACCGATTACTACTTGATGCCAGAGAGTAAAATCTCAAAACAAAGTAACCGCATAAGAAAGACAAGACAAAATAAAAAGGAAAACATAAACCAGGACCACAAGCAGGAGACTCCAGAAAAGAAGAAATAAGAAAAGAATGCAGAAAAAGAAAGATGAAGAAGAGAAAGAGAAAGAAGAAACAGAGGAAAAGAGAAGAACGAACCCACCAGGGGAAGTCCATAAGAGACAAAATGCATACGAGGGAGGAACATGAAGGAGCTGCCAAGGAGGCCAACAAGAAAAGAAAAGAAAAGAAAAGAACCAATTCTACTGAGGCAGAAAAACAATAGAGAGAGAAGAGGAGAATGAAGAGAGAGGCAAACCATAGCAAAAGAGTAATACATTATAATACAGAGACTAATTAAACAACAAAGTAGTCCATCAAGGAGTTAATAATTCATGAGAACAATATTAGGCCTGAAAGCATAAATGATGATCAACCTATATATAACAGATCAAAACACAATATAAATATAAATATATTAGCAGAATAAATAGAGAATAACAGAGCAAGAAGATGTTCAATCTCAACATCAAAAATATAATTCATATAGAAGAAATCCTATACTTCATTAATTCATTAAGGAAGGGCAACAATCTAAGAATAAATAGAACAGAATACCAATACGATATCTAGAACAAGAAAATGGAGTATTCAACGATATTACCAAATATAAAAAGAGGAACACACTGAGGACAGAATAGGTACCTACTAAGCGTCCGAATAATCCGAAACAGTAACTCCGTCAAAAAAAAAAAAAAAGAAAATGACCACAATGGGGGAACACTACCTGAAGAGAACAAAATGGGCCAACAAAGATAAAAACTAAAAAAAAATACTGATACTAAAGTCACAAACAAGACAAATATAAAGAAATCATAACCTGTACCAACAAGCTGAACCTGCAAAGAGATGATTAAAACATGTCAAACATTACCAATGTAAACTAACAGTCCTTCGGACTGATAGTATTTACAATCCCGTTTGGATAAAAAATGCTTAATCGCTGCTACACCATCAGTATGTTGTACACTGGTATAGAGTGAATTAATGTCCATAACCAGTAAAACATATTCTTGTTTCCACTCTATTGTCTGTATTTTTAATAGAAAATGCCCAGAGTCTCTTATGAATGATGGTAGCCCCTCTACATATTTGTGAAGGAAGTAGTCGACGTATTTGGGCATTTTTTTAACAATGCACTGCTGATGATGTCACATATTACATCATTCATGACATGGTCACTGACATCACTGATGACATCACTGATGACGTCATCCACATGACAATCTCATACACCTCATCATACACTCGCATAACCTTTCATCACTCACTGTAAAATACAGAGTACCATATTTGAAACCATTGACACACCAATACCAGTTTCTGTGAATTTCTAAGGTTTTTTAAATGCTGATTTCTAACTATAACGTCTCTGAAACTGATGGGTTTTTCAGTGAATTTCAAAGGAATTATAAATGCTAATTTTTAAATGTAATAGTAGTTATACCTATTTTTTTGTAATGATTTTCTACAGTTTTTTTACTGTTTATTTATAAAAAATGTATTCATTAAATAACATTATATATTTTTCTGAAAATTGCACACAAAAAACAAAAAGATTCGAACTGAAACATTGTTAAATTTGCTTGTTTTATTCTTTCTTCTAATATATTTATATTATTTTCTTTAAAAAATATTTTATCCAATTTTTTTTCTGAGTCGCGCACCCAAAGGGTACACATCACGGTGGGTGCCCGGATTCTAGCCACTATTTTGAAAAAGTTGTGAAGGATCCACGTACGGTGTGCGACGGCTGCATGTTTTTCAGTTACATCATATACTTTTAATATTATGTGATCTGCACGATTGTTATGCGACCAGTCCGCGACTGCTGCTCCTGCGCATTCCCGACACATGTGCATTACGGTACACGACGCTTGACTCCAGTGGCATGGAGAGCACGGGGCCCACGTCTGGGAGACTTATTTGTTATGAAGTTTCCTAATTTCCTCATTTACTACAGTCTCCTCAGTAGGAAATACTTAGTTTTTTTACTTTGATTCCATCAAGAAGGCATTCAGATGTGTCACACATTTGCCATAAATTCAGAATGTTAGCACTCTAGTTGCTCATTAGATCACTGTAGTAAAGCTACTGCTCACCAGGGAAGTCTGCTGCTGGTATTCAAAGTGCATGTTTCAGTATACATGAATCTTTTGCAGCTAATATATACAGCTTTACATAACGATGAATTTCAATGGTGCATTTGCAAGTCCATTAATGAAAATAACAAATATTATTGCTCAGGTTTGCAACAATACTCTAATATATACAACTTTACATGACGAATTTCAATAGTACATTTGAAAGTTCATTAATAACAAATATTATTGCTCAGGTTTGCTAAAAGAATCACTCTTTTATTCTCGATTACAATATGTTTGTAGGATGACCCCGTGTTCCGAGGCGCCTGAGCTCCATGTCAATCCTGCCAATAAATGTATTTTATGCTACCTGCTTGTGTCGGCAATATACATGCAAATAACAAATTTAGTGCCATTTTGACGCACATCCATGTCCCTATCTAAGGACTACCAATATTCGTTATTTCATCACTGATTTTGACACAAGGTGGTGCAAATTGACAGATGGAGACATAAAAGAAGGCCACGGCTAGCCCTAGTGGCCAATTCTACTGGTATATTCCTCTGTATCTTGTACCATCTGATTACAACTTGAACACATAAAGTCACTGGTTGTTCTCTTGGAACTTCATGATTCTTCTTCCTGACATTGATGCTTAAAACTTCTGCACCTTCAATTACGATTCCTGCCTGTGTATCTAACAGAAAGAAAACAAAACCAAAAATTATAAATGAAAATATGACAAATCTTTCTTTATATATATACAAAGTTTCATAACATTCTCACCATTCTCTATTATATACATTCTATATCTACAACTGTCCCTCAGAGAGAAATAAGCCAAACAGCATCCTGTTCCTGCTTTTTACATACATTTCTCTTTCCTTACCCATCCATCGCCAATTCTTCACGGGAGTTTAGGCCTACAGGAGCTAAAGTTTTGGAATCTATGATGAATCTAGATTCCCTTATCCTTAACTGACGTTCTTGATCTCCTCCTCTTTTCTGTAGTTTAACAGAATACAATACTACAAAGGTCAGCAACTATTCTCTTCACTTTATATGTACCAACCTGCTATGCAAGACAACAGCTCATGTGTAATTTACTGTTTTACCTTTGTAAACAATTAATGTAATCTATTAAAATGTTTATGTGTTTCAAGTTTATTTTCATATTACAATATTTACATAATGTAATTAGACAATGTATTTATGTTGAACGTAATTTTAGTTGTTGTTTGACATAAAATAGAGTTATTATAGTATATTTTTATATTTTCCTTTAGTTTTGGGGATATTAGTTTAGTCAATATTGTGTGCTTTGATATTTTTGACATTTCATATAGTTATATACACATAACAATAATTTTGTTTCAGATATTACTGGTTTCAATGAGTAGAAATAAATATTTTTAACAGCGATATTTTGTATTTGTATTTTTTTAATTAAGTTTGGATTGGAAATCTTTTTGTAAACAATATTTTTATGATATTTTTGTGAATCAATATTGTCTTAATAATATTATGTCATTGATCTACCTGCATTAGTTGGTATTAATGTCCTAGATATTAATGGCCAATAATGTTCCAGGGCAGTAATAATCTTCAGACAGCATTAATGGTATCTCCATGTTTTTATCCTCATCACCTTAAGTCTGATAACCACTACAACCTACCACCAAGTGAAGTTAAACCATTGCTATTTTGGCTGGGATCTTAGGCCGTCATACCCTGCAAACATTAACCTTCGTCAGGAGCGTAAGGTATTGAAATCATTGGACCTACTCAGACTAGGAACTAAAATATTCAGTCATAAAGAACAGTAGCTTTTTTTTCTGTTAAGACTAAGGGCGTAATTACAAATTTGGCAGTGTGGGAGCAGGACATTTCACCACTGTCCCGCTCCCACACTACCAAAGTCGCCCACAACCCACCCGCCGAATTGGGGGTTTTCTCCTGGTCTGTCGGTGTTGCATTGGCGGTCCCAGGTGATGAGCATTAGAAAGGTACTGCAATGGTAACGCCAAAGCAAGTTCCTGCATGGCATGTACTGGAGTGCCAGAACTGGGGGTGCATACAAACAGGGGGCACACCATATGCCCCCCTGCATGCATTCCATGGCCCTGAGATAACAGGGAGCCCTGTAGGGCCCCCTTAGTTACCTCACCACTACACTTTTCATAGCAGGCTCAACGCCATCAAAACTGTAGTTGTGAGAAAACTTGTAAAATGCTAGGCGGTGCCACAGTGACACCACCAGCACATTGTGACCTCACACTGATGCAACACCACTGAGAGATCTTGGATCTCCAGCGGTTGTAGTGGTCCTTTGGCAGTATGGCCGTTAAACTCGTAATACAGCAGTCAGACCTCCAATATGGCGGTGCTAACACCGCCACCGTGGCTACGGCTGTCAATCAGACCACCTTAATCATAATCAGGCCCTAAAATATTTCAAGCACTGTATACAAGTCTTATTTACTAGTGCTATCCATTCTCTGTGGTCAGGAGAGGATGGTTCAACCATTTCCTACAGACCATATATCTGGCTAGTGGTACTATGGTGAATCTAAGCTTCTGCTTCTTTCTTTATACAAAAATAGCTTGCCTCAAAACTTTAGCAAAAATCAAACTAACATTATCCCAAAAATCATTCAGTCCTGGGCACTCCACGAGAATGCAGAAATCATCCACCATTAGAATAGGAACACTTCTTACATCTAGATTCTTGCCTCCCCAGGAGCCAAGATAGTTTATATGGTGTCCAATATATACAATGTGATGTAAATAGATGATTCCTTTTTAATGCAGCTGGTGTTACAATATCATATAACATCCTGAAAGATGCCTGCCACATTTCAACTATATCGACATCGGGCAACCTTCCTTTCCAAACACATAACATTTAGCAATCTATCTACTTGTCTTTGGGGCACCAGAGAAAGCTTGATATCCCAAGTCTCTTCCAAGACCACCCTATGGACGGATGTACAAGAAAGTAATTGGACATATTACATTCAATTAACTTTCCACCCTTAATTCTCTTTAGCTCCTCTCAAGGATTTAACACTTTGCCATCAAGTAAGTCACCCCATAGTTCTATCCTTGCAACCCGGGGTGGGGGGGAACAAAGTCCATCCTTTAAACAATCTGGAGTGCCAGGGGAGTCCCATATTGGGGAAAGTGTGGAACAATATGGTGTTACCCATCTTTTTTACAGGTTGCACTACAAACCATCTGCAGATTTTAACACCTTTAACCACACTTTCTTGACATACAGTGGATCTCCAAACTTATGGGGGAATCCTTTTTCTACCTCTTGGTTTTCTAACATAGTACTGAACATCTGTTCCTTATCAAAGTTTCACCCACACCACCCACCGGGAGGCTTAACAACTACCTCAATGACTGGAACTGAAATGCAATACATTATAATTGAAAACTTGGAAGTTTCAGACCTCCTTTTCTTAGTTTACTTCTTAATTTCTTCCAAGATATCATAGCCCATTTGGAATTCCACGTAAAACTGTTAATATCCTCCAAGAATTTTATGAATGCATTTTTTTACCAAACTATAGTGTAATGCAGTTGAACAGGAACTCTTGGTCACGTTTTTATATTTCATCAGATTGGCTCTCCCATAAATAGCCAGGGATAGATTTTGTCACCTTTTGAGAGTACCCTTAACCTCACTTAAAACTTTTTAAAAAATGATTATTCGCAATCACATCCAAATGTGGGTATACCCTAACTCCCATATATCGTATTTTTTTAACTAAGTCACTTTGCACATCCTGATTGCAGAGCATTATCTCAGTCTTGACCTGATTAATGACACACCATGAGATTGCCCCAAACTCTTTAGCTAGTGTTTCAAAGCTGCAAAGGGATTCCTTTATGCTAGCAGTATAAACTATCAAATCATCAGCGTATAACCCACCCTGAAAGGACTGATGTTCGGTTCTTCTCCTGATCTCTCTGCAAAAGGTTCAATGCATAGATTAAAAAGAAGAGGAGGCAGCGGGCAACCCTGCCAGGTGCCCCGATTTATCTTAAATTCCTCCTTTAGAGCTTTATTGACTAATACCTGTGGCTGAAGTATTAGCTTAGAGGACCTAAACCGCTTGTATAAAAGCCCTCAGAGCTCAGAAGTTAGTTGAACAAGCTGTATGTAGTCCCACTGTACCTGATATCATTACGGGGAGCTTGAGTTCTTTCTCCCCATGCTAGTATTTTACCAGACACTTCACTAGATTGAAACTGCTCCTGTCTTCTTGTTTGCCAAACCAATTGGTTCACTGATAATATGGTATAAGTAATTTGGTAGTGGACGGATGCACAGCTGGTTGTGTGTAACATACAGTTCCTTAAGGTTAAAAGGTTTTGCTAAAGTTTTTTAGGTGCTCCACAAGGTGGCGCCAGGGGTCCGGTGGCGTCAAGTAGTTAAGTGCAAAATTGTGGACCTAGAGGATCTCTAGGGACATCCCTTGTTGGGCACACTATGCCTTTATCTTTCTGCTGAGAAAAAGATTTCCATTCTTGTTGATTTATTGTTCATTAGAGAAATTTATTCGATGTTAACATATTCATTTAGCTTTTCATGATTTTTGACTTCTCAATACTTTCAAAATACAGGCAATATCATTCTATTGCTCAAATCCAAGCCGCTGCTACGTGGAACCGCTACGGCGAAAGAAATAACCCACAACGAGTTGAATCCACATCGGACCAGACCCCGAAACTTACATGAAGAAAGGCATTGTCTATTTCCCTGATGAAGGGCATGACCTCATAATGCCCGAAATGCATTGGATTTGAGCAATAGAATGATATTGCCTGTATTTTGAAAGTATTGAGAAGTCAAAAATCATGAAAAGCTAAATGAATATGTTAACATCGAATAAATTTCTCTAATGAACAATAAATCAACAAGAATGGAAATCTTTTTCTCAGCAGAAAGATAAAGGCATAGTGTGCCCAACAAGGGATGTCCCTAGAGATCCTCTAGGTCCACAATTTTGCACTTCACTGATAATATGGTCAGCCAGTGGCAGATCACACAGCATATCATCCAAATTATGAAATTATTTTTTTAGGGAATACTCCACTTCTTTTTTCACCCCTCTGCAGTTCTTTATCCATTTAGATATTGCCCTTCTTATATATTCTTTCTAGGTGTCTTAGATGACTCTATCTGTACAACTACCTTCCCTCCATTGTCCATCTGGTCTGGTGTGGGTTCATACTCTCCTCAAACATGATTTGTAGGCACACTGGATTATTGTGTGAGAGATAGCAGTTGGAAAATATTTAACATGCCTCACCTTGGAAACCAATTTATTATGCACAAACCGAGGGAACTCCACAAAATGAATATACTATTTTGTCTCTTATCTTCTGCCTCCATGTATATCTTAATCCTAGATCATTCATCATAAACTTCAAGCAGCTTCTCATCTAAGGTGAACTTATACCTGGCTTGGGGTTCAACCTACCTAGATTATTGTTCATTAAAACATTAAAATTCTTCACCCTATGTAATTAGTTGTCTATATCCCAAATAACTTCCTAAGTGGGTCCGGATCATCCACATTGGGGCCATAAGATCAAACGCATACAGCCTTTAAAGAACCAACTCTCAGTTTTGCTATCGCTCATCACCCTCTTTCATCTCACTCTGTCCGTTTTACCTGCATCTCAGTTTGCTGAGCAATTAAAATGGCCCCTCTTTTAGTCCAACTTAACTGTGTTGAGCTAATCACTTCCCACATTAAGTTTTGCCTGATAATCACATGGTTTAACACTGTCTTTGACAAGTGTGTTTATTGTAAGATCATCATATCTGCCCCCTTTTGTTTAAACTGCTGCATAAGGAGCCTCTGCCTCTTTTTATCCCGCACACCATTTACATTCCATGTTACAAACTTAATAGATTTGTTCCTCAAGACTGCCATTCCAATATGTTCCCTAATTTGCTCAGAAAACCATATAATTATAAAGGGGAACTTTGCTGCCATGCTCAGACTTGTATTTATTAGAACAGTAACAAGGTGTAGAGGACTTTTTATTTGATTATGCTACCCAGCCAGTGCCCCCTATGTAATCTACCCCTACCCTTCTAATGAACCCACCACAGGGATCCATCTCAACTTGCCCTGCATTTCTCTGGGCTCAGAAAATACAATACGTGTCCCCCTTTCTCAACTAGTTATCTGTGCATCCACCTACTACCCTATAATTCAGTTACTCAATGGCCTCCCAGCAAATCCATATACTTGGATTGAGAGTGGCAAGCTTACTATCCCTGCTGTACTTGCTGTATTAGGAGGTCTGTATGACTCTCATTACTAATAACATGCATTTCATTTTGCCACATAAATGTCTGAGTGGCTGGGAGTGTCAACTGAGCATTTGCTCCCAGTCCCTTAAGCTTAACCAGCCTATTCTCTAATTCTCACCTCATCTCCTCCATTACACAACACAAATCTGACCGTAGAAGGAGAAGCCCTCTGGAAAGGACAGATTTAGAGCTTTAGACAGAACTGATTCTTTGACTAGATAGGACCGAAAATTACGCAAGATCTTCATTGTCTTCACCCTATTGGGGCTCAGATGAATATAATGGGATACTGGTGAACTCTTTGAATTTCCGCCTCTAGATCTTCTTGGCATGTACCTTTTAAAGAGACGATCCTTAATCAGACTATTCACAAATTGCTTAATGTCCTGCCCTTTTACTCCTTCAGGGACTTGTATTAGTATTTCTTTCTATGTCCGCCGACATGAACCCCTCTAGTATTGTTGTCCTTGTAGTTAGGTTGTGTACTTTCTCTGATAACTTTTGACAGGTCTCCTGTAAAACTTCCTGATTGTTCTCTGAGATGTTGAATCTGCTTTTCACCTCCCATAAATTTCCAGTAAGACCTCTTTTGTGTCATTTCCTGCATCATTCAACTGTAGAGGAGGACCCACTACGGGACTCCTTTGAGGGAAGGTGTTGTAGCCCCTGTTGTCACTTCTACTTGAAACTCGAGGGGTCTTTTGTTGGTATATGAGGTGTAACTTTCAAGGTGTTCCCACTATGCTGTTATAATTCTTGCAGCAGGGCAAAGCTATTTGATGTTCATACCTCTATTTCAGGGACTGCCTTGGGACACTTTATGTTCATGGGTATTATCAGCAATCATAACCATACTCATTACTCACATTCTACTGAGAAATTTGTAACTATGACCGCAAAGAAGAGGTTGGTCTTAAAGGTTTGACTGATCAAGGTGACTTCCTGACCTTCAGTTTTTTATTTGTAGCACCTCCTATGCCTCCTTTAACACGGCCTCTTGATGGCTGAGAGATAATGTCAATTCTGGTGCCGTCCTTGATGGGTTCTCCTCATGTTGTTGCTCTCTGGGGAGTACTATCACCTACACCTGCCAGTTGGAAAGGAGCGTAGGTCTGAAATGGTTTCCTAACTCTTATTAGAACATTGGAATGTTGGGAGCTCCATTGAAAACAATGGAGTGCTCTGGGCTTATAATGGCTGGGATAAGCCTGGAGCTCCAACATTCCAATGTTTCTTTGTACACAGCTCTGGCTGTGAACAAAGGCTCCCAAAAGGCTTTGTTTTTTTGTTAGAACATTCTGTCCTCTAGTGACAGAATGTTCTAATAGCCTTATAGCCCTTCGTAGATGGGCTATACCGCTATTAAAGTCCCTCTTCCTTGTTAAAGGCCCTCGCCTTCGGCTCGGGGCCTTTAACGCTGGAGAGGGCCTTTAATAGCCGGTATAGCCCTCTACGGAAGGCTATAAGGCTATAATCTGTATCTATTTAGACCACATGGAGTTTGTATTGATCATTGCCCCTGTCTTTGCTGGGGTCCCACCTTAAGTGCTTTGTGTACATTCATTTGACCACCAAAAGCCTCCAACACACCACACTCAAACAATAAATCCACCTAATGCATGCTACCTGGATCCAGTGATGTCCCCAGAACACTTTCTAACGTACCTCCTTTACATGGTCTCCTTCTCTTTCTAACTTCAATTTTCAATCCCATAGTACTCTCACCTGTCAAGATGTCTCCTTCCTTACTGCCACAAAGGTCACCCCTCAGGCCTCCTTGCTCAATGCAGAAACCCTGAATTACACCCTGGAAGGGAATCCGAGCAATAAACAGGCAATCTCTCAGAGCTGCTGCTGCCAATCAATGTATCAATCAGCATTTGAAGGTGCATTTGGTATTTTAGTTGTTCTTTGTTTCTGCCAGGGAAAACATTTTTCCATTTGGAAAAACCCCTCCCGCATTTCCTGCAAACAAACGTGCCCGGGTGGTTCACAGGCATATATTTGCATGCGTTTCAAGGTTGAGAAGCTGCCTGCAAGGTGTATGTGGGCATTTTTCAGGCAGGTGCATCCAAAAAATGCACACAAACTCAACCTTAAATTTGCAGAAATTCCAGCATGCTCCTGGAATTTCCGCATCCACTAATACCATTTGTGAGGGAACATTTCACTAATCGTCGGTCGATCATTGCAGATTAAAGATGTACCCAAGCAAATATTTTTTGTGAGCTCAATTTAGGTGAGGAAAATGTTTGAGGACCAGGATCATTGTGATTACATTTACTATGCAACTACGTATAAGGCATCTCTTGCTAGGGCCAACAAAATTAGGAGATTTATTTCACAATTTCCAGGACCGCTGAAGTACAATCAATATAAAGAGTACAATATAATTTGGCCATATTCGCAGTCAAATGTATACAGAAAGTGTGGACTGTGAAATGACACTTGGATTCACTTATTGGAGAGTATAACGGTGAAAGTGCCCTGAAGCCTGTAGTTTCACCCTCCAGAAGTCTGGAGATCGTCTATTCACACAATTTGTGGGTAGGGATGGCAGATATGGCACCACTCAAAACTATTTTGACACTGAGCCTGTTGCACCCATCATAAAATGGTAAGCAATAGCTAAAATCTTACAGGATGTGTTGAAAGAGCTTAAACGTGTACTGTAAGTGCAGTTCTTTTTACAGACAACAATCCAGCGAACATTATTGCAATGAGGAAAGACGTATAAAACACAGACATGCATTGCGGTCACGTGGATTGATGTAGCGAAACTTAATTTAAGAATAACCTGATTGTAAGAATTCAATATAAATGTTCCCAAAATAGAATAAACCCCGAAGTACAATGATAGCAGCTCGGCCCTTTGTTTAAATAGAACTCTGAGGATGTGGATGCTATGATGGCAGACTCTGGGAGTAAAACGTTACTTTGAAATAAACCATTTTCCGAAGAATTAGATACGCAATGGAGTCTTAATATAACAGTAAATAGATTTCTTATGAGAAGGAAACGTTTCTGCTTTGTCTCTGGTATGAGTGTGTTATTTGAAATCTGATAGAGGTACGTGACGTACATTACTATAACTCTAGAAAATGTAAGGCACGAAATGGGCAGTGTTTGAACAGTTTTTCTCCTAGTGATTGCATCGGTTATATACAGATAAACAAGCTTTAAGAAGAACAGATTTACTATGCAAAAAAAGAAAAGTGGCTCAATTTATTTGTTGCATAGGACATTTACTAGAAAAAGTAAAATTTATCTTTTACCTGCGAAAATTCTCCATGCACCCGCATTCCTATTGGTCCCGCTACAATGTCTGAATATACTGAGTATGCTATTGCCCTCAACCTGCCACATTTTTAGCACAACTTTGGCTAACCACCACAAAGGCAACCCTACTCACAAAGAATAGGGGCTTTAAATTATATTTTACATAACATGTGGTTCCTTTCGAACAATTAGCTGTGTACTTGAATAAACAAAAGCACACAGGCAAGGTTCAGAACATAGAAGGATGTAGTCTGGGAAGAATTAACACTGGGATCTTGCACAGTTGGTGATTCCAAAAAGAAAAGATATTCACATTTGTGTTATCAAAAGATATATATGGGCGTGCCGGTGCCGGCGCCGCGCCAAAGGCAAGCCCATCTGCGCCCGTCTGCGCCGGAACGCGTCGGGAGGCGGGAGACTCTGCCCGGCACACTATGTCCAACACAAGCGTTCAATTACCCGAATTTCATACCTACTCATGAACGATCCTACGTGCAATAGGACGTAGCATGCCCAGCAAACACTACCGGGGAGACCAGTGCTGTCCCTCCTTTCCGGTCATACTGGAAGGTCCCGCATCATGCATCATTTGCCGCTTTCAGAGTCTACAAGGGGGATTCCTCATAAACGAGTCGCAAGTCGATCCATCAAAACACCATCGGAATCTTACCCATATCTTATGTAATGTTTGCTCCCTTGCTAAACATTCCATTGAGATCTGGGACATGATCTCCACCCTTTCCCCGGATATCTGCTTCCTCACAGAGACATGGCTAAATCCTACCAACATACCGGCCATAAACTTAGCTATACCAACAGACTATAAATGTATCCAGCTTGACAGAAAGGGAAAGATAGGAGGAGGCATAGGAATCGCCTTTAAAAACAATTTGAAAGTCCAATGGACATCCTCCATTAGTAATGACATAATGGTACTAGGTATTTTTAAAGTGTCAGTGTCCCCAACAATATCTTGGCATGGGGCCTTACTTTACCGACCGCCTAGCCCCAAATCCAAATCCAATTTCTCCATGGCTCTGACAGAACTTATTGCCATGCAGGCCGTGGCATCTAGCAATTTTGTTCGGTTGGGAGACTTTAATTTCCATGGTGAGGAGGTAGACAACCCAGAGGTTAGGACGCTTCTTTCGAACCTGAACGATATTGGACTCAGTCAGATGGTGTCGGGACCCACACATTCAGCGGGCCACACCCTGGACCTTATCTTTACTAACTCAGAACAACTTAGAGTATTACAGCAGCTCCCCCTAGTCTGGTCAGATAATTATATGATTCAATTCTCTCTCCAACTTCAATCAGGACCTAAATACAGGACGAATCCTATACATAAAAATGGGAAATTTAAAAGGCCATGGCACAATCTAACTCTGGATAATTTTAACAAAACATTCATCCCATTGTCCACTAATATTGAGCAAACTGATCAAGATCCCTCAGCTATACTATCTAGTCTTAATTCAGCCCTAATGGAAACATTTGACACAATAATCCCACAAATAAAAGTAAACCTCTCATCAAGGGGAAGCTCAGCCCCCTGGTACTCAGATGACTTAAAATATCTAAAAACCACGTGCAAAGCACTTGAGAGGAAATGGAGAAAGCAAAAACTAACGGAAGATAGGAAAGTCTGTAAAGCATCACTATCCCATTATCAGCATGCAATAAAATCCGCCCTATGCTCTTATCTACATACGCAAATTGAAAAATCTAAAAACTCCACTAAACCTCTATTCGACATCGTCAAAGACTTTTCCTCGCCCCTAGCTTGCAAACAACCTCCACTTGAATCCCAGAACTTTTGTGACTCCATCGCATACTTCTTTCATGACAAAATTGCACAAATTTATACCAACTTTGCGGTCACTGATATCAATAAGGATTGTACAAATACCAATCTGGATCATCCTTCGACTACTCCCAGAGCGGCCCTAAATCAGTTTAACCACATCTCACTCGCGGAGACAAGCAAACTCCTGCAAACAGTTAAATCTGGATCTCCATCGGACTTATGTCCACCCAGTGTGATGGCTCTTGTGTCTCCAACCTGTGCCCCTATGGTACAATGTATCTTTAATGCTTCCATTTCAACTGGCCTAATTCCGAGCGTTTGGAAAGAGGCCTCTGTGTGGCCCATCCTTAAAAAGCCATCTGCAGATCCCCAGGTGTTAAGCAACTATAGGCCAATATCCCTATTACCCCTACTTTTGGAAACTGCTAGAGTCCAAAATAAATATCCAACTCAGTCAATACCTGGAAGCCAATGATTTGCGTGACCCTTCCCAGTCAGGTTTTCGACCTGGCTTCAGCACAGACACAGCATTGCTGGCGATTACGGATTCGCTGAGACGCACTCATGATGCAGGAGGATCTTCAATCTTGATCCTCCTAGATCTCTCTGCAGCCTTTGATACGATATCCCACCAGAGGCTTGCGGAGAGACTGGGTGAATGCGGTATCGGGGGTGTAGCCCTGTAATGGCTGAGAAACTTCCTATTGCACAGATGGCAATCCACTACACTTGGACCATTTGTCTCTAAAAACAAATTCTTACTGGACAAGGGGGTGCCGCAGGGCTCCTGTCTCGGCCCCACTCTTTTTAATATTTATCTGACCCCCTTGGCCAAGCTAATTCAAACTTCGGCTTCGAGATAATCTCGTACGCCGATGATACACAGTTACTGTTTCCAATAGGCAAAAACATCAGCGATGAGCAACAACGCTTCTCAGATGGTATGCTGGCAATTGCAAATTGGATGCAGGAGCAGTGTCTACAGCTCAACCCGGGAAAAACAGAGCTAATGCTGTTAGGAAAGGATGCACATTTTTGGACACCTGACTGATGGCCACCCCAATTGGGTGAGGCATCAAAACCGGCCTCTTCAGTAAAAAGCTTGGGAATCCAGTTGGATGTCAAACTTAACATGAAGGATAACGTAAAAATCATCACGGGAGTATGTTACCACAATCTGCGTCTATTATGCAGAATCATTCCCTACCTACCACTGGAACATCGTAGAACTGTAGTACAGGCAATGGTAGGGAGTAGGTTGGATTATGGTAACGCCCTGTTGGCGGAGGTAGAAGCCACCACTCTGGCATAACTACAGGTGTTACAGAACACCGCCGCCAGAATGGTTTTGAACTGTCCCCCCGGAACTCCATCCCTTCCTCTGCTTAGACATCTACACTGGCTACCGATACAAAAACGATACATATTCAAAATATGCTGCCTCTCCTTTAACCTCATGCGCGCTATTGTTATTCTGCTCATATGCTGAGATTTTAAAAAACCCATGTAACATGACGAGCTGGGCTCGTCATCAGCGTGCGAGGAGGCTACACCATGACGAGCCCAGCTCGTCATGAGCGTGGAAGGGGTTAAAGCGCTTAATGGAGAGGGACCATCTTACCTTCAGAATAAACTCTCCAAATACTCAAACAAACGCAATTTAAGATCCAATGCGTTATTTCTCCTGAAGACCCCTCACATTCGGCTTACCCGCACAGGTGGCAAAGCCTTTTCGTTTATTGCCCCTAAATACTGGAACTCATTACCAATAGCTCTGTGAAATTCCAGTACTTATCTGTCTTTCAGAAAGCAATTAAAAACATGGCTGTTTTAAATGCCCCTGTATTAAATGTCCTCCCCCCATCTTCCGGTTCGTTATTCCCCTCAGTAAGCGCTGAGATGCCCCTGGGTGAGTAATGCGCTATATAAGAATCCCTACCATACCATACCATACAAACAGTATGAACTGAACCACATAAAACAGAACCCCCCAAAAAGTCTGTTTTTAATCACCAATTGTGCAAATTCCAGTGTTAATGCTTCCCTGACTACATCCTACAATGTCCTGAACCTTTCCATTGTATTTTTGTGTATTCAAGTACATAGCTAATTGTTCGAAAGAAACCACATATTATGTAAAAAAAAGCAGAAGCATGTGCAAAGAACGCCACATGATGCTACCCATAAGCTCTTCATAAATTCTGAAAATAGACTA
Organism: Lissotriton vulgaris; assembly: GCF_964263255.1. Taxonomy (NCBI): domain Eukaryota; kingdom Metazoa; phylum Chordata; class Amphibia; order Caudata; family Salamandridae; genus Lissotriton; species Lissotriton vulgaris. The sequence goes on along the minus strand of NC_141697.1, from coordinate 400,508,433 downwards.
CAATGTAACAGAAAATGTAAATGCAAGAAGTCCTTTCAAAAGAACGAATAACCTAAAATTCAAAATTTCTTTATAACAATAGATTTTTCTGAATTTTTAGATTGCCATTTCTATTGGTACTGTACATTCAACGGGGCATAATCCTCACTTCGCCGACCGGTTTACATCTAACTCAGATGGAAATAGAATAGTTATAAATAATGGATCAAAGAAAATAGTAATAATAATAATTGCCGAAATGAATGAACTTGTCTACAGATTAGACAAGCCAGCCATAGGAATTATATATTCCTAAACCCTCCAGTATTGTAGTTACAGAAACTACAATGTATGCACTGTCATTAATTGTTACGGGTATTGAGAATCCTGGTATGTAAGCAATGTCCTGCTTGCCTTGATACTATTCAGAAAAGGGGGTGGTGATGAACAGAGTGTCTGAATTAAGCAGACCACTCTTACCCAGTCCAAAGATCAGGACTTGATCCATCACCGTTATTTATCTCACTGCACCATCCCAGCTCAGAACCTGGCTATATGCAAATCAGTCTGTCCCTGGCCCAGTGCATCATGGGAACAGGGCAGACTAAACTACCAAGCCAATTCTTCACTAGAAAGGAGACAAGCTCCCGGGGACCAGTTTCTGGCATTTCAGCCTTCTTCGGCACGGCTTGCTTGAATCCTGATGGTGCAGTGAGAAAGGGACTCATGTCTGAGTATACCCTGCCACACCTATAGTGGCCCAAAACGATTCACCACCCCCTTTTCTGAATCGTTTTGTCCACCATAAGCGTGGAAGGGTATACTCAGATGTGAGTCCCTTGCTCATTGCACCATCAGGATTCAAGCAAGCCGGGCCGAAGACGGCTGAAATGCCAGAAACCGGTCCGCGGAAGCTTGTTTCCTTCCCAGTATAAGAATTGGCTTGGTAGTTTGGTCTGCTCTGTTCCCATGATGCACTGGGCCAGGGACAGACTAATTTGCATGGAGCCAGGTTCTGAGCTGGGATGGTGCAGTGAGCTAAAAAACGGTGATGGATCAAGCCCTGATCTTTGGACTGGGTAGGAGTGTTCTGCTTAATTCAGATACTCTGTCCATCACCACCCCCTTTTCTGAATCGTTTTGTCCACCATAAGCGTGGAAGGGTATACTCAGATGTGAGTCCCTTGCTCATTGCACCATCAGGATTCAAGCAAGCCGGGCCGAAGACGGCTGAAATGCCAGAAACCGGTCCCCGGAAGCTTGTTTCTTTCCCAGTATAAGAATTGGCTTGGTAGTTTGGTCTGCTCTGTTCCCATGATGCACTGGGCCAGGGACAGACTAATTTGCATGGAGCCAGGTTCTGAGCTGGGATGGTACAGTGAGCTAAAAAACAGTGATGGATCAAGCCCTGATCTTTGGACTGGGTAGGAGTGTTCTGCTTAATTCTGATACTCTGTCCATCACCACCCCCTTTTCTGAATTGCCTTGATACTAGCCTCTAAAAAAGACCATCTGCCACTCTCACTTTCTATTTTAAATGCCACTGTCCTCATCAATATTGCTTACATCTTCCTACAAATCAATAATATTGTGTAACGTCACCTGTCTACCACTGAGTGGGACTTGACTAAAATCACTAAGCATGTGCTACGAATTTGCTGTAAATCATAAGGTGGATCCCCTTTTCTTTTATGGAGTGAAGTACTTAATTTATGTCAGTGGCTGCCGGTGGGGATCACCAGGCATTTATTTCTGAGTACGAGTACTTTTCATGTTGCACCACGAATTGCACTGGCACTTTTTGCTTGTGGCGTTGCAGACTAAAGAATCAAAGGCCAACAGTGATCAGTGCAACATGGCCCACTCAGCTCTAGCTCCTGTCCATACCTGTCTCGCATTGCACCATGGGCTGATGCAGTGTACTTTACCTAGGAACAAACGCCCTAGCACACACTTGAAACAGACCAAGTGAGACGCAAGCCTATAAATAAATCATCCATCGACTGTTGAGGCAGCCAGGACTACAACCACCAGACATGGGTGTTTTGCCTCCACAGTTATTCAAAGCCACAGGGATGGGACTAGCAGCTGCGAGAGACAAGGGCTTTAGCGTGTAAGACAAGTAGTCCTGCACTGCTATTCACTGCTGCTGTGCCATCCGGAATGCATCTGGCATGTTGCAATCAATTTTACGCCACAGTGAAGCAGTACTGCTACTCAGAAGAGGGTCTCCCTGTGTCATGCCAGGTAGTAGCAGCAAGGAGGCCTGCACACGTATCACTGCCCACCCAACAACATTAATTTACTTTTCATGTGCAGAATGCTCCTGCGAGTACCCGGTGCCAACTATTGGAAACTAGAAAAAAATCAGTGTGCTGAGCAACGCCTGCATTTATCTCAAATTATAGGTCTACTTACACATGGGGCCTGATTTATCAAGCTATAGCCCATATTCACCAAATGTTGTTGGTGCAGCCAGTGCTGTGTATCTCTAGACACGCATTTTAGGATTGTTGTCCTTCCTCAGAAGCAAGTAACTTGTGAAATTTGTGGATATCCGTAATGCTGCTCACAGTCACCTCCACTTTTTGTACAATTTCCAGTAGGCAGGTGAATCCCAGTGATGAGGATGTTGTATCACAAATCATTCATATATTGCTGTTCTATTAGATTCACATTGAAATGATCTACAGAATGCAAAGACCAAGAGTCTGGCTCTGTCTGACACATCTAGCATTGATTCAAGGTCTTCCACCTCAGATGGTACTGGCAATGGAGGAAATAGGTGTAGCACTTTTTAGAGGGGTTGAAAAAGATGAGGTTGGTCAAATCTGCCCAGAACAGGGAACACAGGTATCATCAGATAAGATAAACAAAGAGGGAGAAAGAGGTGGCAGAAAATGAACACAAAGAAGAACATGTGCGGGGTGTAAAGACAAGATTACATTAGAAAGTGAAGAAGAGAAAGAAAACAATAATGTTGTGAATCTCTCAGATAGGTCTCTTTCAGAATATGAGCTCAAGGTTTTACAGAAGGGATTATCTTTTACTCCAACCAGGCTCTTTGATGGGTTTGAACTTAAGACAGGCCTACACAAATGTACAGGAAAGGTACATTTGAAGAAGTTATTTTCTTCTTCTGCACCTGAAATCCTGTAGGGAATGTCTTGACTCCTACTATTTTGGACACTCCCATTAAGGACTCCGACATACACAAGTCTTATTGAGTTTGGCAGATGCCACCCTTCTGACTTAGAAGATTTAGTCAGGGATGTGGAAATTGAAGGTGGTTTTATGAAGAATACTTGTATCACTAACGAATCCCGCTTTGTTCCTGCTGTTCCAGAAGATAATGTCATTTTTTTAAAATATTTTATTTATTAAATTTGATGCAAAACAGAAAACATGAGACACAAAGAAGAAGTCAGTGCAAAGTCACAATACATAGCATTAAGGTACAGTCCAAGACAGGCACAGCGTTTTATAGATGAGCTTTATGGCGGCAGGAGGAACTAGGAAAGAAAATAGCAGCACCAGAAAAACCATAGGGTCACGTCCACCCCAAAGGGCGCACAGAAAAGAACAATAATCAAGAGGGACAGAGGATCGCAGGAGCGTCGATGGAAAACACAGTTAGGGGCCCAGCATGGGCCAGCGCAGGTGGCCGCAGCGGACCAAAGGCCGGTTGGGAGCGTGGGAGAGGCAGCGTCACCAGCGAGGGAGCAGGAGAGATGGGATGGGCGCTAGAAGGCCAGATAAGACAGCAAGGCAGGAGGGACAGAATCTCAGCACTATGTACCTGGAGCCAAGGAACACACATGGAAAGACTACAGCGGAGAGGCGCAGGAAACAGCAGAGGCGCCTGGGGGATAAGGTCAGGAGGATAGTCACTGACCAACATCAACGGCCGCCGCGGACGCAGGCCGGCGGAGAGCGCGGGAGAGGCAGCGCCGCTGGAGTGAGAGCTGGAAAGGAGATAGGCAACCAAGGGGGCCCAAATGTCGAGAGGGTGAGAACTGGCGGGCATCAAATCCCAAAACTCAGATAAAAGCGTCCAACCAACTCGCAACCTTAGGAGCGGGCCGCCGACCCCAACACATGGCCACCCTGCGCCTGGCCAGCACCAAAAGCATTGCAATCAGATGGCGAGAGGCATCAGAGCAAAATTTAACAAAGCCGAGGAGACACAGGAGAGGATCAGGGCGCACTGCCTCACCGGTGATGTCAGAAGTAGTGGAGCATACCTCCTTCCAGAACTCCTGAACCCTAGGACAAAGCCATGCCAAGTGAGCAAAGTCCGTAGCTGGGACAGCACATCGCCTACACGAGTCCGCAGGGATAAGCTCGGGCCGATGGAGAAGCATGGGAGTACGGTAAAACCTGTGCAAGAACTTGAAATTAATCAAGCGGAGCCGATAATTCGGTGAGAGCTTTTTGGTTTGACTGCAGCAATAAAGACAATCGGCCTCGAAATATCAACACCAAGGTCCGCACCCCACGCCTCATGTGCCCGAGTCTAGGAGTCGGGGTGGAAGACATGGCAAAAGCGTATAGTTTAGTGACCAACTTGTGTGGAAACGTGGAAGTATATACGAAATCCAGGGCTGGAAAAGTAGAGGGGGTTGTGGGAAGGTGGGATGCAGTTTCCGGCAAGTAGCCCGCAACTGATAGAATAAGCGCGTGTCCTGCAACGATGGAGACTCTGGAAGCGAGTAGCAGGAATTCTCCTGGTAGAGATCAGCGAAAGTCCTCAGGCCCAGCCGCGCCGCATGACGAGACATGCTAGAAGACTGAAGGGACTGGAAATCCGGGTGGTCCATAAATGGCATAGCATTGTTGGATAGAAAAGAAAGACCAGAAAGCTAGCGCAGGGTGGACCATGCCCAGCGCAGCGTCTCAACTGTATAAACCTCTGTCCAGGGGTGCACCGTAGGAGAGAACAGCGCAGTAGTTAATGGCCAGGGGGAGGCGATGTCAGACTCCACCGCAACGTGGGGATGATTGGGGGTGGGGTGAAGCCAAAAATGCAAGAATCTGGCCTGAGAACATAGAGCGTAGAGCCGAAAGACAGGCGCACCCAGACCGCTAACTGACATGGGCAAAGTAAGGATATCATAATCTACCCTGGGGTGCTGCACTGCCCACACCACCAAGACGACCAGCCTACAGAAGAAATGAAAACTTAGGGGAATAGGTATATTTGAAAAGAGGTAAAGGAATTTAGGGAGGACCATCAACTTTGCAATAGAGATGTGGCCGGCCCGGGACAACGGCAGGTGGCTCCACAGAGGGACCTTGGATTCGAGCCAGTCCACCGCGTGCCCAAAGTTCGACCTCCGAAGGTCATCCAAGTCTCTACTCAGCCAGATGCCCAAGTAGCCCGTAGGCCCAGATGCCCACTCAAATGGGAAGTCGAGCACGAAGGGGAGTGTGGCATCCGTCAGTGGGAAAAGAACGGACTTACTCCAGTTCACCTGGATGCCCGAGAGCCCGGCAAATCGAATAACCTCCCGCACCAAGGGACGGAGGCTTTTCTTGGGGTGGCGGATATATAGAGTGATATCATCCACGTACATGGAAACTAGGAGGGAGCGGGACCAGAAACCAAGGCCTATGTGAGTATGGTCCTGCTGTAACCAAGCAGCCAGGGGCTCCATTGCAATGGCAAAAAGCATGGGCGATAACGGACACCCCTGACGGGTTCCTCGGCTAATGTTGATGGGGTCGTACACCTGGCCATTAATACGAAGATGGGCGGTGGGACTGGTATAAAGGAGTCTAATATTAGGCAAACAGTGGGCACTAGATCCCTTACTCCGCAGAACTTAAAAAAGGAAGGGCCACTCCAGCGTGTCAAACGCCTTTGTGGCGTCAAGCAGGGCAGCCACGGCCGGAAGCTTAGGATTAATTTGATGTAAGATGGAAAAAATAGTACGGAGGTTGTGGGAGGTAGCCCTACCAGGAATGAAATCAGATTGATCAGGGAGGGCAATTGTGGGCATTAGTAAGTTGAGACGAGAAGCAATCAATTTGGCAAAGATTTTATTTATTAGGGAAGGGGGGTAGGAATCACGGCGGTCGGAGGGCTTGTCGGGTTTGAAGAGCAGAGTTAGTAGAGCTTCACAGAGAGACGGCGAAAAGATGCCTGTGTCAAAAGACTCATTGTACATAGCCGCCAAGTGTGGTTCCAAGATGGTGGCGAACGATTTATAAAATGAGGCAGGCAGGCCGTCTACGCCGGGTGCCTTATCACTTGGTAGGCTACATTATGGCAGCTAAGATTTCCTCCTAGAGAAAGGCTCATCTAGGAATTTGCGATAGTAGTTTTCGAGCCAAAAAAGGGCAATAGACTCAAAATACTGATCAAACTCCTCAGGAGGCAGAGGGGAGCCGGCAGAGTAGAGCTGGGAATAAAAGGCAAGGAAACAGGACTTCATCTCTTCCGGTGAGGTGGTCCAGTCCGGACCGCCATCACTGAGGGCTGTGATATAGGAAGCTGCACGCGCAGGGCGCAGGAGGTTGGCAAGGGTGCACCCCGGGCGATCCCCCTCTCCAAAGCAACGGGCCCGACCCTCCCTGCCAAGAAAGGACAGCTCCCGGTCAGCCTCCTCCGAAAAGTCGGAGTGTATTTTACGCAGTAGTGTCAACTTCTCTGGGCGTGGAAGGGGTTAAAGCGCTTAATGGAGAGGGACCATCTTGCCTTCAGAATAAACTCTCCAAATACTCAAACAAACGCAATTTAAGATCCAATGCGTTATTTCTCCTGAAGACCCCTCACATTCGGCTTACCCGCACAGGTGGCAAAGCCTTTTCGTTTATTGCCCCTAAATACTGGAACTCATTACCAATAGCTCTGTGAAATTCCAGTACTTATCTGTCTTTCAGAAAGCAATTAAAAACATGGCTGTTTTAAATGCCCCTGTATTAAATGTCCTCCCCCCATCTTCCGGTTCGTTATTCCCCTCAGTAAGCGCTGAGATGCCCCTGGGTGAGTAATGCGCTATATAAGAATCCCTACCATACCATACCATACAAACAGTATGAACTGAACCACATAAAACAGAACCCCCCAAAAAGTCTGTTTTTAATCACCAATTGTGCAAATTCCAGTGTTAATGCTTCCCTGACTACATCCTACAATGTCCTGAACCTTTCCATTGTATTTTTGTGTATTCAAGTACATAGCTAATTGTTCGAAAGAAACCACATATTATGTAAAAAAAAAGCACAAGCATGTGCAAAGAACGCCACATGATGCTACCCATAAGCTCTTCATAAATTCTGAAAATAGACTACAATGTAACAGAAAATGTAAATGCAAGAAGTCCTTTCAAAAGAACGAATAACCTAAAATTCAAAATTTCTTTATAACAATAGATTTTTCTGAATTTTTAGATTGCCATTTCTATTGGTACTGTACATTCAACGGGGCATAATCCTCACTTCGCCGACCGGTTTACATCTAAATCAGATGGAAATAGAATAGTTATAAATAAAGGATCAAAGAAAATAGTAATAATAATAATTGCCGAAATGAATGAACTTGTCTACAGATTAGACAAGCCAGCCATAGGAATTATATATTCCTAAACCCTCCAGTATTGTAGTTACAGAAACTACAATGTATGCACTGTCATTAATTGTTACGGGTATTGAGAATCCTGGTATGTAAGCAATGTCCTGCTTGCCTTGATACTATTCAGAAAAGGGGGTGGTGATGAACAGAGTGTCTGAATTAAGCAGACCACTCTTACCCAGTCCAAAGATCAGGACTTGATCCATCACCGTTATTTATCTCACTGCACCATCCCAGCTCAGAACCTGGCTATATGCAAATCAGTCTGTCCCTGGCCCAGTGCATCATGGGAACAGGGCAGACTAAACTACCAAGCCAATTCTTCACTAGAAAGGAGACAGGCTACCGGGGACCAGTTTCTGGCATTTCAGCCTTCTTCGGCACGGCTTGCTTGAATCCTGATGGTGCAGTGAGAAAGGGACTCATGTCTGAGTATACCCTGCCACACCTATAGTGGCCCAAAACGATTCACCACCCCCTTTTCTGAATCGTTTTGTCCACCATAAGCGTGGAAGGGTATACTCAGATGAGAGTCCCTTGCTCATTGCACCATCAGGATTCAAGCAAGCCGGGCCGAAGACGGCTGAAATGCCAGAAACCGGTCCGCGGAAGCTTGTTTCCTTCCCAGTATAAGAATTGGCTTGGTAGTTTGGTCTGCTCTGTTCCCATGATGCACTGGGCCAGGGACAGACTAATTTGCATGGAGCCAGGTTCTGAGCTGGGATGGTGCAGTGAGCTAAAAAACGGTGATGGATCAAGCCCTGATCTGTGGACTGGGTAGGAGTGTTCTGCTTAATTCAGATACTCTGTCCATCACCACCCCCTTTTCTGAATCGTTTTGTCCACCATAAGCGTGGAAGGGTATACTCAGATGTGAGTCCCTTGCTCATTGCACCATCAGGATTCAAGCAAGCCGGGCCGAAGACGGCTGAAATGCCAGAAACCGGTCCCCGGAAGCTTGTTTCTTTCCCAGTATAAGAATTGGCTTGGTAGTTTGGTCTGCTCTGTTCCCATGATGCACTGGGCCAGGGACAGACTAATTTGCATGGAGCCAGGTTCTGAGCTGGGATGGTACAGTGAGCTAAAAAACAGTGATGGATCAAGCCCTGATCTTTGGACTGGGTAGGAGTGTTCTGCTTAATTCAGATACTCTGTCCATCACCACCCCCTTTTCTGAATTGCCTTGATACTAGCCTCTAAAAAAGACCATCTGCCACTCTCACTTTCTATTTTAAATGCCACTGTCCTCATCAATATTGCTTACATCTTCCTACAAATCAATAATATTGTGTAACGTCACCTGTCTACCACTGAGTGGGACTTGACTAAAATCACTAAGCATGTGCTACGAATTTGCTGTAAATCATAAGGTGGATCCCCTTTTCTTTTATGGAGTGAAGTACTTAATTTATGTCAGTGGCTGCCGGTGGGGATCACCAGGCATTTATTTCTGAGTACGAGTACTTTTCATGTTGCACCACGAATTGCACTGGCACTTTTTGCTTGTGGCGTTGCAGACTAAAGAATCAAAGGCCAACAGTGATCAGTGCAACATGGCCCACTCAGCTCTAGCTCCTGTCCATACCTGTCTCGCATTGCACCATGGGCTGATGCAGTGTACTTTACCTAGGAACAAACGCCCTAGCACACACTTGAAACAGACCAAGTGAGACGCAAGCCTATAAATAAATCATCCATCGACTGTTGAGGCAGCCAGGACTACAACCACCAGACATGGGTGTTTTGCCTCCACAGTTATTCAAAGCCACAGGGATGGGACTAGCAGCTGCGAGAGACAAGGGCTTTAGCGTGTAAGGCAAGTAGTCCTGCACTGCTATTCACTGCTGCTGTGCCATCCGGAATGCATCTGGCATGTTGCAATCAATTTTACGCCACAGTGAAGCAGTACTGCTACTCAGAAGAGGGTCTCCCTGTGTCATGCCAGGTAGTAGCAGCAAGGAGGCCTGCACACGTATCACTGCCCACCCAACAACATTAATTTACTTTTCATGTGCAGAATGCTCCTGCGAGTACCCGGTGCCAACTATTGGAAACTAGAACAAAATCAGTGTGCTGAGCAACGCCTGCATTTATCTCAAATTATAGGTCTACTTACACATGGGGCCTGATTTATCAAGCTATAGCCCATATTCACCAAATGTTGTTGGTGCAGCCAGTGCTGTGTATCTCTAGACACGCATTTTAGGATTGTTGTCCTTCCTCAGAAGCAAGTAACTTGTGAAATTTGTGGATATCCGTAATGCTGCTCACAGTCACCTCCACTTTTTGTACAATTTCCAGTAGGCAGGTGAATCCCAGTGATGAGGATGTTGTATCACAAATCATTCATATATTGCTGTTCTATTAGATTCACATTGAAATGATCTACAGAATGCAAAGACCAAGAGTCTGGCTCTGTCTGACACATCTAGCATTGATTCAAGGTCTTCCACCTCAGATGGTACTGGCAATGGAGGAAATAGGTGTAGCACTTTTTAGAGGGGTTGAAAAAGATGAGGTTGGTCAAATCTGCCCAGAACAGGGAACACAGGTATCATCAGATAAGATAAACAAAGAGGGAGAAAGAGGTGGCAGAAAATGAACACAAAGAAGAACATGTGCGGGGTGTAAAGACAAGATTACATTAGAAAGTGAAGAAGAGAAAGAAAACAATAATGTTGTGAATCTCTCAGATAGGTCTCTTTCAGAATATGAGCTCAAGGTTTTACAGAAGGGATTATCTTTTACTCCAACCAGGCTCTTTGATGGGTTTGAACTTAAGACAGGCCTACACAAATGTACAGGAAAGGTACATTTGAAGAAGTTATTTTCTTCTTCTGCACCTGAAATCCTGTAGGGAATGTCTTGACTCCTACTATTTTGGACACTCCCATTAAGGACTCCGACATACACAAGTCTTATTGAGTTTGGCAGAGGACCACGCTTCTGACTTAGAAGATTTAGTCAGGGATGTGGAAATTGAAGGTGGTTTTATGAAGAATACTTGTATCACTAACACATCCCGCTTTGTTCCTGCTGTTCCAGAAGATAATGTCATTTTTTAAAAATATTTTATTTATTAAATTTGATGCAAAACAGAAAACATGAGACACAAAGAAGAAGTCAGTGCAAAGTCACAATACATAGCATTAAGGTACAGTCCAAGACAGGCACAGCGTTTTATAGATGAGCTTTATGGCGGCAGGAGGAACTAGGAAAGAAAATAGCAGCACCAGAAAAACCATAGGGTCACGTCCACCCCAAAGGGCGCACAGAAAAGAACAATAATCAAGAGGGACAGAGGATCGCAGGAGCGTCGATGGAAAACACAGTTAGGGGCCCAGCATGGGCCAGCGCAGGTGGCCGCAGCGGACCAAAGGCCGGTTGGGAGCGTGGGAGAGGCAGCGTCACCAGCGAGGGAGCAGGAGAGATGGGATGGGCGCTAGAAGGCCAGATAAGACAGCAAGGCAGGAGGGACAGAATCTCAGCACTATGTACCTGGAGCCAAGGAACACACATGGAAAGACTACAGCGGAGAGGCACAGGAAACAGCAGAGGCGCCTGGGGGATAAGGTCAGGAGGATAGTCACTGACCAACATCAACGGCCGCCGCGGACGCAGGCCGGCGGAGAGCGCGGGAGAGGCAGCGCCGCTGGAGTGAGAGCTGGAAAGGAGATAGGCAACCAAGGGGGCCCAAATGTCGAGAGGGTGAGAACTGGCGGGCATCAAATCCCAAAACTCAGATAAAAGCGTCCAACCAACTCGCAACCTTAGGAGCGGGCCGCCGACCCCAACACATAGCCACCCTGCGCCTGGCCAGCACCAAAAGCATTGCAATCAGATGGCGAGAGGCATCAGAGCAAAATTTAACAAAGCCGAGGAGACACAGGAGAGGATCAGGGCGCACTGCCTCACCGGTGATGTCAGAAGTAGTGGAGCATACCTCCTTCCAGAACTCCTGAACCCTAGGACAAAGCCATGCCAAGTGAGCAAAGTCCGTAGCTGGGACAGCACATCGCCTACACGAGTCCGCAGGGATAAGCTCGGGCCGATGGAGAAGCATGGGAGTACGGTAAAACCTGTGCAAGAACTTGAAATTAATCAAGCGGAGCCGATAATTCGGTGAGAGCTTTTTGGTTTGACTGCAGCAATAAAGACAATCGGCCTCGAAATATCAACACCAAGGTCCGCACCCCACGCCTCATGTGCCCGAGTCTAGGAGACGGGGTGGAAGACATGGCAAAAGCGTATAGTTTAGTGACCAACTTGTGTGGAAACGTGGAAGTATATACAAAATCCAGGGCTGGAAAAGTAGAGGGGGTTGTGGGAAGGTGGGATGCAGTTTCCGGCAAGTAGCCCGCAACTGATAGAATAAGAGCGTGTCCTGCAACGATGGAGACTCTGGAAGCGAGTAGCAGGAATTCTCCTGGTAGAGATCAGCGAAAGTCCTCAGGCCCAGCCGCGCCGCATGACGAGACATGCTAGAAGACTGAAGGGACTGGAAATCCGGGTCGTCCATAAATGGCATAGCATTGTTGGATAGAAAAGAAAGACCAGAAAGCTGGCGCAGGGTGGACCATGCCCAGCGCAGCATCTCAACTGTATAAACCTCTGTCCAGGGGTGCACCGTAGGAGAGAACAGCGCAGTAGTTAATGGCCAGGGGGAGGCGATGTCAGACTCCACCGCAACGTGGGGATGATTGGGGGTGGGGTGAAGCCAAAAATGCAAGAATCTGGCCTGAGAACATAGAGCGTAGAGCCGAAAGACAGGCGCACCCAGACCGCTAACTGACATGGGCAAAGTCAGGATATCATAATCTACCCTGGGGTGCTGCACTGCCCACACCACCAAGACGACCAGCCTACAGAAGAAATGAAAACTTAGGGGAATAGGTATATTTGAAAAGAGGTAAAGGAATTTAGGGAGGACCATCAACTTTGCAATAGAGATGTGGCCGGCCCGGGACAACGGCAGGTGGCTCCACAGAGGGACCTTGGATTCGAGCCAGTCCACCGCGTGCCCAAAGTTCGACCTCCGAAGGTCATCCAAGTCTCTACTCAGCCAGATGCCCAAGTAGCCCGTAGGCCCAGATGCCCACTCAAATGGGAAGTCGAGCACGAAGGGGAGTGTGGCATCCGTCAGTGGGAAAAGAACGGACTTACTCCAGTTCACCTGGATGCCCGAGAGCCCGGCAAATCGAATAACCTCCCGCACCAAGGGACGGAGGCTTTTCTTGGGGTGGCGGATATATAGAGTGATATCATCCACGTACATGGAAACTAGGAGGGAGCGGGACCAGAAACCAAGGCCTATGTGAGTATGGTCCTGCTGTAACCAAGCAGCCAGGGGCTCCATTGCGATGGCAAAAAGCATGGGCGATAACGGACACCCCTGACGGGTTCCTCGGCTAATGTTGATGGGGTCGTACACCTGGCCATTAATACGAAGATGGGCGGTGGGACTGGTATAAAGGAGTCTAATATTAGGCAAACAGGGGGCACTAGATCCCTTACTCCGCAGAACTTAAAAAAGGAAGGGCCACTCCAGCGTGTCAAACGCCTTTGTGGCGTCAAGCAGGGCAGCCACGGCCGGAAGCTTAGGATTAATTTGATGTAAGATGGAAAAAATAGTACGGAGGTTGTGGGAGGTAGCCCTACCAGGAATGAAATCAGATTGATCAGGGAGGGCAATTGTGGGCATTAGTAAGTTGAGACGAGAAGCAATCAATTTGGCAAAGATTTTATTTATTAGGGAAGGGGGGGTAGGAATCACGGCGGTCGGAGGGCTTGTCGGGTTTGAAGAGCAGAGTTAGTAGAGCTTCACAGAGAGACGGCGAAAAGATGCCTGTGTCAAAAGACTCATTGTACATAGCCGCCAAGTGTGGTTCCAAGATGGTGGCGAACGATTTATAAAATGAGGCAGGCAGGCCATCTACGCCGGGTGCCTTATCACTTGGTAGGCTACATTATGGCAGCTAAGATTTCCTCCTAGAGAAAGGCTCATCTAGGAATTTGCGCTAGTAGTTTTCGAGCCAAAAAAGGGCAATAGACTCAAAATACTGATCAAACTCCTCAGGAGGCAGAGGGGAGCCGGCAGAGTAGAGCTGGGAATAAAAGGCAAGGAAACAGGACTTAATCTCTTCCGGTGAGGTGGTCCAGTCCGGACCGCCATCACTGAGGGCTGTGATATAGGAAGCTGCACGCGCAGGGCGCAGGAGGTTGGCAAGGGTGCACCCCGGGCGATCCCCCTCTCCAAAGCAACGGGCCCGACCCTCCCTGCCAAGAAAGGACAGCTCCCGGTCGGCCTCCTCCGAAAAGTCGGAGTGTATTTTACGCAGTAGTGTCAACTTCTCTGGGCTAGGGCACGCCGCCTGGGTGGCATCCAAGTCCCAGATCTCCCCCTCCAGTCTAGCCAGGGTAGAGCGAATCGAGCGGAGAACGCCCGCCTGTTTGGAAACACACTCTCCCCGGATGTATGCCTTGAAACCCTCCCATAAGGTGGAAGCAGAATCGACGGAACCCACTTTGAGATCAAAATATAGGTCGCGATTGCGGTTTAGATTTCATCACAGAACACGGTGTCCCTAAGGGCGTTAGGAGAAAGACGACAGGTGAAAGCCCGACGCTGAGAACAGGGGGGCAGGAGAAGAAGCTGAACCGGCGCATGATCGGAAAGGGTGCGAGCCATGTGCGCGACATCAACGGTCCAGGACAAAACGTCCGGTGAGGTGAACCAGAGATCAATCCTCGACCAACAACAACTCGCACCAGTAACTCAAGTGCGTTCCCGAGCATCGGGACACAAATGCCGCCAGGCATCATAGAGCAAATTGTCGGTTAAAATAGACGAAAGAGCAGTAGCGGTGCCGGGGTGAGACATATAAGAACCAGATCAATCCAAAGTTGCGGAGATAGTAACATTAAAATCCCCACCCCAGACAATAGCCGCGGGACCGCAAGATGAGATAAGAAGCCAGATGTGATGGAAGAACTCCGGATCATCAGAATTTGGGCCATAAACCGCAGCGATGGTGACAGGCTGAGCCAGAAGCAAGCCATTCAGTACAACATACCTTCCTTCCAGATAAACCAGGGCACGGAAGGTCCGCCAAGGGAGACCACAACTCAGCAGAATGGAAACGCCCCTTGCATAGGATGAGTAGGTGGAAGCGTGGGATTCCCCCCAGTGGCGAGACTGAAGTTTGGAGATAGAACCGGATAGCATGTGCGTCTCCTGTAACAGTCCACCCTGTGGCGCTGTAGATGTACATGGATTAGACGAGCCTTACGGTAATCGTTCAGGCCGCGGACATTCCATGTCCAACAGATTATTTCAGTCATAAGGAGCGTGTCGGGGAGCAGCATTATGCAGAGCGAACAGCAGGCAGAACAATCTTACATAGCACATGTTGAGAGAGGGGAGGTCAAATGACAGCCGGGGGAGCGCAAATAGGGAGCAGCGCAGGGAAGTGGAGTCCACCCACAGGCAGTGACCAGCAACAAGTGGCATAAACGGACAACATAAGCAATTAACGGGCCATTCGGATGTGAAGGGAGTGGTGCAAAAGAAGAAGTTCTCAGCAACCCAGAAGCTGTGAAACAGGGGGACGTGACCCATGATACAACAGGAGCACAGTGGCGTAACAAAACATGAGGGGGCCCCCCTGCAAACTACATGGAGGGGGCCCCCCTCCCATTCTCCGTGCCAGTCTAGAGCTCTCAGGCCAGCGACCCGCCATACTGCAGAGGATGCGGGGCGATTGTTATGCCACTGTCACCAATACAGTTGTTATAAGTAACACTTACCTTGCATCCTTCTCCTCTCTGCTTTGCACCCTTCTCCCCCGCCGCCTTGCACCCTTCTCTACCCTGCATCCTTCTCCCCTCTGCCTTGCACCCTTTTCCCCTCTGCCTTGCACCCATCTCCCCTTTGCCTTGTACCCTTCTCCCCTTTGCCTTGCACCCTTCTTCTCTCTTCCTTGCACCCTTCTCCCCTCTGCCATTCACCCTTCTCCCATCTGCCATGCACCCTTCTCCCCCTCCGCCTTGCACCCTTCTCTACCTTGCACCCTTCTCCTCTCTGCCTTGCACCCTTCTCCCCTCTGCCTTGCACCCTTCTCCCCTCTGCCTTGCACCCTTCTCCCCTCTGCCTTGCACCCTTCTCCCCTCCACCTTGCACCCTTCTCCCCTCCGCCTTGCACCCTTCTCCCCTCTGCCTTGCACCCTTCTCCCCTCCGCCTTGCACCCTTCTCCACTCTGCCTTGCACCCTTCTCCCCTCTACCTTGCACCCTTCTCCCCCTCCGCCTTGCACCCTTCTCTACCTTCCACCCTTCTCCTCTCTTCCTTGCACCCTTCTCCTCTTTGCCTTGCACCCTTCTCCTCTTTGCCTTGCACCCTTCTCTTCTCTGCCTTGCACACTTCTCCCCTCTGCCTTGCACCCTTCTCCCCTCTGCCTTCCACCCTTCTCCCCTCTACCTTTCACCCTTCTCCCCTCTGCCTTTCACCCTTCTCCCCTCTGCCTTTCACCCTTATCCCATCTGCCATGCACCCTTCTCCCCCTCTGCCTTGCACCCTTCTCTACCTTGCACCCTTCTCCTCTCTCCCTTGCACCCTTCTCCCCTCTGCCTTGCACCCTTCTCCCATCTGCCTTGCACCCTTCTCCCCTCTGCCTTGCACCCTTCTCCCCTTCACCTTGCACCCTTCTCCCCTCCGCCTTGCACTCTTCTCCCCTCCGCCTTGCACCCTTCTCCCCTCCGCCTTGCACCCTTCTCCTATCTGCCTTGCACCCTTCTCCCCTCCGCCTTGCACCCTTCTCCTCTCTACCTTGCACCCTTCTCCCCCTCCGCCTTGCACCCTTCTCTACCTTGCACCCTTCTCCTCTCTTCCTTGCACCCTTCTCCTCTTTGCCTTGCATCCTTCTCCTCTTTGCCTTGCACCCTTCTCTTCTCTGCCTTGCACCCTTCTCCTCTTTGCCTTGCACCCTTCTCCTCTTTGCCTTGCACCCTTCTCCTCTTTGCCTTGCACCCTTCTCCCCTCCGCCTTGCACCCTTCTCCTATCTGCCTTGCGCCCTTCTCCCCTCCGCCTTGCACCCTTCTCCCCTCCGCCTTGCACCCTTCTCCTCTCTACCTTGCACCCTTCTCCGCCTTGCACCCTTCTCTACCTTGCACCCTTCTCCTCTCTTCCTTGCACCCTTCTCCTCTCTTCTTTGCACCCTTCTCCTCTGTGCCTTGCACCCTTCTCTTCTCTGCCTTGCACCCTTCTCCTCTTTGCCCTGCACCCTTCTCCTCTCTGCCTTGCACCCTTCTCCTCTCTACCTTGCACCCTTCTCCTCTCTGCCTTGCACCCTTCTCCCCTCTGCCTTGCACCCTTCTCCCCTCTACCTTGCACCCTTCTCCTCTCTGCCTTGCACCCTTCTCCCCTCTGCCTTTCACCCTTCTCCCATCTGCCATGCACCCTTCTCCCCTCCACCTTGCACCCTTCTCTACCTTGCACCCTTCTCCTCTCTGCCTTGCACCCTTCTCCCCTCTGCCTTGCACCCTTCTCCCCTCTGCCTTGCACCCTTCTCCCCTCCACCTTGCACCCTTCTCCCCTCCGCCTTGCACCCTTCTCCCCTCTGCCTTGCACCCTTCTCCCCTCCGCCTTGCACCCTTCTCCACTCTGCCTTGCACCCTTCTCCCCTCTACCTTGCACCCTTCTCCCCCTCCGCCTTGCACCCTTCTCTACCTTCCACCCTTCTCCTCTCTTCCTTGCACCCTTCTCCTCTTTGCCTTGCACTCTTCTCCTCTTTGCCTTGCACCCTTCTCCTCTCTGCCTTGCACACTTCTCCCCTCTGCCTTGCACCCTTCTCCCCTCTGCCTTTCACCCTTCTCCCCTCTACCTTTCACCCTTCTCCCCTCTGCCTTTCACCCTTCTCCCCTCTGCCTTTCACCCTTATCCCATCTGCCATGCACCCTTCTCCCCCTCTGCCTTGCACCCTTCTCTACCTTGCACCCTTCTCCTCTCTCCCTTGCACCCTTCTCCCCTCTGCCTTGCACCCTTCTCCCATCTGCCTTGCACCCTTCTCCCCTCTGCCTTGCACCCTTCTCCCCTTCACCTTGCACCCTTCTCCCCTCCACCTTGCACCCTTCTCCCCTCCGCCTTGCACTCTTCTCCCCTCCGCCTTGCACCCATCTCCCCTCCGCCTTGCACCCTTCTCCTATCTGCCTTGCACCCTTCTCCCCTCCGCCTTGCACCCTTCTCCTCTCTACCTTGCACCCTTCTCCCCCTCCGCCTTGCACCCTTCTCTACCTTGCACCCTTCTCCTCTCTTCCTTGCACCCTTCTCCTCTTTGCCTTGCACCCTTCTCCTCTTTGCCTTGCACCCTTCTCTTCTCTGCCTTGCACCCTTCTCTTCTCTGCCTTGCACCCTTCTCCTCTTTGCCTTGCACCCTTCTCCTCTTTGCCTTGCACCCTTCTCCTCTTTGCCTTGCACCCTTCTCCCCTCCGCCTTGCACCCTTCTCCTATCTGCCTTGCGCCCTTCTCCCCTCCGCCTTGCACCCTTCTCCCCTCCGCCTTGCACCCTTCTCCTCTCTACCTTGCACCCTTCTCCGCCTTGCACCCTTCTCTACCTTGCACCCTTCTCCTCTCTTCCTTGCACCCTTCTCCTCTTTGCCTTGCACCCTTCTCCTCTGTGCCTTGCACCCTTCTCTTCTCTGCCTTGCACCCTTCTCCTCTTTGCCCTGCACCCTTCTCCTCTCTGCCTTGCACCCTTCTCCCCTCCCCTTGCACCCTTCTCCTCTCTGCCTTGCACCCTTCTCCCCTCTACCTTGCACCCTTCTCTTCTCTGCCTTGCACCCTTCTCCCCTCTGCCTTGCACCCTTCTCCCCTCTGCCTTGCACCCTTCTCTACCATGCATTCTTCTCCCCCTATGCCTTGCACCCTTCTCCCCCTCTGCCTTGCACCCTTCTCGGACCCCCATTTCCCTCTCCCTGCGGACGCCCGTGGTGTGTTCTAACAAGCGTGCTTACCTGAGGGCACCATTTTGCTGCCTTGTCCCTTCTCATGTGAGCTTTGCCCTGGAGAATACTCTGTCTGGGGGCCCCCACTCCCACCCTTGTCAGGGTCCCGAGCACTGCTCTGTGCTGTCTCTTGCTCTTGCTCTCTGAGGCCCCCACCCCATCCTTGTCCCTGTCTCTTCTCTTCTCTTGTGGATGGGCCCCCATCCTTGTCCCTGTCTCTTCTTGTCCCTGTCTCTTCTCTTCTCTTGTGGGGTGGAGCCCCCACCCCACCCCATCCTTGTCCCTGTCTCTTCTCTTCTCTTGTGGGGTGGGCCCCCCACCCTCTCTTCTCTTCTCTTGTGGGGTGGGCCCCCCACCCCATCCTTGTCCCTGTCTCTTCTGCTCTCTTGTGGGTGGGCCCCCCACCCCATCCTTGTCCCTGTCTCTTCTCAGATGGGGGCCTGTCCCTGTCTCTTCTCTTCTCTTCTCTTGTGGGGTGGGCCCCCCACCCCATCCTTGTCCCTGTCTCTTCTGCTCTCTTGTGGGTGGGCCCCCCACCCCATCCTTGTCCCTGTCTCTTCTCGGATGGGGGCCTGTCCCTTTCTCTTCTCTTCTCTTCTCTTGTGGGGTGGCCCCCCCACCCCATCCTTGTCCCTGTCTCTTCTCGGATGGGGGCCTGTCCCTGTCTCTTCTCTTCTCTTCTCTTGTGGGTGGGCCCCCCACCCCATCCTTGTCCCTGTCTCTTCTCGGATGGGGGCCTGTCCCTGTCTCTTCTCTTCTCTTCTCTTGTGGGGTGGGCCCCCCACCCCATCCTTGTCCCTGTCTCTTCTCTTGTGGGGTGAAGCCCCCACCCCATCCTTGTCCCTGTCTCTTCTCTGGGCTGGGGGAGGAGAGGAGAGAGTGGGGGCCTGGCTCTGTGCTGCCTCAGAGGAGCAGTGGAGACTGCTGTCTCTGGGGCCCCGTCCTTGTCCCGGGCCTGCCTCTGGCTCTGACTGAAGTGAAACAATGTATATTGATACTTTGTTTCTCTTCAGTCAGAGGGAGGGGGTGAGGGGCTCCGAGCAGGCTGCACCTGCTTCAGATGCAGAGGGAGAGAGGCTTGCTTCAGCGCAGACCTCTCTCACAGCTCTCAGAAGAGCTGAGGGGGCCGGGGCCCCTTCATTAACTGTAGAGAGTGAGGCCCCCCCGCACTGCGGGGTCTGCGGGGGCGTTTTTAAGGGGTATCGAGTGGAGCCGCAAAGCATGACTGGAGAGTGCCTTCTGGAAAGAACATAGAGCAAGAGTCGGGACCATAACAAATACAGAGGGATATTGAGCTGTAACGAAGTTACGCAAAGTACACAGTACAGCAACAAAGCAAATTGTGAGTGCAAAGTCGTGCAAACAGCACAGTATTGTGTCAAATAGAAAACAAGAAGGAGCCCACCCACCAGACCACCCCCTCCCGAACCACCCTCAACAACCCATGCAAAAAGAGACCCAACCACCCCACACCCACACTAACCCCCCAATCAGGCTGAGGATACCACCCACACCACCCAGGGGACCCACAACTTGAAGGAAACAACACATTGTAAATAATGGGAAGCATCCCAGTGGGGGCATGGCAAAGCTCGACGGACAACCCTGCGGAGGAGCAGGGTGGCCATGCTATAATAGAGTAGCGACATCTGAACCAAAGTCACATGTGGAACCAAGAAAGAACCATTGTCCACACTGTTAGTCATTATCACTTAAACGGTCGGCCGTTTCTTGTGGAGACTTAGAGGGGAAGGATCTAGATTCCTTGTCAATGCGCTTGGCAAAAGCGAGGGCCTCCTTGGGATCGGGGAACACAAGTGTCTTGGAGCCCTGCCGGGCCCTCAGCTTCGCCGGGTTGAAGGATAAACGTCATATTCCTCCCTATTGATTATAGCGGTACATGCAATTATATGGTTGTTAGCACGATGTATCTATCTATTTCTCTTTGAGCAGCATATATGTATAGATTAGAAGCTCAATAATCGGTATTTGAGGGTTCTCTTGTCAGTGAGTAACATAGGTCATAGAACCATGCAGACACCATTTTAGTAGGCCCAGTCTGACTTTAAGCTGAACATCACATGTCTCTCTGTTCAGTAGGTTAGATCCCTTTGTTTGAGTTATAGAGGAGCAGCTGAAGATGGGTTGCCTTCCCCCTTTCATTAAAACCTTCAAGGTTACAGATGGGTACGAGCGTGATAGGCACATTCTGGGAGGCGCCGTGCCTGCTCTCCCGAGCACCAGGGCGAAGGAAGTCGACTTCTCTGACCTTGCTATAATGAATAGGGCTATTCTGAATTCACCTTGTGTGCTATATATGGTCTTTCCTATGAGCCACCTGAACCAACTTGTATTTTTCCTTTCTTGGGTATCTGCTTGTGAGATGCAAATTATATATGTCATGTCTTGACTTAAGGCCAGCAGTCTTCTCTGCACACCTCGAGGGATGAGGTCGGGAGACGCTCCTCTATAGAGTATTTTGTGTAATAAACGATTGAACTTTCTTCACTGCCAACTGACTGATTATTTTGGTAATTACGGTTGTAATGAGCAGGGGATAAGTTCAGCTCCATAGATGATTTATTTTTAATACGTCAGTTGGCAACTCTGGTGGGACTCCGTGTTGGGGTTGTCCTCCCGTAATCGGGTTGAACAGGACAAAGAGGGGTACCTTTTGATCGAGGGGGTGGACAGATCAGAAGCTTGGATTTACTCTGCTCTTGCGATCAGAGAGCCCCTGCTGCTAGTGGCCCCTCTCCGGAGTCCCACGGGTGGAATCCAGGAGCTGACCGTGTTGGTTTACAAAAGTTGGTAGTGGAGAAACCACAATCATATCTGCGTGCATTAGGTGAGTGAATCGTCTTTGTTGTTGGTTGGAGCAGTTTTTCTTTGGGACAGTTAACTGTTTTGGATTTGGTGCAGTGGCGGTGGGTCCATTGGGGGCGTTGGGGCGTTGCCCCACTAGCCATGGACGACCGCACTGCCAATGAATAATGACTTTAAATATAAATCAGACTTTTTAAAATTAAATCTCTGAGCCGAGCGCACTGCGCGCTACCTGTTCTGGGAAAAGCCCGACCGAATCGGCATCCATAAGGAAGTGGGCCATGGGGGGCGGGGCTGCGGCAGAGTGACAGGCAGACAGCGAACACAGACAGGCAGCGGGGTGCTGACTGCGCATGGTAAATCCCGGAGTAGTCAATTTTTTGACTGGCCGGCGCATGCGTACAGTGTAGACCTTCCCTCCCTACCCACCCCCTAACACTCAGGTACATAGGCAGGGACCCGGGTCCCGGTCTCATTTAGGGCAGATTATGTCCTGTTCATAGCCAATCCTGGCGCAGTGGCACTGTTCATGCTGCACCAGGATTGGCTGCTGCAGCAGGATGGTGCCGCGTGTGGATGCGCCAACGGACCCGGTGCGGCGTGGACCTGCTCAGGAGTCGGACCTCAGGTAGGATTTTTTAAATATATTTTATGTGGCGGGGTCTGGCCCAGTAGTAAGCCATGTGGCTATTGTTGTGCATTGTGAATGCAATGCTCGTCTGTGCGTAGGCGAGACTCGCCGATCTGTGGAATGAACCGTGTCTGTACAAGTGCTGAGCAGTGCGAGTGCTCGCATGTGCCCTCTGTTTTATTAATCCCCCCCCCCCGCACGACACCAAGCGAGCCGTGACTGCTATGACCTGTACCCGCCATTGCCCCCAAAACACTGACCTGGTCTCCACACTCACCTGCGCACGAAACACTGTCCTGCGCTCCACACTCTAACCTGTGCACAAAACACTCCTCTCAACACCCTGACCACTACACGAAATAGTGTCCTATTGTTCATGTTCACATTCTTAGTTGTGCACGAAATACTTCCTACTTTCCACACTCTGACCTGAGCATGAGACACGCACGCTCCTGCAATGCACACTCTCTGACCTGGGCTGCGCACGAAACAACGTCCTACTCTCACCCTCTGACCTGTGCACGAAACACTACCAAGTGCATTACAGTATGACCTATGTGTGAACAGTGTTCTGGAGTGGACACTACACCTGTGTACGACGGAGTCCTGCATTCCACATTCTCCACTGAAGCTGCTCTATGCAGTATGCACACAACACTGTCCTGCACCCATACTTTGACATGTGCATGTAAAACTGTCCTGCGGGAAAGTTGGTAGCGCATAAAACAAAGCCCTGCATACTCCACTCTGTCCTGTTCACCAAAAATGCCGTTCTCGCAGCACTCTGCTCTGTGCACGAAACACTTAAAATGCATCCAGTTAATAGCAGTGTGTTTGTGTAGAGTTCTGACGCATATCGCATCGTTGTTCCTATTTCGAGAACGACGTGCAACAGAAAATCTGAAATTTGGTGGCCATCTGTCGTTAAAGTGCAGTTTTGCAAACTAATTTGTGTGTGATGGTTTTTAAGAAGTGTACGGCCCGATCAGAATAGTGATGTTAAATGGCTTTATATTTAGGCCCACTTAATTATCCGCGTGAAACCCATACAATTTCAGAAGTATTAGTGCTCACTACCAGAAGACGGATTTGTGAATCAGGCTTTAGCGTTCCGATGTAATTCACATGAAAGGCACGAGTAAGATACTAGTCTCAGAAAAAGTTTGATAATCAGACTAGGACAGTCCATTATCTGTCTTTCTGAGCAGGAAAAAATGTGCTGTGAAACCTTTTGGATTCATAAGCTGTATAACTCACATAGGAAAGATAACATATTTTAATAAATGATCACTGAAGCATGGTCAGTATTTATTTTGAAAAGTGAAACACGATTGGAAAAGATTGTGTTTAGTTTGATGTTTTTCATACGAATTTAGCAGAGGAAAGGAAAATGAGGGCCAGAGATGGACTGGTTTTTGAAATGATGAAATAAAATTTAAATAGATGTAAGTGATTTGGGAGGCGTTCTCCAGTACTCCAGAATGCAGAAGATGTGCACTTTATATTGCATTGTTTTATTCTGTGCAATATTCCAAAGCTCTACTATTTGATCTGTCTTAGGAAACGGTGTTCACAATTTAAGATGCTGGAAGACTCTGTGCTGCTTGTCAATTACGCCTCACATAGACTAAATTATGTTTGTCAAAAAAAGAGGGAAAAAATCATCATTCGGCTGAGAAGGTTTCTTTGTGCCTGTAGAGTCTACCTATTCCTCTCAAAAGCACGTTCACACAAAACGCAGCTTCTTGTTGAAACGCCCATTGTAAGATACAATTAGGCATTACAGGACAAGCCGCCGATTGCCGCAAAGCCTAGTGCATCTTTGTTCAACTTTCTCCACCACAAACTGTTTTTTTTTTTAAGCATCGTGCCTCAGCGCGGTATTGAGTGCAGAGAAGCTCATGGTCTTACTCTTTTAGCGTCTTTTTTTATTGTTTCATGCACACATATCGCAGATTCGTTTTTTGGTAACCCATGCTTGGGAGCGATGTGCCTGTGTGAGTCCAGGGTGAGTGATGTCTGTGTGAGTCCAGGGTGAGTGATGTCTGTGTGACTGCAGGTTGAGCAGTGTGCCTGTGTGAGTCCAGGGTGAGTGATGCCTGTGTGAGTCCAGGGTGAGTGATGTGCCTGTGTGAGTCCAGGGTGAGTGATGCCTGTGTGAGTCCAGGGTGAGTGATGTGCCTGTGTGAGTCCAGGGTGAGTGATGCCTGTGTGAGTCCAGGGTGAGTGATGTGCCTGTGTGAGTCCAGGGTGAGTGATATCTCTGTGACTGGAGGTTGAGCAGTGCGCCTGTGTGAGTCCAGGGTGAGTGATGCCTGTGTGAGTCCAGGATGAGTGATGTGCCTGTGTGAGTCCAGGGTGAGTGATGTCTGTGTGACTGCAGGTTGAGCAGTGTGCCTGTGTGAGTCCAGGGTGAGTGATGTGCCTGTGTGAGTCCAGGGTGAGTGATGTCTGTGTGGCTGCAGGTTGAGCAGTGTGCCTGTGTGAGTCCAGGGTGAGTGATGTGGATGGGTGAATGCTGGCTTAGTGATTTGTCAGAGAAGGGTGAGTAATGGGTCTATGAGTGCATGGTGACTGTATCTATGTCAATGCAGGGAGAGTGATGTATCTGTGCAAGTGCAAAGAGACTTGTATGGCTACTTCCAGAGATGTGTACGTCAAGCCTCCTATTTTCTTTCTTAAATTTGCTTTAGAATGCCGACTCTGTTTTCAAAATGTTCTCGGGGGAGACCCCCGGAACCCCCCATAAGTGGTTTGGGCTTGTTCTCTTGCCACAGTGCAGTATTTACGCCCACCACTTTCAAATATCACCAGCCGCCACTGATTTGGTGGTCGGGGGGGCACAGAGAACTTTCAGAGGTCTGACAGGGCAACATTGTGCCTGCACGGGCAGACGGTCCACCGGCTTGCTTGGTGAATAATAGAGATATCAACCGGACGCCTTGGTGTGGCTCGTGTGGTGCACACCCGGCCAGGCTGCTCTCGAAAATGCCTGTATTTACGCCTGGGAAGCCCGTGGACATATCTGGAGCGACGCTAAGGTAGCGGGCTTAGTCAGAACAGTCCAAAGGAGTGAACCAGGGGGGCTGCGGGATGGTCCGTAGGTCGGTCTGTGGTTAATCCCTGTGCGGTGATCTCTTGGTAGTCTTTGGACTGCCCGATTTTGGCACCTGTTGACATTAGAGTTGATTAAAGTTCTCTATGAACAGGAGTCGACTGGCTCTGTTCTTTTGGTTTGGAAAAGACATGTCAAATTGAAAAATATTCGTTCTTCGTTTCTGTTTGTATTGTCTTGTATTGTCTTGCTTGTACCTTTGAATGGATTAGACTGAGAGTGTGGACATTGCCATGTTTGAAAGATTGTTTTCTTGAATAATTTTGATAGTGAGTGAGTGCGTTAAAAAATGCTGTGTTTTAGCAAATTGTCCTTTGGATGTGGTTGCCGTAAAGGCACACTATTGGATGAAAGTCAGCCTGCCCCTCCGGAGGGAATTCCGAGTCATGATATGTACTGTAAGCATGGTATCACACCCCTTTTGTTTAATACATTATGGCACAAGTATACAAAAGATAATGTGGAATTGCAATGGCCCTTAACAGGGTCTTTTTATGAGAAAAAGTTACAATATCTGCTGGACCAGTTATTTTCTAAACGTAGCCGACAGGCAATGTTCGATACCCTAAACATATGGCAGAAGGAAGCAAAGCGTAGACGCATTAGGGAAGAAAAACTATGTAAGGCCAAAGCAGGACAGACGATTACACAGAAAGCTATCGCATTTGATAAAAGTCAGACTGAGCAGAATATTGATTGTGCAAACAGGCATTTTAGGCTGCAGGTAGATAAAAGCTACGTGACTCGAAAAGAGCCAGAGGATGAATTAGAGGATTTGTTCGATACTAGGCCCCCTCCTCCGTACGCCCCTCAGCGTGTGTATCCTGCTGTTCCTTTTTCAGACGCAGTTCCGTTGGCCCGAGCCTCTGCAATAACCCTTCCCTCCGCCCCTATGGGAACTTCTCTCGTTCCACGTACCTCAGTGGGGGAAATGGCTACTCTGATTCTTGAAGCATTATCTCCCTCTGTCAGGTCCTCTGTCGTTCTATCCCCTCCAGCTCCAGCTTTGACTTCTCAGTCAGCAAGCACCACCCCTGCTTTGATAGATTCGACTCCTTCTCCAGGAGATCTCGGTGCACAGAGATTATATATGGGGGCATCAGTAAGGTTTGATGAGAAAGAGTTGGTTGTGAATCAAGCGTCCCAGTGGATGCAGAATCCTATATATACAGTCACTGACATTTGGGGAACTATGAGAGATTATGAGCTTGTGATGCAGAAATATGCATTGGAACACATGGCTAATCGACTTGTCTCCCTGTGGGAACAGTGTTTCCCGGATGGAAGGGCCCCTCAAATGATATACAACATTTTGGATCGGGCTCATAAGTTTGAATTAAGTCCAGAGGATGTGTATGGAAATGTTGACATTTTTGTGAAATATCGAGGGAGAATGTTTTTGAAATGTCCAAATTGGGATTACCAACATCCTATGCGGGAAGTACATCCTATTTATCACCATGAAATACCTGAGATACGAAATGATCAGAATGTGGTTACAAGAGCTTGTGTGGAAGCACAATTCCAGGAGCAATGGGTCTACACTCCTTGGAAAAGGAGCGAGGTCTTTTCTCTGAAATCACAGCTTCCTGACCCCCTAAAAAACCCTACGGCTTACTATAAAGAACTGACGGAAGCTGCTTCAGCCGTCATGACTTTAGCCGATATATAATTATTCTTTGGTCTCTTGGTTCCGATAGATGTGTGGCGCCAAGTGCATGACCAGGATCATGCTGCTGAATTGGAGGGAACTTGGGAATAATTCAAAGAGTGGGACAAGGATCGAAAACCTGGTGATAAACCCTGAGCTAAAAATTACAGATCTACCATATAAAATAATTACCTACATGCATTCTCTGATTCCGCCTCACAAAGTAGATTGGGATAAGCTGACGACATGTAAACAGAAAAAGGAGGAGAGTGTTTCGGATTTGTTCACCAGATTTGAAGGAATATTCATCGATTTTAGTGGTCAGGATCTATCAACAGAAGGCGGCATTCGATTGTTTGTTAATCGATTTGTGACTAACCTATTACCTGAGGTCTCTGCGCGATTGCAGGCTGCTGAAAGCACTTGGACTACCTCTACGCCTTCGGTAATACTGAGCATGGCTCAGTATTACGAGCATAGGGAGAATGAGAGAAAGGACAAAATAGAGAAGAAAGCTAAAGATCTAAAAACCCGAGTATTGATGCAGCAAGTTGTTAGAGGACAAGGGAGAGAGAGAGGTGGTAGAGGATTCACCCCGAAAGGGGTGGGAAGCGGACGGGGCGGAGGTTCGGCTGTTACTTTAGGAATAAACCAATGCGCTTATTGTAAACAGGAAGGGCATTGGCGGGCTCAGTGTCCGTTGTTGATGGCTCAGAATGGGGCTGTGAGAGGGAGAGGAAAAGGTCGAGGCGGTACAGATCAGAGCGACATTCGAAGGGAAGAGGTGGCCTGTAGTAATTCGGAGAAAAATTGTTTTGATAACCAGAAAGGTAGGCAGTATTACAACGAAGACTGCATGTTTGGGAGGACAGATGGGTATACATATTCATAGGACAGCCATGGGCAGAGTGTGGGCCAAGTGTCCGTACCCGTCGATTAGCAAGGGTCGTATGTGAGAGGGCATCTGATGGGAACTTCTGAAGACTTCTAATCTTGATCGATACGGGTGCGATGAATAGTTCCATTGCTTGTTCACTGGTCCCAGGGGCTGCTCTGTCCGGGCAAAATAATGTTTCAGTAGGATTCTCTGGAGTCCCGGTGCTGAGCCCCATTTCGAAACCTATCCCATTTACTATTGGCCCGGTCACAGTGGACTCTCCATTTCTGTTAACTTCACATTGCGGGGAGAATCTACTATGACTGGACCTGTTGAAAAAGTTGAATGCTAAGATTTATTGTTCTCCCGATGATGTCTACTTAACTATGCACTCTCCTGACAAACTAGACCGACAGTGTTGTGTTGAAAATTAGCCACTTCCTCCGGAGTTGGCCGGTGTTCCTTCTACGTTGTGGGCAACCGGGGATGCGGATGTTGGTCTTCTGAACATTACGCCTGTTTCCATTACCTTAAAAACGCATGCAAAGTTGCCCCGGATAACACAGTATAAAATTTCACTGGCTGGTGAACAAGCTTTGCTTTCCATCATACAAGATTTGGTTGATAAGGGTGTAGTAGAAGAAACTGCTGCCAATGTTTGTAATAGCCCGATTTTACCGATCTTTAAAAAGGCTCCCACTGATAACGACTCTGATTATATTGATAAATATCGTTTTATGATTGACTTGCGGGAGATTAACAAGATTGTGGTGCCCCAGTACACTGTAGTGTCAGATATTACTACCATATTCACTATGATTCCTCCGACTGCCAAATATTTTTCATTTATTGATTTAAAGAATGCTTTCTTTAGCATTCCTATTCATACAGATAGCCGACAAATCTTCGGCTTCTCGTTATCTGGTCGCAGCTTCAGATTTTGCCGCACTCCTCAAGGATATACAGAGAGTCCCAGCATATACAGTCAAGCTCTGAAAGCTGTATTAGATGAATTGATTTTGCCCCCATGAGAACGTGCTCCTGCAGTAATTTGATGACCTCCTGATAGCCTCCGATACTGAGGAAGGTTGCAAAGAAGTCACAGTAAAGATGTTGTGCCATTTGGCTGCTAATGGCAATAAAGTCTCCCTCTCCAAGTTTCAATATTGTCGACAGGAGGTGACATATCTTGGTCATCTACTGTCGAAAGCGGGAGGAGGTTAACCTCTGAGCGTGTTACTACCATTTCTAACATGTCTGTACCTTGTACTCAACATGATGTTGGTGCTTTTCTTGGCATAACTTCTTACTGTCGCCAATGGATTCCTAATTACTCTCTTCCTGCTAAGCCTCTGTTACATTTAACCACTAAAGATGTGCATGAACCCCTCCCTTAGACTGATGAATGTCAGCAAGCTTTTGATTCCTTGAAATCTGCGCTTTGTTCTGCACCCGTCTTGGGTACTCCTGACTACCGAAAACCTTTTGTGTTCTACGTACATGAGGTGGACGGTTGCTCGCTTTCCGTGTTAACACAAGGATTTGGAGGTAAGCAGAGATCGTGTGAGTATTTTTCAGCAGTATTGTATAAAGTTGCACAAGCGATTCCTAGCTATCTGAGGGCCATGGCTGCGGTGGCAGTGGCCATCCGACAATCGGAAGGGCTGGTTTTAAATTCTAACCTCACAGTGATGGTACCGTACGCTGTGGATGTGTTATTAAATAAGACGAAAACCTAGCACCTTACGAGTGCACGTCTTACTGGATACAAATTGACTTTGTTTGCTCCCCATATCACAATCAAACGTTGTGCCACTCCGAACCCTGCCACGTTACTACCCCTCCCTTCTGATGAAGAAAATAATGATGTGAATGATTGCATATTTTGGACTGAAGAAGAAACGGGTGGACCTGTAATGTGTGTGTATGCTTGTAAAGCGCACTATCACCTGAAAGGTATCTTGGCGCTGTATACCGCTGTGGAACCCTTCCTGGCTTTCCCTGTGAGATGCCCCCTTACTGGGCACCTCCAAGGTGAGGCCAGGCATCCTAGCGCTTTCGGGGCCGTTGTGGAGATTAAGCAAGCTATTGCCCAGAGTTGCAGAGTGGGACCCATGATTAGAGTAAGCACCTAGGCGAGAATTATCGAGTCCGTGGACATTGAGCCCAAGACCCTGCTGCGTCGGGAATTGAACCCTGGTCCCGAGCAAGACCTCTGCCTCAGGGTCTGCCGCTCTAATCAGTGAGCCACACTTCCACACCTCACAGACATTCCTCTATCTGAACCTCAAGGGGAATTGTATGTGGATGGCTCTTGTTTCAATTTATCAGATGGCACCACGACAGCTGCATACGCCATTACAAACCTTTGCACAGTAGTTGAAACCTCCCGAGTGCCCTATCAATCAGCCCAGGCTGCTGAGTTAGTGGCACTATTACGGGCCTGTGAATTGAGTCAAGGGTTAAGACTAAACATTTACACAGACAGCCAAAACACCTTTGGCGTGGCCCATAGTTTCGGACGGATGTGGGCAGAAAGAGGTTTTCTCACTTCTCATGGGCAGCAAATACAGCATGGCCCTTTGATTTTGCGACTACTGACCGCATTAACATTACCTGAGATGGTGGCAGTGGTGAAATGTAGTGCTCATAAAGCGGTGGTAGATGAACTTGGTGAGGGCAATGCTTTTGCTGATCAAATAGCTAAGGAAACAGCCCAGTCTAAAATGACCCTGATGTTTGTGACTACCTCTGCTAGGTGGGTGACAGATTCAGAATTGTTTAACAACACTATGGAAAGTGTTTTTCGGGAAATACAAAAGGAAGCTACCCCCACTGAACTGGTCTATTGGGAAAA
Organism: Lissotriton vulgaris; assembly: GCF_964263255.1. NCBI lineage: Eukaryota > Metazoa > Chordata > Amphibia > Caudata > Salamandridae > Lissotriton > Lissotriton vulgaris. The sequence goes on along the minus strand of NC_141697.1, from coordinate 400,477,922 downwards.
GGAAGTAGGAAGTGGGAAGGATGGATGAGAATAACTGTTGGGTTGATTCGACTGACAAGCAAAGATGGTTATTACCCAATGCATTAGTAAATGCTGTAGTGACTATGGCCCATGGTTCAGCACATGTTGGCGCAAAGGAAATCTATGCATTATTGGATCTTGTATGGAATAACCCGAATATCCCCAAGACAGCTGCACATTTGGTCCGATATTGCATGATTTGTTTACAACATAATCCGGGAGGCAGGGAACCTGCCCTTAGCGGGAATTTTGCACCACCTACTCTGCCTTTTGAAGTACTCCAAATGGATTACATACGTATGGAAGGTGTTAACAATTTGAAGTATGTTTTGGTTGTGGTATGTGCCTTTAGTAAATGGGTGGAGGCCTACCCGACCAAGAAGAACACTGCTTTGGCAACAGCAAAAGCCTTGATTAAAGAGTTTTTCCCCCGCTATGGATTGCCTCGGGTAATCTGGACAGATAACGGGGGACATTTTAATGGAGAACTTGTAAAACATGTTTGTAATGGGCTACGGATTAAACAGAAATTTCATGCAGCTCGACATCCACAATCTGCAGGATTAATGGAAAAGTACAATGGAATACTGAAATTAAAAATGGCTAAAATACAGGAAACAACAAAAATAAATTGGCCCGACACCCTACCCTTAGCCCTGATGTCAATAAGTCTTACCCCTCATTCCCGGTCAGGATTGTCACCTTATGAGGTTGTCTTCGGATGACCAGCGAATGCCTGGGGGGTGCCAAGACCTAGGTCATTTAGAGACATTGAATATCCTATGTTGACAGATTACTTATATGTGTTGACTAAAGATCTTCGTTCCATTCATCAGCAGGTATCAGCAGTGTTGTAACCCTTGCGGGAGGGTCCAGGACATTGTTTGGAACCAGGCCAGTGGGTACTGGTCAAGAACTATCATCGAGACTCCAGCCTAGCTCCTAGATGGTCTAAACTGCACCAAGTTCTCCTGGCCACGTGAATTGCGGTGAAAGTGGATGGAAGAAACATTGGATCCATGGATCCCATGTAAAATGGATACCGCTACCACTTCCTCATGATCAGCAGCTTCCAGAAGGAATTTTGACTCAAGAGAGTGAGCGAGCCACTTGCTTTGTCCCTTTTTCATACACCTAGGAGGCAGAGGGAGGGCCAGAAGAAGGAGCTCTAGGAGTAAACGGGGTATTGCCATCTGCTTCAACAATTGCCCCGAAATCTACAGTTGATCAACAAGTTTGATATTCCAGCGGTGGCAGAAGCATACTCTCTTGTGTTGTTTGTCGATCAGGAAGCGCCTGTCCATGTTTGTTACAACCTGCGGCCCAGAAAACAACGCGGTACCCCAGATGAAGCTGGTAAGAGATAGGGAAAGACTTTAGTAAAAGGGTTTGTTACAACTCTCTCTCTGGGGTACTAAGCGAGACACTGGACTGAACTCGTTGAGAGCTAGGAACACTGGTATTGCTCTGTTCAGAAAGAAAGACTCAAAAGAAATTAAAGGGCACAGGTTGTATCTTTCTACAAGGGCTGTGAATGAAATAACCCAAGCACAAGGATCTTTTTTTTTTTGATGAACAATAGGAGCCTGCCTGTGAGGCTCTTGACGGACACAGGAAAGAAGCACCCTCAGGCAGGTCGGACTGCATTGCTCTAATATAGTTCTGGACTTTTAGTTAGTATGTACCCTTTTGGTCATTTGATTCCTGAAGAAGAACGCCCCTTTGCACCTCGTTATTTGCCTTTTTATGTACCTGTGTTTTCTGCTTGGACCATGCGAGTGAAAGTAGCTTTTGTAGTAACTATTGCAATCCTACTAGTTATATTGATGAGTGTATTTTTGTATTTAGAATTTCATCATCCAATGCATACTGTGTTGGTAACCACTCCTGCACCCCCAGAACATATGTTTTTCTCCGTGGCCCCTCATAAAGAAAGACATCATCAGACTTATACTAAAAATGTATTTGTTGAAATGCTCCACCAAAAGCACAGAGCAACTAATTTGACAAATTGTTGGGTATGTGGTCTTTTACCCTCAGTGATGCATAAGCACGATTTGTTCATATCCTTGCCCTTGTCCTACTTAGGAAGTTGTGAAGCCTGGTTTAACTTATTATCAGCAATGTATATGCATAATACGGCAGACCCCACACAATACTCTGAAAAAAATTATACTATGATTTTGGCTTATATAGAAGTACATCAAGGTTTTGATCCAGAAAGAGGGGATGAGGAAGGATCATTAGAACCTAATGCTTGTATGTATACACTACTTATGAAAATGTCGCTTGGCTCCAGACGAGAGTCTTGATTTTGTTGAGTTTAACCATACTCAGTATTTTCAGCAATTTATTGAAAGAAATGTTACTAATGATAGAGCCCTGCCTATACCTATTTTGAATAGCACCTCTGCCTTTTGCATACAGGGAGCAGGACATATCCAGGTAGGAGAAAGTGAGTGTAACCACACTTATCGTTTGAAAACTTTTAGTAGCCCTCCACTTTTGATTCCCCTAAACATATACTTTGTGTGTGGAGAGAATGCGTATACATGGCTCCCACGTGGATGGTCAGGACGTTCTAACCTGTCCTTTCTGTATCCCCCAGTATACATAGCCCCCTCCAATTACCATAAAGATCAGCGTCTGGACGATTCCAGTCCGTCACTCACCAGGAATAGAAGACAGATAGATACCTCTGACATGGATCAAACAGATACTTCCCTGCAGCAATTTTATGATATAGCAAAAGGCTTATTTCCTATATGGGGCCCAATAATAACAAGTAGAGAGTTAAGACGGTTGTCCAGGGTAGTTGACCGGGTCATTAATATCCCTACAGATATTTTAACAAATTTAACAGCAGAGCTTCAAGCTACGAGACTTGTCTCGCTTCAAAACAGCATGGTTTTAGATGTTATCTTGGCTGATAGAGGAGGAACATGCTGCGTGATCGGCAGTTCCTGCTGAGTATACATACCAGACTCCGCCCCCACTGTCCACTTGGCTATTCAAAAATTACATCGTCTGGCCTCAGAAATTCATGCAAAAATGGTACTTGGTCATTGTCGGGTTGGATTTGGGGATTACTATCAACCTAGGGGTGGAAATTATTAATGATTCTGATAGGCATAGCTGGTATCATATTCACTTGTTGCCTCTGCATACAATGTGGGCCAGCATGTTGCTCTTACTGTGCTACTAAGCTTTCCTCTGGGGGAACATCCTTTATGACACAGATGTTACCCTGTGCTACCATTACGACGCGTCTCTTACAACGGAAGTCGTAACCACGACTTGCGCTGGAGGGAGCTCAAGGACAAGGAATAGTTAATGTACTATTCCAACATCTTCCCTGCTATCCACGGGGACTGGTGTTGGAATAGTAAATTAAACTATTCCTAAGTCCGCACCCTACAGCGCAAGTCGTGGTAACGACTTGTTATGTTATGTTATGTTATTTTTTATTTACATAGCGCACGGCTACTCCATTGGAGTGTCCCGGCGCTTTTTATCTGCAGCTTGTAAGCATAAAAACATAACACAGTGGGATAAAAGAAAAACAACAAAACAAAGGAGGAAGCATGCTAAGGGGCAAAGAGCCAACTTGCGTTGTAAAACACGCGTTGTAACGGTACGCGTGGTAATAGCCCGCGTCGTACCATCATACATCCTTCCTCTGTACTAGTTTCCTCTCCAACAGCTGTGAAGAATCAAATGTTCCAACAGGAGATCCATGAGATAATGGCAATTGATGAAGGAATTTAAAAAAAATAATCCTTAGTTAATTAGCTACATCTAAATGCTAAAAGGGTGGATTTGAAGGCCAAACGTCAGATTCCTCCCTATCGATTATAGCGGTACACACAATTATATGGTTGTTAGCATGATGTATCTATCTGTTTCTCTTTGAGTAGCATATATGAATAGATTAGTAGCACAATATTCGGTATTTGAGGGTTCTCTTGTCAGTTAGTAACATAGGTCATAGAACCATGCAGATGCCATTTTAGTTGGCCCAGTCTAACTTTAAGCTGAACATCACATGTCTCTCTGTTCAGTAGGTTAGATCCATGTGTTTGAGGTATAGAGGAGCAGCTGAAGATGGGTTGCCTTCCCCCTTTCGTTAAAACCTTCAAGGTTACAACTGGGTACGAGCGTGATAAGCACATTCCGGGAGGCGCTGTGCCTGCTCTCCCGAGCACCAGGGTGAAGGGAGTCGACTTCTCTGACCTTGCTATAATGAATAGGGCTATTCTGAACTAACCTTGTGTGCCATATATGGTCTTTCCTATGAGCCACCTGAACCAACTTGTATTTTTCCTTTTTTGGGTATCTGCTTGTGAGATGCAAAGTATATATGTCATGTCTTGACTTTAGGCCAGCAGTCTTCTCTGCGCACCTCGAGTGATGAGGTCGGGAGAGGCTCCTCTAGAGAGTATTTTGTGTAATAAACAATTGAACTTTCTTCACTGCCAACTGACTGATTATTTTGGTAATTACGGTTGTAATGAGCTGGGGGTAAGTTCAGCTCCATAGGTGATTTATTTGTAATATGTCAGGGTAGGCCAAAGAGTAGGAAACCCCGTACTTCTGGAGGATGCGCTTGGCTGGCATGAACTCTCGCATCGCGGCCTGAACAGTCAAGGTATAGTCCATATAAAAGGAAAGGGTGTTACCCTGATGGGTAATAGTGCCCTTATCACGAGCCGCTCTGAGAATGGCATCACGATCTCGGAAATTCAGGATCTTCGCCACTATAGGGCGGGGAGGTAAACCAGGACCAGGGCACAGACCCAGGAAACGATGGGCGCGCTCCACAACAAAGAATGGAGACAGGACCTCCCCGAAGATATCTTTGATGAGCTGCGCGACAAAGTCTTCCATCCAGGAAATGTTGGTGGACTGGGGAAGGCCCGTGATGCGAAGGATACTCGGTCGGGAGCAGGACTCTAAATCTTCATTCTTCTCCTGAATCACGGCCAAGATCTTGTCCATCTGTAGTAACTTCTTTCTGTCCTGGGTGGCCGCATCCTCAACGTCGGATACCCTGGATTCCATGTGTAGTATTGTCGTGGGAGTCCACCCGGGCCTTCACGAGTTGGTCGAGCTGGGAAGCAATGCCGGTGACGGTCGACTTGGCCTCGAGCATGATAGCTTTCAGATCGTCATCTCGGCTCGGGGGTTCCATCGCCCCTGCGGAGTTAGCTTCGTCCGAGCCCGTGCCCTCCTGACGCGAAGATCTCTGAAGGTCAGAGGCAATCTTGGACTGCTTTGGATCCGATTTCCCCATGACGATGTGCAGCTCTGGAGGACCCCCAAACACTCAGGAGAGAGAGCAAGCCGGCAATGTGAGGTGATGGCCAATATCCAGCGGCCAGCAAAATAGGGTTAATCTGGGAGCTCGGTCCGGGAGGCAGTAGGAAGGCAGCACCAAAAAGCACCCTGGCGTGCCAACCCCAGCACAGCACGTGGCCCGGCCAGCAGCCAGGGATAAATGACAGGGGCCACAAACCAGGTCCGAGCAGAGCCGCCACCAGCAGGAGGAGGAAGGACAAGAATGGGCCTCGGCAAGGCGAGGGGAGCCCAGGTAGGAGACAGCAGACAACTGGCGCTGAGGCAGCGTGGAACCCCACAGAACCAGGACTCCCAGCAAGGAAGCAAGAAGCAGCACACAGACCAGGGAGCAGCAGAGATGTGAAGGGCAGGTCCCGAGGGGTGCTGGGCCCCAGCTATCCACAGGCGGGGCCCCCACTCAGCCACAGGCATAAGAAGAGAGGGGGATCCAAGGGTGTACCAGCGGGCCACACAGCAGAAAGGAAGGAGGGCAGGAGCAGAGGCGATGGGACGGGGCACCAACGGCCCCAGTCAGGGCCCAGTAGCCCCAGGAGCGCCACACGAGCGGGAGCCTCGCACGATTATGCCGTCTGTGCAACGTGGCAGAAGAACCACAGAGCTCCGGCAGGACAGCAGGGCGGTGGAATCCGCAATGCGCAATTGTCCTAAAGTGCCCCAGAGAGGAAGGGCAAAGCCAGCTCCCGCGAGCAGGCCCAGGTGCAAGGAGGTGGGCGCAGCGGGTGAGCCCCCGCGCTGGTCCATGGAGCAGGCCCCAGGGCAACGCGACGTCGGCAGCGGGCCGCGGCTTCAGTGCCACACAACAGGAATCTGGCGAAGCGCGGCAGCCGGTGCACGGGCGGAGGAGAAACACCAGTGAGGGAGACAAGGGGGGCAGGCTGCACCCACAGCTCGGCACCGGCGGCACCCCACCCAGTGCGGGGCCAAGGAAGACTCGAGGCCGCAAAAAGGCCTAAGTGCTGCTCAAACTGAGCCGCACAGCAGACAGCCCCCATCCCCGCCGGAGAACTCCCCCAGCACCAGCGCGACTCACTGCGGTAGGTGTCGTCAGGTGGCCATCGTCAGCACAGCAGAGGAGAAAAGCAGCTATGGTGGAGGCCCAGTCAAGTTCCCGGGACAGAGGCCCAGTGCCATCCACGAGGGGAGTAACACAGCCAGGGGGGCACGTAGAAGCGCCGGAGTTACACAGGTAAGTGCGCAGTGCTCCCCGATGTAGAATTCAGTTTACCAGCGAGGAGATTGTGGTGATGTCAGCAGGATATTGGCGGATGAAAGAGCTTGGCCGGCAGAGCCCACTTAGAGTGCGGCCATCTTGCAGCCCGCCAAGCCATGCCCCCAAAGATAATGTCATTGATATATTTTTGAGATGGGTGTGATTATATTGATGAAATTTAGAAAGTTATGGGTAAGTATAATTTGACAATTAAAAAACAAAATATCATTATCCGACTAGCAGACAAAGTAGAACCTTTTGTCATACTTAACTTTGATGTTTATAACTGAGAAGCAATGAAACAATGATCAATATCGAATCAAATACAGTTTTAAATAATGCATAGCATTTTATGATTTTTTTGGTCTCAAACGCTGCTTTTTACTGAATTGCAGCGCTTGCGACAAAAAAATCGTTTGATATATCTGCCCCTTTGTGAGAATACTGCAGGATATCCCTTGATATAATATGTTTTATCTTCTAATGATGAATGTCAAAAGCTTGTATACCATCGATAAACATCCAAATAGACAAAAGCTTTAATATATTCTTATGATACAAAATCTGCAAGCTTTTATAGACACATGAAAATGATACTTGAATTTGTGGAATTAATGTTAAAAACAGTAACTTTTTTGTACCAAGGAGAACTATTTCATCAGATATGCGGTACTGCTATGAGTGCCAGGTTTGCTACCTCTTATACCAACCTATTTATCCCTCGATATGAGAGGGAGCCTGCCCGGAACGACTCATAACATGACAGCTTTAATCATGTGGCTTTGTGAGTCATTATATCAACAACATATTAACTGTCTGGGGAGCCTCCATCAGCCTCTTGCCTGCACCACCAGTGCTGACTCTGCCACCGGCCCAGGGAGGAGGGGCTGCAATGACCTCAGAAGGCGACGGAGCGCCATAAAAGCACAGGAATCATCCTGCAGCTCAGGAGCCTCCTTCAGCCTCTTGCCTGCACCACCAGGGCTGACTCTGCCACTGGCCCAGGGAAGAGAGGCTGCAACGACCTAGAAAGGCGCCGGAGCACCATAAAAGTATGGGAGGTGTCTTGTCTTAGCCCGTAATAAACCGGAGGAGACTGGGCTGGGCCCTCTCCCTTGGACATGTTATAGGGGGAACCTTCGTTAATGATCAGAGCTTGCAAATAACTTGACTGTCCTGCTGGTTCCTCTCCTTCATCACCCTCCGATCTCCAGCCAGTCCTCAACCATTTACTGAAGAGGTGAGCTGTAAGTGTTTTATTTCTTCCCCTCTCCTTCTTCTCCCTGACTTTTGGAGGTCCAATATCAGCCGTGTTTCACCCTTACCTTGCTTGAAGTCCACCTAAAGCTCATTTACATGTGAGTCTGGGGGCCCTCATTGAATCCTGTCTAGGTGAAATCTAAAATGGGGAAGAGAGACATTAAAGACAAGCAGCCAGACTCACCACTATTAATCCCCTGTCCTTTACCGCAAACCTGCATTGATCGGATGCTCCAGAGGGCTATAGGGGTAGTGTCCACACAGATAGATAGAACTGAAAGATGGTTGTTGTTGACTCCTGTTCACCGTTGTACCCTGACAGACCAATCCCCATCCTCAGCCTCCCTCACTCTGGAAAGCCCCTGTGTTACCTTTCCAACCAGCTGATATTGCTTCTGAAACCGTGTCAAGACCAAGTACACAAAAGTGGGGTGCGAACAAGGGCCCAGTCAAGAACAATAAATCCAAACATTCAGCACGGGTGGGGGCACAGTGAAAATAATCCAACAAAGGGTCATTCATCCATGAGTACGAACACCCAGAGTAACCAGGTTTCAGACACTGGCCAAGTCCAAGATGTGCAACCTGACATTCTACCTCCGTCATGGGTGGCAAATCTGCTGGAGGAGTTACGAGGCCAAATTAGAAGTATTGTGAGAGATGAGCATGTCCCTCATGTGGCCCGCCTTGACAAGCTGACCAACCTGTATGGTAACAGAGATGTAAATCCACCCGTAATACCCATACGGGGGAGCAAGTGAACCTTACCTTTCCTGCCCTATCGACTCGGGTGCTACAGAGGAGGTGGAAAGGCCCAAAGAACAAATGGAGGCGGACCCTATCATACCGGTCCCAGTGGGTGGTAGTACAGTCTATGGACCTAAGCAGGGGGAGCAGGTGGTACCTAGCAAGGATATCCCTAAGAATAGCATGGCTCGGGACAGGAGTGGGTGGATTTACATCCCTGTTACCATACAGGTTGGTCAGCTTGTCAAGGCGGGCCTCTTTAAACAATCTCCCACCTGCATGTTTTCCCTATGTTATTATTTTGGCTGGTGTTCCTGAAATGAAAGTAGGCCAGAGGAAATCTCAGCTAGAACTAAAAAACAAATGCCTCAATTGGCTTGCAAGGTACAGCACCAACGCAGGCGAAATTCTCATGACCCGTAGGGTCTGATGGGTGGGAAATAGATCCACAGATCTATGTGGGGACTGTGTTATAATCAACTGTGAAAACCCAAGGATGGTTCAGGGCCTTTTGCAAAGTAATTTTACCACCCAGGATTCTGGCACAACAATTAGGCCATTCCTGCTCACCCACTTTTATATCAAAAGTCTAAAGCCTCCAGTAAGGGAAAACCAACATCATACTCAGAGTGAGGGGTAACAAAACCAACCACAATTGGGACAAGGGTTTCAATATCTGAGACCTGTATTATTCAATGTGCCTGTGGGAAATAGATTTGGGATTTTGGAGGATGTTGATTGACTTGCACCAAACCCTAGTACGGTCCCGGCGACTTACTGCCACAGGGCTCCTCGAGGGAGGGACCCATGTGACCCACGGCCCAGCCCCTTGGTCGAGGTGGCTGTTTCATATAGGACAGAGAGGGTAGTTAGGAAGGAGCAAATGTGCAGATTTTATTGGATAGAAACAAGGGTGACCAGAATGAGGAGCCTGGGCCCCCTAGCCTGAGTGGTAGTGACCCTCCTGCGTACTTACACTCCAGTTCTGTCAATTTTCATGCACAGACAAACACATCAGGACCACTAGACAGCCTAAACACTATCCCTAATGTGGTGTCCCACTTAAAGCTCCACCCTAGTTCCTTCGGTTCCCCTGGCCAGAGCAATACCCATATAGTACTAGAACCTCCTAGCCTCGAAACCATCTGGATGAATCAGGTAGCTCCTTCCAGGATATTGTGCATATGTCATTCTGACCGGACCGGGAAAGTCCAACCATTAGAGTCTCTTACTGTTGGAGGCGCCTTAGCCAGATGACCCAAACCAAACACAAGGAGGAAACTCTCTTGGAATGTCACAGGCCTTAAGAACAAATTGAGCGACCCAGACTGGGGGTCTTTGTAGGAGATTTTGATATATGCATGTTCCAGGAATCTGGAACATGCAACCACATACTTTGTTTGTTAATGAATCCATAGTTTTTTTTCCATGAATTCCATGGTGTCACTAGGACTGAGAATGTTCTTCAATGTTTCTGCCCTTCCTATAGGTTAACAATGGCTTCTTTGTTATGATCTTTCTCAGACCGTTCTCAACTTTAAGGATATTCCAGTGTTTTTTAAAACAATGAATATCTAAGCATTTTCAACACAAAATATTTGATAAATATAACATGCTCTTGTTTTTTTATGACACATTTTGTGTTATTTTCATCAATTAGCAAGGCTAGTCTATGTATTGTATGCACTTTTTCTTACTGATTCAACAAGTACCTTTTGTACATATCCATGCTCTTGTAGTCTTCCTAGTGTTTCACCTTCCACCCTTAAATAATTGTCCTGGCTCGTGCAATTTCTCCTATATCTAATCATGTAGAGGAATGTAGAGGAAACATGGTTTCAATACAAGACAAGTAGGTAGACCACATTTAGAACAGTTGTAGGGGTAAGTGTCATAAACATGGTAAATGAATCGCCAGTGATATGCTAGGGTGGTGGTGCCATCATATTAGAAATGGTGTCACATGGTATGAGATATCTGCTGTTGTTAAAGGTGAGGTTGTATATAGAGTTGGGTTTGTTTAGAAATACATATGTGGTGTTTTTTTGTGGGTTTAAGGCGCTATTGAAAGTCGCAATTGATGCAATTTAAGCAAAAATGGTGAAGGTATAATTTATTAGAATTGGCAGTCATTTAATTTTGAGAGGTGAGACAAGCAATATCATGTAGTTTGGAAGTAAACATATTCAAAATTGAGAATTATTGGAAGTATTGCTTGAACAGCTTCTGATCTTAGAAGTCTGTAAATCAGTTCAATGTGAAGTGATTAAAACAGTAATATATCAACCACTGATTATGAGAAATTTGGAAGTCTATTGATTCAAAAGCCATGTATTTCTTCCCTTTTTCATATATGTTAAGGAAGTATAATATATTTATTGTGTGATTGTTATGGATATGCGCGTCCCTAGTGTGATTCACAGTTTAATTCAAATACATAGTTATGACTAAGAAAAATTTAGAAAAATGTGGAGCCAGATGAAACTTATGTATTTAAACCGCATGACCATGTGAATGAAAACTAATGCAGAACACAGTCTGAAACTCCTCCATCTAAATATAACCCTCGGTAGGCTTAAATTGTCTTTTATTCAATGGACATTATATATATATATATATATACTAGCAGCCCGTCCCAGCGTTGCCTGGGGTAGAAGGGGGCTGGGGGCTGCATTTCAGGTTTGCGTGCTCTCCCGCTCAGGCCCCCGCCCGCCACGACATTGTCTGTGTCCCGGACAATGTTGTGGCGGGCGGGGGCCGGGGGAGGAGAGCACGCAAACCTGAAATGCTGGCTTCCCCTACCCCCGCCTGCCCTGACAATCCCCAGCAGCCCGTGCCCCGCCCGCCCGCCCCGACCCTGGCTGCCCCGGATTCTTACCTTGCCTCTGCTGCTCACACCGCCGGTCCATATTTCTCCGCTCCGCCACTCACCACCTGTCCGCCGCCGCTCCTCCCAGCGCCATATCCGCCTCTCCGCTCCGCCGCTGGCCTCACTTCACCGCTCCTCCCCTGCGCGCCATGTCCGCCGCTCCTGGGACGCTGCTCCTCCCCTGCTCCTGACGTGACGACACACAGTCGCGGCCGGCGCTACTTTGGGGGAACTACTTTTTGTAAAAATGTAACTTTTTATATAACGTTTATTTTTAACATTTTTAAAGCCTATGACCATCTACACACCCTGCCGATTTCAACAGTGTATCGGGTGTGTAGATTGGCCCTGTGGTTCCCGAGTTTACCTTGCCTAAAGGTGCAAGTTCTCTCTTTATAATAGTAGTATAGATATATATATATACATGTCCTCGGCATGGTTCTTTATCAGCTTCAAAAGCGGGCTGACTAAAAGACGCAACGGACCTTTCTAAAAAACAATACATATCAACTAAATGGGGACAACAGCCATTTGAGGCTTAAAAAGCTATTGGAAGCTAGAAAAGGATGCCGGCTGGGGAACCACAAGCACCAGAATGCATTTCCAAATGAAGTGGACGCCCATTAGGGGGCGAATAAAAGACAATGTTGTCATGACACACTTGATTGGTCTCCCTTACCCGGCACGGATGTTCCCATCGGCGCACCTCTGAAGAAGGTCAATGGTGACCGAAATATATAAGGACTGCCGCATTGAAATTAATAAAATTTAAGGACTGAAGTTGCTGGAGTGTTGCTTCTCTCCTCGGTGAAGGAGGGGTTTTGAATACATTAACGGCTTGGTTCTGCCGAGAGCGTGCACCGCCAGTGAGTGTGCCGGCACCCGCCCGAAAGTGAACCTGGATTTGGAGAACGCGAAAACGAAGGGCGGCGGCACTGCCGAGGACTGTCCTCGGCATGGTTCTTTATCAGCTTCAAAAGCGGGCTGACTAAAAGACGCAACGGACCTTTCTAAAAAACAATACATATCAACTAAATGGGGACAACAGCCATTTGAGGCTTAAAAAGCTATTGGAAGCTAGAAAAGGATGCCGGCTGGGGAACCACAAGCACCAGAATGCATTTCCAAATGAAGTGGACGCCCATTAGGGGGCGAATAAAAGACAATGTTGTCATGACACACTTGATTGGTCTCCCTTACCCGGCACGGATGTTCCCATCGGCGCACCTCTGAAGAAGGTCAATGGTGACCGAAATATATAAGGACTGCCGCATTGAAATTAATAAAATTTAAGGACTGAAGTTGCTGGAGTGTTGCTTCTCTCCTCGGTGAAGGAGGGGTTTTGAATACATTAACGGCTTGGTTCTGCCGAGAGCGTGCACCGCCAGTGAGTGTGCCGGCACCCGCCCGAAAGTGAACCTGGATTTGGAGAACGCGAAAACGAAGGGCGGCGGCACTGCCGAGGACTGTCCTCGGCATGGTTCTTTATCAGCTTCAAAAGCGGGCTGACTAAAAGACGCAACGGACCTTTCTAAAAAACAATACATATCAACTAAATGGGGACAACAGCCATTTGAGGCTTAAAAAGCTATTGGAAGCTAGAAAAGGATGCCGGCTGGGGAACCACAAGCACCAGAATGCATTTCCAAATGAAGTGGACGCCCATTAGGGGGCGAATAAAAGACAATGTTGTCATGACACACTTGATTGGTCTCCCTTACCCGGCACGGATGTTCCCATCGGCGCACCTCTGAAGAAGGTCAATGGTGACCGAAATATATAAGGACTGCCGCATTGAAATTAATAAAATTTAAGGACTGAAGTTGCTGGAGTGTTGCTTCTCTCCTCGGTGAAGGAGGGGTTTTGAATACATTAACGGCTTGGTTCTGCCGAGAGCGTGCACCGCCAGTGAGTGTGCCGGCACCCGCCCGAAAGTGAACCTGGATTTGGAGAACGCGAAAACGAAGGGCGGCGGCACTGCCGAGGACTGTCCTCGGCATGGTTCTTTATCAGCTTCAAAAGCGGGCTGACTAAAAGACGCAACGGACCTTTCTAAAAAACAATACATATCAACTAAATGGGGACAACAGCCATTTGAGGCTTAAAAAGCTATTGGAAGCTAGAAAAGGATGCCGGCTGGGGAACCACAAGCACCAGAATGCATTTCCAAATGAAGTGGACGCCCATTAGGGGGCGAATAAAAGACAATGTTGTCATGACACACTTGATTGGTCTCCCTTACCCGGCACGGATGTTCCCATCGGCGCACCTCTGAAGAAGGTCAATGGTGACCGAAATATATAAGGACTGCCGCATTGAAATTAATAAAATTTAAGGACTGAAGTTGCTGGAGTGTTGCTTCTCTCCTCGGTGAAGGAGGGGTTTTGAATATATATATATATATATATATATATATATATATATATATTCTCCCTAGGTTTGGAGAACTGTAAGTTTTCTATTCTATTCTGAAGGTCTTGTAAGGCGCATGGCTACCTTAAGGCAACCCAGTGCTGGAACACTACGTCATCATATGGTTAAGGTTAGTTGCCAAAGAGCCAGGGTTTATATGACTTGCTAAAGCGTGTTTGCATGATAGCTGGTAAAGGTCAAAGGAGAGAAAATTCCCCAGTTGGGGCGAGGTGGGAAAAGGAGCAGCCACCCCATTGGGTTCCACTGCATTTCGAGACCTGTATCAGATGGCCTGAGAAAGATCTCAAGGACCTTCCAGGGATTTAAGGAATAACAACTGATCTCAAAAGAGTTGGGGACTTTCTTGTGTAGAGACCTATGCAGAATGCGTAAGCATTTGAATTGGACCGGCTGCTCAACTGGGAGCCAATGGAGGTCCCTCAGGGCCACTTTTGCAGATTGGTGTAGGGGAAGATTCACCAGGAGCTGGGCAGTGGTGTTCTAGGTAGTTGGGAGCCTCTTTGTCACATACTGAGGAGAGCCCAAATAAAGAGCATTGCTGTAATCATGGCAGGAGATGAGAAGAGACTGAACAATTAGTCTCCTGGCTATGAAAGAAGGAGCTTTAAGATCTTTCTTAGGATGTTCCAACGGTTCAAAGGTTTTTTTATTTGCATAATTAGTTAAAATTATTACAAAATTCGCATAATAAAATAACGATACAAAATTTATTAAAAAAATTACTAAAATTGTTGTCTCTCGGCTATTGTTTTGTTTGGGGGCGGGCTTGTGAGGTCCTAGGGTTAAGCTGGCCCTGTTTGCCCACGAACTGGATGGTCCTCATATTCTATTAGGTCTAAAAGTTTTCTTGCTTCTGCCAAGAATTAGACTCCACGGCATACTAGGATTATGTTGGAACCACCGAGCCAGCTTGTGACTGCGTGTCTGCAGGATCGAATGTTGAGAGCATTAAAGATGGGTTTCAATAAGAGTCGTCTCTGACTTATCAGGGCCGGACATAAGCAGAAAAGGTGGACAAGTGTTTCGGTGTTGTACCCACAAAGGCGACATTGATTCGTCTGGTGTGATGATTTCCAGGACGGTAGTAAATCCTTTGTGACATGCATCCCCATCCGATAGGCTGTAAAAGACTTTTTTAGGTGACCACTGAAGTGGGATGTTAGATATGTGTGTGTTTTTGGGGTTGTGAAGCTGTTCAGGATGGTCCAGGCATGCCGCCGTTTTGCCAATAACTCTTTGTCCTCAAAAAAAGATTTCCATTTTGCTGCCGTATTGGCTGATTTTTTTAGACTTACTTTATCTGTCCCTGATTTCCAAGCGACTGCTAGCTCTAACTTTTCCACGCAGAATGTCAAATACTTTCCTCAATTAGGATGTTCCATTCACCAAAGCAGTTAGCTGTAATTTTTTGGATTGGTGCTCCAGCGTGAGATTGGAGTCTAGCCAAATCCAGTGCTCCTTATCACTGTTTTTGGATGAGGCAACTGATCTAAGAAGTCTGGCACCGGAGAGGGAAATCATTTGTTGAAGTTGATACACAGTAACTTAACATCATTCTTTTCTTAAGCTTCAATGTATAGTTAGACATCCATCTGGCCACTTCCTGAAGACACAGGATAAGACTAAGGTGAGTAGAACTGGGATCAGGGAGAAATCGCTAAATGGGTGTCATCAGCATAAGAAACCAAATGACAACCCAAATGAGAAGACAAATGCAGCCAGGGGATAAGATACATGATTGAAAATGGTGGAACTAAGGAAAGACCCCGAGGCACCCCACAGCACAGGGGGAGTGTGGGGGAATACCAGGAACGGTCTAGTACCTGGAAGGTTCTCTCCTTTAGGAAAGAAGAAAAACAGTTCAGGGCATGGCTGACTACACCTTCTCTGGAAATCACATGGATGAGTATTACATGGTCTCCCATGTCGAAGTATGTGAATATTGTATTCATTTATGCACTGAGTAATTCGTTTAGCATTATAGCATTTATAGAAGAGTTTGAAAGATATTTTTACAAGTGATATGTGATATTTATTGTGGCTTGCATGTTTATCTTTTCAGCCCTGAGGAAGCATTTATTTTGCCATGAAGCACGTTTTGGATGTGGCTGTATTTGTTCATCATTAACTCATGGGACTTGAATTAATTCGAACATTTCTTTGTAGACATTTTTTTTGCCTTTTGTGAGACTAAAAGTTATCATTGTATCTTGTAAAATATTTTTGTCAATGAAATTAGTTGGTCTTGAAAGCGGAAATTAGCTTTTCAAAGGAAGATTCCGTATTTTTTTTTTCAATAAAGCAAATTAAAAATAATTGAAGCTGCATGAATTAATCAATATGCAGTCAGTAAGCTATTCTTCAACTTTTGCTTGTTGATTTGACTTAATGTGATGAGCTTGATCACAAAAAGGAAAGGTCCTGGTTCGATGGATTTTTCATTTGAATTTTATCTTCATTTTTCAAAAGTCTTATTTGCCTAAAATGTTCAAGTTATTTTCTTTCTTTATCAAGAACAAATATGAAGAGGAAATGTATCAAGGAGCCCTATTCTGTCTCATTCCCAAGGATGATAAAGACCTTAAATTATGCAAAAAATTATAGACATATATTTTTTGTCCATTTGCATTATAACATTTGTGCAATACATATTGCTCTTCGTCTTGACCCATTGTTATCCACACTTATAGGATGAGCACAAACGAGGTTTGTTAAGGGTAGAAATCTATTCGACAATACCAGGCACCTCTTTAATGTATTTAGTACGTGTATAAAAATAAGCACTCATTGGCTGCTATCTCCTTTGATGCTGAAAAAGCATATAATTGCATGGGTTGGTTTTTCATTTTACAATCACTTGAAAGGTTTGGTTTTGTCCCTTACCGTCTTAATTTAGTTTCCCTTCTATAGTCATCCCAACAGCCTCTATATGTGTAAATGGTCTGTCATCATCTTCTTTCACATTATACAGAGGAGTTAGACAAGGTTACCCTCTTGTCCTTGTCCTTTTTTGACTATTTGTGGTAGTTTGTGCTTAGAGCTCCATAGGTTGTTTTTCCACATAAGGTAGCAAAACCAAATTAGTTCATTTTTTCCAACATCCCACAGAATTTTAAAGATACCCAAGGTTTGTATATTCCCTGGAGGGGACAAAGAAGTTAGGTAAAACATAGAAAAATTCTAAGTTTGGGGGAACAATAGGAAAAGAGTGTTCCAGATAAAAGTGTCTGTTTTTTTCCCTAGAAAAAGCGTTAACAAATGGTTTGCTGTGCTAAAGTCACCACACCATCATCCCATCTTTCAGGAACATGCATAGCTTATTCAAAAATCCTATTTTGTACACCAGCTGTGGCATTTTTCAAAGAGGTAGCCCATTATTCCTATTTTTTGTGCCTTTATCCCACTTCCACTTGGTGGTGGGAACCAGTGTTAAAACCTTGACTGATGCATGAAAGCTATGAACTGAAGTGTAGACAAAGTTCTAAATTCATCAATGTATCATATGTGGTGATCCTTCAAGGATTTCAGAAAAACACTAACTGTTGAAATAAAGAAATATTCAAAATTAATAGGAAAAACAGCCATTTTCTGACAAGTTTTTAATCAGTAAATTTCTGTCACAATGGCCGATTTGGCAAAACAATATACTAAGTATGGGCGAAATTTGCGAATTCGTGGTCCGCGAATTCAAGCGAAAGCGAATTTGCGGTCTGCAAAATTCGTGAATTTGTGCGAACTTGCAATTTTTTTTATTTTGGCATGTTCGCGGGCTTTTTTTTCGGCGCGGCTTCCCCAAACTTACCAATGCGGTCGTTTTTGGACTGGCCAACTTGTTCGTGGGAGGAAAACAACTCGGCAAACTCAGAATCAACGCAGCGCGCGCGAGATTGTATTTTTAAAGCGCGAACAAGCAAAAAAAAATCGAAATTGCTAAAAATACGCAAATTTTGCGAGGGGAACGAATTTTCAGCCCATGCTTACAATATACCATTATATCCGCTATACCCATCTGGTTGCAGGGATGCAAAGGGTTTGTAGGTTCTCCTAGAGCCAGAGGTACCCAGTGCCAACAACTGAGATGCACCTTCCAGTGGTTTTTCATTGTGTTGCTAGTATAGACCAATTCATATGGGGAACTATGTAGAGTGAAAAATGGATACCAAGAAAACCTATTGACTTCTTAAATAGGCACCAGTTATATGGAGATACAGGGGTATTTGTAAATCTCCGAACTTGTCAGTACTATAAAAGTATGTGATTCAAAGGGTATTTTTCAAAGTGTCTTCTTTCTTACACACTGGCTTACATTTGGAAGGCACGTATGCAGCAAAGTCTACTTTTGCTGCAAACTTAGGGAGCAGTGGCAGGGAGCCTTGGGTCCAATTGACGACGAGGACTGGCAACTGGCCCATATGTTACCCCGGGATGCAGCCATCACACTTCGATTCAGGCTGATACGGCTTACGATTCTCCACCGATCATACATGACCAGGAACATTTTGGCAAAATTAGGAACTAGACCTGACAACCTTTGTTAGAGGGGCTGCCAACAACAGGCAATCCTCTATCATACTATATGGAGCTGCCTAGCCTTACGTCACCTCTGGGAAGAAGCCACATATCACATGCAGACAGCACTGGGAAAGTAGGTGGTCCTGACACTACAACTGGGGTTACTGAACATTTGGGCCGCCGCTGACCTCACTGAGACTGAGCAACAATTAGCAACACTAGGCTACACACTGGTTAAGCGGGAACTGGTGAGAGGATGGGAAGGGGACAATCCACCCTCCACTACCATATGGGCGAAAGAATTAGGTGCATGATGACAGAGACAGAGGTTTTTGTAGCCAGGGGCTGCCCCAATAAATGGGATAGGAAATGGTCCCAATAGAATGTGTATCGTGGAGACATTTTTTATGTCCCCAACGGTGGAATTAGAAATGCGCAGAAATGCAGACCGAGATGGGGTTCATTGATGTCTATTTGATGATGACTCCTGTAGAAAAGTAAAGTTATGAGTAACTTGGAAATGTGTTGTTCAATGTTATTTGTACAACTGTCACTGAAATCAGTAAAAACACTGTTTAAAAAAAAAGAATAATGTCATTACACTTGTGTGGGTGGGCAAGAAACCACAACACTAAAGGCCCTAAAGCACTGCATTGATAGATAAGCAAAAGGGGTAGCTGACATATTCGGGGGTGTTCTGTTGTGCCCCCAGTGCAAGCCTACAAATCACAGATATTTTTAAAAACTTGACAACCAGGGGATTCCAGAGTGGTGTGCCTTGCATGGATACCATGAGGTTTTTCGTACCCATAATGCCCTGCAACCTTCATCCTTTTCCACAAAATCACTCCTTTTCCTTACCTTTCTGTGATGGAAACTTCCGGAACTAGGGCTTATTCACAAAATTCCTTCCACCCAGCATGAACCGACTTATCCCCATAAAAACAATGCCCCAATTGTGTGTATCTACTCTCCTGGCTCTTTTCTTGCCAACAACAAGCTCTGCAATTGTAATATCAGCGACTCTTTTCCTCTGTTGCAGGAATGCAGTCAGCAAATTGCCAGTCCTGAAGACTTGCAATGTCATCCACAACAGACAGAGTAAAAACTACTGCTTCTACGGCAGTAAAGCTTTCAATAAGAGCCAATTGAAAGTCAAGGAAGGATGTCAGTCTTCCTGTGTTGTTCTGCCAATAAACAACATATGCCTTATATGTTGCCAACTGAATCAGGTGAGTAGCCAACCTCTTATCATGTGCAAACTTTACAACTCACATTATATGTTTGAAGACTTGTGACCAAATATACAAACAATTTGCGAATCAGAAATGGGATGCAAACTGGTTTGTGAATGAAAAAAGGGCTGTAAGCTATGTACGAAAGCCATTCGCAAACCTAAAATTGCGATGCTACCAATTTGTGACTGGTACATAAGGGGGTGGTGATAGACGGAGCATCTGAATCAATCAAACACTCACACCCAGTCAAAAGATTTGGTTTTAATGGATCAGCGTTCTTTAGCCCACTCTGCCACCCCAGTTCAGACATGGCTATATGCAAATCAGTCTGACCCTGTGCCTCATGGGAACAGTCCAGCCCGAACTGCCAAGCCATGTCTTCCCTGGACCGGAAACAAGCTTCTGAGGACCGGTTTCTGGCATTCCAGTCGTCTTCAGCCCGGATTGCTTGAATCCAGTGGCAAAGTGAGCAAGGGACTCACGTCTGAGCATACCCTGCCACACTTATGGCGGTTAAAAGCGGTACAAAAGGGGGTGGTGATGGACGGAGCATCTGAATCAAGCAAACACTCACACCCAGTCAAAAGATCTGGGTTTAATCCATCACCGTTCTTTAGCCCACTCTGCCACCCCAGTTCAGACATGGCTATATGCAAATCAGTCTGACCCTGTGCCTCATGGGAACAGTCCAGCCCGAACTGCCAAACCATGTCTTCCCTGGACCGGAAACAAGCTGCCGAGGACTGGTTTCTGGCATTCCAGCTGTCTTCAGCCTGGCTTGCTTGAATCCAGTGGCAAAGTGAGCAAGGGACTCACGTCTGAGCATACCCTGCCACACTTATGGCGGCCAAAAGCGGTACAAAAGGGGACGGAGCATCTGAATCAATCAAACACTCACACCCAGTCAAAAGATCTGGGTTTAATCCATCACCATTATTTAGCCCACTCTGCCACCCCAGTTCAGACATGGCTATATGCAAATCATTCTGACCCTGTGCCTCATGGGAACAGTCCAGCCGAACTGCCAAGCCATGTCATCCCTGGACTGGAAACAAGCTTCCAAGGACCGGTTTCTGGCATTCCAGCCGTCTTCAGCCCGGCTTGCTTGAATCCAGTGGCAAAGTGAGCAAGGGACTCACGTCTGAGCATACCTTGCCACACTTATGGCAGCCAAAAGCGGTACAAAAAGGGGGTGGTGATGGACGGAACATCTGAATCAATCAAACACTCACACCCAGTCAAAAGATCTGGGTTTAATCCATCACCGTTCTTTAGCCCACTCTGCCACCCCAGTTCAGACATGGCTATATGCAAATCAGTCTGACCCTGTGCCTCATGGGAACAGTCCAGCCCGAACTGCCAAGCCATGTCTTCCCTGGACCGGAAACAAGCTTCCGAGGACCGGTTTCTGGCTTTCCAGCCATCTTCAGCCCGGCTTGCTTGAATCCAGTGGCAAAGTGAGCAATGGTCTTTCGTCTGAGCATACCCTGCCACACTTATGGCGGCCAAAAGTGGTACAAAAGGGGGTGGTGATGGACGGAGCATCTGAATCAATCAAACACTCACACCCAGTCAAAAGATCTGGGTTTAATCCATCATTGTTCTTCAGCCCACTCTGCCACCCCACTTCAGACATGGCTATATGCAAATCAGTGTGACCCTGTGCCAATGTGACTAGCACATTTTAGCAAACCGAAATAGTGAGTCGGTATTTGGGAATCACTAATACCGACTGTGCAAAGGGGTTGTGTAACTGAGTCGAAAATAGAGGATAGGCCTGTTTCCCCATAAAATGTACCAGCAATTCAAACCAGTTAGTAAATTAGTGCAAATTATAAAAGCAGGCCCAGAATGCACCACAGATGTCCACAATGGCTGCCCTGTACCTGATAGCAAGGAAAATGCACATACTGACTGCTCAGCAGGAGAGGATGCAGAGACAAGAAGGAATTGTTTGAGCCAGGATGACCCTTTTCCAACAAACAGAAGAAGAAATGTATAACCAATAAAGGCTACGTAGCATTTTCATTCTAAATATCATGGACCTTTCTAAGTCACATTTCGAAAGCAGTACTCTGCACAGCTATTCCATCCCCAACCATGTTCAGGTGTTGTACTCGTTACACCTATTAGCCAGTAGAAGTTACCAGGATGTGATAGCTGTTGCAGAAGGGATGTCTTAAAGTGCACTTTCGCGTTTCTTCAGGAGGTTTCTAGATGCCATGCTTATCTACATCCACCATCACATATACTTACCCGGGAATGCACAGGAAATACAAAGTACTAAGTTGCAATATTTACGGGATTGCCAAATCCCCCATGTCATGGGGTCGATAGATGGGAAACATGTGCTCATATATTCACCATTCAATATTGAATATATGCTGAGGAACAACAAATGTACCCATTGCCCTAACATTCAAGTGGCATGCTATGCTCACAGCATTATCAGCGATATAGTGTCACAATATCATGGAAGAACCCATAACTCCTTCTTGTTAAGGCACAGAGGAGTTTGCAGCCGACTGGAAAGAGGGGAGTTTGATTATGGATATTTGTTGAACATTGAAAATAAAAGTCAAAACATAATTGCTATGCCCAATCTCCACAAAATGTATGTTGCCTCATGTATGTGTTTTAGGTGACTGTGTAATCCCCTATGTCCCTGGATTTTCTTACACCCTACCTCTCTACCACCACCCAGAATGAAAGGAGATATAACAATGCACATCATCGTACCAGGATTCAAATTGAGCAGACATTTTGGCTCCTGAAATCACAGTTTTACTGCTGCACAAGAGTGAGAGTGCCCTACAATTTGACCCAGAATGAGCATGTAAGATCGTATCAGAGTGTGCCATACTACACAACATTACCTGCAGGAGAGGCCTACAGATTGCAGTGTCAGAACCTTATTTTGAGGATTAGCAAGTCGGCCCACCAGTTCAACATCCAACTGAGAAGAGCATAGCAGTGGAGGGGAGGAGGTGCAGGAACCTCATTGCCACACATTACTTTGCAAGGTAAGTAATGGTTAGTTCAACAAATTGAAATTAAATGATTGCACAATAGTTTGATTTATCAAAGTGAAGAGACCATTATTGTCAAGTGTTTCACTACTGTTTCAAAATAATCTGTATTACACATAAATGGATGTAACCTGAGAACAATATGTAAGTTGGTTACAGCACAAACCTAAATTAGACCAAAATATTTACGCACTCCCCGACTGGTACCCTTCATATTTTATGTGACTACATGCAGAATTGGTTATTCCACTATGTTGAGGTGCAGAAGTACAGCTAGCAGCAGAAATGCATCTGTGGCAGAGATGCTTCTGACACTCGAAAATTAATTACTATCAACCACCCCACTTGCAAATTGCACTCTCCCTTTGCTTCCACTGCAGTGGTAATCTGGCCAAGGCCCCTAGACACATTATCACTGAAGTGGCCCATTTCGACCAATAATGTCACAGTATGCTGTGATAAGGCTGAGGTGACATGTGCAAGTATTCCAAAGGAGCTTGTTAAGGCACCCATACGCAAAGCACTGCTTCTCTCTCTGAGCCTCTAATTGTTAGTTTTCTCTTTCATCTGTGTGCCTAGTTTCTCTAGGACTAGTTAGGTTGTCCATTTTAGTGGCCACTGTATTGAAACCTACAGATATTGTATGCTGAATGTTTTGCAATTTCTGTTGACTAATTTAATTTGTGTGTACTGCAGGTACTGAATCTGCAGCATGGACGCCTGAAGCCCACCAAACAGCTTTTGCTGTTTTCTGGGACCCAGAATGCTGGTATTGGGGTCCTGCCAACTTGAGGCTGGATTGAAGTGGGTGGCTGGATAACATCCTCATCTATAAATAATGGTGGCTGTGGGGGACAAAAACACTGCTGGAGTGGCCATGAGGTGTTGTGGGCAGACTCTTCACCAATACTGCTTCTTCCCCCATCATTTGGGCCTGTTCTTCTCCTTCATTATTGGTCTTCCTCAGGTGTATTTATCAGAAGTATGGACATGCTATTAATGTCATTTTATGGGGACCCCATTTGTCTGTACTTGAAAAGTATGATGTAATCAATGTCTGACACTGAATACAGTGTGTCGTTTTTCTACTACAAGTCCCGTGTACACCATAAGGGGTAATTTAGCTATGTAATAGTCCCATCCTTATCTGCTTGTATCAGTTGTAATTTTATATGCATATAGTATAGAGGTATTTATCTTTACACTTACATTGCAATGGTCCGAGGTAGAAGTGCTAATGCTGCTAAATCCAACTACTGCCTCTGGCTCCAGGGTTGTCTCTACTATTGCCTCCAGTGTCGTTGTTGGAGGAAATGTTGAGGGAACATCTTCTGTTGCTCAGAACTCGTCCAGACATGTTGCCACCCTTTCTTTGATGACCCGAGGTCATACAACCTCTTCAGTATTGCTTCCACCAAGAGCTGAGCCACACCTACAGCATTTATTTTTTGCTGCCAGTCCATCCAGATTTTGCATTTCTGGGTATCAGGCACAGCCATAGATGCACGGACAAACAGCTGCTCATGATTGTTGCAGCACTCCTTAGTTAGTATCTCCAGTTCTTTTTAGCAGAACTTCAATTTGCGCTTTCTCACCCCTGCCTCCTCTGCCTGTTGGCTGCCCATTCCTGTGGCATTTATTAAGGTTTTGGGGCTCCTCAGGTCACAGGAGATCTCCAACCTCACTCTGCCTGCTCTCCTGGTTTCTCATAGGCAGCACTTCCTGTTTGTGAGGTCATCTCCCTGACCCAGGAAACAGAATCTCTTTATTTTTATGTGGTCTCCAATTTGCAACTGCATTTGCAAATTGTGACTGAATAGGTAATTTCAAATTGCGACTAAATAGGCAATCGCAAATTATTATTTCCTATTTAGCAATGCGATTCTTTTTTTTGTTGTTGCCATTTTATATAGCGCAAACACGCACCAAAGGTGTCAGATCATGACAGGCTGCGAGCCTACCTGACTTTTACTAGAACTACCAGCCAAACTACATCTCCCAGAAGAATTTGTTCATCATTTAAACCACGTACAACGCATGGAGCGTTGTCGTGATTCTGGTTTTAGAGGAAGTGCCGGGTGCAGGGAAGTCGCTCTGCACTCTCTGATGTTTTTCTGCTGTACTTTTGTGTTTCGAGGGATTTCACGTGCATGGTTCGAGGCGTTAAAGTTTTCCCTCATTTCCTTCCCAGTAGCAGTGATCATTTGTAAGGAGCCGGTTGCTCCTGTTGCGTTTCGCTTGGCTGAGCGAGAACATTCCGTTCTTGTATCCCGCCCGCGGCGGGAGAAGTCTTATGATGAAACTTTCACCCACAAGTTTACTGTCTTCCCCCAAGTAATACTGAGAAGAAGTTCCCTTGAATAAAATATTCAATAAAACAACTTAATTTACAAATCAATTAGGACAATAAAGTTAAGAAAATTGTTCACAATTTATTAATATTACAAAATATGTTAAAAAAAACAAGTGGGCAAAAGCGCCACTGTACACAAATAAAAACAAATAAATTGGAGGAAAAATTGTTAAAACGGTTTTTTGACATACATGGAAATCAAAAACTTTTCAAAGAAACAGAGAGAGGCACTAAATAATCTACAGAACAATTTGGATTTAACAATCAAACCCGCTGATAAGGGCGGGGGAGTTGTGATCTTCGATACTGTAAAATATGAGAACAAGATGAGAGACCTCTTAAGTATCAAAGAACACTATGAAAAATCCAGATTCCAAGAGCTCAGTAAATTAAAAAGTGAAGTAGCCCATCTTTTAAGAGATGGTAAAGAAAGGGGAGCCATAAGTGATAATGAATATAAATTTCTGCTCAATCAAAATCCGATTACCCCAGCTATGTATGGACTTCCAAAAATTCACAAAGATCTTTATGATCCACCCATGAGACCCATAATCAGTGGAATAGGATCTATCCTTGAGCCCCTAAGTCGGTATGTAGACTTCTTTCTACAACCGATTGTGAAAAAACAGAAGTCTTACCTCAAAGACACCTCTCATGCAATATCGGTGTTTGAAGGCAGAGAGTTCAATAGGGTGACCCAGTTCTTGGTCACCCTAGATATAGAAGCTCTCTATACCAATATCCCCCAAAATAACACCTTGGAAGTGATAGCCTCAATACTTGAAAATGAAGATCTCCATGGAGGTGAAGACTATTTCATCATGTCTTGTATCCATCTAATTCTTAAAAGAAACTTCTTCCTGTTCAAGGATGATCTGTACCTCCAGATTAAGGGCACCAGCATGGGGACTACCTGTGCCCCTAGTCTGGCATGTCTGTACGTTGGGAATTTCGAACTAAAACATATCTTCAATGAGGTAGCCCCTTTTTTCAAAAATGTTTCCTGCTGGCACCGCTATATTGATGATATCATCTTCATCTGGAGCGGTGCCAGCGAGGAATTACTCAACTTCCTGCAATGGATTAATTTGGGTGACCCTAACCTGAGATTTACAGGACATCATAGTAATACAAGCGTAGAATTCCTTGATATTAAGATCAAAGATCAGGAAGGTAGCCTTAAAGTAGAGCTTTTTAACAAACCAACCGATAAGAACTCCCTTTTACATTACTCAAGCAACCACCCAAAGGCGCAAAAAGACAATGTGCCATTCGGTGAATTTTTAAGATTGAGGCGAAATTGTTCTGACTTAGATGATTTTTATAAGCATTCAGACAACATGAAGAAACAACTTAAAGAGAGAGGGTACCCTAACAAACTGATTAAAAATTCCTTCAAAAGGGCAAGATTTTATAATCGTGACAGTCTATTAGACCAAAATAAAATTAAAACCAATAATAAAATGGACAGAATTGTTTTTGTAACACAACTCTCACATCTGAGTAATCAGATTAAGAATATAGTTTACAGAAACTGGTGCATAATAAATTATGATACCGATAACAAATTGGACAAACCTTTGTTCTCCTTTCGGAGAAACAAAACTCTTCGG
Source organism: Lissotriton vulgaris (assembly GCF_964263255.1). Taxonomy (NCBI): domain Eukaryota; kingdom Metazoa; phylum Chordata; class Amphibia; order Caudata; family Salamandridae; genus Lissotriton; species Lissotriton vulgaris. Next base: position 400,451,279 of record NC_141697.1, on the reverse strand, counting down.
AATAGCCTAGTACACACCTATAAGTCTCCAAATGAATCCCAACTCACTCTGAATGGATCTAGAGCACTAGGCAGCTACAAATGCGGCACGTGTTCTATATGCCCGCATTGTATTATAAGTTCCAGCCTTGAATATAATGGCAAAACGCTCAGATCCAAAACATTTAACAACTGTAGGAGCCAAAATGTAGTGTATTTGCTATTATGCCCCTGCAACCTGGGTTATGTAGGTGAAACTAGCAGGGAGCTCAGATTGCGAATACTAGAACATAAATCTGCTATCCGAACAAATAAAAGTAATGCACCCTTGACAGAACATTATAAAGAAAAAAATCACACCTGTGATGATATACGGTGGTATATCATCGAAAAGATCAGAACCACCAGACGTGGTGGGGATATCAATAAACTTAGAAAAACCAGGGAACAGTGGTTTTTCTGTTTTCTGGATACTATTCGCAATGGCCTCAATACCAGAGAAGACTGGACCCAATGCATTTAGTTCCCAACACAATGCATTTCTCCAAGTCAAAAAATAATCCAAACCGTTCACTGCAAAAATCATGTCTTTCTTTATTTATGATAAATATAGTCCCCTCGCTAGTCATCAAAATAACATTGAGTCCTAAAACATCTAAAATCGTCATTTCTGAATGCCAGAGACAATTGTATATCCTTTTGGATCTGTAACAAACATAATTAGTCCACTTAAACTTATTTAATTTAAACTCACTAATCATAGAAAGCGCGCCGTTTTCTTCTGTTACAATAAACGGCAGTTCACTAGAGTAAGTCTGTCAATATAATGCCTTTTATTCTAACTTACTAAAAGCCCCACTGCTTCAGTGAGTCCGTTGTATATGTCAGTCAATAATCATAGGTTCACAGATAGCGGTCAAATACACTGGAACACCCGTTAAATTCTTAGTTTTTTCAACCTTAGTTGCTCTAGTTATAACCCAAATAAAAGTAGACTCGGTTTAATTGGTTCGAGTAACTCGCCTTCTCAACATGGCCATAGAATAGGGTATTAGAGCATAGATGACCAAACCAATCATAGACCTTAATCTCGGCCCAATGGCAGTCGAGCATTTCAAGCCCGGACATGCAAACTCCTGGGATTAAAATACAAGTTCCAGATTGGTCTAGAAACGGGAACCAATCAAGCGGTAGATTAAAACACAAGTTCCTGATTGGCCTAATATCGGGAACCAATCAAGCGGTAGATATTCTATTTAAACCGACCCCTCAGTGGTCTCCAGTAACCGGACTGAAACCAGAGAAGCAGGCAGTTCTCTTCGGCCGAATAGGTAAGCGTTACACGCATCGTAGGAATCCCATATAAATTTGTTAAACGCTATTACCTCAACCACTAAAAGCAACTTTACAACCTTATGCCGCCCTTTAGTGAAACGATTGTTTCCGCCGGGAGGACAAGACGAAAGCACCCCTGGTTTCCACTTTTTTTAAAAAAGAAAAAGACGCTCCTTGACGAGCAATATTGCCAAGCGCATCACGTTTATCTGCAGGTAGGATAAAACACATTATAAATTTGCGAAAAACAACATAGTTTAAAGCCATATTCTAACTGCTTCTATAATTGTAGTTACCAGGATTTTTAAACCGATAAACTGAAGCCAGTCATATAAAAGTGTGAAGGAAAACTGATGTCCACCCACTTATCCTAAAGCGCACATTTCCACAACTAAACGTACAGGGAGTTTATCCAAAGAAGAATTTAAAGATATTTAGACAAATTACCAGTTTAATTGAATTACATTAAACTAACTCATCTGAATTAAATTAAGTAGGTGTTATAAACCTTCAGTTAAGGATCCAATTAACAGGGACCCGTATTTAGCAAAAACTTAGAGCATTTATAGACCAGACCGCTTCTTGTGCTGAATGTCATTATTTATAGTACTTTGTTTTAAGAAAATCGCCGAAAATTGTCGCAATATATTGTCTCTATGCCAAATGCCTATTGCACAATGCCATATGTTTTGTAACGATTTTTCTGAGACCGATATCAACAGTATCACTATATGTGCTAAACAAGATTTTGGATAAATTACAAAATGGTTGTTTTTCTAAAAAACGTCACTTTATACTGTTAGTGAAACAATGTTGAAGGACATTAGGTGGATTGTCCCCGTAAAATGTTTTCCATCGACAATTTTCTTTAGCAGCCATGTTGTACCATCAAGATAGAGTTTATAAATTATATTGGGTACATTCTGACTAAAGGTGAATGTTGTTATAAACTAAAAATGTATAGTTAAGAAAAAAGGTTTTGACAATGTATAATACTTGCAAATTTCTGTTTTAACTAAAAATATAATGTTACATCAATTCTAATTCTCTGTATATTCACTCTTTAGGGTGATCGTTTTTGACCCCAGATACACGACAGACAAAATATAGAGTCTTGATAAAGGTGGTCCAAAACTATTTTAACCACCGAAACGCGTCGACGCATTTTCAAGTATAATTCTTAAGACTCGGATACCTGTGTTGATACAATATAAAAACTGTGCACAGCACATGGGTATCACATTGAGTTTGAATATACACCTAGTACTGTACAATTGGATGTCATACTGTTGTCTGTTCCCCCTTCCTTGTATCAATATTGCTGGTCGATTTTGATTTCCATGTATGTCAAAAAACCGTTTTAACAATTTGTCCTCCAATTTATTTGTTTTTATTTGTGTACAGTGGCGCTTTTGCCCACTTGTGTTTTTTAACATATTTTGTAATATTAATAAATTGTGAACAATTTTCTTAACTTTATTGTCCTAATTGATTTGTAAATTAAGTTGTTTTATTGAATATTTTATTCAAGGGAACTTCTTCTCAGTATTGGTTGTTTAACCCTACTTCCCTTGAATTTATTTAAGGGGTACCTCTCACTTTGTTTCATTCCCCCAAGTAAACCACGGTTTTCCTTTTGGATGAGGATCTTTCATTAGTTCAGGAGAGTGAAGGCACCTGATGACAGGTACGGTGTCTGGTGCTGGAAATACTGACTGAGGTACTGCCTTTTTTCTTTTTCTTGGTTCAGTGTGGAAACCTTGTTACTATGTGACTTTGAGGGTGTTGATCTATGTACTGTGGAGCTGTTTCATAGTGGATGTCCCAACGAGCAGGGAGGAATTCTAGGATTTCTCAATTCCTGTTGCAGTATACCTTTTCCTCAGAAAGTGTCAATTTCTGTTTACCTGTTATCTGGATTTCTCCTTTATCTCTCTTCTTGCAGTGAGGTAGTATGATAAGGGTATGTATCCATATTAACTTTTTCTGCTTATACCGAAAGGGGAAGATTGTTGGAGTAATAATTGGGTTGTGTTTGTTAATAGGTGTTTTATTTCTCCTGCGGTGAGAGAGGTATCTTTCAAGACAGAGAGGATTCTTGACCAACAAGGGAAGATCATTGACAGGTATAAGAGATGCACCAGCGAGAATTTATGAGTGTAGTTAGAATTATATCCTCAACTAATCATATGTTGCAGAGATCCCTCTTCCCATGCTGCACCTACCTTATACGTTTCCCTCGCTCGATCGCCTCAATACTCTGGGTTATTTGTCATTCAGAGTTGGGGATGTAAGGAGGTGGACCCCTTTGAGCAACCCCAGATCCTGAGGAGTTCACGTGGACGTGACAGAATCACGTACCCACAAATTACTCTCCTCCCGGTCTGGGCCATTCACAAAGATGGCGTCTTTAGATAATGTGTTGCAAGCATTGGTGGCAGTCCAACAGGAATTGGCTACTTCCAGAGCAGAGACAGCCGCTCTAAGAGAAAGGCTGGATAGACAGTCTAGGAATCCATTTGATGCCTCAACTACATCACAGATTCAGGTGACCGTTCCACCTCCTATACGTTTGGCTAGTCCGGAGCGGTAATCTGGAGATCAGTTAAAAATATAAACATTTCTGACACAGATAGCTCTACATTTCTCTTGCAAATCTGCTTCTTTTCCTACTAATATTTCAAGTGTGGCTTTTGCTATTTCGTACCTGACCGGGGATGCTGCCAACTGGGCGGTTCCTTTGGTCAGGAACGAGGATCCATTGCTCACGGACTGGACAGCTTTTCTGAGAGAGTACGAGAGGGTGTTCGATCGCTGGGCTTTAGAGCAGACAGGGAGCTACTAGAGCTACGACAGGGAAAAAGGGACCTGGTAACCTATTTGACAGCTTTTAAACCGCCTGGCCAGAGGAGAAAATGATGTCGATCTACTACCAGGGATTAAGAGAGTATATGAAGGATGTGTTGGCACAAATTGATCCGCAACCTACCACTTGCACCAACTTAATCAATCTTACCTTAAGGTTAGACCATAGATTAGCAGAGAGGGGAGGAGACCGTAGACGAGGAGAAAGGGGTTTCATCGGGATAGAGCATGATGGTCATTCCACATACACCCCAAAGGAAACAGGTCTTGAACCAATGGATGTACGAGCTATGAGGTCCCCATTATCCAAAACCGAGAGAGAGAGCCGTCGGGCACACGGGCTCTGTATGTATTGTGGGAAGAAAGGATACTTTTTGAGGGATTGCCCACTGAAACCCAAGAAACTGAATACTTATTATTCCAGTAAAGATATGGCTATTGTGGCGGTTCGGTCTTCCAATAAAGGAGACCCTACTGAGACAGAGACCCCAGAGGCAGAACTACAAGAGAGGGAATGGAGTTTACCGTCTTTAGCGATCCCTGAAGCAAAAAACACAGTCACACATAGTGCTGTCCCTGATCCTTAAGACAGAATTGAAAAATCTTCAGGTATGGACCATGATTGATTCCGGAGCCACCAGAAACTTCATTGGTTGTGGTTAGGTACAATGACTGGGATTACAGAGAGTGACAAGCCAAAACAGGTGTTAACTGTAGACGGCACCGCGCTGAAGTCAGGTCCTAACACAGAACACACAGAAGATGTGGAATCGGTCCTGAAAGGAGAACCTCAGGGCCACGAGGAGGATATTAAGTAGAACATTATTGAGGCACCTCGGTATGAGGTCATCTTGGGCATGCCATGGTTGTGGCAACATATCCCTACAGTGAATTGGAGACAAAAAAACATATGTTTCCAATCAACCAAATTCCTAACAAATTGCATGAAAGACCCCTACACACACACACATTGGCCCTAGCCCAAATATACCATGTTTATTTATTTATTTATTTATGGAGCTTATAGAGCGCGCAGCTACCTCCGATGGAGGTGTCCCGGCGCTAAGATTACATAACTGTCCCCATGAGGAGTAACCAAGATCATATCTCACAGAGAAAATGGGAAACGGTGAGGAGTTGACAGTTCCAAGTCCTACCGCCTAGTGAACAGCCAGGTCCTGAGTTTGCGGCGAAAGGCTGGCTCAGATTCGCAGAACCTGAGGTCAAGGGGGAGGCTATTCCAGAGCTTGGCGGCAGTGACGGTGAAAGATCTGCCGCCAGTCCGAGAAAGCCTGAATCTAGGAACCAACAGAAGACGAAGGTTATTGGATCTGAGATGTCTGGCTGAAACAGAGATCTTGAGACGCTTTTTCAGATAAAGTGGGCCAGTACCATGGATAGCCCGAAATGTCAGGATCAGAATTTTAAAGTCTATGCGTCGTGAAATGGGAAGCCAATGAAGTTCTTCTCGGTAGGCTCTGACTGAAGTACGGGCAGGGATGTTACCGATGAGCCGGGCTGCCACATTTTGGACTATTTGCAGGCGGTCAATAAGATAGTGCGGGGCACCTGCATATAGACTATTAGCATAGTCTAGATGGGTGATGATAAGGGCCTGGACTACGGTTTTGCGTGAGGATAGAGGGAGGAAGGGGAAGATTTTTCTGATCATGCGAAGTTTAGAGAAACAGGCCCCTACCACTTTGTTAACTTGGGCATTTCCGGACAAAGAGTTGTCAAAAATGAAGCCCAGGTTACGAGCTGCCTTCACGGGAGAGGGTGGGGGATTCAGAATGGTAGGCCACCAGAGGGTTGCAGGGGGGGGGGATTTTTTACTGAAAAAGAGAACCTCGGTTTTGTCGGTGTTAAGGGCAAGGTGATTGGCTGACATCCAGGAGCATATGTTACCAAGGCAGTTTCTAAAGTTGGAGAAGAGGGAGTCAGAATGGTCTCGAAAGGAAAAGATAAGCTGAGTATCGTCAGCGTAGGAGACCACCCTGACGCCCCAGGATTCAACTACCTTGGCCAGAGGAGCCACATAAGCATTAAACAGTAGAGGGCTCAAGGCAGAGCCCTGGGGCACTCCACACAGGAGGGGTTTGTCTTCGGATTCAAAAGGGTGCATCGTAACCCTTTGGGAACGGCTAGACAGGAAAGAAATAATCCAGGCCAGCACTGTCCCACCGACCCCTAGCTGCTGTAGTCGGGAGGTAAGTATTTTGTGGGAGACAGTATCAAAAGCAGCGGATAGGTCGAGGAGGACCAACATGGCCTCCTCGCCCCTATCCACTGATTCCCTGATAATTTCAGAGACTTCAAGCAGCGCAGTCTCGGTGCTGTAGCCGGATCTAAAACCGGACTGAGAGTCGTGTAGCAGCTGATTTGACTCTAAGTACAGTGCCACTTGTTTCTGTACCACCTTCTCCAATATCTTGGCAGGTTTAGGCAGGAGAGAAATAGGTCGATAGTTGCTAAAAAGCAGAGGGTCTGCACCAGGTTTTTTCAGTATGGGGACCAGCCTGGCCTGTTTCCAAACTGAGGGGAATAGACCTTGCGACAAAGAGGCATTCCAGATGGAAAGAAACGGGTTCACAAGGATAGGGGCGAGATTACCCATGATTTTGGCAGGAACTGGGTCCAGGGGGGAACCAGACTTAACGTTGCGTAATAAAGCTAACGCGAGATCAGGAGTTAGCTCGCTAAAAGAGTTGAAAGAACAAGAGGGGAGGCCAGGGCAATCATCAGGGAAATCCGGAGCCATTGCTGCAAAGGAGGAGGAGAGTTTAACTATCTTCTCTTGAAAAAAATCAGACAATCCATTGCAGAGATCTTGAGTGGGAGTAAAGAGGGATTTTAAAGCAGGAGGATTTACGAAGTCATTCACTATGGAAAAAAGAGTTTTGGAGGAATTCTGCGCCTGTTGAATCAAATTAGAAAAGTAAGCTCTCATGGACGAGCGTGTTAGTTTGTGGAACTTACTCAGGGCAGATTTGTAGGCCAATTTGGCTACAGGATCATAGTTCAATCTCCATTTACGTTCCAACTGCTTACACTTGCTCTTTTCCTCACGCAACAGAGGGGAGAACAAGGGGCAGAAGGACGGGATCTGGAGGAAGTGACGGGGACCAGAGGGGAAACCGAGTCAAGTGCATCCGAGAGGGCCGAATTGAATCTCAATGTTTCTAAATTGAGGTCATTTAGCTGGTTAAAATGAAAATATAGATGAGCTTCCAGGGAGTTACATGTAACTTTGGTCCATTTACGACCTTTAACTCGATTAAGGGGGATAGGGGGAGGAGGGGAGGGGGCCGTGAAAGAAAAAGGGATAAGATAATGATCGGTCCATGTCAAAGGAGTGGGGGGGAGAGTGGAGAGGGAAGGAAGATTGGAAAAAATGAGGTCAAGGGTATGGCCTGCTATATGAGTAGGACCTGTCACTAGTTGAGGCAAGGTGAGTCCTTGTAAGGTTTCTAACAGAGAGGAGGCTAGTGTGCAGGAGGGATTATCAATATGAATATTAAAATCTCCTAAAACAGTAAAATGGGGGTGTTTGAGAGAAAAATCGGCGATGGAGTGAATCAGAGTGATAAGGGAGGAAGAGGTGACGGCCGGGGGATTATAGACCAGTATGCCTGCACAGATGGAACAAGCAGGGTCCATAATTGAAAAGTGAGCGGCTTCGATGATGCCAAGGTTGGGAATTTTCGTGAGGTTTAATTTGAGATGGGATTTAGCAATGATCGCAAGACCTCCTCCAGTCTTAGAGTTGTCTCGATTAATGCCAATGAAATGATAACCAGGGGGAGTAGCAAGAGTGATGTCCTGTTTGGAGGAGTCTTTTAACCAAGTTTCAGTAAGAAACAATAGGTCCCAATTGTGGGTTTCAAGAGATAGCCATATGTCATGAGCATGGGCTGGGAGAGATCTGCAATTGACTAATGCGGCCTTTAAGATGGTGGATGGCTGATCATTGATTTTAGAGGGTAGACGCCGAGGTCTAGGTACTATGGGAAGAGAAAAGTTACAGTGAGGGCAGGAATAAACAGTAGTATCTAGACTAGTAATGTTACAGCAAGTAAAGGGGGCACAGGTATCAGGACGGAGGTGAAGAAGTTGATCAGAGGACCAACGAATTTTTGGGGCCAGTGGAGCAGGGGTTACGGCGTTGGGCGCGGGTCCGGCGCGGACGGGCGCAGACGGGCTGGACTTAGGCGCGACTTCGGCGCGCAAACGGCGCTCCCGCTGCGCTCGTCCGCTGCGCTTCCGATGGAAGCACATGTTTTATAGCTGCAGATAACGTCAGTAGGGGGGTGTGGCTTCGAAAAAGGGGCGTGGCCTCACTCGACGACGGAATGGCGGCAGCGCTGACCTCTGCTGCAGCGCCTTCCAACGAAGAGTTCAAGTGCCAAGAGGGAGAGCAAGGAGGTAGGAAGTGCAGCAAGTAAATAATGTGACAGTCCAATGTTTAAGATCAAATTAAAACAGGTTAAAAAACACACTCCCGGCTTTCCGCCTCAGGAGAACAAGAGAGCAACCACCGGCGCTTGTAATCAGCGTCCTTATGAATGCTCTGTCAGTTTCACGCGCCCTCGAGGGGGGCGTGGCTTCGAAAAAGGGGCGTGGCCTCACTCGACGACAGAATGGCGGCAGCGCTGACCTCTGCTGCAGCGCCTTCCAACGAAGAGTTCAAGTGCCAAGAGGGAGAGCAAGGAGGTAGGAAGTGCAGCAAGTAAATAATGTGACAGTCCAATGTTTAAGATCAAATTAAAACAGGTTAAAAAACACACTCCCGGCTTTCCGCCTCAGGAGAACAAGAGAGCAACCGCAGCAGAGAAAGAGACCGAACTACCTCCAGAATATGCTTTATATCGAGAGGTTTTTTTGTGAAGTCAAGGCAGAAGTCCTACCCCCTCATCGTGACTATGATTGTCATATTGACTTGGTTGCTGGAGCTGTCATTCCATCCTGCAGAGTCTATGCATTGTCCGAGCTCGAAACCAAACACTTGCGTGAATACATAGACCATTTTAGTTCCATTGGCTTCATTCGACCCTCTTGCTCTCCAGCTGCCTCTCCTCTTTTCTTCACGGCAAAGGCCAACGGCGAGCTAAGAATGTGTATCGATTATCGATTGTTGAACAAGAATACGGTGAGAAGTCGATACCCACTTCCGCTCATTCCGGTGTTGCTGGATCAGGTGAGGGAGGCCAACATCTACACCAGGCTTGATCTGAGAGGGGCCTATCACTTGGTATGAATACGCGAAGGGGATGAGTGGAAGACTGCATTCAAAACACTTTATGGATTGTTCGAATACTTGGTTATGCCATTCGGGTTATGTAACGCCCCGGCGGCATTCCAGTATTTCCTCAAAGTTGTACTCAAGGACTACATAGATCGAATAGTGATCGTATATATAGATGACATTTTGATCTATTCAGTCTCTCAGGAACAACATGTAAGACACATTACACTGATCCTCAAAAGACTGCAAGAACATAGTTCATTTTGCAAGTTAAACAAATGTGGGTTTAGCAGGACTAACTTTTTGGGAGTCCTCAGGGGTTTAGTATGGCTGAGAGCAAAGTGGAAGAGGTGCGGGATTGGCCTGTTCCCTAAAGTGTGAGAGATGTGCAATTGCTTTCTGGGTTTCTTCAATTACTATTGGAGGTTCATCTCTCCTTTTTCCCGGTTGGCCTCTCCAGTGACACGTTTGTTGAGGAAAGGAGCACCATTTCTTTGGACAACCGAAGCCACGAAGGCTTTCACTCAACTAACCTTCTGTACCGCACCCATCTTGCGACACCCACAAACCGGAATTCCGTTCGTAGTAGAGGCAGACGCCTCAGATGTGGCAGTCAGAGCGGTACTGTCGCAAAGAGATAAACATACCGGACAGCTGCATCTGGTGGCATCTCTCTCTAAAAAACTGAACTCAGCCAAGACCAACTATACAGTGGCCGAAAAAGAACTGTTGGACATCAAGAATGCCTTCCAAGAGTGGAGACACTACTTGTGGGCGGCTCAACATCCCCTTACAGTTTACTCGGACCACAGAAACCTTCAGTTCATGAAAACAGTCCGACACCTCACACAGAGACAGATGCATTGGATGCTTTTTTTACGGAATATGATTTTTTATCACCTTTTGACCCAGATCTGACAACAAAAAAGCGGACTCCCTGTCCAGACAAGGAGAGAACAATGTGCCTCGACAAGAACTCCCCAAAGCAATCATAGATCCCGAAAAAGTTCTGTGTATGGTTACCATGGAGCATTTCCTTGAACAAGTCACGGACAATTGGTCCCTCAATCAGTGGCAGCGATGGACAGAGCAATCTCGTCATCGAACCCTCAAACATAGAGTTCCTTTGCACGACAATAAACTGTATTTGCCTACTCATTCACTTTGTGTAAAGGCCTTCAACTGGTGGCATGACGCAGTTCTGGCCGGTCATCCGGGAACAACAAAAAAAACGCTGCATCTAATCCAGCGCAGGTTTTTGGTGGGAAAACATGGCTAAAGCCATATTGGAATGGGTGTCACAATGTGAAACATGTGCCCGTGCAAAAGGGGAGCAAAACAAGAGCAAGGGGAAGCTGATGCCACTGCCACGTCTTCACAACCATGGCAAACAATCAGCCTGGATTTCATCCGAGGCTTACCAATGGACCAGGGATAAAACGCAATTCTGGTAGTCATAGACACTCTCACTAAAATGGGTACCTTTATCCCATGCAAAAATCTTCCCACTGCCAGACAGACCGCTTAGTTGCTATTAACACATGTGGTCCGCTTACACAGACTTCCAAGGATCATTGTATCCGATAGAGGACCCCAGTTCATTGCCAGGTTCTGGAGAATGTGGTGCAAGGTGCTTCATGTGGAAGCTGCTCTGTCCTCCAGCTTCCATTCGCAAACTGATGGACAAACAGAGCGGTTGAATCAGACTCTAAAGAAATACTTGCAGTGTTATTCGAAGGAGGCCACCGAATCCTGGGTGTCTGTGCTATGGTTGGCTGAACTGTCCTACAACAATGCTTGGCATTGCTCGATCAGGGAAACCCCGTTCAAAGCTAATCCTGGGTTTCATGCCAATACCCTGCCTCTGGTTATTTCGAGTTAAGTAATGAATCACCCTACAGTTCTGGCGCAAGTGGAGTCTCTCCAAAAGATACACAGGAAGATACAAGCGAGCCTGGACCAAGCCAAAGGGTCCTCCAAAAAATGGGCTGATCGCCATAGAGAAGAGGGGCCAACGTATCAGGTGGGAGATCAGGTATGGCTCTCCACTAAGAATATCCACTTCCGGTGGTGCAGCATCTTTCATCCCGGTTCATTGGTCCATACACTATTCTTCACAGAATCAACTCTGTGGCATACAAACTTAAGCTGCCTGTGTCATTGAGAATCCACCCAGTGTTCCATTGAAGCCTGTTGAAACCAGCGAAGTGTGCATGGTGCAGGGCAGCGCCACCAGTAGTGAGAGATGGGCAGCTTCAATACGAGGTTCGGCGCATCCTGGATTCCAGATATCGCAAGGGTCAACTGTGGTATCTTATTTCTTGAAAGGGGTATTCGGCTGAGGACGATTCCTGAGAGCCAAGCACCGATGTACACGCCCCTCATGCAGTACGTCTTTTCTTTTCCCATAATCCTGGTAAGCCTGGGTCTAGGAGGCGCATGGGAGGAGGGCATACTGTCAGGTCATGACAGGCTGCGCGCCTACCTGAGGTTTACTAGAAATACCAGCCAAACTACATCTCCCAGAAGGCCACCCTTCTGGGAGGAAATTCGTTCATCATTTAAACCACGTACAATGCATGGAGTGTTGTATGTGATTCTGGTTTTACCGGAAGTGCCGGGTGCAGGGCGGCCGCTCTGCACTCTGATGTTCTTCTGCCGTACTTTCGTGTTCGGTGGGATGTAGAGCGCATGGTTCGAGGTGCTGAAGTTTTCCCTCATCTCCGTACCGGTAGCAGTGATCGTTTATGAGGAGCCGGTTGCTCCTGCTGGTTTCGCTCCGCTGAGCAAGAACATTCCGTTCTGATATCTACGTGACTTTGAGGGGGTTGATCTATGTACTGTGCAGCTGTTTCATAGTGGATGTCCGAACGAGCAGGGAGGAATTCTAGGATTTCTCCATTCCTGTTGCAGTATACCTTTCCCTCACAATGTGCCATTTCAGTTTACCTGTTATCTGGATTTCTCCTTTATCTCTCGTCTTGCTGTGAGTAAATATGATAAGGGTATGTATGCATATTAACTCGTTCTGCTCATATTGAAAGGGGAAGGTTGTTGGAGTATTTATTGGGTTGTGTTTGTTTATAGGTGTTTTATTTCTCCCGCGGTGAGAGAGATATCTTACAAGACAGAAAGGATTCTTGACAGACAAGGGAAGATCGTTGACAGGTATAGGAGATGCACTTGTGAGAATTTATGAGTGTAGTTCGAATTATATCCTCAACAAATCATATGTTCATTTTGTTACAGATCTCCCTCTTCCCACGCTGCACCTACCTTATCCCTTTCCCTCGCTTGATAACCTCAATACTCTGAGTTATTTGTCAGTCAGAGTTGGGGATATGTCAGGAGGAGGACCCCTTTGAGCATCGCCCAGATCCTGAGGAATTCACGTGGACTTGACAGAAACTATCAGAGCGCTTTACATGAGCACTAGTTCCATTGCAGACAGACACATTAATGCCTTTTCCCAAACATTTTTAGGCACGAGGAGATTACGTGATTTGCTCAGTATCATAGGATGTTTTACCTGCCTGAGTCATACAATATGGGTAGCTTGTGGCCGTACTTGGCATTTAGTGATTTCCTAATTGAAAACCCCAAAATGTGCAATTTGGAAATTGCTAATTGGTTGTTTCATATATCTGGCCCACAGTCATTTTTATCCACTCCACCCACATGTTTGTTGTAATCAAGTATAAAGGTGGGTTTGTGGACTTCTGCCATCTGTTTCCCAGACTGTAATGTAAGAAGTGCTGTTATCGTCACCTACAATAAGCACATAATCTTCCTACCGGTCTGAGAACTTGACATTAAGCAGTATGTTGCGATACAACACACTACTTTGCCCTTTTTAGAGCTTCTTGCAAACACTTTTGAATGGTATTGCAATCCACAGTGCAAGCTCTGTACAGTTAACTAACCAGTTTGACTCCTGTATTGATGTTATCTACATACAGGTTATGGCCGTTATGGAGGAGAGATTGGACCAGCTCCGATGCAATCTTCTCACTAACTCCTAACGTGGAAGGACAACCTATACGATGTATTACAGAGTCCTTCTCTGTGTTCACTCTCAGGCTATACACATAACCAGTAAAGCTTACACAAAACATGTACATCTTGATGTCATAACCAGCTCTTTTACTATGTATGTAGCAACAAAACAGAAGGCACCCATTGTACAATATCAAGGACTCACCAACTGCTATATTCTTTCCAGGAGTATAAATCTCTAGAAACTTGATAGACAAATGTTCAATAACATGAGCTGGGTGGTCCCAGGGCAATGAGGCAGAATTGTCGTTGAAATGCAGCAAACACTGCATAATCATAAGCCTGTCTCTGTTCATAACTGGTTTGAAGCAAGGAGTCACCCAAACCACACAAGCAGACCTGAAGGACTGGCTGTAAGATTTTTTTCAGTTCCCCAAGTGAAGAGGGAGTCCATCGGTATGCCCTAGAATGAGGCAAAAGAGTGCCTCCATTCTCCATACAAATGTGTTTGCTGCAGAATAGCTCAAGGAAGCCTGCATCCCAAAAAAGACGGAAGTAGTCAATAGGCAAAAAATGTGTTGTATTTACCTAGCATCCAGCATCTCCAGTTAATGAGGGAATTACTGGCTGAACTAAATTAGGAGTCTTGCAAGTGAGCACTCAGTATATGCTCAGCGCCCTATCTGCCTGCACACGACACTGGTATACAATGTCACTAGCGCGGTGCTGCACAGTGTAGGAAGGTAGTATCCTTCTGCATGGCTACCTCCACTTTTTGCCTGGTGCTAATCTGTTTTTGACTAGTCTGACTGGGATCCTGCTAATCAGGACCCCAGTCACTCTGCTTTCTCCCTTAAACTGTTATGTTCAGTACTTCGGTACATCCCAGAGTGGATACTGGGGTACCCTTATCAGTCCTTAGTATATGGTACTAAAGTACCCAGAGCATAGGTACACCATAGGTCTCACATGGGCTGCAGCATGCATTATGTCACCCATGAGAGACCATTCAACACAAAATGGAACTACATGCCTGCCATTGCAGCCTGTGTAAGCTAATGCTGGCACCACATGCTTAAGATATAGGCTTCCTATATCGAGGGTTACTGCACTTAAAACCTATAAGTCACCCCTATAGCAGATCTTTGCAATCCTGAGGACAGGGTGCTTGGTTCTAGGTGTGAGGGTACCCCTGCATGATCAGAACACCTCTACAGCCTACGGAGTCCATTCTTCCGGGTTGTAAGTGAAGCAGCCGTATACCATAAGGGGCACCATGTAAATATGCTATGACCATCTCGAAATTGGCTGCAACTAATCCTATCATGTATGCTATCAAACATGTTAGAATCATACACCCACACCATAAATGGTAAGGGAGGTATGATTCCAAGCACTGTAAGAGCCCTCCGTTAGCCTCTCTGTGTTCCCGGTGTCAGCCTTCTAGACCCAGGCAGCCAAGCTCGAGCAGGGGAAGGCAGAACAATAGGAATCCTGTAACAGGGACGTGTGACCACCTCCCAGACAGAATTTTGTGTATTGGGAACGGGTGGGTGCACTTGACAGCACAACAAAGTCTGCATAAGGGGCATATTTGATGCCTCTGTACATAGCCCAGTTCAAACCAGCTCTGGGAGCCATATGTCCAATTCTGGTGTGAAACTGGACAAAGGACATGGAAGTAACCTCGCCCTGTCCAGACTCTCCCATGGGAGGGTCCCCTGAATTGTTCCAACACTTTCCTTAGGGTACTTAAGGGCTTACCTGGGTGTAGGTCGCTAGATTTGTTGTGGGACAAGATTCAGATCAGACACCACTTTGTCTTCTACCGTCTGGGCTCTCTGGTTTTTGCTGGATTTTGTTTGGGCTCGACTTTGTCTCTCTTTCAGTCTCCTGCATCTTCTGTGCCCGTGCACCATATAGGAACCTTCCAAGGCCTGTGTACATCAAAGACACCTGAAGGAATCTCCCTTAAAGTGAAAGATTCACTGCCCTACATTTGCAGGCACTGCAACTAAGTCAACCAGCCTGCTGATCCTGAGCTCCTCCAGACTCTGAAAGGTTCTGCAACACAGGTGGTGGTTCTCCAAAGCTCTCAACTCCTTCCCTGCCCTCTCACCAAATTTGATGCCAGTATCCCTTGCGCCAACTTGCAGTTGCAAATGCTTGTTGGCTTCCTTCCATCAAGATCTTCGGGCTTCAAGTAGCCCCAACCCAAAGCATCTCCATATACCAAAGTCTTCGTCCACATCACATTGTTTGCACTGTGGCCTGCATCTTTTGATGAGATGCTGGAGGTCCTCTGCCGACTCCAGTGCCTCCAGCCTGTGGGTCCTGTTGAGGGTCACCTTTGTTTCTTTTAGGCTCCCCTGATTGTTCTGGTCTGTCCTGACTCCCCTGCTTGTGGTGAGTCCCCTGGACCTTTCTGGTTCCGACATTGCACCTTATTTGACCCCTGCATGGTGTGCATTTGCCAAGGTTAGCTGGTGCTCCTGCTGGACACCGACCCCTCAGCTCTTGACATCCGATGTGAAACAGCGCATGCATGGCTCCGGGTCTTACTCAGCAATGCCTGGTCCTCAAAGCTGTAGAGTCAAGATCATCATCATCTTTCCTGCATTACCCGACGTCAGAGGCCATTTGTCTTCCAAGTCTCCTGGTCACTCCTAAGTGACAGGTTGTATGACGTTTCAGCGCATGCTTTTAACACGCATGCCTTTACAACGCAGGTATTACAACGCAAGTCATTACAACGACTTGCTTTGGGGGGCGCTGGATAGTGGAATAGTTTAATTTTCTATTCCAACTCCAGTCCCCGTGGATAGTAGGGAAGGTGTTGGATAGAAAATTAAACTATTCCCTATCCAACAGCGCCCTCCAGCGAAAGTCGCTGTAACGACTTCCGTTGTAATTCCTGCGTTATAATGGTAGTGCGTGGTAAAGGTTTTGTTGTAAACGATGTTCCCCAAGTGACATAGACTCTGTCCCTTTTGCTTGCAGGTACCTCTCAACTAGAATCCATCTTTGGATTCAACCGAACACTTTTTCGTTCTTCAGCAGCGGCACTTTCCTGAAGTTCTTCATTGGGTTTGACAGTGGTTTCCGACACCACTTCACTCCCAGCTTCCCTGCTGTAGGTAACGTGGGTACTAGGGTATTCACGGGTGGGGTGGCTCTCCAACCTTCGTCTTCCACAGGGTTTCTTCAGGGTCCAGTGGAAAGGGTCCTTAATCTTTAAAAATCCAACTGCGACTTGCAAATTGACTTGTACAGAGAACACAGTCATGTTTCCACACTGCACACGCTCTTTGTGGGGTTCCTAGGCACTCACCTTGGGTGGTTCCTTGGGTCCCCAGCACTTTTATGTCCTCTGGACATTGTCTTGACCAGATTCTTGGTTCTTATACCATTTTCTTCATACATGGTTTGCCCCATCCCCCCCCCGGGGTCCACTGAGTATTGTGTACTCTTTACTGCATTTCTTCGGTAAATATTATGTGCATTGCGCATATCTCCGGGTAGGAGATATTAATGTGTGTTAGAGAGTATTATATAATAAATCCATATTTTTATAAATACTTTGTGTGGTTCCTTTTCACTCAGTATCTGCCCCTACTTCAGAGCACCTCTCCATGGTTAGAGCCTCAGAAGCCGTCATCCAAGGAGATGCCATCTCTGATTTGTAACTAAATCCTTCTGAGCTAGGTTGAATACAGAGGTACTTGGAGAAATGATTATTTTGTTCTGTGTGGTGTGCTATGAAGCGAAAGCATGTAATGCTGTGAGAGTGTAGTACAGAGTGATCACAACAATATTCTCAAACTCACACTTATCTGACACAAAGCACTTCTTCAAAGATCCAACACTGTCACAAACTTCTCTTACAAAGCTAAGAGAAAAAGATGAGAAAAATATTATTTCATGTTACAACACACACAATAAGACAAAAGCACATTATGCTACATTTGTACGCAATGCCTGGAGAAAATCTGCTAAAAGACATGCTCCTTATGAAAGAGTAGAATACGGGTGACTCACAATGTAGTTAGACATTTACACTATGTGCTCCTTGGCTTCTACCTACCACCGCTCATGTCAGGCACTGATTAGTTTTTGAGTCAATCACAGCACTGTAAATATCATTGTGAAAATCGGTGAGCACACTTCAGATTTTTATCCATTGCTGTGCTACTGATATGGAAAGTCTACCCAGCGTGGCTGACTCCACATAAGCGGCTGCTCAGTTATTCAACAATTCACATTTTGCTCCCTCCACCACTGCATGGGTCAAGCTTCATTCAATCCACCCTCAATGGCCTCTTAATATACTGTGGCCACACTTAAATGAATGACTGAATAACTGATCACTGGCTAAAGTGAACTCACCATTGTCTCATGATCTAAGCTCTGCTGGTTGTAAATAAAATGTCAATGCCACACTAATCAGTGGCTGAACTGCTGCCTGGAGAGGTGGTACTTAAAAACCCCAAGACAACAGTACAAAAGAAATGGCTGCCAAAACACCATACACACACCCCCACACACACGCACACACACAAGAAATGCTGAAAAACAACTCAGGAAACACAGGTGTTTTTAATAGGCATTCAGAAGGGGGTGGCAGTTTCTCTGACGTGTTTCGACTCCCAATGAGTCTTAATCATAGACTGGCAATTGTAAAAAATGACCACAGATGTTCCACTTTGACCTCTGCAGTTTCAAGGTCTTCTGGTCCTACTATGCCCAGAATGCACCATGGAGTACAATGTGAATGCCCGACATAGACTGCAAATTGTGGTATTAATATCTGTGCAGTGCGTTCAATGTTGCAGTCACTGATGTAATAATGCACATTCCATGGCGCTTCATAGTCATTATTGCAGGTACTGCCACGTTGTCTTAATGTCCCTCTCGGCACCTGTGCCGCGAGCCATAGAGAAAAAGAAAACTTTTCTCCTTTCCCTTTCTCGCCACCACACCTCACCATTTAACTCGGAAAAATCCTCTTTCTTCATTTAACATGGGGGCAAGCAGGTCAGGCCCACAATTTGCAGCCCAGTAAATCCATAGTCCTCCAAATAATGTGGGCCTCAGACCCTGCAGGGTAGTTTTAGCAACAGGTACGGAGAGTCTTGTTGCATCCAAATCTAAAGAAGAAATGCTGAAGCATAACTCAGGAAACACAGGTGCTTTTAATGGGCATTCAGAAGGGGGCGGCAGTTTCTCTGACATGTTTTGACTCCCAATGTAAAGTAGAGTTTTCTTTATATAAATAAATCCAAAGAGAACAAGCAGGGATGTTTCTTGTAGTTTATTTGAAGAAAATATTAGGCATCTCAGGAGTGCGTCCTTCCTCTCTGTAGTCCAAGCGGAATCTGTTTCAAGAAACCGTTCATACCACAGAGAAGAGGTTACAAGCACGAGAATGCATTTTTAATTAAGGCACACTTTGAAAGATAACTAGACAGCATGCGCACCTAACAACGAGTGTGCGCATGCAGTCAAACACATGAAAACAATTCGAACAATGGAAATATAAGAAGCGCGTGAAGAACATGAATGCTATGTATTACATCACCCTTCCCCTTTCACAAACAAAATAAAATAAAAACTTAAGATAAATAAAAATCCCTGTACCTTAAAGGAAAAGGACAATTTTGTGTTGGTCTTATAGCGTTAGTGTTGGGAGCTATAGCATCAACAACATATCAATAGTCATTTTAAATCAAAGAGTTTGATAAGGAATCATGTACATCCTGAGCTCAAACATCTTGAGTTTGAACTTCATTACCGGAAGAGAGCTCAGAATTATCTGTATTCAAATCACCTGAAAAGTGTGAAAAGTGTAAATCATCATAATGAATATTCTTCTTCCTTGAAATGATCTCACTTGCTTGATCAGGTGTTAACTTGACTAACATTCTTCTTCTCCACCAACATGTATGACCAAGAAATAAAGATCCCTTTGAAACTTTAACAACCTGTACAGGACGTGATAATTTTGATAAACCCTTAGTAACCTTTCATGACCCAGTCTCCAATTTTAAAATCATGAGTATAATTGCACCTTTTTGACTCAAAGTTTTTCTTCTGCACCGATTGTTGAATTGCAACATTTTTAAGCATATTTTGTTTATCTTTACAAACCATACACAAACTATCCTTTTTTTAACATCTTAAGCCACAAAGGACAAAGTGTTCCATTAGGATCTCTCTTTTTATGAAGCCTAAAGGGAGAAACACCAGTTGAAATATGGGGAGTAGTGAGATATGACCAAATCTTTTTTTTAAATGTATCCACAGGCTCATTAACAGATATAGCTGTCTGAATTCCTTCTTTAATAAACCTGTTCATCCGTTCCACTAAGCCATTTGCCGAAGGAGAATATAAAGCAACTTTTAAATGTTTGATGGAATGAACAGACAAAAAGTTTTCCATCACCTTTGATGTGAAGTATGAGCCATTATCTGTGACCAACTCTTTTGGATATCCCTCAGATAGAAAAATTCTAGAAAGAAAGTTGATCACAGAAGAAGAAATGGGAGAGGAACAAAATTCAAACTCCACCCATTTTGAAAAATAATCTACTAATACTAAAATGTATTTCTTATGATTTGGAAGTACATCAAATGGTCCTGCATTTATCTAAGGCTAGTTTAATCCACGCCTTTTCTGGATTTGGAGCGCTATGTAATGGTGCTTTCATGGTTTTCCAGTGTTTATCAGATAAAAGGCATGTTGGACAAGAATTTATCCAATTTGTAACATCTGACTCCAAACCAGGCCACCAAAAATTTTATTTCAACCTTCTAGCAGTGGCACCTATTCCCAAATGCCCCTCATGTGCTATTTTAAAAATTCTCATGCGTAAAGATGTAGGAGGTACAGCCAAATCACCACGCATGATTAAACCCCATAGAGAGTTCTTGATCAACTTGTGCAAAAGATTTTAAAGAGGATGGTAGAGAGCGTTCTTTAGGCTAGCCAGTTACAATCATTTTTTTGACAGCTAACAAACTGGAATCCTCCTGAAAAGCTGTAAGCCAATCTTCCTTAGTAACATAGGGTAAGTTGGTGATAAAATCTTCAACAGTGGCCTCAACACATTCCACATCATCAAACCTGAAATATGAAGAATTATCCTCCAATGACAACCTGGATAGACAGTCTGCCCTTGCATTACGACCTCCTGGTATATATTTTATGATATAATTATACTCATGTAGACATGAGAGCAATCTGACTAATTTTGAGGAAGCTTTTCCTGTACCATTCCCATTCAATAAGTGTATTAAAGGCTTTTGGTCAGAGAAAATCTCAAACTGTGTGCCCCAAATAAAAGTTCTAAATTTCTCCATAGCCCATGTACATGCCAAAGATTCTCTCTCTATTGTACTGTAGTTGGATTCTGCAACAGAGAGTGATCTTGCAGAAAAAGCCACAGTATTTTCCTTCCCATTGATCCATTGGCAAAGAACTGCTCCTAAACCTTTTTGACTTGCGTCAACAGATAAGACACATTTATGGCCTGCAGAAAATGGAGAAAGTGCGGGAGCTTGAAGAATTAGCTTTTTAATTAATTCAAAAGCTTGTTGTGCTTCATTGCCCCATGAGCAATTTGCATTCTTTTTCATCAAAACACGTAAGGGCTGAACCACCTGAGTATAATTAAAGATAAATCTAGAGTAGTACTCTGTCATACCCAAAAATGATCTAAGAAGATCCTTATTTTTGGGCACGACAACTTCATCTATGGCTTTTGTTAGGGAAAATGTAGGACTGATTCCAGAAGCCGAAATGGTATGACCTAGATAATCAAAGGAATCCACCATAAATTTGCATTTATCAGTGCCCAAAGTGACTCCAAATTCTTTGAACTTGTGAAGTACCCTTCTTAAAGTGGATATGTGATCATCTCTGTCTTTGGAATAAATCAAAACATCATCCTGATAGGCTTGTACTGATCCAATACCTGCTAACATATGGTCCATAAACCTCTGAAAAACGCTTGCCGCTGAGGCTAAGCCAAAAAGCAGTCTAAGGTACTTATATGCCCCAAACAGTGTGATAAATGTAGTGAGATCAGTGGAGGATGTGGCTAAAGGTATCTGATGATATGCTAACCTCAAGTCAAGAATGGTAAAACAAGTGGCACCAGCAATATTAGATAGTAAGTCCTGAATCTTTAGTAAGGTATGACAGTCCACTGTAATATTTTTGTTGAGTGTGCGCAGGTCGGCACATAAACGAATGGAATTGTCTTTTTTCCTTACTATCACAATGGGACTAACCCATTCCGAAGATTCAGTACTGACTATGATACCTTCACTGACAAGCTTATCAAGTAAAATTTTAAGGTCATTTCTAACACTCAGGGCAATTGGTCCACTTTTGTAATTTTTCCAATACCTGAAGTGAAAACTTCTGGAAATTCATTAAACATGGTAGTAGCAATATTTGCAGCATTAGGCAGAGAACCAGAAACAGAAGAAATAGAAATATCAGTATTAACTTGAATGGGATTATTGGAACCAGGAACCAATTTCAGACCCATCTTTGCTAGGTCCTGCCATCCAATAATGTGCTTACCTTTGTGAACTACATACACCTTAGTATATATTTTCCGTTCCAAACAAGAAAAAAATTCAGTAAAATGACCAGACATTTCAATGGTGTGACCATCATACGCTTTAGGAATGATATCTAAAGCTTTAAAGGTTTCTTTGAAGCCCAACGCTCTTCAAAAAGAATATCTGAAACAATAGTGACTGGTGCTCCAGAATCAGCCATCATATCAATTTTTTCATTACCAATGATAACTTCACACAAAGGTTCTTTGACTTTCTGATCAGCAAGAGTTAAATCTTGAATGTGTCAATTGAAAGCATTAATCTCTGAAGATTGTCAGAGAGTGTATGAATATTCTCAACAATTATATTTTTTAAGCTTTCCTCAGTATCTAAGGTACTGACTCTTATAATTTTTTTACTTCTGCAAACATTGTAAAAATTACCCACTTTACCACATCTGGTAATTTTTTCCCCAATGCTAGACAAACAGGACTATCACCTAAATGTGATTTTGAACCACACCTGTAACAGAATGAATTACTTTTGTTCTGCTTCTGTTGAAAAGGTTTGACATATTTCGACCTGTAAGAAATATTGTTAATAGGAGAATCATGTTGAATCATGTTAACAGGAGAAACATTCTCATTACTTAAGCATTTTGAAGTAATAATAGATCTTTCTATGCCTTTCGCAATGACAATTACCTCAGATAAAGATGGATCTCTACAGCTTAGTATCCTCTCTTGAATCTTCTTGTGAAAGCAGCTGTAGATGAATTGATCTCTTATGTAGTAGTCTAAGTGTGCCCCAAAGTTACATTCTGAAGCTAGATTCCTCAGAACTGAGATATAGTCTTCAACAGACTCATCTGAATTTTGTTTCCTCTTCATGAAGTTGAATCTTTCCAACATTACACTTGGTTGTTCCAAGAATTTTTAGTTTAACCTGTCGACTGCATCAGAATATACATTCCATCCATCTCCGTGACCTGGAGGTTGAATAGTAACTGGTAAATATTGAAAGTTTCACGATCAGCACTTCCTAAAAAGTTGTAAAGAATGGCTAATTTGCGCTTAGCCGAATAAGCTTCCGCATCTATCGCCACCAAATAATTTTCAAAGGATTTAAACCACAGTTTCCAAGGTTCTTTTGGTTTGCCCTGTCTTGGTAAGAAATGATCCAATTGAAAAATGTGCTGAGTAGCCATTTAAAGGAGTGGATTTGTAATTGTTGTGGTAATATTATAATAAACAAGTCTGTTGCGAGGTAAAAGGTGATAAATTACCTTTGAGTACAATTAAATCAATAAGTTGTTGCACTTGTTAATATGTCTTTTTAAATAATACATCTGAAATATCTTGTTGAAAAACTCACAGTTATTTTCCAAATGAAATCCCTCTTTGAATAGCGGAGATCGTGCTCCAGTAAACAATGACAGTGAGGAAGCGTATCAATTAATCCAATCAGATTCCTTTAAAATAGCAGAGGGGAGTGGTTAAATATGTGAACCAATGAGAGAGGTTTGCACAAAACCAGAACTCACCCTAAGAGAGGCACGTCACTTTAAGTTGTCCAGCGCAAAACCGGAAACATCCATTTTAATCCAGGAAATGCAGCGTCATTGGTGTCTTTTCCTTAGCAAGGCAGGAGAAACGACATTCCCAGCCGAAAGACAGGAAAAAGGCTGTTGCTGTACGTGGGGAACTTCTGCTCCGAATGACCAAAGAGGCACAAACTTTCTGATGTTGAAGAAAACTGCAGCAAATCGTCGCCAAATGTAAAGTAGAGTTTTCTTTATAAAAATAAATCCAAAGAGAACAAGCAGGGATGTTTCTTGTAGTTTATTTGAAGAAAATATTAGACATCACGAGAGTGTGTCCTTCCTCTCTGTAGTCCAAGCGGAATCTGTTTCAAGAAACCGTTCATATATCACAGAGAAGAGGTTACAAGCATGAGAATGCATTTTTAATTAAGGCACACTTCGAAAGATAACTAGACAGCATGCACACCTAAGAACGAGTGTGACCATGCAGTCAAACACATGAAAACAATTCGAACAATGAAAATATAAGAAGCGCTTGAAGCGCGTGAAGAAGATGAAAGCTATGTATTACACCCAATGAGTCTTAATCCTGGATGTGAAAAATGACCACAGCTGTTACACCTTGACCCCTGCAGTTCGAGGTCTTCTGGTCCTACTGTACCCAGAATGCACCATGGAGCACAATGTGAATGTCCGACATAGACTGCAAACTGTGGTATTAATATCTGTGCAGTGCATTCAATGTTCAATGATGTAATAGTTCACACTCCATGGCGCTTCATAGTCATTATTGCAGGTACTGCAACATTGTCTTAATATATATGAGAGCCATATTTTCACTTCATGAGCAGGCCAATCACACACCCCTCTGTGGCACAATCAGCCCCCCATGGAAGGGAACACAAGCAAATGTATTGTATTGTCCACTGCGGGGATCCCCCCATGAGTGGGGGAGGCAGAAATTCCAGGTGCATTTAAAAAAAAAAGTAAAAATTGGAAAACATAATTATACAAGGAAGGGTCTACCATGCCTGATGGGCCAACTCCTACACAAAGTAAAATATCCCTGTAGCCTATTGGCACACAAAATTAATACCAACATGGTGGCAAAATGTTTACTTTTGGAGGGGGGTGAGGGGGAGTGTAATTGTGCCCCCCTTCCAGGGTTGATTGCCCCCTCCAGGTAAAGGAAATCAAATATATAAATATACGGCCCATGGGGGGTCCACTATGGCTGGGGGCGGACCTCTCCGCTTCTAAAATATTTTCCCTGGTGTCTAGTGGTCCATGCTGATAGATCAAGGCGTATTCACGTACAATGAGCAGGAATCAATTCGGCATTGCTGGAAAGGAGGAAATCTCCTCTTTCCAGCAATGCCTTAATAACTTTTGTGCTGCAAGGAATACCTGGAAAGGACCCAGGCAGCACAAAACTAAAAACAAATATGGCCAGCAACATTTGCCTTCCCTGGGGGTGTGATCGGGACCCTACCTTCAGTAAGGGGAAATGTAAATATATAATATATGCCCAGTGAGGGGTTGACCATCCCCAGGGGGGAAACTCATGCAGTGCAATTGTGATTCACAGGCAGGGGTCAATTTGCAAAAGGCATGAACATTTAAAGAGGCTGTTTGGAGGAGTAAAAACTGACCCGACACACTAGAAGCTTCCTTACCTGCTCCTCTTCACATAGTCCAGTGGGATCAGTGATGTCAGAGTGCTGTGCAGTGCACCGATGTAATTGATGAGCAGGGGAACAATGGGGCCGACATGGATTCACTGCACTAGCCCCCACCGAAGCAGCCATGCAGGGAAGCCTCCAGTCAGAGATCTCGAGTTTCCATCTGGGCCCCCCTATAGAGGACAATGCGTCGACATCCTCCACATTGCAGAGGTCATGCGGAGAACATCAACGGCTCATCCTCTGCATTAAAGGGGCTAAATAGCCATTAATGCATGCAATTATTCAAGAACTCAGACAGAAATTGGACTCCAAAGGAAAAAATATTTTAATGTTTCCTATCCACTACAATTATGGAATAAAATTTGGACCAAGATACTAAATTACCTAAACCCCCTAGAATAGCAAACAGTATTCGAACACTACTTTTTATATACTAGACTTGTCATAACGCCCATTCCTTTAAATAAAATGAATTCCACCATTTTGCCCGATTGCTGTTCTTGTAACGTGCCCTCGGGTCATCTATAATAATACTCTCTTCTGCTCTCATACTCATAAATTCTGCATTGAGAGTATGGAAGCAAATACTGAAAATTGTCATAGCAATGTTCATTTCTCATACTATTTTTAAGCTGTTTATTAGATGACTGGAAATGTTCTACTTATGGTTGCAATTATTCTTTGACTGGCAGGGGCTTTCCAACAAATAATCAGAAACTGGAAGGGCACATCATCTATTTCTTTCCAAGCATGGTGGTATGGTATTTGCTTCAATCATCATCTTGACAGAGCCTATGTTCAAACTTTCCGATACCAAAGGGGATGATGGATGGAGCGTTTGAGCAAATCAAACACTCACCTCCAGTCAACTGATCTGGGTTTAATCCATCACCATTCTTTAGCTCACTCCACCACCCCAGCTCAGACATGGCCATATGCAAATCAGTCTGACCCTGTGCCTCATGGGAACAGTCCAGCCCGAACTGCCGAGCCATGTCTTCCCCGGACCAAAGACAAGCATCCTGTTCAAACTTTGGCGTTAGCCATATGAAGAGAAATTATTTCGGCACCTGTTACAGTTTTTATAGACTCATCTGCTCAAACCTTTATTCATCAGTTAGAGGAAATTAACACCCCTCCTTGAACGTCCCTGTACATTAATTTTACTCCTGTATTGAGGCTATGTATTGCATTTTAATATTATAGTTTATGTTATAATTTCAATTACTTTATGGATGTCTTATTTGATGCCTTTGCTGTTCTCGTATAATCAACATGATATTCATATTTCTTGTTTTCTTTTATAATCTGTATTTTTCTCTCTTTCTTTTGTTCCTGTTTCTTTAGACCTTACATAATATTTATATTGCTCTCATTTTATATTCAATTGAAAGTTATAAAACTGTTTAATTTGATGACTTGTTATCAATGACTTTTAAACTGAAAAGATAGCAAGCCAAGAGACATTTTGCCCAAAATGTAGATCAGCTGAGGTGTTGGTGACGCTAATGTTGGCCTCTTGTAATACCCTGTTGATACTCTGTGGTAATATGAAAGATATTTTAAAACTTCGCTGTATCCGAAGGATAGATAGAGTTGAGCCTTTCCTTTCTTATTTTTGAGTTGGAGCAAAAGGAACCACCTGAATCTCAATCACACTTAACATTTTATACTATTCTGACAGTTCAACTGCAAGTTATGAAAAACTGGATAAATGACGCATGTCCCTATTTAGTCTATGCAAACGTGAATTTTTGGAAATATTACCATTAATTTTTCTTCATAAAAGAATGGAACATAGGTGTCTGAAGTGCATGTAATCGGGTTTTAAGAGCTGTAGACATTCAAGGAAACAATATTATTTAAGCCACTTACATTTTTATAATTGTTATTCATTTCTTATGCAGTTACATTCTGTAACTTTCTGTAGCTTCCATTTTCTTTCGATTTTCTGTAGTTGGACTGTGTTACAAGACAGTAAGTGCTCATAATCGGTGACCAGCTCCAACAGGCGATACTTGAAAAGGCACTGATGAGATTTAACCTTTTTCCAGCACCTGAGATTAAGGGTAGGTGTCAATAAATACGCATTACTAAGAAACAATGTTATTTGGTACTTCAGGTATAGAAGCAATTATACACATTATATAGTTCTATAAATAAACAGCTGGAATAATGCCTTCTAAGTTTGGCAAATTGTAACAAGAAACAATAGGTAGTATTTTTATGAACCCAAAACTGCAACTTATATACAGAACTGTTGAGGGGTTTCTTAAAGATTTTAAAAGGTTGTATCAATAACCTATGCTTTTTAAAAGAGTTTAACTGTTATGTTTTAATAAATATCCTTATTATTAAATTACAACACAGTGATAAATATTATCCCTTTAAGAAAAATGGATATGGTTGGAATACTGTTTTTCCATACTAAAAACTTTATAATGTGTTCAAAGGATATGAGAGCCACTTCCCACCATCAGACCCATTAATGCCTACAGCAGGGGTCTCCAAACCGGTCCTGGAGGGCCGGATCCATTCCAGATTTTTTGGATATCCCCATTGAGATACATGTAGTAATTTTACAAATCTGTTATGGATCCGGCCCTCCAGAACCGGTTTGGAGACCCCTGGCCTACAGCATAGAGAGAAATAAGAAAGTCGTGTAACACATAGAAAAGTAGCAAATCTCATGAGAATTAACAAATTAGAGGCCATGCTTGGAGCTTAGGTAAACACAGGCATCCAGAGGACATCCATGCCTTATGTCGTATGCCTTATGAAACAAAAAACACGTTCCAAATTTGGAACATATTGAAATACAATTCATATTCAAATTTGAAGGCAATATATTGCCCTCAGGACTCAAAGGACAGAGCTAGTGGGGATTGCAAAAACATCAAGAAAATTCTTTAATGAAAGTGTATTTGTATGTCTAGCAATATCTCAGCCTAGCCCATTTTGTAAATCTAAAACCTAAAGTACAAAATGTACAATTTGTGTTTTAATGTGCCATGAAGTTTTTATGTTAGGTAATGTTAATTCTTTTTCTAGGGCTTTCAGATTACCCAGAACATGTGAAGGGGGAGTTTTGGTTCAAAGGACTGCTGGTAGAGCACGTTTTTAAGTTTCTTGTTGAATTTGTGGATGGAGCTTACGACTCTGATGTGGCAGAGGAGTTCATTGTCAGCTTTAGTGGTGACCCTTGAAAAGGTGTAAAACTGGCTCTGGCCCTTCAAACACGGGAGACATGGGCTAGGAGTAGGCTAGCTGATTGGAGGTGTCTGGTTAGAGTGTGAATTTGGGTGCTGGGGTAAATGGGGCAAGGGTGTGTTGAGCCTTGTAGGTGTATGTAAGCAGTTTGAAAAGGGGACGGGGGTGCTGCAACTGCTCGAACAGCCAAGTCTTGAGGAGTCTCCTGAAGGTCAGCAGATCCTGGGTCTGTCGTAGGCAGATGGGAAGGGTGTTCCAGGGTTTTGCCACGAGGTGGGAGAACGATCTGTTGCCGGCAGTTGCTCGAAGGATTCGGGGGACGATGGCGAGGGCAAGGTCAACGGAGCAAAGCTGGCAGTTCGGGTGTAGAAGGTGAGTCGTTCGTTGAGGTATGCTGGTCCGGTTTTATGGAGAGCTTTGTGAGCGTGGGTGAGGAGCTTGAAGGTGATCCTCTTGTTGATGGGGAGCCAGTGAAGGTCTTTCAGGTGTGCTGTGATGAGGCTGTGACCGGGCATGTCGAGGAGGAGGTGTGCAGAGGCATTCTATTTGCGTTGTAGTCAGTTCTGGAGTTTGGCTGATGTTCCTGTGTAGAGAGGTTTGCCGTAGTCCAGTCTGCTGGTGGCAAGGGCCTGGGTGACTGTCCTTCTGGTATCAGTGGGGATCCATCTGTAGATCTTGTGGAGCATGCGGAAGGTGTTGAAGCAGGAGGAGGAGACGGCATTCACTTACTGGGCCATTAACAGTGCGGAGTCCAGGATGACTCCCAGGTTGCGTGTGTGGTTAGTGGGCATCAGTGCTGCTCCCAGTGCAGTTAGCCACCATTGGTCATCCCAGGCGAAGGGGGTGGATACAATGATGAGGACCTCCATTTTGTCCGAGTTCAGTTTCAGGCAGCTGATCGTCATCCATTCGGCGATGGCCTTCATTCCTTCTTGGAGGTTGGATTTGGCGGTTGTGGGGGCCTTGGTGAGAGAGAGGATGAGCAGGGTGTCATCGGCATATGAGACGATGTTGAGGTCATGCGATCTGGTAATGTTGGCGAACGGTGCCATGTAGATGTTGAAGAGTGTCTGGCTGAGGGACGATCCCTGGGGTACGCTGCAGATGATCTTGGTGTCTTTAGAGCGGAATGTGGGGGAGGCAGACACTCTGGGTTCTGCGGGTGAGGAAGGAGGTGGTCCAGTCCAGTGCTTTGTCGTGGATCCCTGCGTTGTGGAGGCGTGTGCAGAGGGTGTGGTGGCAGACGGTTTTGAAGGCGGCCAAGAGGACCAGGAGGATGAGGGCCGCGGTTTCTCCGTTGTCCATCATGGCCCTGATGTTGTGTCGGTTGTGGCAATGAGGGCTGTTTCAGTGCTGTGGTTGCTACGGAAGCCAGATTGGTATGGTACAAGATGTTGTTCTTTTCGAGGAAGGAGGTCAGTTGACTGTTGATGATAGAGGATGTTGCCATAGTAAAGCCTGTTGATGGTGAGGGCTTGCGTGACAGATCTGCTCATGTCCAGGGGGAAGCCATTTGAAGACTTTCCTGAGCAGTTTTTAGGGTATGGAAGTAGATGGAATTGATTCTAATGACTTGATCAGTCATGCACATTCAGCAGTTGATTATGATGCCCATGTTTCTTGCAGCCTGGGAGTCATTCATAGCTTAGTGGGCCACCAGCTCCAGGACCATAGAGAGGTATCTGTGATAAAAATGACCACTTCAATTTTCTGGCTGTTGGGTTTCTTCTCATTCAGTCTATTAGTGAGGAAATACAAATGATAAAGTTTTTCTAAGGCAGTGAAAGTATCCCCTAATACAGAGAGAATGAACTGTGTGTCATCTGTATAGGAGATGACGCTGATTCGGTAAGAGCAAATGATGCTCAAGAGTGTGTGAATGTACAGATTTAACAGGGTGGGGCTCAAGGAGGAGCTGTGTGGGATACTACAGATTGGGTTGGTGGAGCCAGATGAGTAGAGGGCTAAGCTGACCTACTAGGTGTGTCTGAAGGTTAAGGACCTGCTCCATCGTAGTGCCGTCGATGTGCATCATCATTCTGGATCCGTTTGGTGAGGGCTTGGAGCTTGCTGGTTTTAAGGCGCTGGTGGTAGATCCAGAGGGCTGATTTGTAGGAGTCTCTGTCTGTGTTGTTGTGGGTGTGCCTTCACCATCATTCTAGCGGCTTCCAGTGACCAATCATAAACAGGAGGACCTTGATTTACCAGCTGGCCTGCGAGTTGAAGCAAGTGGTGGAGGTGGTTCTCAGAGAACACAGGGAGTTTGTGCAGGAGGTAATTCATGTGTTCAGCCTCACGATGGAGCACACTGTGGGCCTAATTACAATTACAATTTAAACCTACAATGTTGGTCGGAAAACCTCCGACCGATCGGGGCGGCGGTCGGAATTTAAACTGGCCGTGGAATTAACACCATGCCAATGGGCTCAAGGAGCCTGTCAGCCAGTCGGAATGGACTCATAATTCCGTAAGGATGGCGTTTCTGATGTCAGGATTATGATCTCGGTTTCTGACAGCCTTCCCATGTCCACCTTTCAGGCATTAAAAGGCTGTCGGAACGTGGGGGGCGGAGCTAGCTCGGGAGCGTGATAGCTGCCTAAACCCGGAGCTCAGTGAGGTCATCCGAAAATTCGGCATTTATCCTGCAGCATAGGCTGTGTAAATACGATTTAAACTGCCCCTTTAACGCCTGCGGAGGTCTGGTGGAGGAGGAGAGGTTCGGTTCCCTGGACAGTAGAAGGCAGAGTGAGGCAGCACAGTGAGACTTCTCAGAGTGGCTGGCCCACAAATCCTCGGCCCACAGTGATCCCGGAGGTCGGACGATGTTGTGAGACGTGCGGCAAGACCAAGACATTGACGGCGAAGGGTGCGGGTCTTTGACGGACCGACTCAGGCAGGAGTCGCATACGTGCCTGCGGCAGTGCCGGGAGCAGCCGACGGCGGCAGAACCGGCAGAAGCCCACTTGCACAAAGCAGAGGGGCGCCTGCGGCGGTAGGCGCCTGCGGCGGTAGGGTGTAGTGAGGCCCAGGCGCAGTGACATGGCGCCCAGCACCCGGCGATCACAGCAGGGTGGGGCCTAATGGTGAGAGTAGGAGGCAGCTGCAGCGGTTCGTTCGCGCCCCTCCTCCCCCCCTCCCGTGAGTACCGAGGTGTGCAAGTGCTGGGAAGCAGGGGCATATTTACGGCACCCATGGGTCTGATGACTGCGATACCGGCAAATCTGGGCACAGATACAGCTACTGACTTACGTGATGGTGGAAGCTATACTAGAGTGCCCCTGCGTCATGGCCTCTCGGGGGCCTGTCAGCGCACGGAGATAGTTTGGGCAACGCTGCTGGGCCAACTGTGTTGTTGTTCTGCACTGCTGGAGACCTGTGAGCTGCTAGACTTGGTTTGATCCTTTTGGAACTGCAGGGTGGCGGCGGTGGCCGAGTGCGGTGAGCCCCAGGCTTGCTCTACATAGGCAATGCCTTTGATCTGCTGAATCGGAGGGTCACCCAGGTTGCCGCTCAAGAACGGTAGGACTCATTGTTTGCTGTGCTCAGGTGGAGGCACGGGCAACGGTGGGAGCTGTGAGGAACACTGCTGGCTGACGGTGAAGGTGGATGGAGGCAACCACAACAGCGAGCATGCTTTGACTGTTGAGCGATTATTGCCTTGCCATTGGACTGGGGAAAGTGCAGATTGAACGTAACCCATTGAAAGAGGGTGCACACAGCGACCATGGGAAAGGGAGATAAGACAAAGTCTACGTTGGCTTTGAACCAAAAACGGTCCAAATCGCAGGATCCCGGTCAGGGTAGGGGTGCAGGGGCGATGGTGACACCACCAGACCATGTCGAAGAGGATATAAGATATATCCTGAAGTCCAGAGAGCACTCTCTTCAGAGCGGCATCACCACTTTGGGCACTAATATGGACGCTTTATCATACAGGAGGGACAGGATGATGGAGCGCTTGGATAAGCATGCAGAACGGTTGGACAAGTCTGAGCGGCGCATCACAGAGGGTGAGGAGGCTCACACTACCCTGGATGCAGACCATAAGCAACTGGGGAAGGTCATGCGTGTCTTGCAGGCAAAGACGGAGGACTTGGAAGCACGTTCTTGGCGCTCCAATCTACGACTTGTAGGCCTCCCGGAATCAACGGCAACAGGCAATATGGAGCAGTTCATTGAGAAATTACTTGTCCAACTGCTGGGCAACGATGTATTTTCGGCAATGTTTGTGGTGAAGAGAGCGCATAGAGCTCTAGGACCTTGCCCGCCGCCTGGTGCCGTACTGCGCCCAATAATAGCGATACTTCTCAACTACTGTGATAGGGATGCGGCCCTTCGCGTTGCAAGGGAAAAGAAGATCTTGAAGTATGAGGGCTCTGAACTCTCACTGTACCCTGATTTTACGGCTAGAGTACAGGAGGCCCGCAGACACTTTGTGCCCCTTAAGAGACAGCTACGGGAGATGGGTGTGGATTACGCCATGCTGTACCCTGTGAAACTGCGGGTGAATAGACAGGGGGAGTCACATACTTAAGGGACCTACAAGTTTTGAAGCAAGCCATCAAGAACTGGACGGAAGAGCCCAGGATCAGCCTGGAGCGACTGCAGCACGAAGTGTCAAAGGAGGCTATGTTGGAGGAACAGGACTGATGTCTACAGTGGTTTCCGTTGAAGTGTGATGAGGTACAAGAGGCTACCTGGGGAGTGGTTAACTCATTCAGACATGAAGAATGGGGGTGAATATCTTTGTGACTCAAGCTGGTGGGGGCACACTGCATAATTGTCAGCTGGTGGGTTGGGGTGGCCATGAGCAAGTGTATTGGATGTTGATCATATGCTGAGATTACCTCATACCTACAAACGTCATGCAACGAGAAATGATCCGGGATCCTGGGGAAGTTACAAGTAGGGTAAAATGTGATTAGATCATTGCAGTACGCAGTAGGGGAATGTACACCTAATAGAGGGCGTTTGAAGCTTAATGGCCTAAGCTGAAACTATGATTAGGATGACAAGCTGGGGCGAGGGACAGTTCCAATAGTGGTTGATACTATTGAGGTTGGGCACGAGGAGCTACCTCCGCTCACGTGTGCCTAGCACTGTAGTTGTTTCACATTGGGAGGGATTCAGGATAGAGAGGATGTGGGGTGTGGGGACAGGGATTTGTTCTGCATGCGGCCATGTTGGGGGGGTCTGCTGTGGGAGGGGGATAGCGGGTAGGGAGGGGAGAGTTGCTGAGGGGGGCGGGTTGAGGTGTTCGGTTCTTCTTAAGAGGATGTTACACGGCACGGCAATGTACATATTTGCTTGCTACAATGTATGTTCTGATTATGTAATCAATGACACGTGAACAACAAGAGTCGCGGGAACAGGGAGGAGATACGAACTATGACATGGAATGTTAGAGGACTCAACGATTACTGTAAGCTCAGGAAGGTTCTATCCTACCTTAACAGGCAAAATGTGGATCTTGCTCTCCTACAGGAGACGCACCTACCGCAAATGAGCACAATGTTGAAGTATAGAGGTCTGGGGGGTAACATTAACTCGTCTGGTTTCACCACGCATGCTAGAGGGGTACTGAACTGGGTCAATCCCCGATCTTCACTTAAACTTACACTGCTTAGAGCGGATCCAGACAGTCGATATGTAGTGTCTAGGTGCACGGGTCGGGGCCTCGACCTTCTGGTAGTTATTATTTATGGTCCCAACTTTGATAGTCCTGAGTTTTTTTGGTGATATT
This sequence comes from Lissotriton vulgaris, assembly GCF_964263255.1. NCBI lineage: Eukaryota > Metazoa > Chordata > Amphibia > Caudata > Salamandridae > Lissotriton > Lissotriton vulgaris. The sequence continues at coordinate 400,417,108 of NC_141697.1, read as the reverse complement.
GCTAGGTTAGATACTCAATGGGAGGACGCTAAGATCCTGTGGGCGGGGGGGACTTTACCTTGGTAAGAGACCCGGACAGACCCGGACAGAGATAGATCCGCATGGCCTGTTAGGAACACAACAGCGGCTACAAGAAAGTTGGAGGAAGTCATGGTGTGTTTGGATATATGTGATGTGTGGCGGATGAGGAACTGTGTGAAAAGGGGTTCAGCATATCACGACATACACAAACGAATTGATTATTGAATGGTTTCTACTGCGTTGATTAGCAGGGTACGCCGCTGTTTGACGCTTCGCCGTACACTCTCGGATCACTCTCCGCTGTTGCTAGTATTGGATGCCCCGAGCAAGCGCGTGCCGCCATTTACATGGAGATTTCCCCATTATTCCTTATTAGATCAAGTGTTTAGGGAGGAGATGGCTGAAGCCATTGATACCTTCTTTGCCACTAATACTGGCTCAGTGGATAGTTTCCAGACTATATGGGAGACGTTCAAAGTGTTCATCAGGGGGTTGCAATGGCTAAACACTCGGGAGTGCTGCGGGCCATCCGCAGGACGCTGGCTGACCTGGAAGAAAATTTAAAAGCCTGGAGCAGAGGGGAAATTAAACAGGTGCTGGAGGAATATCATGCAGCAGCTGATAGAGAGGTGCAACATCTGGGCAAATACACCACGGCGCGTGTGTATGGTGAGGGGGAAAGACCAGGGTCTGTTTTGGCTTGATTAATGAAAGCGCGGCAGGGCAAAACCCAAGTCACCGAAATTAAGGCGCAGAGTGGGGAACTTTTAACTGATGAGGTAGCAGAGCGTTTCCGAGAGTATTATGCAAAGTTATACAGCTCGAGATCGGCAGGGACAGATGACCAGATAGCTGAATATCTGGAGCATATCCGACTCCCCTTTCTTTCAAACTCACATAGGGAACTTCTAATGCACCCGATTGAGAGTGATGAGATAATTGAGGCTGTAGGTAGTATGAGAACTGGTAGTGCTCACGGGACGGACGGATTGATAGTTACATTCTATAAAACATTTTTAGAACAATTGCTCCCGCACCTCGTAGCCCTGTTTGAAGATATGTGTTCAGCGGGCATTGCACCTACATCCATGAGGGAGGCCATGTTGGTGGCTATTCCTAAACCGGGTAAGCCACTGGACAAATGCAGTTTGCTCCATCCTTTTTCACTCCTCAATGTGGACATAAAAATATTTGCAAAAATTTGGGCCACTAGGCTTGCCTTGATGTCACATATATTGGTGGCTCCGGAGCAGGCGGGCTTCATCCCGTCCAGGAACTTAACTTACAATATTCGTACGGTATTTGGTACAATGCAACACATTCGTCTGGAAAACAAAGCGTTGGCGTTTTTCCTCAATATGGAAAAAGCATTTGACTCTGTGGAATGGTCGTTTTTAAGGCAAGTGCTAACGCGAATGGGGCTTGGGGAGGTGTTTTTGCAACTGTTGGGGACTCTATATTATAAGGCCACGGCACGTGTGCGGATTGGTGATCTGGTTACGGCTCCATTTAATATTACTAGGGGCACAATACAGGGTTGCCCGCTGACCCCGTTGTTATATGCACTGGTAGCGGAACCTCTGGCTTGTGCTATGAGGGAGTATCATGGGAATGAAGGTATCGGATATTTGGAAAAAGGGGACCCCTACATAATATAGTAGCACTTGTTATACATAGGGAAGAGACAGAGTTAGGAAAGGTCTATAGCCAAGTGACAGACATTGATTAGATAATGTAATTTACGTTTTTTTGTAAATAAAAACCTAGAATGAACAGTATTTTAAGTCCACCTATGTACAGAAACCAATAAGCAAATAATTTCTGATAGAGCTTTATTGTTATTGATTATTTTTCTTTTGTTTTCTACTGTTTTTTGTATATATAGTTTTTATAAGTGATTATGTGTTTAAATTTTATATAGTCTTGAGTTAAAAAATACAAAAGAGAAAATACAAAATCAATAGACATGAAACATATATACAGTGATGAAGGGAAAGCGGTAGACACCACTACGCGCATTTCGGCTCTTGAGCCTTCTTCAGGTGACCGTCTATTGTTCTATAAGCAATAAAAAGATATATGGATGAGATTTACAAACACAGACATATTATATACAATATATAAGAGAGGACATATATACAAATTATTTACATTTCTCACAGTTTTCTAGTAGCGACAACCTTATTATATACAGTGGACTTAGGGCAGACATACATGTTATTTACAGTTATAGCAAATCTTTAAGGGCAGTATAGGTGTATCATCATTTTGGTAGAGATTCATTTCATTTACAATTGTATTGTATTGCGAATGGGGCTTGGGGAGGTGTTTTTGCAACTGTTGGGGACTCTATATTATAAGGCCACGGCACGTGTGCGGATTGGTGATCTGGTTACGGCTCCATTTAATATTACTTGGGGCACAATACAGGGTTGCCCGCTGTCCCCGTTGTTATATGCACTGGTAGCGGAACCTCTGGCTTGCGCTATGAGGGAGTATCATGGGAATGAAGGTATCGGATTCCTGACATATAGAATAGTAGTATCCATTTATGCGGACGACACTCTCCTATACGTGAGGGACCCTGAAAATAACTTAGCCCCACTTCTTAGAGAGGTGGTCCACTTTGGAGCATTGTCTGGTCTCCGGGTCAACTGGGACAAATCTCTTGTGTTCCCGCTCACGCCAGCTACTTCCGAATTTGACACAGAATATCCGTTACAATGGACCAATGATTTGTTGCGATACTTAGGCATCAGACTGCATACAGACGCGGACTTTGTTTTCAGAGAAAACTATGGCACAGCCATCTCTCGGCTGGAAGATGATGTCGATCTGTGGTGTTGACTGCTGCTGTTGTTGATGGGGCATATTTCTATTATGAAAATGATAGTTTTACCCAGACTCCTATTCCTTTTCACAAATATCTCCTTGGTGCTTCTCCGCATCTTCTTTCACAGGTTTAGGCAATTAATGTTAAAATTAGCTTGGGGAGGTAGGCAGGCTAGAGTCCAGTGGGGAGTGCTTACACTTCCGTATCATCTAGGGGGTCTGGGAGCACCAGACTTCGAACTCTAATATTGAGCAGGCCAGGGAGCACACTTACATGCTTGGATACATGGTGGAGCGGACGTCCCCTACTTGCGGATGGAGAGACTTTTTGCTGAGCCTCTTCCTCTGCCGGACAAAATTACGGAACCTGTTGATCGCAAGATGGGTATAGTAGACTCCCTGAACTCTACTAGGGAGGCGTGGAATTGGCTTTTGCAGAACCAGGCGGCGCCTTTTTGTACTCTCCAGCTATGCCCATAGAGTGGATGAGATGGCTGGGACCTTGTACTGAACGTGCCGTTATTTTGGCATTGCGTGCCTTAAATATGGAGGTCGCTGGGGACCTATTTCGGGACGGTGTGGTTTGCACTCTGGAGCAGGCGACGGGCACACTAGAGGAGGTTTCACTCCTGACTAGATTCCAATTTCATAGAGTAAGGAGGGCTCTTAGGGCACAATTGGGTGACAGCACGGAGGAGCCATCGGAGGTCCTGGAACTAACGCATGTTATTAAAACCGCTACTCCACGTAAGATGGTGGTAGCTATTTACAAGATAGCAATGTCGCACAGGCAGCATAAGTACACTAAGGCCAGACCTGCATGGCAGCGAGATTTGAATGTGAAACTGAAGGATGATAAATGGATCTATTGCTGCACGAACACTAGGACAGTCTCACTAAATGATAGGCATAGATTGGTCCTTTTCAAATATCTTAATCGGATATACTACACCCCAGAACGGCTATGCAGATATGGCCTGCGTGACTATGCTAGGTGGGAGAGATGTCACTCGCCAGTGGACGATTTTATACACCTGCCATGGCTGTGTCCGGGAGTTTATACCTT